>NC_051217.1:4990000-5667500 GCF_015220715.1 Pygocentrus nattereri | reverse complement strand
TACCAAAGATATTTATTGTTTACTGTGGATGTACACAAACCACAGCTACTACCAGCGTTGGTGTATGGTGCACAGCTAAAAAGATGGTTCTCAAGGGTTCTCTATCATGTGTTTTATACAGAGCTTATGTTTTAATGGGTCTTTGCTTGATCAAATGGTTCTTGAGATTGATGGAGAATGTGTAGTACATGATTCTATATAGAACTGCTTTGAAAATTGTTCTATCTATTACCAACAAAAGGGTTCTGCTATTGTTATGATGTCAGGCTTGTAACAGTACACTCTTAAAAAGATGGTTCTTCAAGGGTTCTTTAGTAACAGAACGGGTTTAGAACCATGAATTTTATATAGAACATTTTTCATGCTTAAATCATTCTATGTTTGACGACCTGGTTCTTCAAATAATGGAGAATGTGCTGTATATGATACTATATAGGACTGTTTTGAAAATGATTCTATATAGCGAGTTCCATATAGAACCCTTTTCATGCTTAAATGGGTCTTTGCCTGGCGAGATGGTTCTTCAGATTGATGGAGAATGTGTTCCATGTAGCCCCAAAAAGCGTTCTTCTATGATCACGATGTGAAGCAGGACCCTTTTTGGCACTAAGCAGAACCCTTTTCAAAAAGGTTCTAGAACTATATAAACCACATTCTCCATCAATCTGAAGAACCGTTTGGGCACCCAGGCTTCTAGAATTCACGGTTCTAAATAGAAACATTACATTTACGAATTTACTAAAGAACCCTTGAAGAACCATCTTTTTGAAGTGCTCACAGAATCCTGAATCCTGAATCTCGAGCAGAGGTTGATCATGTTGTTCACTCGAGTGGTGCTGAATTCAGCGCAGCAGCTCAGGTGGGGGAGAACAGCTCGCGCGCTCCTCTGGGTGAGGGGCTTGGTTTCCTCCCTGGCTCTGACCCCTCACGCCTGGATCAGATCGGATGAGTTTCTTTTCCGCTGCGCTGTCTTGTTCGCGACGCAGCGCCATCAGTAGACGGTCATGTCCCGCATTTGCACCGGAGGAGCGCGCGGATGGGCAGACGAGCGCGTGTGTCACTTAAAATGACACGCGTGCCACTTTGCAGCGCGACTTGCGGCGACGGCGCGATGCGCACCCGTGTCACTTCCTCTGCGCGGATGGCCCGCGGCGGCGCGCGCCCTGTCCCTCCGGGACGGTGACACAATCATCGGCGCGAGCAGGACGCCGGAGACACGCGAGTGATGAGCGCGCGCGGCTGACTGACGGAGGCCGAGGCTTTTTTGTCGCTCCTCATTCTCACGATCTGCAGCTGCCACATCAAACGCCTCCTCTGCCCGTCTCCCACTCTTTATCACCGCAGCGGGGTCTAATCGCCCTGATGGGCCAGAATCGACTCACTGCGCTTAACACGCGCGCAGCGGTCAGTGTCTGTCCGTGTGGTCGCATAATAAACACGCTATAGCGCAGAACGGAGTCATTCAGATAGCATAACGTTTAGTCACTCAGACCTCCAGCAGCACAGCTCCTGAGAGGTAATGATGTCCTACATCTGCGAATACTCCTAAGATTTCCTTCCACTGGACGCTCTGAACGTGTCGTCTTTCACGGACATTGCGTTACTTTTAAACCCAGAGTGTCGGTTTACTCCAACGGTCAAATTAAAGAAAACCTTTCACCATTTGAACTTCCACTAACCTCCATATAACGGGTTGGATGAAGCACAGAGAAATTATGCTTCAGTGAAAATGTGAGTCAAAATCCTCCTCTGTTTAAAGTGAACGCGTGGAGAAGAAGGCTTCAGTGAAAGTAAAAAAAGGTCATTTTCAAGTAAAAAGCAAATAATTTAAGGCATGAGTTAAAGGATGTTTGTTGTCAGGTGGTGTGTGGTTGCAGTGAGTAATAGGTGGTGCTAGATTTTGCACAAAGACAATATAAGAGCTGTGGGCAGTTTCATTTTACACTGGCATGGATTTTAGTGGGCTATCGTGGGCTGGAGGTTAGGGATCTGGCCCTGTGAACAGAAGGTTGCCGGTTCAATCCCCAGTGCCGACAGTCCATGACTGAGGTGTCCTTGAGCAAGACACCTAACCACCAATTGCTCCCTGGGCACCATAGATAGGGCTGCCCACCACTCCAGGCAAGTGTGCTCACTGCCCCCTAGTGTGTGTGTATTCACTAGTGTGTATGTGGTGTTTCACTTCACGGATGGGTTAAATGTGGAGGTGGAATTTCCCCGTTTGTGGGATTAAAAAAGTATCACTTAATTTAATTCAAATGCACAGAAACTCCAATGACTGAAAACAAAAATCCGGCCTTGGAGATTTGTATCAAGAACTTGTGAAGGCCAAACTGAAAATGTATGTGGTAAAAATACATTTTTCTCATGGGAAAGTAATTGAGTACAAGTACATGCATTCCACTTCAGAAATACTTAAAACAGTACAGATCTTCCAAAGTAATACTTAAGTATAGTAACAAAGTACATTTACTCAAGTATTTTCTACCCCAGTATATCGTTCTATTAGCATTACTAATAGAATGTGAAGCTCTGGAGCAGCCACAAATGGGCCTAAGCTCACTTATGCCAAGCATCGCCTGGAGGATATAAACCCCCACCGCCAGCACTGGGCTGTGGAGCAGTGGAGCTGTATTCTCTGGAATGATGGAGCACCATCCAATACATTTGAGATGACCTGGAGATCCCAAACTAATCATTCAACAGGACCTGACCCCACTACGCCTTCTCAGAATGGTACATGCCATAACTGCAGCAAAGAAGAGCAAACTCTCTATTAATACCCCTGATTACAGAAGAAATGTTGGATGAGTGGGTGTCTACATACTTTAGGACATATAGTGGAAATTACATATAGTAGACATCTGTTAATTACATAGCTACATACATACATTACTTCAAGCTACACAACTAATTTAACTGATTAAACTGGATGACACAGGACAACAGATTTCTTCATATTAACTCAAAAAACCCTATGCATGATCAAAGGGTGCTTTGCATCATGAATGGGTTCTTCAGATTGATGGGAAATATGTTGTATTTGGTGCTATACAGAACCTTTTTGAAAGTAGCACCCAGAAGGGTTCTTATAAAGTTATGATGTCAAGCTTGTAACAACACAAGAACCCTTTTTGGTGCTATGTAGAACCCTTTTCTAAAAGGCTCTATATAGAACCATACAAAACACACTCTCCATCAGTCTGAAGAACACTTTCATGATGCAAAGCATGCTTTGATCATGCAGAGTGTTTTTTGAGTGTTCATGGTTCTGTATAGAATCATTCTCTTTACTAAAGATCCCTTGAAGAACCATCTTTTGAGAGTGCAGTGCTGCTGTAAAAAGTCTCAAAGATCAAGATAGCTAAAATTACATAAGTGGCACCATAATGGCAGGATCATGGACATAAATAGATGTGTGCCCTTATTTATAGTGTGAATGAATACGCTCTCTTATTCTCACAAAAAGCATTCTCTAGCACCCTCTGCTGGCTGCTTCTATACTTGCACCAACATCAAGTGCAATCAAGTATGTTCTGCCAACTGGCGACCATAAAAAACAGAATATCCTGTCCTCTGTTTGGGTCTTTAGGCTTCTGAATGCCTTGTTTATTATTCCTCTAAGTTGTATCTACAGTGCCCTCCACAAATATTGGAACCCCTGGTAAACATGAGCAAAAGAATGTGCAAAAAAAGAAAGAAAGAAAAGAAAAGAATGAGCAAAAACAAAAAACATATTCTTTATTGTTTATCCTTTTGATCACTTATTCAAGTATTAACAAAAATCGACCATTTACAATGATTGAAAAAAACTATATCTTACCAGCAAATGATTATTTTTCTCAAATCTGTGTGTACCTCATTTGTTGGCACCCCTACATTTAACCCTTTGTGCAGCCTTCCTTTGCAGAGATAACAACACTGAGTCTTCTCATATTATGCTTGGAAAACATATGGCAAAGGATCTAAGACCATTCCCCCACACAGAATCTGTGTAGATCATTCAGATTCTGAGGTCCATGCTGTGTTTAGGTCAGGAGACTGGGGTGGCCATGGCAAAACCTTAAATCTGTGGTCAGTGAACCATTTTTGTGTTGATTCTGAGGCGTGCTTTGGGTCATTATCCTGCTGGAAGATCCAAACTATGGCACAGTTTAAACTCCTGTCAGGTTTTGATGCGATTCCTTTGATTTTTATTTATGTTCTAGTTCACTTTCAGTGGTGCAGTATGGGTAGCGCTTAAATAGCACTTAAGCAGAAAGAAGGGCCTTGGTTCAACTCCCTGACTGGGTGATCAGGGTTCTTTCTGTGTGGAGCATGTTCTCCCTGTGTCTGCGGTGCTCTGGTTTCCTCCCAAAGTCCAAAAATATGTAGTCCAGGGAACTGGAGACGGACTGCCCTACAATGGACTGGCGACCTCTCCAGGTGACCAGTGACCACTCAGACTGCGATCCAGGACAATAAATGTGTGTATGTGTGTGTGTGTGTTTGTGTGTTTGTGTGTGGTACTTGATTGATCCCATGTATCTGAATAAAATATCCAGGGCCTTAGGAAGAAAAACAGGCCCACACCACACACACTTCCTAAGGCCCTTGACAATTTATTCCGATACAATGTGTGGGGTCGGTATAGACATACAAGGATAAGGATAGGGAGGCTTTATTGTCATCACATTCACATCACATGTGGTACATGAGGTGGAACGAAATAGTTTACTAAAATAACTAATAATAAAATAACTAACTATATTTAGTAAATAATAAATAAATAAAGTAATAAATAAAAAATAGATAAGTAATAAATAAAATAACTAGTGTACTAAAATAAAGTCTTCTTCCTGGCAGTTTTTTTATATCTCTAGTTGCTTTAAGCTTCTTAATTATTGCCTTGATAGTGGAAATGGGATTTTCAACTGTTTAGTTATTTTCTTGTAGCAATTTTTTGCAGCTCAACAACCTTTTGTCATACATCACTGCTATTTTCTCTGGTCTTTCTCATAATGATTGATGACTGAGGGAATTCGCCCTGTGTTTCAGCCAAATTCCCTCAGTCATCCATCCAGACATTAAAAGAAAAAAACTAAATCTTGTCATGAAATAAATGTTCTTCTTAAATCTATATAACAATATTTAGTTTTTTTTCCTTCAATCACTTTACCTTCAATAAACATTAGATTTTTGTTATTTTGAATCAAAAATCATTTTCATTTTACTTATGATGCTAATATTTGTGGAGGGCCTTTTTTCCATCGTCCTCTTACTATTTTACCTTCAACTCTTCAAGCAAGCATAAGTCTTTTCCAAAGAATGGGTACTCCCAGAATATTTCGAGAAGAGATTTGTCCAAGATTTGGTCTGCACTTGAAGTGAAAGCTGAGACTTGACTTGGTTGAGGGTCAAATTTATTAGTTTTCTATGTCGTCCAAAACAATGCTAAAACATTTGACTTAAAATTATGGAGTGACTGTAATTATCACCGTTTTATTATCATACGAGGGGTCACAGCATTCAAAACATCACTTTAAAATGTCCAGCGTTAAAATGTCAAAAAATCCCAAATGGCTTGGAATAAAATGTCTTTAACTTACATTTAAAGAATGGTTTTGATTTGAAGTTACCATGTTGGATTTTGACAACCATGAACATTTAAAAAAGTAGCCCTATCTTTAAACAAAGATTACTCTTTACTCCAGGAACTTGTGGTACACTTGACGTGTTTTATTTGGCAGTTTACAGTATTTACAGTACTTTGTTCGTGTGGTCCCTCTGAGTGTGAGTAGGCTACTGTGGTGCCGTTTGCATTCAACACATTAGCGTTTTAATCAACAATAAAACACTTTGGCTTTTTTCACAAAGCGATTACCTGGAGAGATGAGAAATTAGTCAAACTCGCTTTACATCAGTTACAGATGAGTAACATATGATTAACATAGTAATTACAAATCAAAACAGAACAACCGACAACTAGAATGTTAATATACACTTTAAACATACTCTCATCTGTCAGGCTGTAAGAAGTCTTTTATAATGTGCTTTTCCTATAGATGCTGTCAGTGTCCTTACAACAATTATAGTTCATATGGGAATTGTGTCCATATACAGTCACCACGTTACACTGATACTGGCCTGACATTTGTTAGTCACCAGTTTATGAACACTGATTTTAACAATTCTTTTTTGACATACATACAAGCATTCCTCAGAGTCAATATGAATCAGGCTGGCAGTGAGGAGTGAAGCTATCGCATGATCCTGGGTGCTGACCTGTCATTGCACACAGCTTTCCTGAGACGCACCCCTCTGCGGATGGACTTCAGAATGTCGTCTCCCTCAGAAGGGGGCGGGGGGTCCTCCTGGTGGCCTTGGCTGGGCTGGGGGTCCATGGGGAATGGGTACTGACCTTCTCCTAATGCGTGGGCATTAGCCACAAGCTCGCCAATCTTCTCCACCAGGCTGTGGCGGTTTGCAGCCAGGAGCTGGTCCTCTTCTGTGCTGAGGGCCATAGCTCCAGGCTGGTGGGTGTATATGCTCATGCCTGAGCCCCAAGCAGGGGTGGGTAGGCTCATCCGTTTGGGGGAGGCTTTGTACTCCAGGATCTCCAGAGAATCTTCACTGTACAAGCTCTCCTCACTGCCATTGTGCTCTGGTGGAGGGCTGGGGAATCCAGGGGAGTCTGGGACAGTCGGCGTCTTCACTGGAACAATGGGAGGCCGGATGGGAATCGGACCCACATTAGACGGGACACGTCTCACACCAGCTTTGGAGGAGGGGGTCCTCCGGATCGTTGCTGTCCCAGAAGAAATGACGGTTCCTCCTGAAGCTCCTTTGCCATTGGCTGCAGGAGAACCCTGCGCACCCACTCCTCCAGGAAGCCCTGCAGTGCTTGCTGGCCGCTTGGTCTGTATCATGCGACGGTAGTTCTGGGCCAGGTTGCTATGGCGAGGGACGGTGGAGGATTTGTCAAAGTCCGTCTGAGCATCGCTGTCAGCGTCTCCGTTCATAGAGTAGCAATCATAGTCAGAGCCTGTGGACAGATATTGGGGCAATTATGAGCACTGACTGTCATTATGAGTTATTAATTCTGGATTTCCTACATCACTGACATGCATTCAGTCTTGTATTTATATTGTTTAAAAGAGTATCATGGAAAATTGAACTTAACTTGTTTTGTAAAATAAAGCAGTTTGAAGTTTTATGTAAACACAGTTAAAGTTTCAAAACGTACCAGTCTATACAGTCCAGATAAGGATGAGGCAAAAACAGCCCATTTTGAATTCACTGTTTCTGTGATATCATGAGAACAAGCTAATTTAGATATATTCTATTCATCCTAGAGTTTTTTCTTTTTTAATGAGGCAGCCAACAGAACAGAGGTAATTTCTCTTATATTAGCCTTAAAGGCAAAAACAGCTTGTTTAATTCTAAGCAATAAAGATATGATATGATAAATATATTATGTTTTTTTTGGTAAATAAAATCACACAAACGTTATAGGTGAACCTCAAGAGACAAAAAATCCAATAAAAGATTACTATTATTACAGGGATCCTTTAGATACTGTTTAAAAATATATTGTTGAATAATGGTTAAGCAACCAAAATTAATATCACTGGCACTGTGATATATGACTGTAATGTTGTGTGATGTGTGTGTGTGTGTGTGTGTGTGTGTGTGTGTGTGTGTGTGTGTGTGTGTGTGTGTGTGTGTGTGTGTGTGTGTGTGTGTAGATGTGCTGGGAAGTTACCATGTGAGGGGATGGTGTCCTCAGAGCAGGATGGAGTGGTGTTTTGTGTGCTGTATCCACTGGAGTACTGCAGGGAATCACAGCTACTCTTCTGCTGCTCCAGACTCAAACCACGAGTCAGAACCATTGCCAGCTCACTGGCTGCAGACATCATCGGCTTACCATGCTGAGAGAGAGAGAGAGAGAGAGAGAGAGAGAGAGAGAGAGAGAGAGAGAATAGGGAAATTAACACATCACTCAGAGTCAGAAACAAGTCTGTTAAATTATGACATAATTTGAACAATAAACAATAAACCACATAATCAGATATTTAAGCTGCTGATCCTAATTATTTTCCACAGTTGTTAGTTTCACAATTATGTTTCCATCACAACAAACAGAATATCAGTTGGGTGTATTTTTATTCAGTGGGTTGTGGCAAATACATATAAATAAATAAAGTGGTAAGCTCTTTTACTGAGACAAGTTATAGAGCTTAGAATTACAACAAAGAAATCGCTAACTAATGCAATAACACCTCTAGAGGATAACAATAAGATCAATTTGTTTATGTGAGCTAAAACTATTTCTGTCATCAGTTGGAACCTATCAAGTACCAACAGAAAGCACTGCAGAATCACTAATCATTCTATTCGGCCACTCCAGCCACACAATTTAACAGGCATAAAATGAACAAAAAAATGAAATTGTTCATCGCAATTAATTATAATGCAAATAAGCTATGGCTAAAGTTTCATGATCGTGACAGATCTAGCCAGAAAACTTCTTGGGAACTGTGGAAGGTATTTTTCTATAAATTGGAAGAGGTGTTAATGTCCCCAAAACCAAGAGACTAGCACAACAGTACACTTAATAAGGCGGTGCCTAGAATCCTAGTTTGTCAGTGTCTGAAGAAAACAGCCTTTTAAACCAAACATCATAAAGATGCAGAGGTTAAGTAGGCCTATGTGTTACATTAAGTAACTATATTATCATGCAGCAAAATGAGTAGGCTTCTAAATTCATACAATGAATCTTCTTAGAGTAGGAATACTAATCTAGGCTCAGATTTCTTTCTTAAGCCGGATGATTAATCTGCAGACATGAAAAGATCCTGGATCAGCACTCCTACAGTGAAAATTCTGGTGAATAAAGGCCAAGAAATACATGTGAGATCAACCTTTTATGAAATGATGGACTTTGGAAAGTTCTCAAAACGACTTAAAAATCAGGCCAGATTCCATGATGATGTTTCTATTTTTTGCTATTATTATGTTATTTCTCTGTTTGTAGGTGCATGGTATGTGAGGATTGCTCAGTAGGCTGGATACTGTAAGCAAATGGTCCACTTTTTGTATTTTTTTTCATTCTTGATCACTGACAAAATGTTATGTGTATTATTAAGGAACTTTGTGTTATAAATTTCTGAGTCGTGCCTCAGCGACGTCTTATGCACCTTTCCAGTGATGTTTGCTGGGCTCACTCTGGTCCTGTAAGTATCCTCAGGGTGCATCACACCATTCCCTCTGGGTCCTCCAGGGGGCTCTGCAGCCTCACTCCTGCGCTGAGGGACAACGCCAGGCTGCTCACAGTGAGCTGCTTTAGCCCACTCCTGCTATAGCAACAAACAAGACCGTTTTGGAACGAGACTGTGTAAGCAAGATACAGATAGATCTGTCGGTAGTTCATTAGTTATGTCAAATGATAAGAGGCCAAGAGCTGAAAGACATAGATGACCAGAAAAAAAAATACCACAACAAAAGATAAACAGCAAGTAATTAAATGAAAAAACAAGCATGAAACCAGATTAACTAAATAATGTGTTTAAAAGGCAAAAAATAGAATGTAAGAACTTAAATGAAACGAGACCAAATGGTCAAAATGAAAACAAACCTTCCAGTGAGGAACTTTTGATGTGGGTGAAGGGGAGTTTGATCCAGGGAAATGATTAAAGGATGGGGACGCGGGAGCTATGAAAGACAGAGGCCTGATGGAGCCATTGTAAAAGTGAGCAGGGCGGAAAGTAGCGAAGGATGAGCCAAACTGTGGAGATGGAATGACATTTGATCAGATAGTCAGAATGATTATGGAGAACAGACTCCATTGAGCTCTATGAAGCAGCTACAGAAGCAAAATCATAAATGTAGACTTGCGAAACTGCGGCAAACTAAACTTCGACTGAGTTCAAATTAAAGAAAAAGCAGAGGTCAAAGCAAAAGCGAAATGATTAAAATGGAATGAATGCACTAAGAAATAAACTGTATTCATTATATTTTAATAAGTCATGTTAGTCATGCCACTAAGAACTGAACTTGCAGCCAGTGTAAGCTGTAATACTCACTGCTGTGGGAGATCCACACTCACTGACGGACTGGCATGTCTCTGACGCTTCAGAGGATGCAGAGCTGGATGACTTCTGCAAAGAAGAGGTTTGAGGATAATGTGTCAGAATCCAGTAGCAAGTTAAAATGTCAGTCAACTGAGAATGGATCAATTTTCTGATTGGATCTAAAAGAAAATGTTACTCTCAGTCTGAATAGACTAACTGTATGGTGCTATTATTAGATTCAATAGCAAATCACCTGACTGGTAATGTCCGACGGCATGGGAGATGGAGGTTTGGAGTGCATGTTGGCATCTTGAGAGATGAATCCGGAATCATGAGAAGACACACTGCTCAGGCGATGAGCACCACCTGGTGGTAGATGCACCAAACTGAGAGACAGAGAGATTAAAAATTGGAGCTTTCTGTAAACTGAACCCTTTGAAACCTAAGTGCATTATTCTGTTAATAGTCTTAAGACTTAATTTTTCAGTGACTACTATGAATCATTCAGTTACAATTAGGGAATTAGCATGTAAGCTATGAGTGAGGAACTTCAGTGTGGGCCAGATACTGTCCCTTAGGGTTTAAGGATTAAATGGAGACGTAATTACATAAGGCATCAGGCCTTAAAGGAGAACTCCAACAATGTCTCAAATTTTCTGCATAATTCAGTCATTAAGATATAAGCAAAGTCTTTCAGAGTGGTCTGATGTGAAATGCTGCATTGGAGAAGCATTTACAGACTCGGATTTTCTTCCCAACGGGGAAACCAGTGGTGATAGGTCACTACCAATTTATTTACTGTCCAAAATAAAAAACTGAACCTACACATGTCTTCAGAGATTTAATCTATAATGATACAATAGTGGGAAATCTGAAAAAAAAATTAGGTACTATTTTGCCTTACAGCACTGCACATACCTCTCTGCTATGAATAAATATATATTTTTAAAATTGAAACGGTGCATTTCATATTAAACCACAATGAATGTCTATGTCTTTACAGTTTAACTGTGCAGAAATTTAAAAAGTGGTGGAATTCCTCTATAATTAATTTAGTTTAATTAGTTTAATTTAATTGGTCATAATGTAGGTCAGGTTTAACAAAAGTAACAACTACATACGGAAATTTGTTGGATTTTTGCCGGATTATCTCCCTGAATGGCAGTAATGGCTAATTCCCATTCACTGGATTTCTCATATGGCAATAGGACACAACCCTTTTAGCCAGGTGTGCCTCATATTTGCACCCTATTAACATAATTTCTTGCATGAATGATACGAATAAATGATTCCTGCTGATAGATTAAGCCACAGTAATGTCAGGCCAGCATGAAACATCAGTGATGTAATAAGATGAGCACCTGCACAAACTGCTTTTCCTGGAGCCAGTACTGCTGGGGGAGGAGGGGGGAGTCTGGTAGGACCAGCTGTAGTCAGAACCCTTCAGGTCCAAAATCACCTGGTGGAGCAAAGCATAAGTTATTTAGGAATAATTCCTGCCGAGTTCTTTTGCCTTCTAGTGTGCTGGCTGTGCACATCTGAATGCTGTTTGTCATTCATCTATATATAGCCTGTGTTTTCATAAGATCATAATGGAATTTTGTTAGTGCTCTCTGCCAATTCTGAGCCTTGTGATTCTCCCAGAAATTTTTTTGAGTTTTCTCTCTGTTTTCAGTAACTTTGGTCTGATATTTTTTTCAACTGTTGGACTGTCTTCAAGTTTGGAATTATTCCCTGCCAGCAATAAAGTTCAGCTCTCAACTGGATCCTACTTGAGTGTTTCCTTCACCCAGACTGCCAGCAGCAAAGAATCTGAGTGTTTTGTATCAATGAGATAGGTAAAGACTTTAATTACATCTTTCTACAGCACTGTGAAAAAGTCACACCACCGTGACCACCCTTCATTTATTTTTTCCCAGGTGAAGAGCCAATAAGTACAGTTTTTCATTTTTCAGCATCAGGAAAAAGCAGAAAACATATGTCACAGAATATTTCACGGCAAATATAATGTGCAGTTTTTCAGGATTTAGTTTGTCCACATTCTGCATTGATTACAGCTTCCTTCCTTTCTTGGAGACTTGCTCTTATTTTTTCAAAGAAATCTATTGTTTCCACATCTCCAACGTTAGATCTTACAAGCTGAATTGTCTCAAATATCTGTCAAAGATGAAGCTGTAAGTACTGTTTTAATGTTATTGTCTTATGGTGACAGTTTTGGTGGTCTATCAGGTTCCCATTTTCTCAACAGCTTCTATTGTTATTTTTTATTCTAACTTTAACTCTAAATGTTAACTCCAGTTATTTTATTGACTTCCATATCTTGTATATAATCACGCGAAAAATTATTACATTGCCATTTTTACCATTTCAATGGAAATTAAATAAAAGCATAGTCTCTGACTTTTACACCGTATGTGTGTGTACCTTATGCATGCATGTTTCCAATGCATGCACAGTTGAGGCCTAAATCTTTGATCCGACAAAGATTTGATTATGATTCTCAAATTTTACGACAACTTTATTTGATTTTATTTGATTATTCATGTAGAATATAGCTATTTTTTATAATTACAGTAAATTCACCAAAGTGACTAGATTATTTGCATAAAAATGGAATACAGACAGTAAAAACAATGTCCAAAAAATTAGCACATAAGATTATTATGATTGATTACAAACATTCATTATTAATCAAACCATCTGTGCTTTTCAAATTCCATCTGTGTCATAGTTAGTGTGTTTAGGAAAGCACCTGTTCACTGGCCTCTGGCAGTTTATGTGGATCAGTGGTCAGCACAGTGAGGTCATCAATAATGGCCTGGAGATGAGTGACCTCTCCCAGCATAGCAATTTCTCCATTCTGAAAATCAACAGCACACAAAATCAACACACACACTTTATATACACCCATCAAGACCTGCAGCATTGAAAGAATAGCACAACGTAGCTTATGATGAATGAAAACTAGTAGCCACTGATTAGTATCAGTGACAATTTCATTAATCGTATGTAATATTGCATTACTTTTCATGCACTCACCACCACAGGCTGTAGGAAGCTGATGAAGGTACAGTAGCGCCCCCTCTCTTCTAGGAGGGCCCGGCGCACCGCCTGCTTCTCCGTCTCCTCCATCAACAGGTACATGTCACTCACATCCTGCATAGCGCTGTCCAACTGAGGCTGCAACCCTCCTCGACCTGACAAATTGAAAGAGAGAGGGAGCAAGAGAGAGATACAATAGCAGATTAGACGTAAAAGAGGAAGTAAATCATAATCGGTGCATTGCGTAGCACTAATTCAATCATCATGCACAGACAGATGCCACAAAACTGCAATATGAGATGGCCAATCAGGCGGTAGACATGACAGATGAGAACACATGAGATGTTTGAAGAGGATGTCAGCACAAATGTTCCACATGAGGTCCCTCTATCTGATGAAAACAGATTATGATGCCGAAGGTCAACACAGCCACAGAACATTGTCGGCTTCCATGCAGGAAACACCTTCACTAGTACACGATGGCACACAAGAATCAGGCCAGTTACATGGACAATGAGATACAAACTGTTGGATCCACACAAACACGATGTTTAGAAGATCCCACAGTTCCCTATTGTGGGATATTTTCATGAAATGGAAGCATGTTGTGTCTTTGATAGAGAATAACAATGTGTACAAAATGGACACATGCAAGTTTTTTTCAGAGACAACAGTAAAAAAAAAAAAAATCAAGCATAAGAGAGAGGTAAAATCACTGAAGTGAAATGAAATGGAGTCTACTCTACAGACTTGACTGAAATGTGGTAAGCTACTGTTTAAATACATACCTGGGAGTTCTAAGGTTTATAGGGTGCACAGGTCAAGCAAGCAAGAGCATAAGAGAGAGCAAGAAACAGAGAGAGAGGAGGAGAGTGAGAGGAAGAGCATTAGGGAGAAAAGACTGTAGAAGGATGCAGGCAAATGCATTTGCAAGCAGGATAATTCAGTACAGATCTAAGCTCAAAAAACAGCACAAATATTCAGTATTTAAATCCTAAAAGAAAAAAACAAATCTGCTTTAATTTAAAGAGATCACAGTTACTTCATGATACTCAATCACTTCATTCTTTAGGAAGTTATTTGATGCATCATGGAATTTCATGGATTCAATGTAATTTAATTCCCCAGTACCATTCAGAATTATGACTACAGTGTGATATTGCAGTATTTAGTAATAGGCAGTAAAAACAATACAATACACATTTTATATACATCTGCAAATACCCCTATTTTGACCAAAATAAAGAGTTCATGCATTATATTGCCAGAAGTATTCACTCACCCATCCAAATCATTGAATTCAATACATTGAAGTATTTCAATCACTTCTACGGACACAGGTGTATAAAACCAAGCACCTAGGCATGCAGACTGCTTCTACAAATATTTGTGAAAGAATGGGTCGCTCTCAGGAGCTCCATGAGTTCACCACACCAGCATGATGTGTGATAGGATGACACCTGTGCAACAAGTCCAGTCGTGAAATTTCCTCATTACTAAATATTCTACAATCAACTGTCAGTGGTATCATAACAAAGTGGAAGCGATTGAGAGCGACAGCAACTCAGCCACATGCTGAGGCACACAATGTGCAGAGGTTGCCAACTTTCTGCAGAGTCAATCACTACAGACCTCCAAACTTCATGTGGCCTTCAGATTACACCAAGAACAGTGTGCAGAGAGCTTCATGGAATGGGTTTCCATGGCGGAGCAGCTACATCCAAATCTTACATCACCAAGCGCAATGCAAAGCATTGAATGCAGTGATGTAAAATGCCGTCACTTGACTCTAGAGCTGTGGAGACGTGTTATCTGGAGTGATGAATCACGCTTTTCCACTTGGCAATCTGATGGACGAGTCTGGGTTTTGCAGTTGCCAGGAGAACGGTAATTGTCTGACTGCATTGTGCCAAGTCTAAAGTTTGGTGGAGGGGTGATTATTGTGTGGGGTTGTTTTTCAGCATTTGGGCTCAGCCCCTTAGTTCCAGTGAAAGTAACTCTTAATGCTTCAGTAGACCAAGAGATTTTGGACAATTTCTTGCTCCCAACTTTGAGGGAACAGTTTCAACATGACTGCGCATCAGTGTTCAAAGCAAGGTCCATGTAGACATGGATGAGCGAGTTTGGTGTGGAGGAACTTGACTGGCCTGCACAGAGTCCTGACCTCAACATTTGAACAGCTTTGGGATGAATTAGAGTGGAGACTGCGAGCCAGGCCTTCTTGTCCAACATCAGTGTCTGACCTCACAAATGCACTTCTGGAAGAACGGTCAAAAATTCCCATAAACACAAACCTAAACCTTGTGGAAAGCCTTCCCAGAAGAGTTGAAGCTGTTATAGCTGCAAAGGGTGGGCCGACATCATATTAAACCCTATGGATTAAGAATGGGATGTCACTCAATTTCAAATGCGTGTGAACGCATACAGGCGAATACTTTTGGTAATATAGTGTACTTTACTGAAGCAGCTCAATTAAGTACACATATGAGCTCAAAGGCTTGCCATTTTTTAGTTAATCCATATATATTGTTTGGTAATTTTTTAAAAGCTATTTTAAAAATTATTTGTCAAAATCCATACATTATACATTACCTGATCGCTTATGTAATCAGTAGTTCTGGCGCTAATGTAGTTTTCTATATTAAAAATAAGTGGTATCTCCACCAGATGGTGCTATTGAGTAGAATGCGCACAATTCTGTTTATCGTCCGGCTGCTGTAGCCCTCTGACCTTCATCTGTAACCCTTAATCTGACTCTAACCTCAGAGCCCAAGGCTCTGACTCATATTGTACTCTAATAATGCTCAGTGTAGCGACATCATCAATCCTCACAGCACAACAACTGAAGGGGCTGAGACTGCAGTTCAGTCTGCAGAGATTGAAGCAGCAGTTGTGGTGACAGAAGGGAGTGGAGGAGTGAAACAGACCTTTTCTAGCCTTCTTCTGCAGCTTCAGAGTGTCTGAGGACTTCTTCTTGATCTCCTGCCGAGACCGCTTGTACTCTGAAGATGGAGACAAAGAAGTGAGAGAACTACTGTTTATACAATCGACAAAAGAATCATTCATACTGCTCAGTATTATGTTGGTGTCATTATCAAAACTGACTTATACAGTGACAAACAGAAAAGATCCTGAATAAAATCATGTTACATTAAATAACATTAAAGCTAAGAATGTTCTTTCTTTCTCATATACACTCTAAAAAATCATAGTTCCTCAAGAGTTCTTTAGTGAAGAAAATGGATCTATAAATGGTTCTATACGGGACCATGAACACTCTGTATGTTTAAAGGGTTCTTTGCATCGTTAAATGGTTCTTCATATTGATGGAGAATCTGCTATAGATGGTTCTATGTTTGGAAAGGGTTCTGTTTTTTTTTATTGTTACAAAATCAAGTCTGTAACAATAGAAGAACCATTTTGATGCTATATAGAAGCCTTTTCATATATATATATATACATATATATACATATATATATATATATATATATATATATATATATATATATATATATATATATATATATATATATATATTGTCTATATAGCACCATATAAAATGCATTCTCCATCAATCTAAAGAACTCTTCATACAAAGGGGTCTTTGAGTGTTCAAGGTTCTATCTAGAACCATTATCCTTACTAAAGACTCTTGTCCCCTTGCTAAAGACACCTTTTTTAAATGTGTACAGCTACTATGGCAGAAAGTGATATATTGTAATTTATTTCCTAACAACTACATTCAGACATCAGCCTCACCTTTGGCATGGTCTTTATCTAGAAGGGCAGCGGTCTTCTTCCACTCCTCTATCTTGTCCTGGAGTGGTGTGATCAGTTTCTCCATAAGAGCACTGGATGAAAGGGAAAGACATAATAGCGTCACTAGAACAATGCATGAGGAATGTGAATCGTGACATAATAGTGTCAATAGAGAACAATGCATAAGGAATGTGGATATGAAAGCGAGGTCAATGTCTATAAGCGCTCTCTCAGTTATTTGAGTGTAAACTCACTCACTGCAAAAATAACCGGTCAGAGCCTTAAAGCAGTGGACAGGTCAATGGAAGCATAAGGTCATCCGGACAGTGGAAAATCAATGTCTGGCATGGCCAGCGACTTTCCTCTCGAGCTTAATTGGAAGGGAGGCAGGGATGACAGTAATAAGAACATGATTGCATTGATCACTCACTTGGTGAAGTGTCGCAGTTTGGCCTCAATGCTGCGATGGCGCATGCACATTCTGGTCAGAGCAGAGCCAACGTCCCTGGTAGCACCTGGAAAAACAGGCACAACTGAACATCAGAAAAACAAGCTGCGCAATAAAGGCAGGAACACAATGATCGTTAAATAAAATCAAAATAAATAAACTAACCGAAAGACTCAATCTAGCTTGATCTGACTGAGTAAATAAATGAAAGTTCAAAAAAACATATTGTATGCAAAAGTCTTAGAACCCCGGTCAAATGATATGATCTGTTGATTTTCTAAGTGAAAGTACGTAAACACTTCCTCTACAGACAATACACTTCTGCACATGTGGAGAGAGATGAAGAGAGAGAGTGAGAGTGAGAGAGAGAGAGAGAGAGAGAGAGATAGATAGATAGATAGATAGATAGATAGATAGATAGATAGATAGATAGATAGATAGATAGATAGATAGATAGATAGATAGATAGATAGATAGATAGATGTATTGTAAATGTCACAACCCCTGGTATCTGTCACCACCACTGTGAACAATTCTATCTTGGTACATGTTTCTACAATAAACTATATGGACTATAAGGACTTTGTTTACTTCTCAGAAATTTAGAAAAATCAGAGGATCAATATTCACCTTCAATAAATTAAAACTTTGCATAACATTAATAAATCATTGTTTTGAGTAATCACCATGCAATTGTAAAACAGTGTGATGAAATTGGTTCACACTGGTGTTACCATAGAAACCTACATTTGCAATTAAATGCATAAAACTTGCCATTTTATTGCATGCAGCAAAAGCCAAAAAGCCCCCAAGAGCTAAATCAGCACTTGGCTTTCTGATGGTTAAATAAAGAACCTCCTGGCTTCAGCCAACCCACTTCCTCCCCACCATGGCTTTGATGTATCAAAAAACAATCGCTACTCTGGTGTCCCTGGAAATAATGACTTTGCAGCATTACTTTCCTCCCCAGCCAAGTGTAATTAAAATGGGGTCTTAAGCTGTAAAGATCAGTCTGGGCCCTCATGTAGTAAAGCTCAGCCAAGATTTCCTCCATCTGATCAGACCTACAGTAACACTGGAGTTATCAAGACCAGTAGGACACACCAGCTATTAAGGTATGGCTGTGAAGCCAGACCGCACATCTGCATAAACAGCTTTAAGAGCAAATCCAGACTGAGTGTTCTTTTAATATTTTATCGACCTGATCTATGCAATCTATATGTTAATTAAGAAAAAGCTCCCCCATGATTTTAAATAACATTCAGCAATTAAAGACATCAGTAAGTCTGTGGTGAGCTTGATGCTGTGTGAAGCTTATAGTGCTCGTTGACAGTGTTATTTATTTTTTTCTCAGAAGAAAGGAAGGACCGTGTGTTTGGGTAGATTCATATTATATGGTTGCTGGGAGGTCAGAAAGTCATAATGGCAGTTTATTATTATTGTTATTATTTACATTGCATGAAAATATGGCCCAAAATAAAACATTAGCATACACTGGAAAACTCTATTTTCCTCACCAGTTTGAAATAAAAGAGTTTGATATAGCATGTAAACATTGTTAAAATTTCAAAACTTCCCTTCACTCTCCAGTCCATGTAGTCCACCTCTGGAAACTAAGTAACAAAAACAACCCACTTTGAACTCCCTGTTTTTTGTGGTGTCACAGAAATCAATACATTTACATAAATCTACATATTCAGCCTACAGCAGTTTAGCTCCACCTATTCACACTAAAGTTACAAGGAGTGTTTGAGCCTGTGCTGCTTTGTGAATGTAGCAGTGCAAAGGCTCAGTAACAAAGCAGACTGTTCAATCCTAAAGGATAACGAGAGGCTGGAAAATGGTCATGTAACAATGAATTATGACTATTTTTGGTACATAAACCACACATGCCTTATTAGGAAACCTCAAAAAAACAAGAACATGTTCTCCTTCTCCTGAAAATGTAGGATTTTGCAGACACAGAGTTCCAGCAACAATATGTGTGTTCTGGTGGGTCGACATATCAGCCTAAAAGGCCAGTGTCGTGTATGTTGTGTATGTGTGTCAGGAGAAAAGTTCAGCCAGCCCCTCCCATTCACCCTTTCCCCCTCGCTCCAGCTGGTCCAAAGGGAAAAGGAGGGAGTGCAGTGAAGGGATATCCCTCTATTCTTCCTCACTGTGTCTGCCTTTCCTGTCCGCTCTGTTTCCTAAACACCATTATTGCAGGAGAGAATAGGAGAGGCCTGTGCTAACCTGGCCTGCTGCAGCAGCACGCACTGAAAAACAAAGCCAGCTAAAGACACACTCACCCACCATGTGTAGCTGCAGTAGAACTCTTTAAACTGCATGCTTTTGCTCATGCTGAGATGCTTTCTAAGCACAAATACAATAGAGGCCAAATGTTTAGTACAAGGGATGGAAATTAAGCTTTTTCATAACAGACGATGTGTAATGTAATTTAGTTTGTTTTACCTCAACTAACTAACTTTTTAGAAAAAAAACACGCAGTTTGCATGTAATCATCTTATTCTGTCTAAGTACAAGTACTCAGATTACTGTTGTGGTAACTTTTTAAATGAATGTAATTAGTACTTTTTCAAATCATCAAGTCACTACTTTTACTGTTATGTAACTGACAGGATGTATAGCTATGTGACACATTATGTTTGTCTTGGCTGGTTCATCATACTAAGCTCTCATGGACAAAAGCCTTCACACAGCATGAAAAATATGTTAAAAACCCTGAATTTGTTACGCCGCAGATGTAAGTGTCTCTAGATATCTTCTTTTAATTAATTTGTGACCAAGCACAGCTACATAACTCTCAAGGCTGCCATTGAGGAAAACAATGGCGCTACTTCTTCAAAGCATTGTGAAGGTTTCATTTCTGGTAATGCTTAAATACTCTTTGTTAATCATTGTTACTTTTCTCAATAACTATCGTCATATAAATGTTACCTAACTAGTAGGGATGCACAATAATATTTGATTCACTGTAACAACATATAATTGCTTCAGAAGATTATTTCAAATTGATACTTGATGATGTATCTGTTGTGTTCTAGTTCTACTACACTAAAATTTGTCATTTTTGTCAGAAAAGTGGGACCACTGAAGTCCACTGAAGAAAATGCTTCAATTTAGCGTTCTTTCTAATTTAATAGAAGGTTTTTCATTACAAATGATATTATCAATGGAAAAGTAGAAAAATAGAATCTCTGAATGTTTACATGAGTTTCAAACTTATGGAGCCAATACCAGCTTGACTCCTTAGGTTTGTATAAAAGCGTCTGATCAGTAGATCAGATCCAGTTGTCTGAACATGTGTTGGAACAATTAATGAAAGGAATCTGACCTTTGTGTACAAAAGCCTTAACATGGTCAAAGCCACCAATTTGCTCCAATTTGAACAGTGACCTAAAACTGATGCAGAATTTCAAACATTTTAAATGTATTTTTTTCACGTTTTTCAAGATTCTAAAGCTTTCTGTGGTTTATTTACAGGTTTAAATGAAAAAAAATAGCAGAGTTTCAATGTGACCTCAGACTTTTGGACTCACTGTAGATGCAAAGCACAAAATTATGCACAGTGTTGGGTCACCAGGACTGGGACTGGGAACCCCTGCTTTAACTCTTCCTGTGTACAAGTATTAGCCCACTCCCTTTGCTTCACCACATTGTGCAAACTCATTTTGTCCTCTGGCCCTCTGAGTGAGACATACTGTTCTCCAGCCCAGGTGACAGTGAGAGGAAGGGAAGGGCAAAGGTCAGCCAGCTGAACAGGGTTCGGAAACTATATGGGGAAAAAATACCCACACCTACAATTTGTCCCTGACAACAGAGATACAAGCACTTATAATCAGTTCACACAGAGACATGCAGCCACTTTCAGATATATCCAGCATCCCTGCTGACACAAGTCTGAAGTCAGCTTGAATTTAATTAGCTTAACTTCATTGCCAACAACAAACATATTACTACAATGTTGTGCTCTTTCCTCTCTCTTTTCTCTACATTCTCTTCACAGCTGCAGTTCAGCTCAGAGATGAAGAACATCAGGCCAAGGAAGGTGGGGAGGGGGGGGTGCTTTTTATCTGAAAAACAGACCATCCCAACGACTTTATGCTGATACCCTCCACCCACACACATACACACCTGCCAGCTTCCCTTTCCCTTCCTCTCCCTTGAGGGATCAGCTGACAGCTTCATCCTGAAAGCGCTCAGAAACTTCCTGAATCCAGGAGTCCCCTGGCCCCCCGCCCTGACCGGACGCGTGCGGCTCCCACAGCCTTCCCCTAATCACATGGTCAAGCCTGAGATGGTCCATTCAGCCACTGCTTCTACATCCAGCACCTGCCCATGTCTGGGGAAACCATTTATTCGAGCTAGAACAGCAGCAGGGGCAAGGGGCAATCTGGAGGGACTCGTATGATAGCTCTCATTCTGCCACTTAGAGCTCTGGCCATTTACACATGTGTGAACTTACCAAAGCATGTGGTGATGTGGAAAAGCTATAATAAACATCACTGAAGGTTCATTAACCCCTTAAACTCTAAGGACTCGTCAGCAGCTTCAGACTTCATTTCCTCACTTTTATAACTACATAACCTACATAGCAGTTCAACATTGTTACTGAAAAATTAGTAGTAGTTACTGAATAACAAGCTTTAAAGGGCCCATTTCACAAAAAATCAATAAAAGAATTCAGTGCAGTATGTAAACACTATTACAGTTTGAAAATGACCAATTTGATCCATACATAGCAACAAAGCTCCAAAAACTCAACCTAAATTAAACCTAAATTAAATTTTTTTTGTTCTTGTTGTTATTTAACGTATATCTGCCTATATTAACGTATATCTACCTATATCTGCAGTTGTGCTTTTCTCATTCATGTTGAACTTATAAGGAGTGTTTCAGCCAGCACTGACTGATAAATAAGTGGTGCAATACAGGGCAGCCAATAATATTAAAGATCATTTACATATATCGGTCTTAAAGGCACCGTAACAAAAATAGCCTGCTTAAACCTAAGGGATAAAAAATGGAAAATGGCCATGTAAACTATAATTAACCTTTTGGTACATAAACCCAAACAAATGTCAGATGTGGAATACACAAGAAAAATGTAGGATGCAGGCTACGTAAGATATGATCCTATTACCATTAATAAATAAATAATAAGATTAGAGTTTGTTAACACTATGAAGCTCTCCTGCCTACATTTTAGAGAGGAGGCTGGTTTATAAGTCTGTAATGGGAAAGCATTTCATACTGGAGCTCTGATGGCTGAACAGGACGCCTCCCATAACTGATCTGCAATGGACAATTTCAAATCCGACTCTAATTTCAGCCCATTTACGTAATTGTAAAGCGGGTGTGATTTCAGATAATGTAGGAGAGAGACATGTTCTGTCAATCCCAGCATAAATCACGAACATATACCTGCATAGACACACACACATACTCACACAAACAGCGTATTACAGCAAACTACAGATATAATCCAAGCCTTAATCAAAAAATAGTTTCATACCCTGATGACGAGGCTCTATGTATTACAAGTGCAGACCTGTGGGTGGTGTTACAAGAATATATTATGATACTTGAGGAAATCTTTGTGATACATGACACATATCACAATATTTTGTTTTGTTTGAAGTTTGGGAACAGACACAATGCACCACATTAGTGCCGCACTTAAAGATATAAAAATGTGCATGAATGGGGATTTTGGAAGCATATCAATATTGATGATGTATTTATTGAAGAGCAGAGTGACAGTGCTGAGCTACTTTGCTCAAATATCTGCATTTTATTTATCTTAATGCAATTGTAACCCTGCAGAAACCAATTTTGGATTTCTCGAAGGCTAATGCAGGTAGATCGAGCTCCAATTACTACAATCTGCATCTGCAGATATGTACATAAAAAATATCAACCCACAGTTCCCATACTGGCGCAGCTCTACTGAAATACTATGATATTTTTTGTTTTATTCAATATTGTAGACAATGTGCAGCACAATGTCCAATTAAGCAAGGCTAATTACACTCTTTTGAACTCCCAGCATCAGCAAGATTCAAACTCACAACCATCTGACAGGGTTAAACCTCAGACAGCTACACCATATGGAAGCCCATTTAAACTGCACTTTAATGAAAGTTAGTTAGTGTTGTGGAACTACTGACAATACTCACAACGTGGTTAGATAAGCTTATTGTGACATTATTTATTATGGTAACTATTTCATATCATCATATCTCCACCTCCAGCTGGAGTTATTTTCCCCCTAAGCATGTCTTTCATGCTTTCTCTTGCTCTAAATGCCCTCATTTGCTGTCTGCTCCCCTGGCTCCTGCTCTCGCTCCCCAGTGCGTGTGTACATGTGCAGGTGCAGTCGAGGCTGCCAGCCACTCTGGGGCTGTGTGTGTATGTGAGTGTGCGTGGAGGCCTACAATCTCCATGGTTTCTCTCCAGGGTCTGCCGAGGAGCCGCTCAATGCCTGGCACTGCAACAGCGCATCAGTGTGAGCGAGTCAAACAGAATTATTCATGGATGTCTCGCTTCAGTCTGCCTGCAGCTCAGCATGTCTCTCTCTCTCTCTCTCTCTCACACACACTCGTACACACACATGTTAATGCAGTACAAAAACCTAAATCTGCCATAAACAACTTCAGCTAACAGTGTATGCCTCTCTCACTAATACCATGTCCATTTCAGTTTTCTTCACACATGCGAACATGTGGTTTGATGGACAGGCACACTGGTGCAAATTCAGAGGGGAATGAAGGGGCCATGTGTCCCCCACTTTTTTTGCAGTGATTTGAGATCATTTTTGGAGGTCTTGCAATGGCAGACAAAAAAGTACATGGTCAGATATTAATTATAATTTCAAATATTATAAATTGTGCATACATATATGCAAATACATCATTAATGGCTAAATGGATTGTTGTGTGATTTATTTATAGTCAGTAATGACAAAAAGAAAGAAGTACTAAAATGTCTTAGAATTGGCAATAATTCTTTAATGTACTATTATCACTTGTTAACTTATGCCTTAAGTTATTAATAGCCCTTTCATTTTCCCTTCTTCCTTCTTTCTTCTTAATTATTATATCAGGGGTTGTTTTGCTAATGTATTCGGAACAACATAGAAATATAATATTTAGTGACACAATGGAAGGAAAAAAGCCACAAACAACAAAATCTCTATTCTGAATATGTATGATATACCAGTTAATGATATTATTTATTTTTGTGTTTCTTAATGCTGCCATATAAAGCGCACAGTGTCAATATGTTAAATGTAACTGAATTGCTACATCTGAATTGCTGTATGTACACTATAGTCCCCTGACACTTAGATCAAATGTTCACTCCTGGATTGGTGTGTACACCCCTGAAATCACAAAGATTTTATTATTTTTAAATATACAGTCATAATAATAATAATTTTATATATATATATAATTATTATTATCAGTGTATAATAATATCCCATTGATCATCACCTACATACAAAACATAAAAAGACCTCTATTTTACAATTCTATAATTTTTCATTTCCCTTTCTTGCAAAGTATGTCCAGCAGGAAAACACCAATTGTAACAGACTGACCAGTGGAGGTTCTTGGAAACCTCTGCCCTTTGTACTTTCGTGTGTCCCTGTTCTAAGATACCCTATCCTGCACGATACAAGCTGAAGAGGGTCGGTTAGAGCTGTAAACCACTAAAATGTGCAGAACAGAGCTACTCCAACACAACTAGTGTTGGGATAATGCTGATGTATCCAGATGACATTTATTGAAAAAGCTATGCACCGAATTTACCTGATTCAAATGGGTACATCCTTTGCACATGCATAAAACATCATCACAATTGCTGCCAATCCATGTGTAAATGACAGTGCATTATCAAGTAAGTTCAATGCATTACTTTCTTCAGTGTGCTGTTCTTCCACCAGATGAGAGCGTGTTCGACTGTACTCTTATGAACCTGCAGTATAGAGTATGTGGAACCACTGGGACTTAAATATTACCAGTGGGAGTGCTCTTCTCTGTAGAAGCTGGGCCTCATCTGGAAGAGGCAGTGTTGGGCACTGGGGGGTGGGGAACAGCCTCATATAATTCCTCTGTGTCTGGAACCTAAAGCCAAACAAGTCCCTTTATCTGAGCGATATTCCACTGAAAACACTTCACCTAAATGTGAGCTGATACATGCTGTCATATTTAGCTACAATTATTTAGCCTCTGTTTTGTTGAGATGAACATCATTTTACAATGCAAAGTGAAGTGTTTCACGGTTTAGTCAGCTAATTACAAATTTGATAATTTGATATACAGTAGAAGTTTAAAAATGACACTCTATATGCTCTTTTACACAGAATCACAGACTGTAAAGCTCAGAGGGCTTAAAATATTCATTTCTCTCTTAGATCCCAAACAGTCCTGTTGGTCAAGCTATAACAGCAGGCAGGTGACCTCACACTTTCACACACATTTGGGTTCTTCCCTCTTGTCAACGTTTCTGAATGGCACGTTTGATGTGTGGAAGTTACACACACTGTAATAAACAGACTGTCAGAGTGCTGTGGAGAGGATAGAGTTGACTGGAATCATATGGGCAGACTGATCTAAATTACACACGACAGGCTTTAAGCATGAAGAAATTTAAGGGGTGTCTGTGCATAAGTGTGTGTGTGTGTGTGTGTGTGTGTGTGTGTGTGTGTGTGTGTGTGTGTGTGTGTGTGTGTGTGTGTGTGTGTGTTTACTCTGAGACTTCCTGCCAAGGGGATCAAGCACTGCTGCTAAAAATACTCCAAACGTCTCTTGTCCCTCTCCAGATGTGCTTTGCATTACCTTGCCTTGACTAAATACCACCCCCCTGCACACACACATTTACAAGAAGCCAGACAGACATTATACAACTGGACTTTTTTGCTTTCAGGTTTTTGCTGTTTCTTTTACTATGTCTCTTTTAGACTGTAGTCACATCCAGATATATAGAGTAGTCTGTTTCCGGTAACAGCTCTGAGGGCAGGGGCTGAAATGTTTACAATAGGGTGACCATGTTGGACCCAGTATTTTTAGTACAGTGGCAAAATAAAATAACACAGGACCTTTGTCTGTGCTCATATTAGGCCTACATTACTTAAATAACTTTTTATGATTCTACTGATTATCCATGGCTAAAACTGTTTTCTTTAAGATTCAGTGAAAAATACTGTTTGTTTTATGCCTTGTATAATTTCTACTGCTGAACACCATGTAATTGATTAAAATCATGTGATAGCATGACATAAATCAAAACAAAAATACACTACTGTGATGATGTAGAAATTTACTTTGATGCCTTAAGCTGTGTTTCCGTAATGTAGAAGTCTAATGTTAGCTGCTCCTTTAAGAAAAATATAACAATATGTCTGTTAAGGTTTTGACCAGTGTTCAGTAGCCTGGCAATGCTGTGACAAGCTGATTACAAAGTGCAGCATCGCACTTAAAAACTTATCGATAAGTGAGCTGATGACAGATTTTCAAAGTAAAGTGTAAATGTTCACACAGAAGAGGTAGGAGGAGATATTTCTCTTTCTATTTGATGTCATTGATGACAGCTGTCTCTCTTTGCATAGCTGGGGTGGCCAGAAGAGTACATGCTGGGACGGCACTGGCCACCTCTTGTCTACACCCCTGCTCGAGTGACAGTAAAACTCATTTAATGCACGTTGTTCATTTGCTGATTTATTTCACACAAACCTCAGCAAGCCACTAGTATTTTGCTTCATGTGAAAATAAATGAACTTTTAAAGTTGTGATATCCTGTGTGTGATATACTACATTAAGCCCAAGTTTATTGTACATGCCACTGATGAAACTGCTGTAGAAACACAGCTTTTGAAAAGCTGTTGCTATTATTATTATTATTATTATTATCAATAGTATTAGTAGTAGTATTAGTTGTAATAGTGGAAGTATCTATGTTTCTGGGAACTTTAT
Organism: Pygocentrus nattereri; assembly: GCF_015220715.1. NCBI lineage: Eukaryota > Metazoa > Chordata > Actinopteri > Characiformes > Serrasalmidae > Pygocentrus > Pygocentrus nattereri. The sequence continues at coordinate 5,640,218 of NC_051217.1, read as the reverse complement.
CAGTGACGGTCCTGGAAGCATCAGCAGATGTGCTTACAGAGATAATAATGATAATAGTAGCACTTTTTCTAATGGTAATTTTTAGGCGGTCTCTAACTTGTAAGTGGACCCAGAAGCAAACTGCATGTGAGTTGGTGCTTCATCGCTGTCAAATAAGAGGTAAAGGAAAATAATGAACGTTTTTTAACCATTTACAGTGGTTATTTTCCACACAGTTATTTGAATAAGAGGATTCTGTTACCAGCACAGGCCTAATCCAGAGATGGCTAACATCTAAAACAGTATTACCCACACACATCAAGTCACATTGAAGTAAAAGCATTGTTACTTTTGTGAAATAATGGCTCAAGTACAAATAAAAGTACCCTATCTTTGGGACTAAGGTCAAAAAACTATGTCAGTACTGAATTCCCTATAGAACTATGGTGGAAAGCAAATCCTGCATCTATCAGCACAGGAACTGAAGTTTGATAAGAGCTATTATTTTCTATTTCAGGATCCTTTTGGTCTAAAAATATAAGATTGAAAATGAGAGGTGTGCAGCAGTAAAGTAGTCTAGGAGCTGTCACCAACTGAAGAGAGTGATATTGAACATGATAAAAGAATTAACTCAATGTGAGTGGCAAAATGGAACTGAATAAATATGACTTTGTGATCCTCACAAATGTACTTCAGTAGAAGTAAAAGTATTAACATTTGAAAATACTCAAATATATAAAATATATTAAAAACAAATAAGTTAAAATCCATGAAAATGTTACTTAAGTACATTTCTGAATAAGTGTAAATAGGTACTGTTCACCTTCATAACACTGATTACTGGAAGCTAGGGAAAGGCAATAGGACTACATCAAAGTGATTGTGAAAGTTATTGCCCCATTGCTTGACTTATTGTCCTTTCAATTTCTTTAACAAGCTCTACCTCTATGTCTTCATACCACATGCTCCTTGAACTCCAGACACCTTCCTTTCTCCCTCATTTCTGCTGTTTCTATCTTTTATCTCACCAATGACCTCTTTCTTATCGGCGTACTGTTCTGTCACACAGTTCCAGGTTTGTTTTTGTTTGGGTTAAGTGGTACGGACAGTCCTCGCAGAGCTAAACGTGTTGACTCTGGCCCTCTTTCTCGCCTCTCTGTGCTGCTGCTACAGCCTGGCCAACACTCACTGTAAAGACGACTGTAAAATATATTTGTGGTTTTAAATGGTAGAACTGCTACCCTCATATAACATATGTCTGAAAGCTGTTTTCACATAAGGCTTTAACTGTTTGATGTGTTTTTGAAATTCATAAACGTATGTAGATGTTAAAAATCAAAGATGTACATTGTTCATTGATAATGTAACTTCAATCATGACAACAAAGCAAAACAAAACAGCAGTAGTATTCAGAAGCTCACACAAACTTGGGAGTGATTCTAGACCTGTGGATCAGTCATTTTAAACTCATAATAAATATATTTCTTTCCATACACTGTGTACTGATACTGATTTGATCAAAATGCAGAATGGAATGTTTTGATGTTTACTAAGAAAACCACATAACATGAAGAATACCACGGGTTTTTCGTTGTCCTTGTAATACCACAAGAAAGCTCATCTCTAAAAGGTGTTAAGATGTACAGAAACATTCAAATGTTTGGAACCATGTGTCATCTTAATATTTTTATTAGCTGTTATATATTTTGTTACATTACTTGCAATAACAGCTTACAACTTATAACATACAACTTATCTTACAGTGTTGACATAAACAAGGTATCAAAATGTATTTTTTACATTTTATATGTCTTATATTATTATTATATATATATTTTTGAAACCTTAAAGGGACACTCTGGCAAAAATTTAACCATCGCTATATCTTTTGTAATCATGCTTACTTACATCCTACGCAGTGCTGTCTCCAGGTGGGATTTTCTGGTTAAAAGACTAGGAAAACATATGATGATGTGTCTTGAAGGTCAGAGGAACTTTTGGAAAAACTACAACCATTTTGGGCAGGATTTTTGGGGCTATTTATTTATTTATTTATTTATTTATTTATTTAAACAAGTTAATACAGTAGGGCAGATAACTAATTTTACTGCTAGGAAGCCAACCATGTATTGCAGCCACATAACTAGTAACTGTCTTCAAATCATCATCATAAAAGAGAAATAGCTCATCAGATGAGGAGGATAATAAAGTAAAGGCTAAAGTTAGCAAGGTCTACTAGGCTGTCTGTGTCCCTTACCTCAGTTTGACTTCTTTTCTGAGCCTGAAAGGGTAAGCTTGTCTCTGTTGTCCATCTTGTGTTGAATAAAGATATAATTGCTGTTTTTTTAATGATTTCGTTTGTTGACTGAGGTGAGTTTTGCTAAAGCTAGCTTTGCTGTATTTATTAGCTTATATTTTAGTGGATAGGCTTGCAATCATGACTGAATCATAATGGTTGTATGATGTATTTGAACAATGCATGCTATGCACAATAGCGAAAAAACCCTGAAGAAAGAAAAGATGAATACACTTTAAAACATGAATACCATCAAAACAGTACAATGCTGTCCTACAGAACACTGCATTACATGATAAGAAACTCTACAGAACAGTGATTCCTTTTAAACGATGGTAAACACGTAAAGTAACATATTTTTGTGTGCCAGTTCGACTTGATGTATTTGTTGTTTCCTGTGACGATGTGCTAGAAGTGAGTGGACTGTAGTAAGTGTGAAGCTGACGTTAATCTCCTGCACCAATTCTCACCCGTGCCCTACACTCCAGATGGCTGGCACGGATACATGCCATCTGCCAGTCCAGAGCACCCAGGCAGATTAACCGCACACTACGCGCACACACGGCTGCACACAAACTCGGTCTATGTGTCAGAGCAAGGTAAAGAGGATTACATGCCTCTGCCTCTCCACCACAAGCTGCAGAGATCACGCTGAAGAGCCCTACACACACAAAGATATCAAGGAAGGTCTAAGCACAAGCACAGAGCACACAAACAGGCCCCAGGGCCATCATTAAAACTATACCCAATTACTATTACTCCTTTCGACCCAAGGAGGTTTGAGACTCCCTCCCCAAATCTCTTTACCACAGAGAATACAAAGCTCTAGGTAGACTTTCATCATTCCTAAAATACAAGGTAATATTTTATCTACATAGTCCACTGTAAATGCTCACTTTGTTTAACTTACATTCAGTTAAATATCTATTAAATTGACCTTAACATTTCTCTAATCTTTAACTCCTTAAACTGCAGGGTTATTATCAATCTTAAAACAAATCAGTAATTACTATGAATTATTCATTGACTAATAATTTGATCATCTGTAGAGAATCTTAGGAATTTCCAGATACACAAAATGTTAGGGGTGGGCAGCAGGATGATATTGTTTTGTTGTTTATCATTATATAGTGTCACAATACGTCTTTCTGTATCATAGATCATAGATAGATGTAGATATCCATACTTATCTCTACCTGATGTGCCAGGTACCAAACCCCCCTCAAAAACAAGACAGCTGCTAATTTAAAATCTGCTGCCAGAGGAGTTGCGCTGTATGCACATCACTGTTGGTAGCAGTCTTTATCATCAATGAATCAATTTCAACATGTAGAATTAGAGCTTTCTGTCTATTGTGTTTTCTATCACTGAATAAAAGATGCATGAGGCTTCCTTTATTGCTGGATCTTTTTGTTTGTTTAATTTTGTTTTTTGAAGTAATGTGTGAGCTCATTCATCACAGAATTCTGATCAGTAAGTGCTTATAATTAATATGTTTAATAAGATTTAAGACAAAATATCCCTGATGAGTGAATAATATTCCTATTAATGTGTTCAAATTCAAAGATGTAACTTTTGATACAAAAAAAAACTCAGAATGTTCTTCATTAGATCATTTACATATTCTTTCCATATTAAATAAATGCAATACATGCATTCAGCTCTCATGTTATGGAAAAGAGTAAATGGAACAGCAGAAAGCTTCTTTTTGTGTCTTCAGTCTTAAAAGGTTAAATAACACTGGACAACTGCATGTTTAGTTACAGAGAGGTTATTATTAGGCCTGTTAAACTGGATTTAGTGCAGCACAGTATGTAAAATGTTAAAGTAGTATAAAAGTATTGTGATATCATATTCTTTCCATATCACCCACTCCTACTATATGCCATTCAACTGTGCTTAGTTAGTTTGGATCACCTCCATAGAAATGCATAGCCAATACAATGAGACACGTGTTGGTGAAAGAACTGTGTTGTGGAGTAGTGGCACTGTGTTCTCTGGCATGATGGACCTCAATGAGTTCAAGTGATCCCGACTTAATCCTCCAACATCAGTGCCTGACCTCACTAATGATTTTATGGCTGAATGCAATGTTTCAACATCTAGTGCAAAGCATTCTCAGATGACTAGACACTGTTACTGCAGCAAAGAGGGGGCAAACTCTGTATTAAAACCCTTGATTTCAGAAGCAACCTTGGGTCTCTACAGATGTTTGGATGTGTGGTCTTCAGTGGGACCAAATACAATAACGATCCCAAATCACAAAACAACAAAACAGTGCTTTCCATAAAACAGAGGCCTTTTCCCAATCCATGGCATTGAAAAACACAACATCTGGCAAGCGTGTCAGCCCAGAGGAACAAAGCACATTTCAGTACAAAAGAGTTTCTGAGTAAATATCCCTCTGAAACATTTTTGTCATTTTGCGAATGTAAACAAATGCAGCTATTCTTAGAGGTCAGGCTCACAAATATGAAGCAGACAGAGACATCAAAACCCTCCACGCCTGTCTGACACATGTTCTAATAGACTGCCTTCAAACTCCCACATCTGCTCTATAAATACTGACCATGACGCCATACCCGTAAAGCTCAGAGAAATGTGCCAGGCAGCTAAAGTCCTCCAAAAGGGAAGAGGGTTGGGAGGGGGCCAAAGCTGAGATATACATTGAATTCACTTGTGTACATTCACTAAAACCTTTCTAACAGTTCAGATACATGCATATAAACAACCGCTTCCTTTAGCGATAATCTGATCCTCTTTGAAAGAACAAAGTGGTCAGCACTGGCCAAATTTTCATTTCATTCAAAACATATACCATCTATACTCCTTTACAAGCCAGTACATCTTAAAACAAACCAATTACTGCAACCATCTGATTAAACCAGAGGAATGAGGCCAGTTAAAGTTCTGGACACTTTAACATCTTAAATGGCCAGGGCCCATTTTTATTTCACACGTCTATAACCTAAGAATAACTCAGCCAGTTTGCATTGAAGTCCCTGTAGTTACTGAATAATAAGCCTTAATATTGTAATCAGCCTGGGATTTTAAGGGGTTAAAATAAAATATTGCTGTAAAGAAGACATCAAAGTTTCTTAGCGATTTTATTTTTTACTTTTTCTTTTTGAAAATTGAAGGTGCCCATTTTGTGAACATTTCATGGCAAACTGACCAAAAGAAATGGACCAAAATGACCTTTGCAATGAATGCAAATTGAAGGCGTTACAAAAGGTTTTATTACAATAGCAAGACTTGAACAATCATATTACTGGATGATGACATTGATGTAATATACATTTTTTGTACTAGCATGGGAACACATTGGGCAAGACGTACGTGCAAGCACCGGCACAACTCAAAGTGTGTAAGACCGCAGCTTGTCACATAAACTGGAGTTGTCAACAAGCTGGAGACAATGGAAATGAAAGTTCAGTGAAGAGGAGATAGTGGTGTTAATAAATTTTCCACCACGAAAACATTCTACAGGATTACTATTTCATACTGATTTCGTCCTGAAAGCTTAAACTAATTTTTTCTAGGGCTAAACATTCTTCCAGCACATGTGGATACTCATACTTTAGTCTAACTGCTGCACCTGCTGTCACTGTTAAATGAAGTTTCTCATAAGCATGCCTTTCAGATACGAATGCAAAATTAAAGTTTTAAAACTTGGAGGAAAATCAACACAAAAATGGGCACTGCAAGTTGCTCAAACATTAGTAAATTGAATAGAATTTGTAATTAGTTGCACCCACTACATTTTTGTTGTGGCCTTCCCTCATATGCATATGCATTAAGGAAGAGAAGCACATTTTGTGTTTTACCATGCATGAGTTCCATAAACACACAGGCAGAACACTTCCACATTAATCACTTACACATTAATCAAATACACATCAACACAATTTTGTCTTTCTGTTTTCTTACTTTGGGCAATATTTGTAGTGATGTAATATGTTTACTGATGTGGATGTGATGCACACATTTAAATCAAGTAAATTTCAGAGTGTTTCATACTAAAATCTTTTACCACTTACCAGCACATAAGCCTGATCTGTAAGAGTAAGTAAGAGAACTACTGCATGTGATCAGTTAGAAAGTGACTGTGCTCTTAATTGGAATGCTGAATGTGTGTCAGCAGAGAGTGGTGAGGATGTGACCTGATGGCAGTGTTTTAGTGAAATCTCCAGCTGTGCCAGCACTTCCAGCCTGCCCCTGATTCAGAAATGACTGACTGCTAATACTTAATACCAGGGATTAGCAACTCCGTTTCTATTGGCGGGCACTAGAGCAGACAACATCTTCTATGTTGCTACACTACATACTGAAAATCAGGCCATCACACACGTACATGCAATCCTTGTTGGAAGAATGCCAGTTACAAAACTAAGCACTGTAAAAATAATATAAAATGCAGTTATCTGTCATTAAATGCTATTTTTTTCCAATCCAGTTTACATTTTACATTCTTTGGTTCTATTTTTAGCATGTAAGAAATCATCTAATCAAATAAACTGCTTTCAGGCAGATGATTTAAGGAGGAAAGTTTAAATGTTCCTCTTAAAGCCATCCTCCAAAGCAGTGACAGTGCTCAAGCCTAATTTATTGCTAAGTTGCAGTTTTAGAAGCCCAGTATGGACCCTAGTATTCCCTAAGGACAAATTGAATTAGCTGGTTCATTGATGTCTAGTAATGATTGAGTAGAGGAGGGGTAACGGAAATAGGGGGTAGGTTCAGACTTTGCAACAGTTTTATATGGGCCAACATCATTGATATCATGTCAAAACCTAATCTTAGGTTTTCTAGTTTTAACTTTTTATACTAAAACCAGGCTGGCCTATACATTGAACATTTCATGATGAATTGACCAATGTGAACAAACTAAAAATATAAATAAAATCATGTTACATTATCATACATTGAAATTTTGGATTTGTTTTTTCCTCCTATTAAGTTACCATATTGGAGATGTGAGATTTAGCTACGACACTGATACGTACGATATGTAGACTGTTGTAGGATGTTTGCCTCTATGGCACGTATTAGATGCACAGCTGTTACTACGCTCTTCAAGCTCTGTTATTTTAAAACAATAAAGGTGATAGGCTCCCTAGACCACGTGAGTGTGAGTGTGAGCAAGTCTGAGCAAGATAGAGCATGCTTGCCCCACAGGATTTGTAGCTAAAACTAGGATGTACCACCAGATTCCACACCCCAGCAACAGCAGTCCTTCTAATAAACTCAAAGAAACTCACTCTTTATAGTGTTTTTAAAGGCAGCAATGCACTATGATATCAAAGTCGTATCAGTATGGGCATAATTGTTTGAAAAATATTTCAGCATTGGACTGATGCAAGTGACAGATTTGATATTTAATGAAGCATTTGATGTATTCCAGTAGTTCATTCTGGACACAAATTCCAGAAATAATTGCTGTTGGGACAAATCCTCAAATCTCAAAAATGGTAACTTCACATTCCTAAATTTTAATGGCAGGTAATGGAACAGGACAGTGATTCTAGACAGTATTCTAGATAGTCCATCCAACTCTGTAATGCTATTCCAAGTGGATCTGGTCTGAATTTCTTCCCTATTTATAACACTTCACTGATTTAAATGCAAAAACATGTACTGATAACACACTGATACAATCCAGTGTTCTTAGTCTGCTCTCTTTAAACTAAAGGCAAATCATTGTGTCTGATGTCCACTGGATACCTGAGTTTGGAAGCAACTCTATTCAGGTGATAACCTTGGAAACTGTTGTAGCCCATGGCAACCGCAATCAGTGCTGAAGATTGTGACTGCAGTGGATGCTGCATACACTTCATGGAGCAGTAAGATTCTGTTACTGAGTGCAGAGTCATTTATAAAGCCAGTTGGATATGGTATGCAGATAAAAAAGGCAGATGCTAACATTGTTAATCCTGTTCCATGCCTACAGCTGTGTCTGACCCACATCTTAAAACTGTGCCAACAAAGACCAAATTCATTTGACCTCTTTGAGCCCAAAATCACTATATGAGCCTAACAGAAAAGGCAGTGTCACTTGTGAGTTAATGTAATACTGGAGGACATGACGAAATGTCCTACAGCGTGTCCAGTTTTTCTAAATGTTCAAATGACAAAGGAACTCAAACACAAGTAAATTACCATTGTTGTACCACTGACTCTAAGTAGGTCTGTCACTATGGATTACTTTGGTAACAGAGTAATCTACCAATTATTTTGATGATTAATCAAGTAATCAGCGTTTGAGTGAACAATAACAAACCATGCATGACCTCTCAAAGACTCTGATAATTTGTTGGGGAAAAAATAAACTAGGAAAGCATTAAAAAACCTTTGAGTGGTTATCAGGCTCTGTATTTTACTGTAAGTGAGACCACTTTACATTGTGCACTTGGCATAATGATGTCTAACTCCACGTGGAGACAAAGTTGTTCATGGCTCTTAGAGCAACAGGCAACCCTATCAAAAAAACTTCACCACAATGACTTCACTATTTTATATTCTCCAGCTAGTTTCCTCAAAATCTTTACCTCTTGTGTTTGTGGCCATGTCCGCCACCTTCTGAAAGGCATCCAGGAAAGCTGCTGCAGCCAGTACAGTGGTCCTGAGGAGTGCACAGAGAACACATCACTGCTATTAGTGGTTACATTTAAATGGACACACATTTTAAATTAAATGTAAACATAATTCATTGTGTAACTTGTTGTGTGATTAAATATGCACATTTAAACAGTGTAGCAAAACAAAACTAACTAAACTTCCAAGGGTTAAAATGATGGTAGCCTGAAAAATAATAACTGAACTGACAATTCTCTCATATTCTCTGTATAATACAATCATATGGTAATATATCATCAGAACAAATTCACATAATTCCAGTTTTTCATTTGATTCTATTTTATTATTTATTCATTTTTCATTTCATGATGAATAGATTAAAAGAAATAGTCCAAAATTACTTTACAATAATGTGATTTTCCAAGGCATCTTCAGGATTAAATGGGTAAGGTGTAAACAAAGTCGCTCTTAGTGGTTTAAAGTGAAATGCACCATTCAAGAGAAATGTGAGTCAGAATTGTTCACAGTGATGGTGATGGGAACCAGAGGTCCAAAGTGTTTAATGCTATTAAAAGCCCCCTCACAGAAAACGTGTAGGTTCAAGAGTGGCTTTGTATAGTAAATAAAATGACTACATGTGCATTGTAGACACCATTTTAAATAAACCCAAGTCAGTGTGTTTCTGTATAATGAACCACTTCATATCAAACCCCTCTGAGTGACCTTCCATCTCTTCTATTGAATTACTCAGAAAACGTGAAGAAACAGTGTTGATGTTTATAGTTAAGGACTGAAGTCTTTTAGCTCTTGAAAATCATTTTGGAGACACAAGAAAAATGTATGCATAACTTTGCACACATTATTTATCACCTGAGTTGGGAGTGCAGCTTTGTGGCCTTGGCACTGAAGTCTTCCCACACAGGGTATGAGTTCTAAAGGAAGAGCAACATGCATGTTGAGTTAGAAAGTCATTAAGGACAATATATCCAGTCAAATAAGTCATATACCCTCAAGAAAACACACACACACACACACATGCACATAGGTATACAAGAACTTTAGCGCATGCTCAACAGCCTTCACATTCCACCAAGAAGGAAAAACACCTCAGATGAGGAACAGATGCTCAGTCAAGCATAAACAGACATAAGCTCACCTCCACCACACATCATTCTCTGCCTTACCACCAGTCTATTACAGAGAAACTAAGCAAGGGAGACCTTATGCCTCTTCAGTGCTGCGTCATCTACCAATGGCAACAGTAAAATGATATTGGGTATTAAGAGCCTTTCACAGAGAATGTTTTTCTCTGTTTACAATCATTCTCCTCAACTATCTCCTTGAAGGCTTTGTACAACAGCTTTATGGCTCCAATGAAAAACAGATTTGCCTTGTTCAGCAGATGCTCCTCAGACAGAGAGTAGAAGAACATGAGAACAGCCAGTTACCTCTTAAACCCTCAGAGCACAGCATCTGGGTCTAAGAATTCAACTTGTAAAACACACCAAAAGCATTCCAAGAATAAGCGTCTATTAACAAAGGACCAAAGATGATCGTTTTGTAAAGGGTTCAACATTAGATCTATATCCAAAGTATAGAAGAATGAGAGCCAGTAAAGGCCATGGACAATGAGATTCATCATCAACAGATTTTATATCATCTCTGTCCTGGAGATAACTTAAAGAAAAGTAGCTCAGCACACCCAGTTCCTTTTTGAAGGTTATCTGTAAAATGCGCTTCTTATATCACTATCTTATGATCCAGAACAGACTAGCTGTACTGAGATATAGTGATATATAAAGTGTGTTTGTACACAGACCTGTCACATTAGGACTGACTAATAAAAAACACAAGCCTAGTCATTAAAAAAGTAATGAGATGAAGACATCTTAGACACAAAGCTCATTCTTTTTATTAAGCACATTTCAGCTTTAATGAACAACATTTGGGCTGACCAATCTGTTTTCTGTAATCAAGTCAGACTTTTGGGTGTGATGAACAGTCTCTGGCCAGTTCATGTATTTTTTGGATTTTGTTCTGTGAAAGTTGCACAGCCAGATTAAAGAAGATCACCCTTCTTTTAATTAATTCACAGGAAAAGTAAATAGATGTTAATTACTTTTCTGCCTCACAAAAAAAAGAGAATATTTTACAGAAAATGACACAGAAGCTCTATATAAATATATATAGCTCACTTTCAGTTTTTGCAAAAAATCCTGCATGGATATTTTCTCACACCTCCAAAGTTCAGTCTTAGAAGTTGGTTGCATTTCCTGCTTCTCACAATCCAAGTAATCCCAAACACATTCATATTGTTGAGGTCTGGGTTGGTCAGTCCATTGTTCTTAGAATAGCAACTGTTTGATTTACAAATGTTCTTTTTTGTTTATTTTCTTATCTCTGTAACAACTACACACCCTTTCATCCTAAGCCTGGTTAGCATTCCGTTATCTTCACATAGTGAAAGGATGGATAGTGTAATATACGCGTGTATTTTTTCAGATCTGAAGCAAGAGTGGAGCTTGATTTTCTCATCTCTGCCAGTGTCGAAAACTTTTGAGAACTGTTTGGTGACTGTTTTGGTGCTCTACCAGGTTTGACACAGTTATTAGAAGCCCCATTTTCTCAATATTTTTTAGTACTCTTTTAAACTCCAGTTGTGGAAATTCCTGTTTTTTTCTGCTTCTTTCTGCAAGTAGATTATCTTAAACTTAATTTCCTAGAAAATATCACTTGAAAAACAACTGAAAACCACTTTCTATTGTTATAACTTTATCTCCAACCACAGAGTACACTTATAACTTGTAATAACACAACAGCGCTGTTATATTTAACCAAACACAAAATCATTGCGTTGCTCTTCTAAAAGTTGCTATGGCATTCCAATGTATTTAGAGCTGCAGAGGTTTTGAATTAGATGCACTCTTGAGGCTTTACTGCCATGTTGAACGCATTTCCTTCCACAACTAATGCTGTGTCCACTCTCACAGCCACAGGTGGCTAATTAGCTTTCCTGTCGTGTGGAGAGCTGAAGGCTATGGAGAGATTCAGTCTGAGACAGATGAACAGAAGTGGTTGTTGCAGGTCGAAAAAGGCCCACAGTCCTCCAAATCCAGGTGGACCCTTCACATTTGAGGAGCACTCATATATAAAACACTGTTTTTATTGTGTTTTGGTCCATTATCTCTTTGTTGAAATGAAAACCTGGTAATACTTCCGTGATTTGAAGGGTTTTTCTAGTAAAAAATGTTCTAGTAAAAATCTTTCATTGGGATAGAAAATTATGTTTTGAGGTCAAAAAGGTTTTGGACACATGTCAATTACACAAATGGCTCTTTACAGAAGTATCCACTGAAAAGTTATTTAAGGACCTACAGTAGTTTATTTATGACATTTGCTTCCAAGAATCCTTTATTAGCACCTCTATTTTAAAAAGGTGTATAGTATTCTCTATGAATGGAATGAGTGCATAGAATTTTCTATGAATAGAAACCTCATCTAGAATTCTAAGGGTTTGTGATTTATTTCAACACATTGCAATCTGCCCTTCATTGTATGTCTATATCTAGGCCTACTTAGCCTCCATGTTGCATCCTCAAATCCTTTAAAAGTCTGCTTAACCCAAAGGTCAGCTCCAGTCTGTATGTAGATCCGTCTCACACTAGCCTCCGATCTCTTTTAGCTGCCATCATGCCACCAAATGATACAGAATTAACTCTCAGTTCAGCTCGACTATCAAATTACAGTTGAAAATATAACCTTTTCAAAAACAGAACATTACATGTAATAGCTATCATAATCTATGGATGCTCAATGGAAAAAAATCCTTCAAAGTATTAGGTGGCTAAAGAGGGCTTTCCCTGACCACAAACATCGCTGACATCACCACTCTCTCCTTAACGTGCCACATGTCGAACAAGCAGAACAGAGCCAAGCCTGGACCTGAGCCAGCACTGCACCCATCAACACTGCATGGTCATCGGTTCTGGCTTCAAGCCAAAGAAGTTCACTCATATGATGGCATTCTGTGAACAACAACAACAATCAATGCTGAAAGATGGGAGTAACATGGGAAAATAGTAGCCATCCATCAAATGCTACGCACAGCCACTATGTTCTGCTACAACAAAGCGATGGCTTGGCAGCCTCCCCAGAAAGTTGCAAACTACTGTAGAGTGTGAGCTTTGAGTGCTGGAGGACAGCAATTTGAGACTGAGGAGTTGAAAAGTGTTCACAAAAGTCAAATATGTGGGCGGGCTGACTATGTATAGCATATCAAGTATCTGATAATGACAGCGGGAGAGGGTGCAGTTTTCTTCATCTTTCAGTAACTTTCTCCACACTATAGAAAAGCTATCACGTTTGACTGACCTTTAAAAACAATAATCATTCAAATGTTCACACTTTGTTTATATGGAAATACAGCATTTGTACTAATAGCGTAATGCAGTCCCTACCTATAGTAGCGTTCTTTTTCTTAATGTAACAAGTGAAGCACAAATTAAATTGGGGCCTGATAACCCATGACCTCTTAATGGCAGGTTAACTAGTGACACTATAATAATCTAGTCTATCGTTATCTGCTCTACAGATGTCTTATCAGTAGCTGTTCACCAATATTCAACAACATAGGGTGACTTCTTCCAACCTTATTGTTTTATCTTAACAGAAATGGGGGATTTTTTGTAAACTCTGTGTTAATCCAGACTCTACCACAAACCAATAGGTGCATTAAAGCATGCACTATTGTATCATGAGTATTGTGCATTACCAAATCCAACAAAAGTGGAATGGTAATCTATACATAATGTATAACAAGGTAAATCGCACAGGTGCTTAGATGGGCAATACACTAATATCATGCCTGGTAGAGTTTTGGCACTGTCATTACTAAAGCAATGACTGGCAGCCTCTTCATTTTAAACTGAAATACAACTAAATGACCAAACAACTAAGAAACTGACACCCCAGCATCATGCATAACAGTTGCTTCAAGACATCAGCAATAATAGTACTCACATGGCTATCATAACAAAAAATAACCATTTAGCTCTAGACTCTGTTAGGTGGGTGGTGGCTAGATGGCCACGCTCTCAAAGAAACACGTTCATGATTTTTCCAGGCAGGTTGCAGATCTTGCCCTACACGGGGTTTGATTTGGGGTTCACAACAAAGCCCCTTCCTCCATGCTGCGCCCCCTCATCATCAATCCCAGCATCAATGGTCCAGGCAGCTGGAGCCCAATGGAAACAAAGGCAGTAAAAACCTACAGCCTTCGTAGCTCAGCACATTGCACATTATACACCGTTTAAAGGGTCTGGTACCTTCATATCATTGACGATCGCCTGGAATAATCCCCCCAGAGCTCCACACTCCTTCTCCACACTCTCCATGTTTCCAGATCCTCGCTCACCACACGCTGAATGAATGAACTAAAAAACGGTACGTCTGTTGTGCTCCGAATAAATAAAGAGATTTCCAAAGCAGGCAGAGAGAAAGGAGACCGGTCCCTCACATCCCGCTCAGAAAACAGCAGCTCTGGATTAGAGGAAAACGCGATGGAGATGTCGACAAAAGGAGGGGAACAATCGAGCCTGTGGGGTGTTGCTCTCTGCCCGTTCGTCAGGAGATGATGGTATGGTTGGGGTCAAAAGATTTGGTTCTCCCTCCCAACCCCCCAGTCTACGCTCGACGAAGCGATCCAGCACAGCGCTGCTCTATCATATTAGTGGAGTGCAGTGAAATCCACCGGAGGCGTATGGACAGAGCTTTATGAGCAGTGGCCCTCTCAGTGTCTCAGTACTGGGCCGATAATCGCAGAGCTGGAGCGAAGCAGATCGCAGCGATGCAGCGGCAGAGCTGTAATTCGACACTGGGGGCTGGGGGCGGGGCGGGGGCGGGGCTTAGAGAGACATATGGACATATGGAGCTCGGTTTGGATGAGGACAATTGAGCGATGCGCTTCTGTTCACAAGTATTCTCCCCAGAAAGTGCCTTTGTTTGGGCTAAAGGGACGAAGTGAATAGCACAGCTGGCATTAAATGTGTTGGTGTAATTGCTTGCTAAGGAAAACTGTTTGTTTGATAGAAAAGGATAAGAAAATTTTATTAATAACATTGATTATATTAAAAATATATATATTTCCTATCATTTACACCGTTTATGGCACCAACCAGGTCTAAACTTTCTACCAAAATCAGAAAGAACCATGCTGTGTCCTTTGCTTTCAGAGGTACTGCTATAATAAGCCAAGAATCTTTGTTTTCTCTAGAAATCATGGTGTGTTTTGGTGCAGGTTTTAAGTCAGATCCTCTAAAACGGGGAGGTTTCTGACTAAACCAAATGGAATCTTTTATTATTAGACTCCAGAACAGAGTGCTTTAAACCTTGACCTGTCCACTGGGCACCATGCTCCAGGGCTGAGGAAGAGGAGTGGTCACTGTGATTCATTATTGCCCCCTCACCTGCTCTGCATTCCAGCCATATGGTCCCTCAAGCTTGCTATCTGCACTGACTAACACTATACAGATAGCACAGGGGTGTAAAACAGACGCTGGACCAGGGGTCCCGTAAAACTATGTGTCCATAAAGTCCTGATTTACCTTGTGTCTTCTAGTTCAGAGAAGAATGTTATGTAAGGGTAGCCGGGTTCAAGTTAAGGCGTGAAACAGAGGGAGAGTGTTTATCAAATAAATAAGCTCTTAACTTTGAACTTCTGTTTTCCATCACAGATTTTGTCCACCCCTTAATACTAGAGAAACAGTCATGTGTGGATTTGGGTGGTGTGTACACATTACCATGTGGTAGTTTGGGATAATAACATAGTGAAGTGAAAGTTTGAGATGGTGTGGCAAATGCCCAAATTTGTGATCAACTGGACATTGCTGATCTTTTTGATGAGACAGACTGCACTTCTCCACCACACTCTCTCATTCTCTTTAAAACTTCCATTCTTTGTTTGGCTATCAGCTTTAACAGTAACTGCAGCCCATGTTTTTACATTGTGTTGGTACTGCTTGTGCTATGGCATAATATATACAGTAATCCATTGCTGGTCAAGATGATTTAGTCAGAATCGTCTCTGTGGACATTATCTTAATTATGGGTTAATGTTTACTGAACTGCTGAACTATGGTATTGTTTTCACAGAAATCCATCTATCTATATTAATGTGTCCCATGACCCAGAGGGATAAGCGGCTTAGATAATGTATGTGTGTTATACTAATGTGTTAATTAGTTTTCAGGTAGTCAACGTTCATCATCATCTCTATCATTCTCATCACCTCCACCAGTGCCACCGTATATATCATCGTCTCCATCATTACCATCACCATCATGATCATCTCTATAATCTCAATCATCATCTTCATCACCATCATCATTTCCACCACTATCACTATCATTTCCATCACCGTCATCATCATCATATATTGTTATCATATACTGTTGTAGTTCTGAAGTTCATTAGAAATGATTTTGATCAAAGCAGTCTAATGTCTGGTCATTAAAAAGCTGGTTTGATTTGCATCTACTTCATGAATAGACTGCAAACTATGAAGTGACCACATTTTCCTGGAGAATTGCTAAAGAAAGCTTAGGGCTCTCAAAATACTTCATGAGGAGTGGGCTGTTGTTTTGCTCGCGCTACACCACTTCCAGAACATTCTGTTCGTAAACCCACAGTTAAGATCCTTTGTTAAAATGATCAAGTCAGCCAGGAAACCACTTCACTAGACTTCCCGTGTCTAATGTAATGGAAAACCCCAAAACTTTCACACCTATTCTCTCAGGCCAGGGTGGGAAATGAAAGCCCCTGCAGTCAGGTATGGCCTGCTGGGGGGACAGTGAGGAGGGGGCATGACTCTGGAGTCCAAGTGCCCTCCAGAGTCAACTAAGAGCAGATGACTTTGCACAAACCTAATCCACCTCGAAGCTACTGTGATCCTTGCATATGGAAAGTGTTTTGGACACATTGTAAACACAAACAAAAAAATTAATGCTCCTCTAAATGTGCACAATAAATTTAGATAGGAGATGATTCATTCAAGATGGTTCCTGTAAATTATAGAAGAAACTTCACTCAAAATTATGATAAAGAGAGCTTTTCAAACTTTTCTGATCATAAAAAAAGACATTCATACTTCAGAGATGACACACTATGGAGACAAAGGGAAAACGGCCAAATGATCCTATGTTTGCTGACTGCAAAGTACTTTTAAATGCGTTTAACTTTCTGGAACACATTTATTTTTCCAACCATGGTACTTAAAATGCCTCTCTAACCAGGGTCTGCCTACAGTTCAGCCTTCTGTAGTCCTCGTCTTCCCCCTTCAGCTGCCCCCACCAAGGGGCTGGAGGGATCCCAGCTCCCTGATCCACACTGGGGCCTTTACCAGGAACATGTGAGCCTGTGGAATTTCCTCTAGTGCTGTCTGCTAAGTCTGGGGACTCCTCCAGATCCACTAAACAGTCTGCAGGCACGTGTGACTCCCTGTGCATCGTGCTTCTGAAGAGGAGAACGAGAGAAAGTAAACAGAGAGAAAAACATACAGAGGGAGTATGAAGCCAAACAAAAAAAGACAGATTGTACAGGTCAGCATCTGACTGAAAACAGTGGAAACACTACAGGCTCTGTATATTTACAGCAAGTGATAATGTTGTGGGGAACAAAAAGAGTTTCAATTGGGTGTTCCCAAACATTTTCTGGGTAAGGAATATTTCTGGCTGAGGAAAGTTAAAAGGATTAAACATCCAGTAGAGCTCCTTTATTATTCATTGAATTATAAAAAAACAAATCTTCATCCCAGCGGACATTACACATATATCATGAGTTGGGTTTGTGTGCAGAGAGAAATATATTGACATAATATACTTATTTGGATACAAATCTCCCAAATTACTGCAATTATAAAATGTTCATTTTAGGGAAGTTCATCTCTCCTCCCAATGGAACATTTTACCACCGACCTCTAGGAGTCCCTGGACCCCAGTCAGTGAACAAATAGCCTAAGATACACTAACAGTTGGGTATGCTTGGTCGGGTTCATGATTACCAAATAAAAAGAAAAATAAGCCTCCTTTCATTGGAGTGAACCACTAGAACTATGCAAACTATGTAAACATACAAGCAAACAATGAGCGATTTATTATCACTTTTCACGACTGTTGCACAACTTGACGTCTACAGTCTACAGATGACGGAAAAAGGGCAGCTTACCACAGTCTGACCACAGAACAGAGTGTTCTCTGTGAAGACTGAGCCATGATAAAGCTACACATCTGGAACACTGCAGGAGTTTATTTAGCACATCAAATAGCGCTCACTCAGCATTTACGATGTCTATTTGTAAGTAATACATCCAAGCATTCATTCTGATAATAATTATGATTTATGCATATTCTGGATATAATTAGCTTATTATTTCAGACTAAGGAATGAGCGACGTTGATGAAACAAGTACAAAAGCTTTGTATTGAGTATAATGTCTCAATCAGTTTTATAGAGAATTTGTTTTCTGTGCAGGGACTTGGCTAAAATGTGAAGAGGACATTCTCAGGGATTCGACTAAAACTATGAAAAACAAGGACTCATTAATTGAATAAATATCTGAATCAATAATTGTAATTGATGAGTAAATGAGTAATGTAAATTGTAACTGGCAGACGTACTTTGTACTCATTTTTTAAGCATCCAATCTTAGGAGCTCTCACTTGCCTCCACTCTTAAAAATAAAGGCTGAAGAGAGTTGTTGTTACGGTTACAAGTCTTCTTAATATCTGTGTGGCTGCAAGCACATTACCGTCTCCAGCCTTACTCTTACAGTGTGGGTGAGTAGATGGTTTCAGAAGCCAGCCTGAGCACTCACAGTAAACAGAGAACAATCACACCGATCACATTCAACAGGCAAACAACCCAGCAGCAGGCTGAGGAAGGAGGTCGAGGAGTGTAGCACTGTAAGTTCTGCCTGCTGTCAGGCTGAGAAATGTGTTTTTCCTCACCATGTACCCTTCTGGACAGAACACTCTCTGACATATATATGAACTTTGCAGATCTCCCAAACAGAGGTTAAAGAAAGGACACACTCGGGTGAACTCGGACTCCCTAACCCTAGAGCTAAAGTAAAAAAAGCTGAGAATTTAGAATTTGTAACAGGATCCAAAACACCCAGCAGTGTAGAACTCCTTAAAGCTTATCTTAAAGAAACACTCCAGCATTTTCAACTTAACCTTTTACCACAAGAACCATCCTCTGTAACTCAAACATGTCCCCTGTAATCAGTATGCAAGGGCCCACTGGCTTCTATTGTAAGTGTGTTTTGAACCATCAGGATTTCTTTTCTTTTACTAAGTAGAGGGAAATGGGTCAAATTGATTGTACATGGCAACGCCTAAAGATTACAGATGTGGCAGAGAGAGTAAACAGTACTGCTTTAATAATCAACTGATGACTTAAATGTATTTCATCAGAAAGGGAAGCAGCATGAACTGCAATTGCAATATGCATTTTTGTTTAGCTGTTTAATCACATAATTACACTACTTTGATGACTACCTGTGAAAATGTAATATACATGAATCATAAACCGTCTCGCATGTAGTTAGTTGGCTTTCTGAGCAACGTATCTGAATATGTGCTGCCCTCTGCTGGCCATCTAAAAACATTACCGTTAACTGTTTATGATGAATATGTCTACGATCATCACTATTTGCAAGAAAAAAAAGACTAAAATCTGTAAGGTAAAAATAAATATTTGTTTTATATATATATATATATATATATATATATATATATATATATATATATATATATATATATATATATATATAAATAAAACATATAACACAACATTTTTACTGAAATTATTTGACTTAAACCATGAAAAAAGCAGGGTGGGTTGTGAAACAGAATCACCACATCTGTATCTTGTATAAGCATCATGTGCCTGTAACAGCAAAACTTAATTCTAGGAATAAATTCTGGATATTTTCTTAATCAAAATGTCACAAAATGGGAGCAAAATATGACTGCAACACTTAAAGTAACAAAAGCCATAAAACTGCATCACTTACGAAACCAAATTGTTTTTAATGGACATAAGGCATGTACTCAATCACGACATAGAAAATCTGGTCTAAAAATTGTCATTAAAAAAAGATTCGGTTTATCATAGTCTCATAGGTATAAAATATAAGAACTGAACCTTTAAGTCCCACGTGGACTCAAAAGTGTAAACTATCTATTTTAAAAGGATGACCGCAAAAACACAAACACATGGTCAAAGAAATACATGCATTTACACCACAGTGTTCCAGTATTACCAGAGATAAGTTGTGCATAATGTCTTGGATTTTTTTTACTAGCACTACAGCTATTCTAAGACAGACAGTACTAAGACGCCTGGATGCTTATATTCTTGCTTGGGGAAAAAGAGCACGTCAATGGTCTTGATTATGTAGGACTATTATGTCTTCCGTAACACCAGAGCATGCTGGCTGAGAAAAGATGCACAGTAAACAGAGCACATATGATATATTCCTGACACTCAGACAAACTGTAGCACACAGAGTGAGCTAAGGCACACTTGATTGAAGATGTGGAAGAGGTTAAGCCACAACATGGTTCAGAGTGACGTCTCTTTTGGCACAGGACCCTGTGGTGTTGTTTTGAAGTTAAGAACCTCGTTGAATGCATGCCCTGGAAAAAAGGAGAGAGTGGGAGAGAAAGGTAGAAAGAAAGAGAAGGAAGGGAAAAACAATGTTATCATCAAGTACATGCTGACTGAGTAAATGCCACAACAGAGATTCACTCAAATGCAACAGAGTTAAAGATAAGAGAACTAAGCCTTGATAATTGTACACGCATTGTACACGCTAAATAACTATAATAAATGTGTCAATATTTTCAGAGTGACTTTCAGTTTATAACCATATTACAGTAAATGTTGAAAAGGAATTAAACCCTAGTCTTATGAAGTGGTGGGCAGAGGTATTACCCACCATGCAACAAAAACAACTAGTGTCTAAAGAAGCTTCTTATGCAATAAAGGAAAAGCTTTGTGCCTGCTTAAATTTTCCCCTGCCCCAACCCACCTGATCCAGCTTAGATCCAGCTTGATCAGTTAATAAGCTGGATCAGGTGTGTTAAGGCAGGGAAAAGATGAGACTGTACAGAGCAGTGGGTCCTCAGAAGCACCTTTAAGAAACACTGATTTAGGCACAATTGCACAGTTCACACAGTGCTAACTGGTGAGGTCTAAGCTTCCCTTACTTGTTAGCTACATTACCCTTGCAAACTTTGGACACTAAAACATGTCTTAGCTGATCGACTACATTTGAGGTCAGGGAAAACCTGCATAAATTAGATGACTAGATGGGAAAAAAAACTATTTTTCGACAAACTTTTCCTTTAAATTTCATGTCCATTGCAACCCTGTTCCATACGTTTCCACTGGTCCAGAGACAGCTCAACGTTGTCCAGTGTGTGATCATAAGGCAGCGCCTCGGTCTCTTCCTCTGGCTCACGGAACACAGCAAAGTAGGGCAGAGCCAAGCCTTCAGTCGCCGTCACCCTGCTGTCTGGATCCAGTAGCAGCATGGATTCAAGCACAGTGATCGCTGGAGGCAACAAAGCACATGCACTCAACTCTCTCTCACTCAAAACAGCAATGAGGGCTTAAGATTTTAGAAAGATTACTTCTGAGACTATGACTAACAATGCATGTGAACTGCATTGATCTGTAATGTGTGGAGAATGCATGGGTTCCATCACTCTTATACAGTGAGGAACTCTTTACCTTGAGGATTGACATCTGGCATCAAAGCCTGAAGATCCTTCTTTTTAAGTTTGGGCAGCCGCAGAATGTAATTTTTAGCCTGGGAAAAGTTGGAGCAGTTTAAGGAAATGGCTTTGAATGAGCTTTCCAGGCAGTGAAGGGATAAAAGGTCCTACAGTGTTAAAAATGAACATTTCTAAATGGATACTTGTCTGGGTGTACAACCCAAATCCATACTTAATGCAGAACATTTACATTGGGTGGAAGGTCTTTAAACTTTAACAAAAAATGATCTAGAAAGAACCATCCTCTGGAAGGTTCGTTTGCAGCATCAATTTAAAGAATAATTTTTATTTTCAACAATGTATTTGACGCTCATTAGTGTCTCACATCCTGAGATTGCAGTTTTGAGATAAATTCTTGTGTAGGTGTTCCTGTGATCTTCATAATTTCTGTCAGCTGATCCAGGTCTGAGGCAAACAAGTCAAAGGTCAAAAAATACAACTGATACAGCATCATGTGACCGTAGACAAATACTGACCATATCACAAAAGAATGAGCCTTCACTAGGGCTTAAAGATTTGGGGAAAATATCTCATTTTGATTTTTCTGACCAAGATTTAAATGATTATTTTTTATTAATTAAGCCTCTTTCTGCCAAGAAGACTAGCACTTCAATTTTTTCAGGCACGTCAGAGTGTCAGTTCAAATACTCTGCATTATATATCAAACGACTTAAAATTGTTCTCTTTCAAATCAGAACTTTATTATGTAAAACTGATTAATTGTTCAGCCCTAGCCTTCATTGGCCATTAAATTTGATTTATTAAATGGTAGGATACGATCATTCCCTTTGAACAGTGGTTTCCCCATCAGCATCTCTGCCATGATACAGCCAACAGACCAGATGTCCACTGAGAAGAAAAAGAGAGAGGGACAAGGAAAGATTTTTAAACATTATGCCTGAAAAACTACAAAATCATTTCTTTCAAACTACCGCATTAAAGAATGCTTATTATAACCAAAAAGTAGGCAATACACAAAATCAGAATCAGAATACTTTATTGATCCCAGAGGGAAACTGCAGTTATTACAGTTGCAACCATTTTTTGAAAAATAAAAGTAATGAGATATCAAATCTCAACATCATCAATATCAAGTCAGAGCAGATCAAACAGGCCCATGTAATTCAAGTCTAGTCTGACCACTGCCATGACACCAGAGAGGCATCAGATGAGTTTCTGGGTAGGTCAAAGGGGAAACACTATCTCGACAATAATGTGACTCACCAGTCTGTGTGTAGTGCATCCAGTTGAGGATCACCTCAGGGGCTCTGTACCAGCGTGTGACCACATACCCAGTCATCTCACTATCTGCCTGCCGGGCCAAACCAAAATCCAGTATCTTGGAGACAAGATGTATAATTAACTTTAATACCTTCATGCAGATCATTTGCATGAATCAGATATGATTTCTCTATAACATAGGAGGAGTTACCTTAAGCCCACATTCTTCATCGATGGCTAAATTACCTGGCTTCAAGTCCTGTGAGTTAAAAAAAATGAGCAGTGAGTAAAAATGCATAATCAAGTCAGTGATATGGAGTGGTTTAGGTAAATATATGCAGCTTACCCTATGAATTATACCAGCTGAGTGGATATACTGTGAACAAGAAGAGATATTGTATACAAGCCTGTATATGAGTGAGACTGTATGTACATATACAATTGTGTGCAATAGCTAATTTATTAGCTCACTTTTTGTTAATGGTTCAAGTGAAAATAAATACTCTTCTACTAATCTATATATATATATATATATATATCTATATATATATATATATATATATATATATATATATATATATATATATATATATATATATATATATATATATATATATATAAATAAATCACATCTGTGCATTTTATATTGTAGTCAAACTTTTGCATATGACTGTAAGCATTAGAAACACACCTTAAGCCCTCTCAATATTTGGTAGACCAGATACTGAATTTTGTCTTCTGTAAGCCTTTGCGTTTTCATCAGTTTCCCAAGATCAGTACCCATAAACGGCATCACTAGGTAACTGTGAAACACAGAGACAGGTATGAATATGCAAGTGTCCAAACAAGCAACTGGTTACATTTCTGCAGACTAGTCAAGGTATTTGCTATTAAATAGCTCTAGCGATAACGTAAACATGTTTCACAAAAATGAAAATAATAATTGACTTGCTTTTCTGCTTTTGACACATGCAAAGGGCATCAATGATTAAAAGACATTTCAGGGACAAATAAGTTTAGTAAAATAATAAAATGTATGATGGTTAGTATTAATGTAATGGTAAGTATTAGCTCACAAGTCTTGGAATCTGTCGAATGATAGGTCTGCAGTGAAAACATCCACGAGCCCGATAACCTAAAGCCAGCAGAGGAAAGTGAAATGAGTTTAAAGGGTTCTGAACCTAGGGTTGGGCAATATGATGATATATTTATCATGATAAAACACACTCTATTGCCAAAAGTATTTGGTCGTCTGCCTTCACACACATATGAACTTGAGTGACATTCCATTCTTAATCCATAGGGTTTAATATGATGTCGGTTCGCCCTTTGCAGCTACAACAGCTTCAACTCTTCTTGGAAGGCTTTCCACAAGTGCACAAGTTTAGGAGTGTGGCTTATGGGAACTTTTGTCTATTCTTCCAGAAGCTCATTTGTGAGGGCAGGCACTGATGTTGGACGAGAAGGCCTGGCTCACAGTCTCTGGTCTAATTTACCCCAAAGGTGTTGTATCAGGTTGAGGTCAGGACTCTGTGCAGGCCAGTCAAGTTCTTCCAGACCAAACTCACTCATCCATGTCTTTAGGGACCTCACTTTATGCACTGGTGCAGTCATGTTGGAACAGGAAGGGGCCGTGCCCACACTGTTCCCACAAAGTTGGGAGCATGAAATTGTCCAAAGTCTTTTGGTCTGCTGGAGCATTAAGAGTTCCTTTCACTGGAACTAAGGGGCCGAGCCCAACTCCTGAAAAACAGCCCCACACCATAATCCCCCCCCACAACCAAACTTTATACTTGGCAAAATGCAGTCAGATAAGTCCCGTTCTCCTGGCAACCACCAAACTCAGACTTGTCCATTGGATTGCAAGACAGAGAAGCATGATTCATCACTCCAGAGAACACGTCTCCACTGCTCTAGAGTCCAGTGGCAGCACTTTAAACCACTGCATTCGGCGCTTTGCATTAAGCTTGGTGACGTAAGGCTTGGATACAGCTGCTCGGCAATGGAAACCCATTCCATGAAGCTCTCTACACACTCTCGAGCTAATCTGAAGGCCACATGAACTTTGGAGGTCTGTTACGATTTTAAATTAAATCTCTGCAGAAAGTTGGTGACCTCTGTGCACTATGTGCATTGACATCCACTAACCCCACTCTGTTGTTTTACGTGGTCTACTACTTTGTGGAAGAGTTGCTGTCGTTCCCAATCTCTTCCACTTTGTTATAATACCATTGAGGGATAACTGTGGAATATTTAGTAGCGAAGAAATTTCACTGGACTTGTTGCACAGGTGTCATCCTACCACGGTACCATGCTGGAATTCACTGCGCTCCTGAGTGCAACCCATTCATTCACAAATGTTTGTAGAAGCAATATAGTGTACATCACAATATGCTTTTCTTAGCCATCGTTAGTACATAAAGAACACTGAACAACTGCATTTTTCAATAAAAAGGCTGCAAGGTCAGTCCAATATGTGACACAGTAAATAAAAAAATCATTGTGCTGATAATTTCGACATAATTTTTAAAAGTGGCACCAGTATTTCTTTTTCCTGTTTTAACTTATCAAATTGTAAAAAGCCTATATGTCAACTCATGAATGAGGTCAAGACTTTCATGAGGTTTCAACTTTGCCACAACACTCATCCCTAACCACACTCTTGACTATTAAAAAGGAATTTCACCAAGTTTTCAGAATTTCTGGAAGGCTCAATTGTTGAGTCATTCACAGGGGTTTGTTGTGAAATGGTACACTGTAGAGAAACTCACAGCCTCAGATTTTATTTATAGTGGTGGCAATATAAACCAGCGGCAATATAAACCAGCGGCCATTCGTGCCAACAACACGCATACTGTCATTTCATTTGCCATCCAAACGTTTTTCAGATTTGTAATATTGATAATGCTAATCTACTGGTAAATTTGAAAAACAAGCTTTAATTGGGGATTCTTTGGGTGTATGCGACACATGCACTTCTCCACTATCAATGAATTTAAAAAATCTCTAAATTAGTGTAAAACAATGTCTCAAGCATCAGCCACATATCTGTAAACATTTGTCTAACAGCTTTGTGCAAAGATACTTTTAAAGCCATAAAACATACGTTGAGTTCCAGTCGCCACCATCGTGAACAACTGACACACAAAGTTTCTCTAAACCATTTCACCTCAAACCACTCTGAATTACATTATTTACATTTTAACAATCACATACTATAGAAATGTAGGAAAATTGGTGGAATTTCCCACTGAAGCGAAACACAAAGAGAATGATCATTGTGCATGAGACAGTGAATAGCATTATTTACATTGTCATGCTTCATGTGTTTGAGCAGTCGGAGTTCTCGGTAGGCCCTCTTGGCAAAAAGTTCTGACTGGAAGGGACGATGGAGCTTCTTGATGGCCACCTTTGACCCTGTTCTCCGGTCCATAGAATAACTAGAGAAGGAACATCTCACTGAATTACACATTTTGCACACATGTATACAAAAATCAAGTGAAACATCAGTATATGAAAATAAAACATTTTATATTAAGTATGTTTTAGATGTACTGAATACTAATTTCTTGATGCACATTAAATCTGTGCACTTAACTTGTTGTTGTTAAAAGATGGGCTCTGTGTAAAACCCAAACAGCCCAGAAATGTTCCGTTTCTCATCAAGGCCAACAACCAAGGACCAGATTATACAAGCCCTAGAAAATGTATAAATACACCGTATGGTACAGCGCACCACCAGGCTTCTTGCTGTTTCTCTGCAGCTTGAGCTCTGGTATTATGGTCATTATACGGGTGTTATGACAGGTTTCATACTCAGGAGCTCCGTGTAAAGCAAGTGGCACAGTTCAAAAAGAAAAAAGAAAGAAAAATACACAGCAGAATGTCCACGCTGTTATAACTGCTATCTGACTAGTTGTTGGCCTGATTTTGCTACACAACACACAAAGCAACCTTAATGCACCAGTACAATCTCTGGATCCAATACTGTGGTACTTCCTGCGCCTCGCTCCATGTTCATTCTCTAACCGCAGTTAATAGCAGCATGTTTGGTGTGACCTCGGCCTAGACCTTAGAACCGAAACAGGAAATAAGTACCCACTGCACAGCACGCTAAAACATGTTAGAAATACAGTGCCAGGCAAGCCATTCGTTTTCTACGTCCTCTCAACAACGGGAAGCATTAACATGGCGTCTGGCTCAGTCGGGTGTCCTGAGGGAGAGAAATCACACTTACCATACTGTACCATACGCCCCCGTCCCCACCTGCCTCAAGTCTCTGTAGCGTTCAGGTACTTCCCACACTGTTTTATTCACCTCCTGGCGATAATAGCCAGGTCTTGATCGGTTGGTCATCGTTTTGGAAGCGTTACTTCCACGCAAACTCCCGCTTCAGTCCCAGCAGCCGTGATTTGGACGTGTCTGAGTAAACACACCTACACGTCGAGTGTACCTGAGCAGCTCTGAAGCCGCTCCCAGCAGCAGCGCTACACAGTCACACAAGGCAGGGCGCATACGTCACCGTCTCAGGGGGAAAAAATAAAAAGGCTGCGGTATGGGCGACACGATCGATTTCCTTTTGATTCGATACCTAGTTGTATGAAGGCTGGCGTCACTACCGACACGTAAATAAATTAAGATTGTAAAAATGTCAGATTTGTGATTTCTGCAAGGGGTTTCACCAAAATGCCAATAGTCAATACAATATATTTAAAAGCTTCCAATTTAGGCCAGTATACAGATATTTATCAACATATTATTGTAATAAAGGTTGAGAAATCAGGATCACTCTATACCTGGATAATACACAGTGTGCACAGTGAGCAGTAGTGTTTGTTATTCTACACTTCTAATGTGCAAGTAACTTATTTTCAGCAATCAAATACACATTGGATTTAATTTAAAATATATATTAAAATGGCCGGTTAAAGAAAACAATTGGTATGACAGATTAAGATTTGGAAATACATATATACTTCATTAGCAGTCCACTCATCCCTGCCCTTCACCTTCTTTTTTCAGGAAAAACGAGAAGGCGATATATTTACAGATGTTCCATTTCCAACCTTTTTTCAACCCGTGTTGTGCTCCAGGAGGCTTGTGGTAACACGTTACCAACTCACAGGCCTCAGGGCACAGACATTCCTTTGTGTCAAGTGAGGACTACATTCAGAGTTTTCCTTAGAACTTCTTCTCTTCGCAAATGTGGTTTTACCACATTTTATATGACTTTCACTTAAAAAGGTTTGCCAACCTTAAAAAGATTTTCTTTCTTTCCTCTTAAACGCTGAGTAGCTCTTTCTAAATGGCACCATTGCACCCAGACAACACTGAAAGCCACCATGCTGTATTTTAGTAAGTGTACAGTAGTTTGCAAAAGCTTTAAGAGCCCTGGATATTTTGTTGATTTTCTAAGGGATAAACATCCTCTACTGATAAACTTGTATGACATTTTCTGCCAAGTGTATAGCCCAATTTCTAGTTATTTGCTGATTTGCTAACATTCAAAAATAAGAAAAAAATGCATACACACATAATTCATAGCACAGAACATGAATGACACTGACAGCAATCACTTTGGTAGACTTTTATTTCTAAACAACTGTTTACCTTCATTGTCACTCGTTTCATTACACTACTTTCACTGTGCTTGCTGGAGTTTTTTTTTTTTTTTTTTAAATAAAGACACCAGTTCCAGAATAGTCCTCTTACATGTCTGCACTCTGGCAAATCTTCCATTTGTGTTGCAAAACAAGCTGCGAAAACCTTGTAAATTTTCCAACACAAGCTCTTACCTTAGTTATAAATCATTGCATAAGAATACTACTGCTGTAGCTTGAGAGTAATATGTAAGTAAAACAAATTGTGCGTTTAAAATGTAGAGCTTTACTCCTCATTAATTTGTGCGTTGAGACATTAAGATTCTTTCTCAAAAAGACACACACACACACACACACACACACACACACACACACACACACACACACACACACAAATTTACTTTGGTTTATATTGTACTACAACCCCTGCCTTTCAGACTGAGACCTGTCTTTTTAAGACTGGTAGTCTAAGTCATCATTTATAACCAGTGAAAAATGCATAGATAACTGGATGTGTTTACTTCAAATTCTGCACATGCCATTTTCTGGACACAAGTCATCCCAGGCTGCAAACCCTTTAAACATCTTTTAAAACCAACTATAACATTACCTTCCTATGTATTTTAAAACTGGTTAACAGGAGCTTAGTACCTCACTAGCCTTCAGCAACATATACCCAGCCCATAGAGAAGAGAACCCTTCAGCTTCCTCTATATATGTGGGCGAGTAGCACATGCTGAAGGCCCTAGGAGGATCAGGTAACACAGATTTCATTGGCCCAGGCTGGCGGCTTGCTGTCATAAGGGACAAGCACTCGGTTCCCCGCACCTCTACCATCCTCCTCAGGCTCTCCTTGCTCTCCTTCATCCCTCTCTCCTGGCTCCTCCATTCCTCTCCTTCCCACCCAGGCCAGCTGCTCTAAGCCTTCCTGCACACAGAATGGCTTCTCCAGTACTTTCAGAACTCTTTGCACCTGATGGAAGAGATCAGAGTCAAGTTCATTTTAAAACAATATTACAAACAAATTAACATCATATATTACATTTAAATGAATGTCAGTGTTACACTACACTCCTTATTAATGCTTAAAATGGGCATTCCACAAATTTAACACTTCCTCATGGTGAAAACGGTCATTCGGAGTCCAGTTTCCCAAAACAGTAGAAAATCATTGTTAAGATCATTGTAACTGGTAGAGAGTGTGTTCAGTGTAACACTCACTCTATTTTTTAAAAAATCATCTTTTATGCTAAGACGCTTTTGGGAAACCCAGCCCTGAGTTGTTTGATGTAAAATAGGCCATTCTAGAGAAACTTACAGAGTCAGAAATGTTTACAATGGTGGTGATTTTCTACCAGGCATCCAAAGCATTAAATACCTCTAATAGCTACTTTACAGAAAGCTGTTATATGAAACTGTTACAAACAGGTAGCCTGTTACAAATACGTAGCCTGATGTCTAAGCCATTATTTTTCAATAGTTTTGAGACAAAGTTTTGGCCTGAAACATACTTTTTAAAATCAATTCATGGTGGAGAGGTACATGGAGGGTGTTGTAAGGCATTTTTACCACTATTTTTGCCATTTTCAACAATACATATCAAACCCTCAGAGGACACGCATGGGTTCACTGTTCGTTTTGAATAGGAAAAAAATTGCCAGATTTATGCTGTTGGCATTACAACTCCTAGTTCCCATCATCACCTCTGTAAATAAATCATTCGGTAGCTTTCTTTACAATGCAGCATTTCACATGAAACCACTCTGAATGATGATCGTTTTTAAACTCATGAAATTTCCCTTGTATCAATTGGTGAAAATTAAACTGATGAAAGTTTAACCTCAGAGAAGTCACCATTCTCAGCTGCCTCTATAGCATTCTGGGCAATGTAGTTCCGGAGCACCACACATGGATTGGTGCTGTCCATCACTTGCACTCTCTCTTCCTGCACCATCTTAACGTCACTTACTCCCTCACACTCACGAGCAAGACGCTGCCTGCAGTCAAACACAGTCATGTAAATGTTTATTTATAAATACATTTCTCTTTGGTAAAAAGCAAAGGACCTATGAGACAGCATTTCCAAGCATTTTCAAGGAACTGACCACAAACTCTGTTTGTTTTGGCTTTTTACCATCTGTTACAATTAATGAAGCCCCTGAGTCTTTTATCATCTGGGCTTTAAAATATTTGCTTGTTGCCTAGCACCAACTTTGCTCTAGCTGACTGCAGGTAAAGTGCTTCATCCCTGACTGCACCTGTACTGTTTGATCCAGCAGGCCCAGTCCTCTGTCTGCTTGGCCTTCAGCTCCTCCTCTGTGGTTTCCAACAGCTCTTTCAGTCTAGAGAGCTTCTCTAGCTGCCGTGCCACCGTCTTCCGATCTGATAAAATGTTGAAGAGCATGGGGTTGCTCTGGGCCATCGACAGAAGCATTGCTAACTCACTATGAGAAAGCAAGAGTGTGCAAAGAGAACTGGTTTGTTTAATAAATAAATAAATAACGTGTAAACAAAAAATTGTATATTGGGTTTGGAAACATTACAGTGAATGTCTCTGAAACAAATACGATTTCCTCTTGGCAGATCTAATGCAGATTTACATAAACACTGCTTTCTAAATCAGGGAAGGACTATTTATTCAGTCTACATATGTCATTCAAAGATTAGCAAGCATTCTACCAGAAGGTTCCAAAACTGATGAACACAGCCAAACACAGGATGTGTCAAAATACAACTGTTTCCTTAGTGATGAGATTTGTAAAACCTTTCTACCCCTACAAGAATGGAGTAAGAAAAAAAAAATAAGAAAGAAAACCTTACCGAGGATCCATAGTAGGTCTGCTGGCAGCTTTCAACTCCTGTAGAGAGGCACACTGCTGTAAGAGCAGCTCAGTGGCCTGCTTGATAGCCTCAGTATCATCTGCTGCCTCTCCCTCTACAGGACAAGAGATCTGGCTCAAACTGCGGAAAGTGTTGGTGAAATCAGCACCTGAAAATGCAGTCAGAGAAGAGAAGCAGAGATGGGTCATCCAATCATAGGATTATTTAAATACCTGACTATACTTATAAAGTGAGTAAAAGTTGAGCCTCCACTCTACCAGTGTTGTGCATAGTCTGCATGAAATTTGTGATGAGCACTTCGTCCTCTGGTTCTTCCTTTCTCAGGAGGCCCAGCTTTCTCCTCATGTTCTGCAAGTAGAAAGTGTTGTAGAGGGGCAGGTACTCGTCCAGCACAGCCTGAGCCCTCTCTGAGGGCAGATCTGGGCTCAGGGCCTCAGCCAGACGAGCCAGATTCCAGCGGCAGATGGCTGGCTGGGCTTGGTATGAGTAGCGGCCGGAATTATCAGAAGCATTACAGATGAAGTCTGGGTCGAAGCTTCAATGGTAGAAACAGCACAGAGATTAAGTATTGTACAATAGGCTGTATGGACCATAAACACAAGAGTGCATATGTCAAAAAAGGCCTACTGGTAGAGAAAGTTCACATGAGGAAATGTTTATTTTGAAATATATTTGTGTTCATGCAGACATGAGGGGTCCTGAGAATTAATTCAGGGGAAAAAAATCAGTTGTTTTGAGTGCTAGTGGCACTCAGCTTAAATCTTTTGAGACATTAATACTTCACAAGGGAAACAAAACTTCACAAGGTGGTGGAATGAACTTCCCCTAAGTGTCCGAACAGCAGAATCACTTGCTGTCTTTAAACGACGTCTGAAGACCCATCTCTTTACACTACACTTATCTAATCACTAACACTGTCTATTAAAGATCTTCACCTCTTTTTGTTCACTGTATTTTATTACATACTTTTTTCAGCAGGTTTAGTGGACTCTGTGTTGAGTTGTAGGTATTTTTCTACTTGTTGTATTTGTTTTAGGTCTCAATGCATAGATAACTTCAGGTAGCAATTTAGAGCAAAGCTCTTTAAAATTATGTCGACCTTTATTAACATGAGATATTCTGAAGTAATGACAAGCACTTTTGTAAGTCGCTCTGGATAAGAGCGTCTGATAAATGCCATAATTGTAAATGTAAATCTTAACTGTTCTGTACAAGATAAAGCAGTAAGTACTTCTTTGACTGATAACCTACTCAGGTAAGCATTTTAAAGCCTCAAACAGGAACTCTGTGGTCACAGCAAATTCACATTACACACATTCTTGATTACACCTTGAGATGCCTTATTTTCCAGAGTACTTTCCAAACAGAACTGTTCTCCACTGAATGCTAAAAGCTAAAAGTTAAGATAACTCAACTGTTAAAACTGAGCAAATGCATGCAAATTACAGCTTTTATATCGGTTTTGTTCTTGAATTAAAAGCTGTATATACATTTAATGGGGGTCCATTACCCCCATCAAATTACAATTCACAACATGCATTTTCAACAGCATTTCTAAGAAACAAGGTGCCCAGCTGAGATACATTTAGGCTATCTCTGAGAAAACAGCAGTGAGTGTGTCTAAGGCCTTACCGGTCCATGAAGCCAAAGGGTCCATAGTCCAGTGTGAGCCCCAGAATGCTCATATTATCAGTATTAAGGACTCCATGACAGAAACCCACACACTGCCACTGGGCCACCAGCCTGGCTGTTCTCAGCATTACCTTAAAAATAAAAAAGAAAGAAAAAAAAATGAACAAACTCCTGGTTATAATAATAGCATTATATATAAAAACTCAAGAACCTGTGTAAGTTGACTACTCATTTTGTTAAATAAAATTGTTAGATTTGCATTGTAGACAAAACTACCACCTATCAGCACTATATCAGCACTGTAAAGAAAATCAGTGTTGATAAGGTTCTTAAATAATGAACCATTTCACATCAAATCAATCTCTGATGAACTAAAATCTTAGAATTTATTTGACCATGACTGTATGTCCTACCTCTCTAAAGAAAGCAGTGTTCCTCTCCACTGGGTCTGAATGGTTCTGCTGAATCTCTGGGTAGAAAGTTTCAATAACATAATCCAGCATCTGAGTTCTGATCTCATCACGTCCATAGCTGGGGCCCTGTCGGCCTGTAAATTCATCAGCCTGTTTGAAGATCTCAAAAGAGCCAAACCTGAACAGAGCCAATAGTGTGCACAAACTCAGATGATTAAGGCCTATCAAAAACCATTTAATCAATAACACTTTGAATTGATCATTTTGGTATCAGCTGTCAACATCAATGTGTTTTGTACCTATGTAAGAATAGGGGGAGACACTGTTTACCTGATAAAGGTGGGAGCAATGCGCAACACCACAGAGCATCTCTCCATGCGTGGATTGCCGCTGTAAAACACATCTCTCATGACCTGCGAGTCTGAGGTCACTATGGAGCCAGCCCGTGTGGTGGGCATGCCAAGGGCAAACACTGCTTCACTGCACAAAAACTCACGGATGCTCGAGCGCAAAACTTTACGCCCGTCTGCTTGCCTGAAGGATGAAATGAGGAAATGGACACACGTGTGTTTAACTACTTGTCATAAGAAAGGGGACAAGCAACACTGCTTGCAACACAGTATTGAGATGACTTCAGCAGTTGGTGCATTTTTGTGTGTTTTTCGAATGCGTTAGGATTTGGGCAGAGTGTGTGAAACCAGAAGACCTACCTACTCTAACATCATAGTCATTTACCCAGTAAATGTATGAACAGGGTACAACCTAGAAGACTTCCTACACTGCTTTTGCCCAACACTTTTGTGAAAGAAAAGGTTTGCTTTTTCTGCAGTTTTCAGTATTTTGACATTTTACCACATTAAAACGTGTATGGCGCAATGTAATAGTCATAATAGTTATGCTATATACACGGTTTTAGCCGTTTCATTCTAGCTAACGTTACGCCCCTGTGCCTGAGGAAGCCTACCTGGAGTAAGGAGTCAGCCCTGCACCTTTCACCTGGATTTCCCAACGACCACTGGGGTTTTCTTTCAGCAGTTCAGGGCTCTGGTCGGCCGGAGCTTTCACCTCCCCCAAGTAGCATGCAGCTCCGTCGCCCAGTTGCCCGGCAAACTGGCCGAACTGGTGTCCGCAGTAGCAGTGAGCAGCGGGCTCGGAGCCCGGCATCAGTCTGGATCCGCTCAGATACTCCGCTCCCAGCGGATCCTTCTCCACCTCCTCCTCGCTGAGGCCCAGCAGCGCCAGAGCCCCGCTGGACACGGCCACGAACCGCGGGTTCTTCAGCGGCTGCGGCTGGACTCTGGAGAAACAGGCCCCCCGGACTGTCCTCACTCCGGGATCCTCGGACGGGTCCAGAGGAAGTTTCCTCAGCACGACGTTGTCGAAGGGCAGCCGCTCCAGAGGAGAGCGGCTCGCCCCAATTCCCATATTGTCCATTCCCAAGGAAGAAAACCTGCACAGAACAGCGCTGGGATACCAGATAGAGGGTCGTGTCAGACGAAACGCACTGGCAGCCATTCACAAATTGCCTGTGTCGTGCTTAATCTCATTATGATTACAGAGCTGATGCCATTTTTACGTAACTTTTATTAGCGTGCCGCTGAGATCCGGTGTTGTATGCGATTCAGTTCCCCCTGGAAACCACGTTCCCCTTGACAGACGCGCGTTCAAAGCCCAGAACCCAACGCCAAGCAACGGTGGAACCACGGGAAGCGAAGAGGTCCAAGAAGCGTGTTTCTGCCGGCGTAGAGCAATACGAAAACCAGTTCCCAGTATAATTTCCCCCAAAACCGGTCTTTTGTGCGACTTATTTCTGTTCACTGTAATATAACATTATCTTCGAAACGTCTGTTGTGCCTGCATCGGTCCTCCTTTGTTTTTGTTCCCCCTACAATGCCCACACCCGGAACCAATGTTTGTCTTTTACTCCGATCCCAAATCATGGAAAGCAAACAAACAAAAAGGATAAATAAAGCCACAGATCATGTTGGAAAATATTTATTGAGGGTTTCTAAGTTGTACTGTGGTGCTGCAATATGGCATTTTATTATGACTGACGCAAATTAAACACTGACCTAGTTTTGGCTGCCAAAGGCAATAAACGCTGATCATTAGAGGCCCAAAGTCTTATTGGCCTGAATTTTCTTCGGATTTTTGCTTAGAAAAATGTGCCAAGTAAACATTGTTAACGTTCACCGTTCACTCACCAGCGCAGAGTCGCCTGCAAAAACAGCATGTTTTGGATTTATTCTTTCTGTTATGTCTTGAAAACCAGCACATTTACATTTATCCACCTACAGCAGTTTATCCCTGCGCTGGCATGCTGAAATTATAAGGAGCATTTCCGTTTGGAATGCTTTTTCAGATCATAGAGATCACTTACATTTATCTCAAAGGCACAGTAACAAAAACAGCATGTTTAATTCTAAAGGTTAAAGAGAGGTAGGAAAAAGGTCATGTAAAACATTAATTAAGAGTGTTTTTTAGGGTACATAAAACCACACAGAAGCCATAATGAACCTGAGAAAAAATAAATACAAGAAAAATATAGGATGTAGGCCCCTTAATGGAACGAGAGAGAGAGAGAGAGAGAGAGAGAGAGAGAGAGAGAGAGAGAGAGAGAGAGAGAGTGAAAGATGGGTTGTCTGTCAATAATAAATGTCATGAAACACTTTATAGTTTTTCTCTCAAAATGAATACAACCATCAGAAATAGCGAGAAGGTTTAGGTGACAATAGAGACAAATTTACATACAGCACCTTCCTCTGTAATAAGGACCTATTGCATAACGATTAAAGACTAAGATAAACATGCAAGCTTACATTAATACTCCAGTTAGCGGAACCCATATGGCTCAGTATGTACTGCATTCTCCATTCACCAGCCGTACTGATATTCATAAGCAAAAAATGCATCGTTAAGAGGGCAGATTTGCAGGGCTTTTTCTCAGAGTATTTACAATCTTTTTTCCAGAACTGAAAATTTCTGCTCATGCTTGCAGTTTTAAGTGAACGCAAAAAACTGTCAATATTTTAAATGGATGCCCCAGTATGAGCAACAGATAAAAAGCAACAGCGAAAGAAGTGTAAGACATTGACCCTGAAACCCCATAAAAACAAGACAATTCATATGCAGCAATTTGCTCCATTTCCATAAACCATTAATCAGATGACCATTTCCTGGTCCAAGTCATGACCCTTACCCTAACCTCTATTACAAAGTTCTTAATACAATTAATTAATCTTTACATGTTCTAATATTTATAATATCTGGAGATCATAGTAAATAAATCAGGTTAAAATCATTTATGAACTTGGGAATGGAGGGGGGGGTGTTGACAATTGGACATCAAGTACATTCCTTCAAGCTTAAATGCATCTGACATTTTTTTTATAATCATTGTCTAATTATGTTCTCATATGGCTACATAAATTAAATTAATATTTTAAAAAATGGTATGTAAATTGAAAATATTTAACCAGTCGTTCCCCTTTAGAAATGCAGAGAGAGTAACAAATATATTAAATGCTTCTATTTGAAAATCAGAATCGGTCAGTAGACTCCTAACCTCTTTTGCTGTTGGTCCACTGAACTGTAATTAAGGCCTCATATTCTCAGATGACGTATTGTTTTAAATACAAATCAATGGTTTCCTTTTGTTCTGCCAAAAACATAATATACTGCAATATTCGTCACATCTCAAATCAGCAACGTATATTGCTCCATCCACTCAACTGCACAGTGAAAATAAATAAATGACAAATTGAAAATAGCATACATAAAACAGAAGACTGCAGTTTAAATAGTACCCATTTATTATGATCAGATGGTGAAAGATCAAATAAAACTAACCAGCTTTTGTCTATTAGCCCTTTTTCTGGCTCATCGAATGGGAGGCACTTGTCAGTTGACATGGGCATAGTTTATGGTCCAAACTCAATACTGAGACATCGAGAACCTTTTCATTTGTATCACTGCATCACAGACTTTCATCTTTGGAAGATCAACAATGCAGAGACATTCAGGTGTCATTTTAAAACAATGCAATTAGTGCTTCAACAATATTGCCAAGTTTATTTGCCACTGCAAAATATATATTTTTCCTTCAAGCAGATGTGGCTAGATGAATTTTGAGGGCATTTCTCTGAACTGGGATTTGATGTTTGGGTTAGTTGTACAAAGAACAAACAAGTAATTGTCGATTACCCCCCCCCTTTCCAAACTGAACATACACCTGCATTCAAACAGACCCACTTTTGATGGGTGCCAAAGGGTCTTAAGGAATTAATTTCTAGATCACATTTCTCTTCACAATCATACCACAAAGAAATACTTTCTGAAAAGCATAAAATTACTTTGGTCAAAATCATATGATGTTAATTACGTGGCCATGTTAATATAATCATTTGTGATAAAATTATAATCTATGTAATGCATAATACACTCTACCCAGTTTAAATATCTCTGTGGTAGAAATGGAAAATTTGGTGTAGCGTTTTTAAAAGTGCTCACTCTGCAGCACTGTCGGGCCTTTGTTACTAGGCCAAAAACCTTGATGAATAGAACAAAAATGTTACGTTGCATATTCAGTTTGTTGCCCTGCTACCTACAATGCTGTGTTGACAGACTTGACATGTTAAAAACCATTCAGCACAACTGAATACAGATCTCCCCCACATTATCACTGAAGATGTGGGTATATAATATAAACCACTTGGATGAAACATGTATTACAACAGCACTGGAACAGTATTGTCATGTACTGAATTGTAAGAAAGAGGGAAAACAGAAGAAAAGGAAAGATAAGTACTGTCCGAGTTCTTTGGCAGTACTGCTCTGTGTTTGAACAGAGCAGAGAAGAGAGCAGGTAGATGAGAGAAGGCTGCTCCAAGCCAACTGCCCGAATTCCAGTTGTGTTTAGAGGACGCTGGCTGTGTCCACCCTCTTATCTACCTCAGCCCCTCTGCTGTACTTAAGGCCACTGGTGTTTTAAGCGTAACATCCTCCTTGTGAAGGTCTACTGAAAAACGTAGAGGTCAGGCAGGGGGCGGTCGTAAATTCTCCAGCAGCGACTGGACAGCGGGTAGGGAGAGTAAGGCCCTCCCCATCCCTCCTCCAGCACGGTAGCAGGCGTACCCTAGAGCGCCTAGCACTGCCCCCTTCAACACAGTCCGCAACACCCAGCCGAATCGAGATGGTGGTGCCACACTGATGGAAGGGATATAGTATTAAACAGGTGGCAAGGAGTAAAAAATACATGACACTGGTCAAAAACTGGTTTGATTAGTCAGTTAAAAAAAAAAAAAAAAAAAAAAAAAAAAAAAACACCTCACCTCATGATTTCATGAATATTGAGCTCTTTGTCCCAATTTTTCTCAATACCAGGAACATGGCCCATTCCAACCACTCCCACCACCACAGCAGGCACTTCTACAAGGGAACACAATTGCCAAAATGAGCAGGCATTTCATGTGGTGCATTCCCATTTGTTATATAGTCATCAAGCACTGAAAGCACTATCAAGTGTAATTTGGAATTTGTTCCAGATAAATGAACAATTGCACAAATGAATTTATATACAATTTAATAATGAACATATATGCATTATAGCTGTCTATTCCATTAGCATTAAATTAATGGCAAAAAATTTCCCCCTTACCTTATGTTCGGTGTCTGAAGTGTGCTGCATAAATTTTGTACTGGAACTTAAGGTAGAAACTCATGGATGTATATGTCTTCTTAATGTTTTTTGTTCTTTTTATGCCATTATAAAGACCTTGTTGTGTGCAAAAGCTATAGAAGCATACTTTGTATGCATGTCCTGGCCAATCGAGTGAGTTTTGGGCAAGAGGAAAATTGTGTAAACAAGCTTTTTCAGTGAATTATTCCAATGGTTCTCTACTGCAGTCCTGGAGACGCACAGCCCTGTACAGTAGTTTCAGGTATTCTCTACCCCGACACATCTGATCCAGCCAGGGGTGCAAAACAGGTCTGACAGTTTGGGGGAGGGGAAAAACCTTATGAAGGTACAATCTACATACAGCAATGTAAACATACAACTAGGTAAACTGTACAAACTGCACACACCTACAGTTTGAGCCATATTTTCATGTCAAGTGCTTTATATGTCAATATTAAAACACAAAGACCAACAATATTATTAACGTGAAAAACAGCATCATGAATTTGAGACACTGTCAGTGTAGAAATTACTTTTTATTACATTGGTAGATTTTTCTACTGTCACCAAAATTGTGTTCTGCATGCTGCTATAAATCATTTAGCAAAATACCACAATACTTCTGTAAGTAATGATTTGAGATATGGAAAGTGGAAGGACTACAATCACTGTTACGACAAAATTCAACTACCAATTAATAGTAGTAAATACATGTTTCAATAAAAATGTGGAGACTAAAAAGTTGTAAAAACATGCTGTAATAATATAAATCAATAAAACAATCCATGTCATTTTTGACAACCATTCCAGGAACCCACAAAATCTCAAATAATTTTAAGAAGTGCAGTGGACCCAACTCATGAACAGCTTGATAATTAGCTAATCAGCTGGATCAGGTGTTTTGGGGAGGGAATAGAAATCACAGAAACTAGGCAGTTCAGTAGGTCCCCAGAACAGGCGCTGGAAACCACTGAATAATGTGGCAGTATGTATTACTCACTCTGAGCATTAGGTGGCGCCTCAACACAGCGGGCAGCCTGCCTGAGTGTGTGCGTGAGGTAGATGTCTCGTTCCGCCACAATGGTGCGGTGCAATGCAGGGAACTCGCCAATCATCTCTGACATTGTCTGCTCCAGTAGATCTTTCTGTTTACACTTCTCTACATCTTCTTTACTGACAAAAAAAAAAAGCACACACCACACATTACAGGTGCAGTAATTGTATCTTTTCATTTGTCAGTGATGTGCAATAAAAAGACTGCATATAAAGAGCAGATATTCAGAGTGAGGCTGGTTCTAAGGTACCTGATGGGGTCAGACAGGAAGCACAATCCCCAGGCTAGCCGTGCTTTCTGCCATAGACTCAGAGCAGCAATGGCACGCTTAAACGTCACTGGGATTGGCCTGTCCCCAAGGTGGAACTTGCAGAAGGGCACTTTACCTGCCTGTGGGACAAAAGGAGATTGTTAAACATTTTACAGATTCTGCTGACTGTGTCACAGTTTGCAAGCAGACAAAATGTGCTTCCAATGGCAACAGTAACCAAAAAGAAACATAGCAGAATTAGACATTTGTATGTAGATCAGTGAAGCCTGCATGTATGGCTTGTGTCTATGCCAACCTCTTTGAAGGCTTCTCTAAACTCTCCTCCAGGGGCCATGCCCAGCTGTTCTGTGATGTGAGCAGAGACTTTAAGCAGCAGGATCTGCATGAGGCCTGACATTACACCATTCTGCAATGGGAAAACACAGCAGAGAGAGTATGAGGGAGATGATGCAATTTCAGGGTAACTGTCAACAGTCTGCTGCATGCCTAACCTGTTTAATGGCCTGTTGGACCTTCTCCAAGTTGATGTCTTTGGCCTCTTTCAGCAATGTTTTCTCATCCATCTTCAGCATAGATACCCTATATTGGCACAACTCTACCACCACCACATCCGGCTGCACCGCACGGATCGTCTGATTGAGCGGGAACAAAAGGAAACAAAAGAAATAAAGAACTACCACATCAAGCACTATGCTAATACCTAATGGCCACACCAGAGTTGGCCTCTCTTCCTGAGAGGCTTTGGTAAACACAAACCTTGCTTGAACATTTAAGGCACTATTACATTAGAGAGAAAAGTCATTAAAAAACATTAAAGGGTGAAAATTAATAGGTTTAGCACATGACAGTGGGGCTGTGGTGTTAATTTACAGAATAATGATTTTATACTAATATCAGTGATGCAAACAAGTAAGGGGTAAAAAGGTGAGAATATTGTGTCAATAGAGAAACAATTGAAGACACCCATGGACCACTTTCCCTTTGTCCAATGTCAGATTAAACATACCCTTAAACATAACCCAAGTGTGACTTATGAAACCAAGTAATATGTCTGTGTTGTCACAAAATCCAACGTATCAGGAGTTGACATTTTCACATTTCTCTATCACATCACCTTAGAATAACTATGCACCACACAGCTGGCCAGCTATCTTGAGCTCACTACCTAGCTAAGCCAGCTATGTTGACCAACACACAACTGCCATACCTTTACCTCCAGCTGTCTAATATTACTGTTTATTGTTATCAGAGCTGGTCTTGACCTCCCCAGGGTCCTAAACAAAATTCTACAAAGGCATCATGCCCATATCCTGTCTGGACTGGATTCCACAGAGGCCACCACTGCAAGTTTCATTTTGTGCACACGCATATGAACACGTTTATGCGTGATGTGGTTACCTTTCCAAGCTGCACTTTGTAAACACCACTGCCCGTAGGCATTAGCAACACAATAAACAGCTGTTCTTCGCTCTCATATTTTTTCTTTTTATATCTTTGACCAGATGGATAGTTTCGGTTTATCCTCTCATTTTTGACACAAGCGAGATGTGGGGCACTTATGTAAATTGCAGGGCCCTAGGCAACATGAATAGTGAGCACATAGGGCCAAATGGCTGTTG
Source organism: Pygocentrus nattereri (assembly GCF_015220715.1). Taxonomy (NCBI): domain Eukaryota; kingdom Metazoa; phylum Chordata; class Actinopteri; order Characiformes; family Serrasalmidae; genus Pygocentrus; species Pygocentrus nattereri. Next base: position 5,598,203 of record NC_051217.1, on the reverse strand, counting down.
CTAATAAGCATTTTGGACTGCTAGATTTAGTAGAATACGTACGACTGACCTCATGTTTGGCAGACTCCTCTTCCCTTTCGTCTCCTCAGCTTTGGAGAACAAAAAGATAAACACTGAGGCGTTTTCTGCCAATATTCCGCAAAGACCCACCCTACTCTATGTCTTCACCGAATGCAGGTGCGGGAAATGTATTCCAGCAAAGATAATCGAGTCTAAACTTTTGCCATTGTAGGTCACATGGCCGTCTGCCTGACCCCCCACCTTCCAAAAAAATTCTCCTTGGATCTGCACAAATCTCGTATGTGACCTATTCTGATCTTAAATGGCAAATTTCGCTGAAATGTGAGGAGTCTGCATGTCTGTAATACTGTAAATTATACATTTAATTATTAATTAATTTAATTCATAATTTAATTGAAAGCAAATTAATAAATCTAAACAATCACACTAAAGTCAGATAATCTGCTCACTCACATGGTGGCCTTTTATATTATTCAATGGTGGAGGAAGGGAAAAAATGTATTATTTTTAAAAAGTATTGATGCAGGCAGGTGAATATCTACCTTTTATTATTTTATTATTAATATTTTTTATGTTTATTAAGTCACTTGCTAGACTAACAGATTACCAAAATGCATTTCTCTCTTAATCCACAAGAGGGCACAGACTTCTATTAGCATTGGGTTCAGACAATCAGAAACAACCACTGTACTACACCAGTAAGCTCTTTACATCCACCTGCCACTTTAAACTGACCTAGACAGATGCGTTTGTTAGCATAAAGCCCATTTAAATGTTTGTTTTCTTTACAAATAATAGCATTGCCTTCATATAAAAAATGACAATAATACTGTCTACTGTCACAAAACTTTAAATATTGCATTTGAATTACATCACTGCTGAATTATCATGAGATTATATTATCATGGGAGAAAGTGGCCGATATGACAACATTTTATGTTTTTGTGATGAATTATTATTACACTACAAAATGTTTTCTGAATACATTGTACTTACAAAACACATTTTATTTAAGAAGAGAGCAAAAATAGCTCTGTTTAATTGTATTTAATATGTAGAAATGTGCCACTCCTGGGTCCTTTGTCTGTTGTAACTTACCAAACCACAAAAAATTAGATATATTGGGAATCAAGAAAATGTCAAGCATTGTGATGTTGTATTTTTGCCATATTGCCCACTTCTAAATTGTGAGGCCTGCAGCAATTTCCACCACCAATATTATATATATGAAGTCATTGTACCAGTGTGCAGTAGCCCTTCATTGATGTAGTACTATTAAATGCTTTGCCTTTTGAAAGAGTTACTCAAGTTCTTTCTCAAGACTCTGGGTGATGCATTCTTACCGTAGCTACATCTTTCTTGCTGCTGTCACTGAAGTGTGCTGTGCCTACCAAGTAGACCACGCTACCTTCTGGCGTAGTGAGCTGAGTGACGGTGTCGGGCAGATCAGGATTCGCCTGCCTACGCTGAGCCCGCACTTGCCATAATACCTCCACTGCCTCAGAGTCCGCTACAAAAAAAGATGAAAAAGGCATCACTGGAAGATTCTAAACAGTAATCTGACAAGATTCTGCACAGTTCATGCTACTCAAAAGTGCCCTTCATATTTGCACTTGTACTTGACAATGCATGAGTGCAAACTTGGTGGTTTCAATAGCAAGACAGCCAAAACTCACAAAGTCCAAGAGGAAACCGAGGTTGTGTGTCATCCTCTGATGGGCCAACTGACTCATCCTACACACATAAGATCAACCACAAAATAAACAACAGCAAAAACAAAGTAAGGAAATGTTTCAGAAGTGTTTAACAGTGAAAACTTCCATACGGTCACAAGAGGTTTTTTTTTTGTTGTTGTACAAGCGCTGATATAGGCTCTCTTACTGGCATGACTTTTTTTTTTTGTAAATAGGAGTACCATCTTATCCCATATTTGCTTTTCTAATCTGAGACACTTCATGAGTAGAGGCTCAGATGTAACTTTGAACCCACAGCCCTTACAGGTTGTCATCTTAAATGAAAAAATTGACACCATCCACAATGAATACTTAGTCTCTCAAATACTAGTCACGAAGGGCCACAGCACAGAAATTAACACACTGAGCTGAAATGTAGTCCTCACACCTGGTGTCTGAGTGCCATGTCTTAAAGTCACTACATTAATGAACGTAGTGACATCAGGCCTTGTTCATACCTGGTGTTCACATCTGACTGACTTAACTTCTATCTTGAGTTATCTGATCCCAGGTGGACAGTGGGATGTAAATCCATTCACACTTGGCATTTCCAAGTGTCTTGAATGTGTCTCCAGTGACTGGACTTTGTGACTTGAGAAAGTTTACCTTGGAAATGTACTGTCCACTTCTCACAACTGCTTTAAAATTGCAGGTTAAACCAGAAATCAAGATTAATCGTGTTAGATGTTATTTTCCATTTTTAATGTTTAGGAACATTCAAGAAAAATCTGAATAAGGATTGTTAGAAAAAAAAAGCTGACTGCATAATATCATATCTTTTTATTTCTGGCTTCAAAACCTTTTAATAAAGCATCATGGATTTTTTTTTATATCTACTGTATCTTCAAATCTACAAAGATGCATGTTAAAGCCATGTGTAATATTGCTGTAATGTTGGGTTACATTAATTAGTCTTTATGTTGGATCTGGATAGTGATACATTTCTGTGTCATAACTTTCCACTTCCCACCATCTCGAAGCTTGTATTCACTTTATTCCTTTTTGAATTTTATATACTTCATTCACTTAATAATTCCATTACCCCAAATCCCAAATGCAATCAATCTACTAAGACATCTTTGGTGGCGTACAAAGTAGGTTTCACAGGTAAAAACAACAGCCAAAAACTTTTTTAAGACAAATTAAGACACAGTTAGTGACATAACCTTTATAGCACCAGCACAAAACTAAAGTATCAAACTTTGGACACCAAACCTGTTTTGTCTGATCACCTAAATTTGTGCTGAGGACAAACGTTTTAAAAATTTATACAGATACATCACAGGCCTGCTGTGATTGCCAAATAAAACTTTCATTTGACACACTCACTTACTTGAGGCCAAAAACGTTTTTGTTAAGTACCACGGCACACCACAGAAAACGAACAGGTGGTTTAACAAACACATATTAAGCTGGTTAAAACAAACAGGCGAAGTGTAGGGTAACCACTTGTCTGCGTACTGACCCAGTCTTACCTCCGAGTTGTTGTCCTGGTCCATGGTGCACCGTCAATTAAAACTAATCTTCAGTTCTCTAGCAAGAGACAAGCTTAAGTTAATCAAAAGTTTATTTGGGTAAATTAAAGACCCTAGGATGTCTTTGGCAGACACGCAGGTAGTTTGCAGATTTGCCTTCTCTGTAATATAACGAATAATGAAATACTCCCCGGGTTCTTCCCAATTAATGCTACCAGGCATCAGACAGGCTTACTTCCACGAATAGCGTTAAATCAGGAAGAACAGATGGTAAAAAAAAATATTTCAGAAATGCAGTTAGCAAGAGTTAACATAACAGAAAAAAGCAGGACGACAAATTTCATCAAACTGGCCTACAAACCTGTCAACACTCCTGACTGGTGTTAAAAACATCCACAGTCATGTTTCATACCTACCTACCTAGCCAGCCAGCTAACGTTAGCCAACTAACGCTAGCTAGAACTTTGCCGGTTATGTTAGCTAATGTTTGCTCTCAAGCTTCGTCAGTCAGATCACGTTATGTGACAACAGAGCGACTATGAATAATTACCACCTGAGTATTTCGAAATGTTGCTATAACCAGCGTAAGGCAAGCGAGGTAAGCCAACTAGCAGTCGACAAATGTAGTCAATGCCAAAGCTACACAGCTAGAAAGCTAGCCGGCTGTTTCATTCAGCGCTCGGACACAGAAATGCGCTAACGTCAGCTAACGGAGCCAGCTAGCGTTACGTGGAGTACAGCCAGGTACACGACTAGCTGCAATCTCAGAACCCATTAATCGCTGTCATTCAGACGATTGGCATCTAATAAGATAGCCCCAGCAAGTCTGCCATACCCCTTCGTTAGTGTCGGCATGAGCAGGTTTAAAAGCCTTTCTTCAGAAAGGTGAACTGCTGCCAGCTAGGCAGCTCGCTGAGTAACAGCTGTAGATAGCAAAGAGACTCAGACAGCTAACCCTAGCGGCGTTACTCACGTCTGGTAACTGCGGAGGGAGCCGACTTTTGCTAAAGCAGACAGCTCCCATAGTTTACTCAAAGTTTCTCATATTGGTGACAGACCGTGTCAGTAAACTATTACTACCGCACACAGACCAAAGAAAGGCAAAAAAAATAGGAAACTTAGCGAAGGACGCTAACAGACGAGAAAGAACAAACAACCAAACTTACATCGGACACTGGTGAGACAGTTCTCTTCTCGTAAGTCTCAAGCCCCGGCCCCCGCGCTGACTTCTGGGTATTGTAGTTTTCTCACTGTTTTCTAAGCTCGCAAATGTATTCACCGCTGCAGGCCTGGAGGCGATTTTTAATTTAATTTAAAAACCTGAGCGTTAGTTATTTCAGACATCTTTATTAGGGGCTGAACTGTGATTCAGGACGTGGAGAAGTCCAATTCTTTCACCGGCTGTTATGCAAATTTAACAAAAGTTTGATTTAGCCACTTCATGTATGATGATTTTTACTGGCCGTGCAGCCTTGAATCTTTGAAATATTTAGTTTACATATGTCTTTTCAGATTTACTGTCCAATGACAAGCAACATCTTTACATGATTATTTGGATTTCAAGCTATATATTAACTGTCTGGCTAAGCTAGCTACTAAACGCTTCAAAATCCTTAATAACTTTTAGATTATACACTGCGTGATGTTTCAAACGCAGCCGTTTTCTTATCAAACCGATAAAAAAAAACGATACAGGGACATGGACATGTGGATGCTAAGTGTATGCAGCATTCCGAGATTCCAGGATTGTTTAACTGCAACTGCTAAAACCAATAACTTACACAGTTTGATCATGGTACAGACCTATATGTGCTTGTTATAAGGTGGAGTTTATATTTTAATTTGTGTCTTACTTATATATATATTTCTAAATCTGCAGTAGGCATGTACTGTTTAATTTTCATCACGGCTTGTGCTTTCTTACTGGCCAACATCACCGATGGCTTCAGGAAGTTCTAAACAGGTTTACATGCTCCCTTTGCTTTCCTTTCCTCAGGGCAGTGTCTGTTCTGCTAAAACCAGCGGCAGCGCTATGATTAGGCCCAGTCCTAGGCCGACACATTTTTATCATTGGCCCATTCAAAATGTCAGCTCAATTTATTTTCATACATATATGTATTATTTAAAATAACATGGGGGAAAAATACACTCCTTAAATATACTGCATTATAACCAGTAATCATAACTGTTAGGTGTTTACTAATTATCTCTCCCTCCTGGGCCACAAGCACTCTCTCAGACACCCACGTACAGTTTACAGCGCCCACCAAAGATGGCAGTCCTGGTGGTGCCACTGACTAAAATACTGACTTTTTGATTCAGTAACTTCTCAGCATGTTGCAACAAGTTACTGGAATCACAGCTTAACATCAGCGGGTTACTAGTTAACAGCCATGTGCGCCCTCTACAGCAGCTACAGCTACTGTGAGTGTGTGCATGTCTTGTGAAAGGGCTGTAAAAGAGATACAGCTGATTTATTTGATTAAAAAATCTTTACTCTCTAATATAGTGAATGTGTCATCAGTTGCAGTGCTGTGGTATGCACAATTGGTGCCCACATTTGGCCATAGTGCTAAATGATGAATACACAAACATAAAAGAAAAAGTTCTCACTTACGAAAAAATGTTAGGGAACATATAATTCAAAGTGTCAAAGTCATATTTTAACCTATGTTCCAATTAGCAATGTATTTTGGCAGGCTACATCATTATAGTTCTGATAATGCATCGTCATACCACCCAAACAGCTTCCGAAAGTCTATTAGATGAAACCCATTTCTGTTTTACAGTGGCCCAGATCCAGTTGGGCTTGAATCCAAAGTTCAATATGGCACTGATTGGAGTGGCTGAGAGGTGTGAAGAAGATATACAGATACAAAAAGGGTACTTGATCTCTAAACTCCTTTAATTGCGGCATTAACAGCCCTCACAATGCTCTGCTGATTGACTCTAAACCAGTCTGTTGCTTCACAGAGGAAGAGGAAAAGTACTGTGTAAAAGATGAAGAGTGGGCAAGCTGTGCAGCTTCATTTTGAAGGACACTCACTGGCCACTGCAGACAGCCTCAAATGTGATTTATTAACCAATAAAAATCTGTGCATGTCCAAGACCAGTGACCCCACTCACTGTGCTTCTCTGTCCACTAAATTTGCTCTAAAAGAGTTTCTGTGCCCAGCAGTGAGTTCAGATACAGCTGTCTCTAGCAGCAGCCTGAGCTTGTGTCCTGATGACCCTATATGTGGAGCAGCAACAGTGTGATCTACAGAAGTTAATATTAGGCACAGCATTATCATCATTATCACTCTCAGCTCCAAGCTCACATTGCTTCCACTCTAAATACCATTACCACTGGCCAAATACCTGGTTTAGGGGAAAATGTTCTGTACTTAATCATTCCTTTTCTCCTGAGGATATTGTGTCCTTCAAATTATTACATATTGAAAGAATCCTAATCATGTGTTCCAGGAGCAAGTGCTGAAAAGAGTCTGATATTTAAGTCTAACAGCTTGAATCAGCCATCAGATGGTGTTGTTCAAAACCTGGAGCTCAATACAGTCATCTGTGTTGAAACTATCAACAGAAATGGTTACAAAAGTAGAAAAAGCTCACAGTCTAATCAGAGCAGACAAAAAGACATGTCATTTTGCAAGAAAGAGACTAATTTATTTCACCAGGAAGATGTGATTCAATTTTCATTTGTTTGAAATGAACAGGGAAGACAAACATTTGCTACAGACTCTATTATTTTTAAGCTTGTATATAGCTCACCGTATATGGATCTTACATGTAGACCAAACTGGCTCAAAGTGAAGAGTTCAAAACACAGTCTGGACTTGTATACAAATACTTATATTAAGTAAGCATTCTCCCTGAACCGTTACTGTATAGTGTTAGCTTCAAGACTGACAGATCATCCTGAAATTCCATATTTGAGTAAGACCCTTGGTAAAGATACAAAGAAAAGCACTGAAAAACTGTCTTTGTATTTATCAGCTTGCACCAAACAGAGGTGAAATCTCGCTCTCCACAAACATGGGAACAATCACATAAGAGAATTTTGGTCAAATTAATTCAGCGTCCAAAAGTTCAGCTGTAATATCTAGTTTTAGGCCACGCTTGTGTTAAAGATCACCTGCATGCAAAAATGTGTTTTTTAAATGTTTGACACGTCTTGGACAGCTTATTATCATTATATAGAAGATTGGTATTGTGTCAAACCTGATTCCACAACACAGAGTTCAATGAACTGAAACGTTTAAGGCAGCCTGAACACTAACCTTTTAAGTTAAAACCTTAAAAAAGGCATTTAAAAAGGCCATTTTTGTGTGACACAGATGTGCTTCAACATATGGTCCATATGTTACTTAAGAGGATTGTGACAGGAAACTTGTCAAACTTATATGCTAAATATAAAAAACAGAGCTCTTCTAGTTGTTCTAAATAAGCACTCTGTAACACTGAAGGATGATTTTGGTACTATGAAGGAAATTTCCAGAAAACTTGGCATCAAACCCTGTCAATTCCTGTCATACCTGTTCTGAAAAATGATAGGTTTATTCAAATTTGTTTTTGATTGTGAAGGTCACACTGAATCCAGTGCTGTCAGTTGAGCAATGCGTTCTATTTCATATTCATGACCGTTTGCAGGCTTGGCCTATCTGCAGATGCAGGTTGATGAGAGTTCTAAAAAGTTTGTCACTCTAAAAATGAAGATTTACACCTGAGCAATCTTAACATCACACTACAATGTCTTAAAGACTATAGTCTTAGAGTTTACAGCTAAGTACTTGGTGCCTTACCTTGAAGGTAAAGGTAAACAGAATGACCAAAACAAATGTGTCAATGGGCCACAGTTCATGTCACCAAAGTTTGCTTCCTCTTTTGCAAGCTGATGGTGTACAACACATCAAATCAGTCCCACACCACCCATGCTACAACCAAAGCCTCACCACCCTCACTTTGAAACGATCACTATGTACATCCCAGGATCAAAGAGGTAGTGCAAAGCAAAAAGTAAATAAGCAGTGTATGTGTGGCATGCGCCTGCCCCCCAGGCCCCGATGATGACGGCCGCGAGAGCTGGTGGGGGCCAAACACCCAGTGGTGACGAACCTCGGCGAGGGTTAAGAGGGCAGAGCGCAAAGCCCGAGCTGCCCTGAATGAGAGCCAGCTGATGCTGATCTGGATGACAGCGTGAGCGCCTTTTAAAAAGAGCTGATAGGGAACAGAGCGGGAGAGAGAGGCGCAGAAAAGTTCCAGTGAAGAAAGGACTGAAAAGTCTAGCTAGCGTAAGCCACTGAAAAGTGTCCAGCATAGCATTGGTTGTGTTTGGTTTGTTCTTGTGTTGTTCAGTGAATTAAAGTAATGGCTGCTGCAATCCTGAACCTGCCTCCAGCGTCCTCCTTGAGCCTGGGGTAGCACTACAGTATGTTTTACAGGAGGAAGTGTGCTTGCATGGGGTTGCAGCTGTTTGGATTAATCCGTCCAGTGTGATCGGCCATACAGCACCATTAAATTAAGGAGTTTTGCTTCTCTGCACCGACATTTAAACAGGGGACCAAAATCAAATATAAGCTAAAGCAAAACAGATGATGAGGCTAAACTAGGCTAATGGTGCCTTTCTATAGAGTTTATAGTTGTGCTGTAAAGATCACAACATCAGGGCTGTTTGACTTCAAAACACAAGCGTGAATAGCAGGCTGCACACATATCCCACCTTTCAGTGATAATCTGTATCAACAAACAGGGGTGCTGTCAGAGATTTTGGGCTTTATTGAAAGATATCACATTGGGCTCCACCAACTCACCGCCACAGTCCATGCCAAGATATTCCACTGTGCAGACATGCATGCAATTTTCTGCAAACAATAGAATTCAGTATTTGATGCAAGACTGATATATAGTATATAATATACTGTATATATTATAATTGGTAAATGTGCTGAAGGCCATCTTTTAGTTTAAATGTATTTCAATGGTAAAATTATTTAATGAAACATTCTCTTAATATTAATGAACTTAAATAATAATAAAAATATATTCCCACAGACTGCCTGCATTTATGCCAACTGACACAAGTTGCTCACCTCCTTCTTCAGTTGGGAGTAGGGCTGATTCATTGGCAGCGCTATGGGGATGGGGAGACAAGGCCGCTGAGCCCGAAGCTGTATCTCTTGGGCAGGGTACCAGGCAGGGTCAGGGCAAATAATTAAAGTAATGTGTTCAAAAATGTTCTGCATGTTAGTTTTTGGTAAATGTGTTCTGGCATTTACTTCTCTGAGTTTATTATATAATGACTCTTAATGTGAAGACAGACTAACCAGTTTGTTCTGTGTTAATGCCTATACAACATTACTGCAAAATGTGAGCGAGTCTTCAGTGAATGGGGTTGAATGGAGCTGAATGGCTAAAAACCAAAAGTTAAAATACTTTCTCATCACTGTATGTTTCCTTTTTTCTACAGCAAACAGGTTTTGGGCAGTAGGAGGCTAGTGATACTGCTACTGAGTGCTGATTGGTTGGCGAGCGGAGCAGCTCAATGGCTGTTTGTGCTTACTGACAGTGGTGGACAGTAACTAAGTAAATGTAATTAGTTGCTGTACTTAAGTAGTTTTTTCGTGTATCTGTACTTTACTTAAGTATTTCCATTTTGAGTGACTTTTTCCTTTCACTCCACTACATTTCAAAGTCAAATATCTTACTTTTTACTCCACTACATTTTGAGAAATCTGTCGTTCCTTTTGTTTTTTGTGTGTATAAAAAGTGCAAAGCAAGAACACCAATCAGGCCACAGCGGTCACTTTATTCTGAGCTTGTTTTGACCTGTTGGTCATACTAACCCTAAGTGCAAGCACACGGTTCAACGTCAGCGCAGCAGCGTAAAAATTTGGGAGCACATGCGTCACCTAAATGATGAACTAACCTAACTTTGTGTAAATAGACCACAATATAGAAATATGTCCACATATGCAGTCGTGACTGGCGTGTTTCTTTTTTTCTGAATTCATACAAACACCTTAATTTTATAGTAAATTAGTTTTGGTTAGATTATGTTTATGCACAGAGGTCTACAGATCAATATAGTAAAGGAAAACTTTTGTGATCCTGAGTTTAAAGCCAGTTTTTCTTTCAGCTTGTAACTAAGTTACAAAGTAATCTTAAACTGAAACTTTGCTTGTGTGTAAAAAGTGATTTCAGAGCCACTCGGTTCTCCCTGACGGACCCTGTTTACCCTCAGTGTTTTGTCCTTATACGTCATTTTAATAGACATCAGCGTCACTAATTAATGACGTTCTATTAAAAGACTGGTTTACCAAGAGAGACGCTGTAGGAATTTCCCCTAACTTAGTTCATGAAGCGAGTCTTATTACAAAAATGATAACAGGATATTAGGGCCATAATTAATCTTTTAGTACTTTTACTTTTGATACTTAAGTACATTTAAAGGCAAATACTTTTGTACTTTTACTCAAGTTGAGGTCTAGAGTAAGGACTTCTACTTTTACTGGAGTAATATTTACCTTGGGTATCTCTACTTTAACTCAAGTACTTGATTTGTGTACTTCGTCCACCTCTGCTTTCTGACATCATGAACATACATGAAGTGCCTTTTAAACTTGATGAACTCAAAGCACCTAAAAATATGTAAGCAGTATTAAACAGTTTTATGCTGTTCTGTGAAATGAATTATGATTTTACCCAAATGCTCCATATTAACCCATTCATTTTGGACTTGCTCAAGAGCGCCCTCTAGCATTTGTAAACCCAGAAGACATTACAGAGTGTAATTCTCCTCTCTTCAAGTTATTCGGCACCATTTGTACCTGGTTTGGAGTGAACTATTTCAGCCCAGTGAGTGGAGTGTTGTTTGACTATTTCAAACCCTCAAAAGTTAAGAGACATACTGAGACCATTACTCTTGTGGGAAAAACAGCAGCATACACCTGTCCAGGGTGTATCCTGCCTTCCGCCCGATGACTGCTGGGATAGGCTCCAGCACCCCCCCGCGACCCTGAGGGAGAAGCGGCTTAGAAAATGGATGGATGGATGGATGGATGGATATGCAAAAATGTGTAAATATGCATATGTTATGTAAATGCATATACATATGTGTAAATATGCATATGCATAGCATGACAGAAAATTACATTCTTAAATTACTTGACACTGTGGGTCTTAATAAGCCACTAACTCATTTCTACTGCATCTGTCAACTCACAGCACAAGTTGAGTAAAAGCAATTTGCTACAGTTAGTCAGCTAGTCGAGCAGACAGAGTTCAAATATGTATTATTAATCCCTCTTAAAAGGGTGTTTGCCTTGTTCCTGAGCTTACCAATTATTAACTTATACTTTTCTGAAATAAAACACAGACTGGGGACGCAAGTGGGCTTAAGTGGAAGAAGGGAGTCATTTTAGCTCAGTCCAAGCATTTTATTTAAATTTCTTATCCTATTGTTTTACTATTTCTGGATACGTCTCCGTATCCAGCTCCTCTGATCACAGAAAATGCTAGGTAGACTTCCTTGAACACACTACTGATCAGAATTGAGCAGTGTCCGTGATGTTTAACTGAAATAAAACTCTTAAACCATCACAAATATATTATGTCTCAGTTTTCAGACAGAGAGAAAAATTGGTCCAAGGTGCTGAAATAACAACAGAATTCTTGTTTCAACACCACAGTTCTTTTTTCTTTTCTCACTGCTGTCCTCACTGCCTTCCTTCTCTCAAATGGTTGTGTTCAGCCAGCCAAATGACCAATCATACAATCTAACTACGGAAATTGGTAACTGGTAACTAACTCCCCAGACACAAACATTTTGCTAGCTAGTTAAGCTGTCTAGATTCTAGCTAGGATCGCTTGCTCTAGATTTATTGCTAGATAGTTTGCTAGGTTGATGGTTCATATGTACTTGATTTAGATTGATACAGAATATAGAAGATCATAGTAGTGCTAATAATATGCAGTCTAATAGTAGGTTATAGACTTGAGCATTATGCTGTAGATCAGCAGTTGAAGCAGCAGTGAAATCCTCAGACTATCATAGTCATTCATATTTTTCCTCTTGCTGATGTTGGATATGAACAGTAATGCTGTGTCTGTGTGATTAGTCACACTATCACTGCCACATGATGCAAAAGTCAAATTACATGTTTGATTCAGGTCAAAAGATGTACACAAGGAAATAGTTTGAAATCTTTTATCTGATGCCAGATTATAAAACAATGAAACTGAACAGAAATCAACTAAAAACTAAATTTTGTCAGGCTTTGGTAAGCAGCGTCTGTGTGCTGGGGTAGCCTTCTTCCTGCCATGCCTCATCAAGTCTAAGTCAGACCATGACAATTCCAGGGGGGAGAGATCCGCAGTTAAAAGGCCCACTGTGACTGACATACATTGAGCTTTACACAGCACTAATTAAAGCTTTGCTTTTAATTTTCCAACAGATAGCCTCAGCTGGACCACCTGCAGAAAGGTCAGTGGGCAGGACAGAACAAAACTGCAGAAAAACACCAGAGATTTCAGCTTCACTTATACTCAGCTTACCACTTGACTTAACTTTAATATTGTCCCTTTTTACACAATTTTATCAAAACTATTTTAAACACGAACAAAGACAATTTCTTTGTCAAATTATATGGCATAAACATACATGTACTTGTTTCCAACATGATGCCTATTCCACATGTGAGTTCTCTAACATTTATCTTTGGAGGATCTGCACTCTGTGACTGGGAATACTTCAATCAAACAGCCTATGTCGATGAAAAGGTGTAATACAAGAAAATATCACAGAATCATTGAATGTTTTATGTCAAGAATATTACATAAATTCACATGAAAATCATCATTTATTGCATTACAATCTCTAGTGGCTGTGAAGACTTCTGAATTGTAGGTCACCAACAGAAATCTGAAATTTAAAACAAGGTATAAAAAGTATCCAAAATGCAGATTTGCACAGCAGGGATGTAGCCAGAATGATCTCAGGCCTACCCAATCAAATGGGGAAAGAATTATTACTAAGCTAAATTTTTAAGATAATGAAATTTGATTTATTTGTATAAGTGCTGTTGTTGTATTATGGCCAATGAAATCTTTTCATCAGCCTTCCAATCACTGCTCAGCAATCATTGCTATATATGTTGTTTTCTACTCATCCAAGTCCAAAAACAAATGTCAATGGGCCTCATTCACCAACTGATCTTCAGAAGAAATTTCTTCTTAAAACCCACATACACAGTTTTTATTCTAATGTCTCTGTTTCCACTTTTCTCTGTTTTCTCATTTGGGAATTTGTTCTTAGGTAAGAACAGAATCTAGACACAGTCAAGCACAAAGCTGTGAAAAAGTCTGCGGTTTAAGACAATATCATGAATCTGACTTAGACTTTTCCTTAGAACCTTTCTCAAGAACCAACTTAAGAAAAAAAGAAACATAGGAAGATCTTGGTGAATGAGACCCATTGTCATCAGATTTCTGTACATTTAATATGTATATACAATGCTGTTTTACTGTAAAGGTCACAGCCTCTTAAGCTTTGATTCCTTGATCACAACCATTTTAATTAAAGCCTGTGTACCAATCTGGTTGCCCATCTCTCAGTGCTTATTAACCAGTCATTGCTTCTTGACCAGGTTCCCACTGCCAATAAGCTAGCCACACTTACTCTGACTCTCAAAAATTACTAATCCAACTAATCAACATGATCCAAATAATTTCAGTATCTTCCACGCAGTTTCAAACCTTCGATTACTGTCTAAAATTCTTGAAAGAGTTGTTGCTAATCAACTGCAAGCTTATTTGGAAAGCAATTGTCTTTTTGAACGTTTACAGTCTAGTTCACTGATCACTACAGTGCTGACATTGATTTGACTAAGGTCTTCTTCAGTTTCTCTTGTCACCAGTGGGTTCCTCAGGGTTCAGTCCTTGGACCTCTCCTCTTCATTATGTTACACACTCCCCATGAACAGATCATATGTGATTTTAAGCTGGATTTTCACTGTTACATGGGTTTATTACAGGGCCAAATCCATCAAAAATCTTCCTACTCAAGCGGTTAAAATCTTATTTATCTGAGATTAAACTCTTTCACGATAAGCAAAACCCTTTGAGCATGCAAATTGTTCTTTTGAGTGTTCATGGGTTATTGTCTTTACTAAAGAGCCCTTTCAGCGACAGCTGTAAGAATATCTAAGATAAATTCACAAACGCAGTTAAGGTATAATTCATTTTAATTTTCTTTTTTTATATATATATATTTTTTCATGACTACATACATTCAAAACATTTTCCAGTGATAACATGTCCCAACAAAGTGTGACCAGTGATCCTAGGACATGTCCAACAACACTAACCTATAACTGATTACAGTAGAAGTACCACTGACCTGCCTGAAAACAATGTTTAGATCCCTTTGTGCTACAGTTCATAATCTAAATGCAGTTGAATGTGCCTCTTAATTTAAATATAGTGAAGGGCTGACATGTGCAAGACAAACCACATGATATTTATCAATCATATTACTGTTTCAATAATGTAACTATGTTCAATATGGCATGCAGCATATAACTATTATGGTAACTTGATTTTTTTCATGTTATTTTCCTTTAAATGTTATCTTCTACCCTACTTGTAGTGGACCTACAGGAGAATTGGGTTTTCTAATTGGGTTTTCTTTATATGAGTATATATAAATGTTACATTTAAGCCACAATTTACCCCTTAAAAGAAAGGTGATGATATATTAATACATAGAGTGTCTCAATCAGCAGTATGCTTATTTATCCCAGCTTTCTTTTACTGCTGAATGCTAGTGGTAACAAAGTTAAGGTGTTAATGATGCCAAAAATTAGAAACACTATTTAAAAAAACAAAAAAACTGGTAATGCATTTTCCTACTTTTCCATAGTTTGGTCTAACCATCCACTGCTGAATCCACATTTAAATACAGCTTTTAAATAGCAAGTCCCTCGCCTTATTTCCAGCTGCAGTTGTGCTGTGAATTTGTTTATAATAGGGCTGTCAAATGATAAAAATAATTAATCACAATTAATTGTATTAAATCATGTTTAAATGTTGTAAATTGTGATTAATTCACAGTTGGTCAAATTTAACTTTGAAGAAAGTTTTTTTTCCATTTAAATGCAGGGCATTTGGTTTAAGTTACATGAGTAGACAAATAAGCTCCCATAGAAGGTATTCATCCTTAATAATGAAATATTATCCTGAACATGAAAATAATGCAAATGCAGGTTGACCCCCCCCCTTTTTTTTCATCTTAGCCCCTCTGAAAATGTAATTTTCCCAAGTCTATTCTTTCCCAAATAAATTTAAGTCCTCAGAGTTTGTTAGTCTTTCCCTTCACTGTTACTGCAGGCTGCCGCAAACAACCAGCAACTATCCTGCAAGTTCTTCCCTTCATTCTGCGATTTTGAGGTTTGAATGGAAGATTCTGGTATGAAACTTTACTTAACCCACCAATGCTGATACTGAATAACTGGCAATATTGTGGTCTTTGCTTATGTATGTAAACCTGATAGCACGCATTAAAAACTTTATTAGTCATTTATTAGTTAGTGTGTGTAGGCTACACATCTGTCTAACCAAAAAGGGGTGAGTTGAGACAAGGCCTTTTCCAATGTGAGGTCTGCTGCATGTCCAATTATTAAAAAAAAGGAAAGACCACAGTGATTTGAGCGAATACAAACTTCTGATAATCCATAAACATGCTGAAACTGACATCTACTAACAAATATAATAATAAATGATGACAAGATTATTAATGATAGAACAAAACAAAGAGGCAAAATTATTTTCTGAATATATTGTAGCATTCACTGCGATTAAAAGAGACAACTTTCACTGAAGTCATGGTGCTTTATTTTCCAGCTGTTGCTGGCCACAGCTACACCGTACATACCATTTTCCAGAGTTCTCTTTCTCTAACAGCTCATTCACTACGCAGCTCACATCTCCTGACACTTTCACACACCACGGTGGCTCCTCACCCTCTACAATAAGAGTCCTAAGCAGAATAAAACCAGTGAATAAATACTGAAGAACACCAATCTAAAGCTAACATGTAAAACATTTCTTGCACACGCTACTATATATATATATATATATATATATATATATGTATTTTTTTAATTCTCTTTGAAATCCTTTCCTATAACACCTGCAAAATCCTCAATTTACCCCTACAAAACACACCGCTGATGTAATATCAGTAACATTAGCACCAAAAGGCACCTTCAAGTAGATGACTCTGGACAATGCTCATGAGAAGACTATGGATAAATCATTGAACAGTGATAGTAAAGTGGACAGCTCCAAGTCCCATGAAAAAAGATATAACATACACATGTGAGAAGTATGAGGACAAGAGATTTACAATCATAGAGGAGTTGGAACATGCAGCCACTCTTGCTCTCAATGGACAAAAGTAATGTCCAATGATAAAAACTATTTTTATATTATTTCGATGTTCACCCTGTGTTCACGTGATTTTCTGAAGATACCAAAGATAGTAAATATAATCTGCTGGCATTTATTTTGACCACATAGCTATAACTCAATGCGCTGCTTTTAAATGAAAAAAAAATTTATCTTTAGGGTCAAACTTGAGCAAAAGAGACAAATGAGATTAGTCGTGATTATTTTAATCTTTGTACAGCCATACTCGATACATATCCAACTTCTCTCTGATCTCTAACTACAAAGACAGTGTTAAATGAACCTCAGTGAACATGCTGGTTAAAAGGAATTGGGCAGCTGTATTTTCATGTTTCTATACTTGGAATAACACTACAGGTATGCTTTATTATGCCATGCCTTATGATCACTAGTGATTACTTTGTATTTCTTCACAGTCAATGAATTGTCTTTGGGGTTATGTGTGTCAGGACAAGCTGTATCAATGAATTTCAAATGCTGTTAGCAGACTGTGTAAAGATGGTGTAACATATATCCATGAGTTCATTGTGATAGGTTTTCGCACAGCCTTTTATGTGATAAGTTTGCTGGCGCTTGTATTGGAGAGGTGGCAGTGTTCCTGTGTGGCTCCAGGTTTTCCTGTTAACAAGCAGGAATCCCATTAAGTGCATTAGATCACATGCAGTTTCAGTAAGTACTGATGCCCTCATATATGTTTCATTAGATATAAATATAGTACCCATATCTTGTCACTGAATTCATCATGGTTAGGTCATACTGAAGATACTTATATCCTGATGTGGATGCTGGAAGGATGACACCTAGTGAGTAAATGCACAAATAGGATGTGGATAAAATGCCCAAGAAGTTCACAACATTGATGGAAAAACCATATTATCCTTGGGTTATTGTAACGTGTTGGAATCCAAATAGACGAGAAGGCAGAATGCAAGTGCGACCTAGCAGTTTTATTGTTGGCCAGTGAGAAGGCAGCAAAGTAAAAAACCAGAAAGAGAAGCCAAGCGAAATAAGGAAAGTACTAAAGAAATGAAAAGAACCACCAAAAGAACAGAGCAGAGAACAAAATACGTATAACAACTCAAACTAAGGACCAGCAAAACACACTAACAAACAACACCAAGCAAGGAACAGACCAAGCCAAAGGGAATAAATAGACGAAGAACACATGAGAAACACCTGGTGTTAATGAGAGGGTGTGGCTACAAACAACATACAGGTCGGACAGATGACTGGGGCGGAGACAGGCCAAAATAATAAATGCACATGAAACAAAAAACACGAGGGACGATAACCAAAGGTAGACAGATGAGAGGACGTTACAGTTGCAGAATTATATGACGTTTATGGTGAGCTGATGTGTTTCTGTGTTCTCTATACAGCATATTATTGCAACAACAATATTTGCATAATTAGGGAAAAATATATTGCGTCAGATACCTGTTGAAGTCCACAAACAAGTTGCCAATAAAAGGAAGGACACACATAAAAAGGTGAACTTGTGAGAGGTTGTGTTTGATGTTTGACATGTATTGTGAGGTTTATAAAACATGACAGTTGTCATTAGAAGTTATATTTTATACCCTTCCCCCCACAAAACTTTTGGAATGTCACAGGAAAGCATTCCATTCAAGTGAGCACCAAGTTTTGCACTTAGTCATGAAAATGACCTCTTGTTCTTCACTGATATGTTTTACTAGTATTATCCTGTAGTTGCAGAGGACCATTTTCTGAGATAACTGTATGTGCACACCACACATGTCTCATGTACTTGTCCATTGCACTCCACAAACTCCCTGGTGGACAGTGCAAATCTCTGGCCTCACTGGTTCCACCTAAAGCACAGTAGGTGCAAGGACGGTGTGTGCTGCATCATGAGGGGTTGTGCTCTCAGATGAGGTGGTCAGTGCAGTGCTGGCACACAGTTTAACCTACTAAGGATTTGGTGCTGAGGTCAAGAGATGAGAGAGGTGAAATATGTGCAAACTCTGAAGCGTGTTACCATATGTACTTCTATATGTGTGTCTTCAGCACTCTCCAGCAGCAATAAGCTCAGCAGGTCTCTCCACCAATTTGTCCCTGTGGCCTTGCTGCTCTTCCTCTTCCTCGTACAGGGTGTGGTGGATGCTGAGAAGTGGGTGTGAGGGATTGCAGCTGAAAGACACAGGCTGGCTCTCAGGCTCTGGGTTCTGTTTGAGAGGCTCCTTGGTCTGGGGGGAGTCGGGCGGAGGCAAACTAGCTGTCCCTCCATTCATATAAGAAGTGGTGGGGAGGGTCACTGTGGAGAAGGTAGTGGTGGTGGACTGAGGAGGAGCATCATTCTTTTCTAAAGGGTTGAAGTGGGTAACAGTCATTTTGATTAGTGTTTATATAAACAAAAACAAGTAGACAACATGTTTTTTTGCAGATCAGGTCTAGTCATAAACTATTACGTGTAAACCTGTAACCACATTTTCCATGGAGAATCACTGCTGACAGAATTAATAAGATAAGTGTTCTAATCTGTATTATCACTGTTTTAGGTGAATGCAATATTCATCAGAAAGACTCCCTCGATTATTTACCCTTACAATATACCCTCATAAGAAAGCGCATGATTACCAGTGAGAGCAGAGGAGACGTGGACTACAGAGTGCGTGCCCTCAATGTACACAGTGTCCAGAGAGTTTTCTGCAGCTGGTGGCTCTGGATTGGTCATCTCTGATTTAGGCTTCTGAATGTTCGCCATATATGGATGGACATCCAGGGAGAAATTACGAGTGTGCTTCTTCTCCATCCCATTATTTGTTTCTGAAGCTGTCAAAAATGACAAAAAAGTGAGTTTAATTACATAAAGGAGATAAACCTGTTAAAGCTGATCAGAAATTGCTGAAAAAGTGACGAGTTTACTTATAAAACATAGTAAACAGTCAGGACATTACAACCTTGTTGTAACAATACTAAAAACTGGCCTGTCAGTTGTACTTAGCACTGACTCCTGATAGGAGTTCTAAAGAGCAAATTGATTTCTTTCCTGAGGTTCTGTTCTAATGAAAAAATCAATATGATCATCATTGCGTTACATGTCTGGTGATGTCAAACTATTTGTCATTTACCTCTGGGTGGGTATTGTGTGCTCTTGCTGTCCAGTAGAGGAGCAATGAAGTTATCTGCAACAGTCTTCCGCCGCAAAGGTTTAGGCTTATCTGCTTTGATGCTGTTTTCCAGCCGAGTCAGTGTTAAGGGTTCCTGTACAGTCATTAAGACAAAATGGATTTCAATGAATAGATCTGAAAGATGATATTTAAATGATGTTTATCAGACAGTTCACTTTTGAGGAATATTATACAACGATTTTTATACAACATTTAATGCTGTGGCTTTTTGATGCTTGAAATTATTTTCTTAGAGATGTATGATTTTTTTTCCAAATTAACAACTCATCACAGCATGTGCTCAGGCTATGTTAAAACTTCTTCATGACATTTGGAAAAGCACCTTGGGTGTTCCTGAAGTTGGAAAGAATGCGAAGACTGCACAAAACTGTCATAAGTACTATTCTGAAGAATATATGATAATCTAAAATATATGATCACTTTTGGTCACTTTATAGTTCCCCATGTATTCTTTCTCATTTTGCATGCATTAAGATGCCAGGATACTGGTTATAATATTTAATTTAACTGGTTACTGGTTATGATGTCATAATGTAACTCATAAATAAGCAAGAACACTGCCAGTACAGTCTGAAGTATACCTGCTGGCTGTAGAACAGCTGGAAAATAATAATACTTCATTTTTTTGAAAGCCTGTTGAAAGTATCCTTAAAAATACCTCTGCATAAGGAATATGTTTAAAGTTTAAAGTAGCACTAGGATGACTGGATGCTGGGTTTACTATGTAGGTATTATTGTTAATGTGGAGACTACTAACTTAGCATATTATACGAAGATGCATATTCATGTTGTAAAAAACTTAATCCAGTGCATAAGTAGCTAAACCATTGCACAAAATACAATATTTCATAGGAATTAAGCATAAAAGTGCAGGTAAAGTTTTTTTTCATGCATTATATATGTTTTTTGCATATTTATTTATAATAGTCCCTATCAAAAATACAAACTGGTATTAAAAAGTGTTTCTTTTGTTCCTATATTGACATAAAGTCTTTCAATTAATAAAGTTATAGCATTGTATGTTAAAATGTGTTAGTGAAGGGCTTGTCATTGTGTTTCTCATTGATCATCCAATCTGTTTCTCATTGATCATGAAATGTTTCCATGCTGGTCGCCATCTTGTTTCAAAACAAAGTGATATCCTAAACCATTTTTTATCAGTGAAAAGTATTTTAACTAAAGACTTTGATGATTGAGATGTTAATTCTACTTGTGATAACTCTTACTTTAAAGGGTTGTGGCAGAGGGTTAGATGTGGGGATCCACTTCATCTTCTTCCGGGGCCTTTTGACAACGGTCTCTCCTCCCATCTCTCCCACCCCCAGTATAGAGGGATCCATACTTGGGTCAAGTGTCTGGATCCCAGAGTCTCGAACAGTTGGTGTGGCATCATGGTTGGACTGTGCTAATGCGGCTAACAACTGTCGCACCACGTTGTCATACATCAAGTCACTCTCATTTGTGATAAAGTCCAGCCTGTTGAGAGACTTGATGTGATCTCTGTTCTCATTACAGAACATGGCCAGGATGTTAATGTCACAAAACTGTGACTTCTGCCAACGCCGCCGTGTCTTAATGCCAACTTTGTGCAGCTTGTCGAAGACGAAGTTGGACTTTCGCACCACAAACAGATGTAATAGGTTCAGTAAGATGATGAGGTTCATGGTACAGAGCAGCGCAATGTCCACCGCAGCCATGATGCGCTGGAGCTGCACAGCTGGCAGCTTGCAGTTCACATTTAGCCGCAGCTCAGGGATGCTGCTGATGTCCGGTGGCTCGCCCAGTGCACAGGTGAACTCGTTCTGCCGCTGCCAGGCATAGTATGTGCTCAGGTAGGTAATGGGAATAGAACTGAGGCAGATGATGGCTAAATGCCTTGCCAAATAGAGCTTGGCTAAAAAGTTACTTTGCCCTCGTCGCTCTAAATATTTCTCAAAGAGGTTCTGCTCAGGGCTCTTCTCCTTCTCAGCATTCTCAATGATCTCACGCCGCTCCCGCTCACTGATTCCAGGACCTTTGGACTGGATCTGCTTCTCGATCTTGGGTGCTCTGCCCTCGGCTGCACGGTGGTAGCAGTTGTCTATCTCTTGGAGGAGGAAGTTGAGTTCAGAGGTAAGGCGTGTGGAGGCGAGGAACTCCCAGCCCAATGCTGGGATGTACATGATACCTGCAAATGCCAGCAGGGCATATGGCAGAAACTTGTGCTCAAACAATGACGGCCGGAGTCCAGGTTCAACACCATGTATGGCATCCCGTAGCTCTGTCCAGCAGTAGCCTCTGGCGTAGAGGGCCTGGTCACGTGTGAAGTTGTGCGGGGTATAGCAGTATATTGATTCCTCTAGAAAAGAATGACAAGCAAAAGCATAGAGAAAGGCTTCTTTTATGTGTTTGTCTTTTTATAATATGATAGGAATCATAACGACCACTAAACCATAGATACTTTTACACAAAAACTTGAGGCAAAAACTGTCTATTAGTGTGAGCTGTAGAAGTGTCTTCTTGGGAATAGTCTGTCATCAATTTCCCATTAATTAGATTGTGCTGCAGAACATCAGACAGCAGAGGAGACAGTACAGCCCTGAGGAATGCCAGCAATTCTGATATAATGGACATGAATGGTACATTAGTAACACAACACTATGCCAAGTCCAGTGTAAACACCTCTCTCCAGTGTTGTATGTACCCAATATTTTGGACTCCCTTAAAGAAAGAAAATATCCCCCAAAGATTCCACTGTGCACAACCTATGCTTATTCCAAAGCAAACTGCAAAACAAGTAAAAAACAAATTGATCTTTATTCTAACTTCTCTTCATTACATTTTACATTTTAAAATCACTATCATACGTCCAAATACGCTCTCGCATCAGTCTAACTTTTCCTAACCTCCCAGTCTATTTAGACCTTTCATGTATATCATGTTTATGTTCTCAGGCTAAAAAAATCCCATCTGGAATCCCACTGCCCTCTTCCCCTGCCTCCTGCCTGCCCAGCTCTGTGGTAGGTCTCAGTATGGTTTATGCTGCTATGCAGTCAAACTGACTCAGCGTTCGGCTTGAACCCCCTCTCTCTTTCTTTCACTGTTACCCCTCTTTCTCACCCTCCTTTCTCTTTAATCTATCCACTGATCTCGACTGCAAAACTCAGCACTGCGTACTTAACCCCTTCTTCACTGGTGAGCCCATGTCCCACTCAGGTGAAGAACACTAAAGCCATTAGTGGAAGAGAATGTAAAACAATGCCTCATCTAAACCATTAATCAGCAGTGTCACTTTATCAAAACAGTGTTGTTCATGCAGAATTTCATAACAGTGTGTAATGATGTATGCATACACACACATACATCTTTAAAACATTGTCTTTGTAAGTACCTGATAAAAGCTCAAATAAAATGATTCAACCCTTTGAGCTCTGCGAGCTCCAAGACTGCACAGAAGGAAAAAAAAACAATTCAAATGAACTGCAACATTTTCAATTGGTTCAATACGGAAATTGTAGCTTCATTACAGAACACAGACACCCGAATAGGCCACACATGAAATGTCAGCATCTGAACAAGATACAGGCTTTGTGAGAGAAGAGAGCTAGAAAGTCAGTTACTGAGAGTTGAATAATGGTGCCCTGGCTAACAAAATCAATAACTGTGTATAAAACTGGCCTGTAAGGGAGTAGAGCAAGAAATAAGCCATCACACATGAAAATAGGTGTGTAGTACACCTAACACTGATCGTTTCTTAAAAATAGGCTATCATTACAGTGAAGTGTGGTGGTGGTAGTATCAAACTGTGGGAATGCTTTTCAAGCACAGATCTTATTCAAACTGAATGAAAATGGACAGCAAAGAATTCTAGGAATATTCTGAAGCAAACTTGTTTCATCCTACCAAGGCCAAAGCAACCCTGGTGTGGCTCAGAAACAAAGGGAATGCCCTACAATGGAATACCTTTGTGAAGAGTTGGAGTACTGTTTATAATGAGATAACAATAAAAAAATACTGACTGGAAAAATATGTGTATCATCTGCAATTCAGAAAATGCTGATGCATCTCAAAGGGGTTGGAAGATTTTCCCAAGTAAATACACTATATTTCCAAAAGTACTCACTCACCCCTCCAAATAATTGAATTCAGGTGTTCCAATCACTTTCATGGCCACAGGTGCATAAATCCAAGCACCTAGGACTGCTTCAACAAACATTTATGAAAGAATGGGTCGCTCTCAGGAGCTCAGTGAATTCCAGTGTGGTACTGTGATCGGACGCCACCTGTGCAGCAAGTCCAGTCGTGAAATTTCCTCACTACTAAATATTTCACAGTCAACTGTTAGTGGTATTATAACAAAGTGGAAGCGATTGGGAACAACAGCAACTCAGCCACAAAGTGGTCGGCCACGTAAAATGACAGAGCAGGGTCAGCGGATGCTGAGGCGCATAGTGTGCAGAGATTACCAACTTTCTGCAGAGTCAATCACTACAGACCTCCAAAGTTTATGTGGCCTTCAGGTTAGCTGAACTAGAGAACTTCATGGAATGGGTTTCCATGGCCAAGCAGCTGCATCCAAGCCTTACATCACCAAGCGCAACGTATGTGTCGAATGTAGTGATGAAAGGAACTCTTAATGCTTCAGCACACCAAAAGATTTTAGACAATTTCATGCTGTATGGGAACAGTTGGGGGATGGTCACTTCCTGTTCCAACATGACTGCACACCAGTGCACAAAGCACGGTCCATAAAGACATGGAGGAGCGAGTTTGGTACGGAAGAACTTGACAGGCCTGCACAGAGTCCTGACCTCAACCGCATAGAACACTTTTGGGATGAATTAGACCGGAGACTGTGAGCCAGGCTTACTTGTCCAACATCAGTGACTGACCTCTCAAATGCGCTTCTGGAAGAATGGTCAACAATTCCCATAAACAAACTCTTAAACCTTGTGGAAAGCCTTCCCAAAAGAGTTGAAGCTGTTATAGCTGCAAAGGGTGGGCTGACATCATATTAAACTCTTTGAATTAAGAATGGGATCTCACTCAAATACATATGCGTGTGAAGGCAGACAAGCGATTACTTTTGGCAATATAGTGTAACTCAATTTGACACTTTGTACTTTGATATGTGCTACATTTAAGTGAGACACACACACTTTTCAAAGCACCAACCTGCAAAGTTCCGTGTGAAGACCAGAGTGACTAACAGGATGGGGATGATGACCGTTCCTATGGTGACAACTCTGTCAAAGGGCAGCTCCAGTTTGAGCTGTACCATGAGACCAGCGAGAGCGCCACCTTTCTCATCCTGAGAGGAGCCAGGCAGAATCAGCTCCTTCAGCTTCTCCCCAGCGAGCAGAGCCGTGGCCATGTCCAAGTTCTGCTCAAAGAGGTTCTGCATCTGGCACCCAGGGCCCACCCAGAACTAATCCCACAATGCTCCTGACTCAGTGGTTTGGATCTCCACCCTCAAACCAGTCAGCCAATGTATTTGCATAGAGGACGCTGTGTGTTGAGGGATGAAAATGGACACAGTCACAGTGGGACCATTTTGAGTGGCCTGAAATGGCTTGTCCAGATGTTTGTCTTAATTTGTGTAGTGCCAGGCTTGATCCAAACAGTCTGAAGTTGAGTGAAAGGGAGATCCAGTGTCAATGTACGCTTGCGTTCTTCTAATGAGGACTAATGGAGTCATCTATGGTCTCTTCCCACACTAAGCCTGTGGACAAAGGACATACAATATTAATGGTAACATATCATAATATACACAATATATAATATAATATACACAAATGTACCCTTTATCTTATGGACTGTAACAACAGATTTATAGGCTGCACCTGCATGTGCTAGTAAGACAATATTTTTGATCATTGTAATTATGATGAGCATGAAAAAATACACTGACAGCAGGAAATTATATTTTTCTAAAATACTAGCTTGGTCATCATAACCTGCATTATTTAGTATTATGATATGATTTTTTTAATATGCTGTCCTTGTGACACCCCCATACACTGAGACACTCTTTAACAGTGTACTCCTTTAACTCTTTTGTGGGCAGTCCACAGACAGCATACTATTTAGTGGCCAAGTGCAAAATGCCCTCCCTATTTCATATACTTCAGCATGTTCTTATCACAGCTCAACAATCATTAAAAAGCTTTTATGTTGCAAAAAGAAATATTTCTTAGGGAAAATTTTGATTGATCCAAAAACTGTCCTTGCCCACAGCCAAAAATATAAGGACAAGATATTTTTACCCTTTTGTGCTAAAATCAATTTACCTTGCTTTGAGTTTATGGTATCAATAAAGATCGTTCTTCCAAATTGCAAGACAAATGAGGCATAAGCATAAATGCCAAGAAAATGTATCTGAAAAGCTTAGTTTGCACCTCCTGTAAATATACAGTCATCAAAAAAGCACCCTACCTTATTATTGTCATTTCAGGCCTTTGGCATTCTTATGCAGCTACCACTGCTCACCTATAGCTGCACTATAGCTGCACTATACAGCATATGTTAATCATTCTTGCAGTATTGACCTCTGCAATGTTAATACTGCAGAAGGTTGTAATACACAAACAAGCCTCTAATGAATAACAAAATTGTGTACTGTGAACTGTGAGCATTCTTAAAGAGTCTGCGAGGGGTTTGATGAATCATAACATTGATGAAGTCTAATAATCATAAGTAATTTTGGTCAGAATAATGCAGCCAGTCTCTAGTGTCACATCATGGATTGTATACTGTATTTCACTTATAAAGCGAGACATTCTGTCCTTTCACACATACAATGTGAATAGTATGATATGTTCACTGTTATACAAACGTAATTAAGCATGAGGTGCGTCCTTTTTGGGTTTTAATTGACCCCTGAACATCCAAGGTTATTTATTTACCAACTCTTTAAATTTCCTTTCAATACCTTCTTTGAATGCAGTCTTAGCTACAAATATTGTCTCATTAAATATACAATCAAAATAATTCTTATTTAAATTCTTATATAAATATTACTCTTTATTTTCCTGAGGATACTTTGTACAAGATGTGATTACATTTGGTAAAACTTTACAAAAGTCTTATAGAAACATCATTAGAAAAATCTATTTGAGATAAAATGCTCCCTGTCCATTTATTGTCAATACTGTGGTTTTCTATCCATAGTAACATATTATGGAATACTTGGAAAAAGATGAACATGAAGGCAATGACCTTCACCCTAGTTAAGAGTTTAATGCTGGAAGTGTTTGTGTTTACGTAACCCTCTTAAAATGCTTTTGCCAATTGGATCTGAATTGAGAACAGGTACTCTGGGGGTCTATTTGTTCCATAGTGAGGAGTGTGTTTTGCTAGAGGTAGATATGTGTACACTCTCTGTTCAAGGTCAAATTTGATATATAATCATTATATAATCATATATAATCATTGCAAAACTTTTCTTTTGTTTGGTAGAAAATTATTTGTTTTCTTAAGGGTGGCTTTTTCTCCCATCAAACTGGGGTCTCTGGCCCCCAGCTCACAGCATCGTCTTTTGCAGTAATAGCCTCTTTAGTCTTGCTCTGCCTGCTGAGGTAAACTGCTTTGGGGGAAAGCATCAGCTGTCATGTTAATGTGGAATCAAATCTGATGGCATTTCTATTTTCAGCACATTGGAGTGGACCTCATACTGACCACGTGTTATGACCTATGGTCAATATGCCTCCACACAAAAATCCCTTTCCATGGCTGTAAACATTGAGAACTTCGGAGTGGCATTTTCCATCTAAAAAGAAATCATAATGTAACAGGAGACTGGTGATACACGCAAACTTTCTCTGTCAAATAATCACACAGCAAAACAGAGAATGAATGAATGAGTGAATGCATCACTGTGTGTTCACTTAACACTACAAGAGTTAATTCAGTGCAGTAGGTGTTTGGGGGTGGGGGGGGGGGGGGGGGGCGGGGGGGTTGGTGCTGTGTAGTTTCGTAATGACAAAGACAAATCACTTAAACTCTCTCTCTCTCTTTCTCTCTCTCTCTCTCTCTCTCTCCTGGGAAGCTGTGCTTGTTCATCTGCTAAGACCTGACCATTTACCTACTCTTTATAACAAAAACCCACGAGTCATTTAATGTGAAGCTCACATGAGTGTTAACAGGCCTACAACTTGAAAACTTGACCGCGATCTCCCAACCAGATACAAGCTGCCTACCTTTAAAAAGCCAACCGGCTAAAACATGTGCTGACAAAATAACAGAGGACTGAATGGCACGTTCACATCATAGTGTTAAAGCACGCAGCTGACTGTGCATGAAACAGAACGATGGAAGCGCGCGCCGCCTGATTAAGTAAGAGGAGCTGTCCACTCTGTGGTGCTGAAGTGGACAGACGACGCTCGGGGATTTGGCAGCTACGATACGGCACATACCTGTACCAGCGGTCTCCGTCCACCTGACAGCGGTCTCAGAAGGGCAGATGACGAAATGACGACGAAATTGCTGCTATCTAGGAAAAGCACAGAGCCCAGCATCGCTGATGAAGCCCGCAGAAAAGATATGAGATATGTTGTACTCACCGATTCGTGAGCATCCCCCGGCGACTCAGGGGTTAATCTGCAGTGCGGGCGAGCCGTTATAGCGTGTATCCGGGCACACCGGTTTGGACCGCCTCCCCCCTCCACCACCCCCCAATACCCCTCCCTCCAATCTCTCATCTCTTCCTCTGTCTCTCTCTCTCTCTCTCTCTCTCTCTCTCTCTCTCTCTCTCTCTCTCCTGCTCTGCCTTCTCCTTCTCTCCTTTATCCTCGGAGTCCTCAAGGAGAGGCGCTTGCACCGCACAGTAATTCGCTGGTTCGCTTCCTCACATTAACAGCAGGCAGCAGGGCAGGAGTTCACCAAACAGCGGGAGGCGATCCCCCATCCTTCTGCAAGAAGTTGACAAATAACGTCACGAAGACGTGACTTCGCTCAGCATTTACTTGTCTGTCCTAACATACACGTTGAACGCCAAACACAATTAAGGCACTTCTGCACCTTCTCACTAGAACCTTCCTGGGGTCTCTCACAAGAGGTGCAGCCCCGTTTCCAGGTGAGCAGGGAGCAGATTACCTTGCGTTTCTGGATCTGCTAACTTTAGGAGGGAGTGTCGCACCTTCAAACGACTTCATCGCGATAATGTCACCCCCACCCCGCCTTCCAAAGCCAGTTTGTACCGGTTAGGGCAAAGCTTAGCGCGACTGCTTCCAAATATAGCCGAGGCGAGACTCCACTGCAGCTGGATGCGCCGGGTAGTGGTGGCAAGTGGCGTTCAAAGGATTTTTTCGATTGCTTTTAAAATGAACGTGCAAGCTAAACCCGCATCTGCGTACTAGACTAAAGCACTACCGAGTTTTAGTCACAGCACCGTGAACCGCTGTAACACTTCTCTAAAACAGGCAGCTTCAGAAAAAACCTGCGCGCTGCAAGGTGGTTCTTCAAGGGTTCTTTAGTAAAAGCAGTGCTTCTCTTTAGAACCACGAGTGCTATGTAGAACCATTTAATGCTTAGAATGAATGTGTTTTATATACCAAAGTGAATATGTTTTGTATAACAAAAAGGGTTCTTCTGTTCTTATGATGTCAAGGTCATAAAAGTAGAACCCCTTTTTGGTGCTAAACAGAAGCATTTTCCTAAAGGTTCAGTACACAAACGTGTACAACACAATCTCTGTCAATCTGAAGAACATTTCTCCATGCAAGGAACCTTTCAAGCATGAAGTGGTTCTACACTCTTAAAAAGATGGTTCTTCAGGGGTTCTTTAGTAAAGACAATGGTTCTATAGAGAATTATGAACACTCAAAACCCTTTGCATGATTAAAGGATTCTTTGCATCATGAAAGGGTATTTCAGATTGATGAAAAGGTTCTTCTATTGTTACAAGCTTGATATCATACATAGCAGAACCCCTTTTGGTGCTATACAGAACTATTTTTGAAAAGATTCTATGTCGAACCATGTACACCACATTCTCCATCAGTCTAAAGAATCCTTTCATGATGCAAATAGCCCTTTAGTCATGCAAAAAGGTTCTTTGAGTGTTCATGGTTCTGTGTAAAACCATTTTCTTTACTAAAGAACGCTTGAAGAACCATCTTTTTTTGGTGTGTGATGTAAGAAACAGTGAGTAAGTAATTGAACAGTGATGCTGCATTTATTGCTGTGGTGCTGAACTCCAGCACATTGAAGTTAAATCAATGTGTTTAAGGTTGAGAATGTCGTACTTCTATATTCTATATTACATTCATATGAGCTCTTAAAATGGTTCCATACACCTGAGAATTCCTCCTTCTGCTGCTCCATCATCAGTAAAAATAAGTGAGTAGTTCCTCCACGTTTTCCTCCTTTCATCACTGATATCCTTTAATCTTTGTCTCATCTGTTCATAAGTCTTTTTTAAACACCTGCAAATCTGTTCTTTCTGATCTTGAATGTACTTGTGGTATGAAACCCTCTAACGTCATGCTTCTCTTTATGGTAGTCTTTGACACATCTGCAGTTCTGTGCAAAAGCCAGAGACCACACTTTATTGATTTCATTTCCATTAAGTGCAAGTTATTAATTTTTCAGCATCAGGAGAAAAAAGCAGAAAACATATTTAACAGAAAATTACACAGAAGACACAAGAACTATATACATTTTTCAGTATTTAATGTTGCCTCTCTTTGCCTTTAATACATATTCTACTCTGTTTGAGAGACTTAGTTTGAGTTTTTCAAAGAAATTTGCATTTTGTCCTCACACCTTCTGTTCTGGTGTAGTTTATGAAGCTGAAGTCTGGGCTCTGAGGTGGCACTAGGGAGCAGTGAGCACACTTGTCCGGAGAGGTGGGCAGCCCTATCCACAGCGCCCGGGGAGGAATTGGGGGTTAGGTGTCTTGCTCAAGGCACCTCAGTCATGGATTGTCAGTGATGGGGATCAAACCGGCAACCTTCCGGTCACAGGGCCGGTTCCCTAACCTCCAGCCTACGACTGCCCCCTCTATGTCTGCCAGGTTGTTTGACCTGCATAGTTCACCCATGAATTCTTGCTTCTTAGCAATGAACAAAACAGGTGATGCTGACAGACTTCTTGTTTTGGCTTTGTCACTGATTAATTTATTCAGTTTTGTCAGCCTCATGATGGCCTGCTGTACTGACATGAACGCTTGTTTGGTCCTCATGTTGAGAGACAAGATGCTAATGCCTCAATTCTGAATCAACTTTAGACCTTCTGAGCTCTCTTGTGGATGAATATGTTATTACATTGTGCAAAATGCAACTGCACAGCCAACTTTCCAAACACTTATGATCCCACCAGTTGGGGAAAATGATGTATAAAGAGGGTAGTGCAGATACAAATGCCACAGAATTAAACTAGACTAGTTCATGTTGGAGTGGTGGAGGGATCCACCATAACAAGTTGTGGCACTGTTCAATTACTATACACTTTTAAAAAGATGTCTTTTCAAGAGGTCTTTAAAGAAAATGGTTCTATATAGACCCATGCATACATTGGGAAAGGGTTCTTCAGATTGATGGAGAATGTGTTGTGTATGGTTCTGTATAGAACATTTTTGTAAAGGGTTCTATATTTCACCAAAAAGTACACTGTCATCATTATGATGCCAGGCTTGACACACTTAAATATCTCTTCAATTTGAAGAACTCAGTCTTAAGAACCCTTTCTTGATGTAAAGAACCCATTAATCATTCAGAAGGTTGTTTGAATATTCATGGTTTTGTATAGAACCGTTTTCTGTACAAAACAATCCTCAAAGGACCATCTTTTTTTAGGTGTGTAGGTTATCCTTTTTTCCTTAGTGCACACTGCTCTCTCATCCCAGCACAACACACATTAAGCTACAGCAAGTCATTAAATTAGCTACTACTGTTAGTGAAAAATGTTCCTAAATGTCAGAACCACTGAAACCCAGTAAGTAGATTTGCACACACATGACTGTAATATAATGTTTTTATTTATCTAAAAAAACTTCAGACAAGAACATAAAGCTTTCACATATCTAAACTCAGTGTAATATGAGTATGTAGTAGAAAATATGTTTTGTGCTTTTGTAAATGACATTTACCTGCATGTGATATGGCATCAGAAGCACTATTCAAGATTTCATGTCTTAATCTACCTTGTTGATATATTCCGTACGCAGTGTGCGCAGCATAAAGATTACAGATTATTATGCCAGCGTTACGTTCACTCACATTTCTTACACAACCTTGCTGTACATATGAACATTATCTCTTTACATGAAGCATCACCACAGACAGATTCATTGTGCTGAGTCATTTTCTGAGAAACACATTCATTCTATTAAATTGTTAAAATCAGACACACAGTACATGTTTATCAGAAGTGTCAGGTGACATTCAATACAGATGTAGGTTTCATGATTGAATCTCCTGGATAAATGTCAGTAACTCTCCTGACTACAACACAGTGACAACATCATAGACCTCCAGTGGCCTTCAATGACCTTTTCCCTCTTTTGAGCCCTTTCTTATCGTCCACTTTAATTATCTGCAACATTTGTTTGTTCATTCTTCCCTCCTTTACGCCCACCTTTCATGTCCTCCTCCACACACATCTGTTTCTCTCTCTTTTTTCTTCCTCTCTGTTTCTGGGAATGTGCTTATTTGGCCATTTGGACCACAACCGCCTTCCAGGCCTTCTCTTTGTCAAAATCTCGCAGTGTGCCATTGGAGCCCTGTTGCTAGGAAGGAGAAAGAAAGAAGAGGAAAAGGGAGCTGTCATGTGTGTATGTCAGTGTGTAGCATTTATTGTGTCAATCAAAAATGCTCCCATCAGTGAGTGTGTGCTGCTTCATATGTACAGTTTCTGCAGGAGAGGATTCTTCCCTTAAAGCTCAACTGAGTCATGCCATGTTTGTGCTTATGGTAGTGAGGCCTTGGCTGTAGGCAGTGCCCTGTTTATGTCACACTATACATTATTATCCTATCTACAGTTACGGCCACCCTCGGTCACACTTGCCTGAGACACTTTCTGTCCTCTGTTCTGAATCTCTCGGTCATGCAACGTGTGATTCATTTGAGAAATCAGTGACTCAAGTGTATGGCTGTGACTATATCATTCTGTGCACACATGCTTATGTTCTGGGGCTGCAGCTGTGCATGTTATGTGAACACGTGTTCATATGTGTTTTGGTACGTTTTCAGGGGAATAAAAGAAAAGGTCAAAACAGCCATTAAGTACAACATTTTCAGGGTGAGAAATATAACAGGAAACATATTTTATACATTATTACACAAAAGCATCCAACACAGTATAATATCTCATCTGTGTACATTTAATTTGTCCATTTTTTATTTTTGCCAATCCTAATGTCAGTTTTTTCACTCTTCCATCTTTCCAATCTTAAAAACAAATGAGTTACAGGTGTGTCCTCCCAAAAAATTGAACCAGCTAGAATTTAAAAACTAACAAAAGAAAAGAAATTCGTTAAAATAAATGTCGTTAAAAGAAATTAAACGATACCAAAAATGAGACTTCTAACAAGCATGCAAGGCCTGGGAGACCACTAAAACGGTTACAGTCAGATAATTTAAAGCATTTAAAGCTTTCATCTTTAAAGGTCAGGGGAAAATCATGTTCCACCTTGTGTCAGATGTGAACAAAATCTATAGGTGTTTCACAGGTGTACTGAGAAAATGAAACAGATAAAAGAGAGAAATATGCGCTAGATTGCCAAAAACAGGTATCTGAGATGTGGAGTGATGTTTGATGGACTCATTGGTTTAAATTCATTAGTCTATGTCGAGATTGCTTGGGTCAGAAGATACAGAAATTCAACCAACTGCTAAGACTGAACTTTGGAGGTGGTGAAAAATATCCATTTTTTTTGAAAAGCTGAAAGCAAGTGTTGTTTATTCTAAATTGTGTAGGTGGGATGACGAAAGCTCTGTAGACACTATCTGGATTTAAACATGAACAACTTTATTTCAAATTAAAAGATAGCGCTTAAAGCCGATGTTGCAGATACCCAGGAGCCAATGTGGAATCTCCCCAAAGTCCGAGATGCTTCATCTTTTTAAAGCAAAATTTACGTACACACAACGCAAAATCCATACATTAGCACGTGACAATATCTTATGGTATGGCTTACATCTGGTTTTTGTTATTATGGCCTCAGCTTCTAGAAAGAGAGAGAGGCCCAACTCTCTCCTGGGACCTAAAACTAGGGCCCCCTTGCTCAGGCTCCATCGACACACATAGAGCCTTTTTCAGCCAGAGCTCCACTGAAACACATGGAGCCTTTTGATAGTACTTTCAGACAGCAAACAGCTGATGTATATTAAAGCCCAATATCATATCAATATCATATATAACATTTTATCAAGCCTGATACACTTCACAAGACTCTTCAAATGAATGGAAGCTGCACTCTTAAATAAGATGGTTCTTCAAGGGTTCTTTAGTAAAACAGTGGCTTTTTGCATCATGAAACAGTTCTTCAGATTGAGGGAAAATATGTTGTATATGCAGGAAGACCTCACCTCAGGCAGAAAGTTATATATATACACTTAACTAGAAGCATGCAATGGTGATTTCCTCATCTCAAACAATTTATTAAAACAAAAGCCAACAACAGTAATGGGTATATCCCAATTATCTTAATAACTTGTCATGGATGGATGGATGGATGGATGGAACTTGTCATGTGCCTTTGAGCTGACAACGAAGCCTCATGCTGTTCAAAAGTCAGTTCATTGTCTGCTGAGGCATGGCATCCCACTCTTCTTGAAGAGTGGCCCTCAGGTCATTGAGGGTCTGCTGTACAGAGTTACGAGCCTCTACACAGCGACTCAGCTGATCCCATAGGTTTTCTATGGGATTCAGGTCTGGAGAAAGTGCAGGCCACTCCATTTGAAGTACCCCAGTCTCCAGCAGCCATTCCTTAATGACATTCCCTAATGGCCTAAAGAATGGCCTCGATCAGCTGGAGCATTGTCATCCATGAAGATTGTCACTGTAACATTCACAAAGTTTAGAGCAGTTCTCTATTGACTAGACACACCTGCCCACACTGCCGCACACCACCACCTTGCCGTTAAGCTCCTTGTTAGAGAACAGCAAGTTGTGCAAAAACTAATGAAACACTGAACAGTTGGACATGTGCATTCAAAAGTTTAGAGAAGGTCACATTCAGTTCACCTGTAAAGGTTAGACTGCATTTTAGGCTCATCCTGAAATTTCAGCCAAAAGCCAAATATCCCTAACTTTTGTGAGTAGTGTATATGTATAGAACCATTCTACATAGTATCAAAAAAGGGTTTTTCTGTTTTTATGATGTTAAGTAACTACAGATGTCCCCTTTTTGGTGCTATAAAAACATTTAAAAAAGGTTCTATATAGAACCATATACAACACATTCTTCATCAGTCTGAATTACCATTTCACCATGCAAAGAATCATTTGGAGTGTTCATGGTTCTATGTAGAAACATTCTCTTTGCTAAGAACCCTTGAAAAGCCATCTTTTTTAAGAGTGTGTCACAAAACCAAAAGGGTGGACAAGGCTCATACAAAACAAACTGATATTATATTTAATTGTCAATGCTTCTGTGTAATTTTCTGATAAATATGTTTTCTGGTTTTGTCTGACAAAAAAGTAAAAAAAGAAGCATCAGTAAGTCTTTAATGGCCATTTTAGCTCGAAAGAAATGAAAGGGTGGTCTCTAACTTTTGCACAGTACTGTATAGCTCTGAAACCTTTCAATAAAAATGGGTAAAAGATGTTAAGATTAGAGTGAGGTTTTAGAGTAAGGCTTAGAAATTTTTGCTTATGTGTAATTACTTAT
The DNA here is from genome assembly GCF_015220715.1 of Pygocentrus nattereri. Lineage (NCBI taxonomy): Eukaryota > Metazoa > Chordata > Actinopteri > Characiformes > Serrasalmidae > Pygocentrus > Pygocentrus nattereri. Next base: position 5,562,550 of record NC_051217.1, on the reverse strand, counting down.
ATATAATACACATGAGACATGTATGACCTCATGTTCTAACAAAAACAAGTGTGTGTGTGGGTGTGTGTTCTTACCTCGCACTGCCTTGACCCCTGTTGCAGACTGTCATCCCATTCTCTTGCTCCCATGCGCAGCTGGCTCTTGTAGGAGGCACAGTGCACTACAGTGGCAAGAGTCAGGCCAGCCTGTGCTAGCAGCAGCGCCATCAAGATCAGCAACAGGATATCATACGACTGCTACACACACACACACACACCACATGCTCTGTTACAGGTACAGCGGTAACCATCGACACCACATCATATTTTTTTATTTGATGTCTGACCAAACTGTTAATTAGTGTAAAGACTTCAGCACATGGTTGTTTTTCCACTTAACATAATTCTGGTAAAAAAGTGAATTACCTGTGTCCATCCTTTGCTGGCACTACTGAGTACATTTAACTCATATTTTTCAAAAGTTCTGCTGAAGATTTTTTTGTCAGTGAACACGCTTTCTGGTGCTGATTAATTATTAAGATGTAATGAATGTGATGCCTGGTGCTGTTTTTTTTTCACAAAAATACACATTAATCACTGATGTTTGGAGACCTACTTTGAAACTGACTTACCTTTTCAATAGGCACCTCATGCAGGAAGATCTCAATAAAACTTAGCACACTGCTGGACAAGAAGCCTGAGGCAGAGAACAGCAGGGGCGAGGTCACACTGCTGATGGCAATTAACATCTCCACCTGCAGCAAAGAGAGGGACACATAGAGAAACAGATACAGCAGAAATAGAAGAGCAAGTCCCTATAGCATCTCCCTGTTGAGCGGACAGAAAAATAAACTAAAGTAATGAGAATGGTGCGTTCCCACTGGGGCATTTGTCTGCCCTGGTTTAACTCTGGCAGTTGAGATGACTCACCAGGCACTTGCTTGGGTATTCTGACACCACATGGCTGGCTATGGCACTGGGGAAACACTAGAAGGCAAACACAGGAATATTTAAGACAGAAACAGATCATGAGATGCCATTATAGCTGTGATGCTCTTAGGATTGGGGCATTGCAGTCAGATTTAATATTTGTATTTTTAAGTCATTATTCGAAAAGTATTTGAATAATACCCCCAACTTCCATCCCCACAGGAAAAAAAAAACAGAAAAAAGGAATCTTGGCTACAGGCTACCTTCACCAGAGTGATCAGCGACCGTGACCCCACTCAGCATCTTACTATCACTGTGCTGTATTAAATCTTATAGCCTGCTGTGTGCATGGCTGCCTTCTAGCCTTCATAACTTTTGAAAAGTTTATCACGCAGACATAACTGACAACAATCAATGGAACAGACATCAAATATGTACTCAAATATGCAAATATTCAAACATTCTAACTTATGCAATCAATCATTTTAGTATTTATTAGTATGGTATAATTAGTATTGGTATAATATTAGTATTGACTTAACAATAATGCAGTATGTACAGCTTTTTGAAATAAGTTTGGTTTTGTCTATCAGACAGAATTTTAAAAATGCATTATGATCACACACACTGCCAACTAATTATTGCTGATTCTTCAAAAAGTATATATGTATATATATTTTACAAAATGTAAGGGTATATATATTTGAAACATTTTTTAATAATAATCATCCAAATTAATTGAGGAATTGTGACAGTTCTAGATGCTTTCATAAGCCTGTATAGAACATATAAGCAATCTGATCCTTATGTTGGTACTTTGTGTTCTGTGAGAAAGAAACAGGAGAATTAACATTGATTTATTAATGCTATGATTTATTAATCAATATTAATACATTTTGTACTCACAGCCACTAGAATCCAGAAGAACGTGACAGAGAGGTAAGGTCCTGGCAGCAGAGCATCCATGTTCAGAGCAATAATACCTCCAAATACTGCCGAAATACCAACGATCACCTCGATCACCTGCAGATCAGAACATGCCAGATCAATACCAAAAGTAAGGCAGTGAAAAACTGTGCATATGGCACAGTTAGGATAGATTTTTCCAACTTACTGTGTTTTTCAGTGGTTAAGATGCGAACAGAGTTGTTCAGGGTGGTTTATTGTGAAACGTTCTGTATTACAGAAACTTTCTAAATCAGAATTATTCACAGTGGTGGGGATAGGAACCAGATATCTTTAGGTCTGAAGAGTTTAATGCCTCAAAAAGCTATATCACAAAACCAATTACTTGAAATAGTTGTGAAAGTGCTGCCTGATGCCACTCTTAGTGACAACAACTAAATGACACAGAAACAGAAATTCTAAAAAAAAAAAAAAAACAGGGAATTTCCCTTTAAATCTGAAAAGCAGTACTGATCACTGCAGCTTTCTAATGACCTTGCAGTCCATGCGAAAGTGGAATAAGGGCACTGTTAAGTGCTTGACTTCTCAGTGTGTATCATTTTTAGTGTTTCAGTTGCTGCCCTGGTTTCAGCTGCTGAACCTGCGTATGCTATCGCACTCAGCAGAAGCTGCAGACTCTGATGAGCACTTTAGATTACAGTTCAGATCACATAGCATCAGACTGTCTGCACTGGGCCAGTCTCTCTCTCCCTTTCTCCCTCTCTCTCTCTCTCTCTCTCTCTCATTGGTGGGTGACTCACAGCATAGGCCTTGAGAAGACGTGTAGGGAATGAAACAGAGGTCACAGCCACAGGGCCATCATACACTGGCTGAAGAAAGAAGAGTACCATTAGGAAAATGCAGAAAGAGAAAGAAAGAAATGTTCAGTAGTCTGTTCACTAAACAATCAATGATGTTGGTATTTAAAAATATAACAACACCAAATTTATATTCCACATCTATCTAATAAATTCTCACATGTGATGTGTAGGACTGTTCTAGTACCAGGTCGTATTCTGCTGCAGTACATTAGCATGCTATAGCGTCACAGTCCACAGCACAGGTTCATTCCAGCTTTTGAGAATAAAGGTTCAACTTGTTTTTGTGTGTGTAGCTGTTAGCTTAAGTTACTTTTGCTTCAATATTCCCATTGGCACTTGACGCTAGCGTTAGTTTCGCACAACCACGCAGGTTCATCTTGGCTCACTGAAGCATCACTGATATAAGTTTAGGGTAAAAAGACTCAAATCTGAGCAGGTTTTTGTTTTTGTGTGTCAGAGGCTAACATTAGCCTGGTGAGAAGTAAAACAGATGCATACAACCACACAGGTACATTTCAGCTCACCGACACAGTAACAAGTTCATAGAATTAAGACTCAGATCTGAGCGAGCGAAATCGAGTGAATGATGCTGGAGTGACAGAAAGCCAGAATCTTTCTGGTGTTAAAGTTATGGTGGGAGCTTTGTTTCTGCTTTGCCTCATCTCATATAAACAAACAAATAAGGTGGAGTAGTGATGAGGATTATAGCATAATATTATAAAAATAGTGAAAGATTCAGATTTTTCAAAAAATTCTTAAATAAACTTGTCTACTGTGTAGTCCTATGGGCCCTTATGCTGTCTACCTGGATCAAATGTGTGGTGTAGTATAGCGGACTCGCTGCGGAACAGTGCTGTCCACTACTTCCTTGCAGGGTTTCGTCTTCGGTCAGGGATTGGGCCCTGCCTTTTTGACGACTCTTGCTGCCATCATTGGGGCTCGAGGAATGGGTGCATTTGTGTTGTTATAATTTCATGTATATTATCTGATATGCTGATGATATTTGTCAGAATTTTATCTACTCTAAAATTGGGAAAACTATGTTTAGGATGGTCCAATATCTGCTGTCTCCTTTTATCACCAATGCTGGAACTTGGTTTAAAATTAAGTGGACTCCAGATGTTTTTTGTGTTTTAAATGATGACTTCAAAGGTGCTTCAAATTTTTTCACCAGCACCTTTAATATAACTCTTTAAGACTGACTAGCCAAGAAAAGGTAGTGGAGGATAAGTATAATTAATACTGGTTTGCTAAGTGGGGATCTTTGGAAAGGCTTAAATGAATACATTGCCGTATGTTAAGTGAATACTTATTTTAATGTATATATATTAATGTATTCATTCTAATATTATTTTTTCTGAACAAATAAATGTTTACTGCCCAGATACACATATTTTCAGTTCTAAATTTCTCACGAACCTAAAACCTTTGCACAGTGATGTATAACCTTAACATCTGTAACAGTAAAAAGGGTTTTGTCCTGTAGGTTTTGTAAGAAAAATCAAGCCATGACTACAAATGCGTAAACAGATAAACATGCACACACACAAACCTTGCTGTGGCTGCAGCAGTCTTCTACAGAGCGAGCTGAAAGGATGACAGTGCTGGCCATGAGGACCTCCAGGAGAATGAGCAGGATTAAGTTAAAGTTGATCTGGCCAGGAAGACAGAAACTGTTACTGTCCCAGTGTATTGGATATACACTATATGCCAAAAGTATCCAGACACCCCATCTAATTAGTGAATTCAGCTACTTCAAAGTGCACTCATTTCTGACACTCATATTCAGTTGTGTGCACACCCAGCTTGTCTAATCAGGACAAAATCATTACCTAACCTCACTAATGCTCTTGTGGCTGAAGGAATCAAATTTTCACACAACATCGCTCCAACATCTAGAGGTGGTTACTGTAGAAAAGGGGAGCAAACACGTTATTAATAACCTTGATTTCAAAAGAAATGCTAGGTGAGTAGGTGTCTACAAACTTTTGGACATAGAGTGTATCTGCTGAAGATGTGTATAAATAGGTATGTGTACACATTATAGAAACAACATATCACAATACTTCAGTTTTTCAGTGAAAGCTGTCATCTTGGTGAATGTGACATGGCGACATGCTCACATTGATGGCTGAGGGGCTGAGAACCAGCTTGCAGCCAAACCACACCAGGCATGTTGTGGTCACAGCGAATGTAGAAACAAACACCAGCTGAAAATCTGACACCTACAAGATATTATTTTTGCACCAAGTAACTCATGTGTTAAACAAAACATCTGAAGGAAGATCACACACTCTTAAAGCAGATGGTTCTTCAGAGGTTCTTTAGTAAAAGGAATGGTTCTATTTTACAAGCTTGACACAGTAGAAGATGTTACACAGAACCATTTTCAAAACAATTCTATAAAGAGCCATATACAACACATTCTCCATCAACCTGAAGAACCATTTCACCATAAAAAGAACCATTTAAGCATGAAGTGGTTCTATACGGAACTCATGGTTCTTCCCTTTACCAAAGAACCCTTGTCAAGAGTGCATTCAAGAGTGCTAAATTAACGTCATATCGTGCACAGTGATGCTCATATACTTACTGCAACCCGCCAGTTTGTGGCGATAGCAAAGCTCACCACTGCAGCTGGGATGCTCTGGAAAACAAAGAAACAACCAACCAAACTGAAGAACAGTGCAAGCAGGGACTAGCGAGGAGAGCAGGAGATAGAGTGCTGAGCAGTTCTGACTGCAGAGTTATTTACAGAAAGCAGGGTGAATTTGGTTTGGTTCTGCTGCTTATTACATACACACTCACCGAACCAGCCGCACAGCGCAGGTAGTCCATCGCAGCAGGAAACACATTTCCCAAGTAGAGAGAGAAGCCAGCTGTGATCAGGAGACTACACTGAGAATTATACCCACAGACACAAACATATATTGAGAGAAAGTATTAACCCCTTGAGTCCTAAGATTATTATTCAGTTATTAGACTTAAAGTCAACCTTATATATGTTTAAAAAACACTTATTTATCTTATTGGCTACTGTTCCTGGTCATATTAAACACAACGCATAATAATACAACGCACCATGTAATAATACATTTAAAAGACAAAAATCTTTCTGTAATCTTCAATCAAACTGCAATGACTTTTGTCTGCCTCTGAAATGTCTTCTTATTTTTGTCTGCTTCACCATGTACCAGTGCTGTGGGGAAAACTACATCAAAAAACAATATCATATTTCAATTCACTTTCCTTCCACCTCCACATATTATCAAATGAAATAAAACATGGTGCTATATTTCCATCAAAGTGGAAATATATCATGATACAGAAGGAAAATGTTATGGCTCTTGTTTTAATCTAACTAGCAAATTGAAAGCAATGAGGTAGAATTTGCAACCATGCTGACATTAGCACAGTTACAAAATGTTTAAAACCTTAACAGAGTCTTTCACGCTACGTGATGTAAATCTTTTCTATTAAATTAGTCATGCATTTTAAATTTAGATGTTTTGACAAAAACTGAATTGTGCACTACAATTTCCCATTAGGCTGAGTGGGATTTTTGCCATTGGTATGGAAAAAAATTGGGCAGACCATGGTTAGGTCAATTTTCCTGTACTGCAAACAGAATCAATCTGTCAAGACATTTTTGGTGTCTAAAGTTTGTTTACTAGGTTTTACAATGGAGCTACGAAGCTAATGTGACTGAAAAGTCATTAAAGCTTTATTGATGATTGGCATTGTGTAAACTGTATGCCTAAATCATCACACATTTACTTCACAATGTCAGGGTATTACATAATATTATATTATCTAAAAAAATTGCCATGTTTCATAGCTAAAAACAGTAGTAGTAGCCATCCTGAGGCCTGAATTTCATATATATGAGGCCTGAATTTTTTCATATATGGCAGAACATCAGTGTCAGAAATCACATAGGTTGGTGTAGGTTACTTAATAACTTAATACAATTTGAGACACTTGTATAATAATTTAGATGTGCAATTTACACAATGCTCATTGGTGGGTTATGAGCTTCTATTACTGGTTAATTATATTAGCCTTGCAGCTCCAGTGCAAAAGCTAAGAAGCAAATGTGTTTCACTGACTGACTACATTTGGGATAAGAGCAAAATGGTGTAAATATGACATTTCACCAAACTGTCCCTTTAAGACTTTAAGAGTTGTCAGACCCCATTCGTGGAGGGTCACAGCTCTGCAGAATTTAGCATTCTTCTTCATAGTGTTAGGTGAAGGAGAGCACTATAATCTTTGTAGGGATTTGGCCTTCCAGGACCTGAGTTGAACAGCCCTGGTTTAAAGAGTCCTGGTGCTGGAGAGCTGCCTTTCTGCAAAATTTAGTCTCTGCCTGTATGGAACAAGCTGCCCCGCCCCTTTCTTAACTCTAATACATCTGATCCAACCAATCAGGGACTTGCGAAGAGGTTGATTAGTCAGTGGACCCAGGAAGGTAGCTGTCCAGGACCCCGTCCTCTTACAAGTAAAGATGCCAAGAGGTGGCGATGCTGTAAAAGAACCATTTTGGGTTGCCTAAAAATCTTTCAATTCAAAGCTCTCACCCCTATGAGGACGCTGTAAAGCCAGGCTCTGTAGCTGAAGCAGGGGTGCAGTGGCTCAGCCCGGTCCAGCTCCAAGTCACTGGCTCTCACGTCCACCGTGTAACTGTCCCTCTCTCGCTCCATCCTCCGGCTCAGCGTCCCACCCCCACTTATTCGGTCCAGGGTGGGGATGTGGGTGTAGCTGAACTCATCCCGCGCCGACACAACTTCCTCCCTCTGTATCATGATCCGCTAATGTGACTCTCTGTAGGGCTGATTAAGATGTTCGAAATCACAGCTGTGGGAAAGTTGAGTCAAATGATTCAAATTCAAATGAATTTTTCAAGTTTAGATATTACCTACATGCAGATCAATAAAATATCAAAGGGATTAGGGCATTTGTCATAATGCAAGCTCTATTATATTGCACAACAAATCAGTATATTATTAACAATAAGGAGCTTTCTTCAATCTGTGCCTAAATAACAGCAATAGAGATCTACAGCTAATGTAAAGGCTTTTTCCATGACATAATCATATTGCAAGCATTATAATATTGTACAGTGTACCAGTACGTTGTTGCCTACAGGGAGATTCCTTCTTTAAATAGCATTTCCTTTTTTTGCATTTTGAGAGTATCTGAAGCAAGCGTACCCCATGAACAAATCTAACATAAAGTTCAATAACAGTGAAAAAAAACTGTTATCACTGTCAGATCACAAATGTTTACACTAATTTGCATGTTTTCCGAAGCAAAGTGACAGAAATAGGTTGAGACAGAGACTGGAAAGGAACACACGAGGGCACGGACTCATTAAAAAGCTAAAAAACAACAAGCCCTCCCTCCTCCCTTGCTGTTCTTGTACGTGTTTTTGTGTTTTTTATTGTCTGCCCCACTTCCCTCATACCATACACCTGTCTCATGTACTTATTCCCGTCTTTCTTCCTCTCCCACACTCACCTCTTCAGTTTCGTGTTGCTCCTCCAGACAGTTTATATCAGCCCACCAGTTTGCCTTCAGATGCACTCGTGGCATTCAGACTCGTTAGTTTGTCAGAGAGAAAATCTCTCTCTCTCTCTCTCTCTCTCTCCCTTCCTTGCTCACTCTCCCCCCTGAAAGTTTTGGAGCAGTTGAAAGAGAAGAACAAAAAAGTTGGATGCGCGTTGCTGTGCCAGGCAATTTGAGTGCCAGAGAAGAGACAGGCTGTGAATGTCAATGAAGAGAGGAGAGGATAGAGGGAGAAGAATGAAGAGAGGGGCTGGGGCTCAATGCAGGGGCCCAAAGCTTCAAACTGTCCAACACAATTCGCAGACACATAAAACAATCCCACCCCCATCTCCCCCTGAAAAACACAACAAACTCAAATGCATGTGAGCACATGTGAGAACACATAACAGAACAGTGTGAACTTGCATCCAGCTTGAAAACATGTTTATGTCCAGAGTACAGTCTCTCTTTTATTTCAGTAGTTTCTAGTTGTTCTGTTATTTCATTTGAGCCATAATGTTTTATCTTCATGTGTAAAGCGCTTATAAAGGATCCATACAAAGGATTATTATTATTATTATTATTATTATTATTATTATTATTACACTGGAACCTTGTGAATAAAAATTCAAAGGGGTGTTTCACTTTACTGGCTGCTGCCAACCCCCCACCTTACTGGCCACACAGTGGAGAACAAACAGCTCAGTATGGCTGGCTGTCCTACAAGGCTTTAGAAATGTCCTATGCAGTGGCAGTAAGCTCACTCACATGTTCCACACTGCCACAGCCCATTTCACGTGACTTAATCTAAAGCAGGGCCCGCCTCAGACTGTGTGCACTTCCCTAGTGCCGCCATGGTAGAGAGTTTAGTTTTGGTACACTGAGTCCTGATGGGAAAAAGATAAAGAGTGACATTCTACGATTCTATGATCTGTTATTTATGTGTATGAGTCAGTGTTGTTTTATTGTCCTTTTTTAGTTAGGGTTTCTTTCACTCGCATGCTTTTACAGCAGTACAGTTCCAGTTCAGTATTGTCCTTGAATGGCGGTATCCATGGTTACCTTTGGAACTCCCTCTCCCCCTTCCACATTCCTCTGCTTGCTCCACATGCAGTACACACACACAAACAGAGAGAGAGAGAGAGAGAGAGAGAGAGAGCAAATTTGATGTCCCAGTGAAGTACAGTGGCATTAGCATCAGTGTTTGCCAAGTGAACCAATGACTGCAAAATATATCTTGGCAAGCATCTTACATGTAAGCAGTATACCTAGTGTTTCTCCTCTGTTTTCATTATGTATTTGCTGCTAGAAGGGCAATTATTCAAGGTTTTTTTGGCCAAATAATCTGGCAGATTAGATCTTTTTTTTGTTTTAAAAATTAATGTTGAAGGAAATAAAATTCTCTGCCTGAATGGTGAAATTATTTTGCTTGATAAAATTAAAAATAACATTTCAGAAAATCTGTTTCTAGGCTTCTAGTATTCTAGTTCAGAGAATGCAGAACTTACTTAAGGGACTTACCCTTCCATGCATAGACATACATTCTCTTTTCATATGTTTGTTCAGTTAAGGACAACACATCTTGTTACTCTCAAAACAACCATTCTAAACAACTAGCGTGAGCACTTATACAACATAAATATTTGCACAATGTTTTAGAAACCTGTGTTCTCTTGGCCTGATACAATATATGTAACTAACATTAATTTTTGTGATTGTGCACACTGTATCTCCCCTACACTTGCCAAAGAACAACAAAGCTCATTTTCAGCCTGTTATGTGCTGCCACAGTTCCTCTTGAAGTTGCCAGCACAAAGATGATGTAAGAAGAATATGTTGTAGTATTGTGGCTCTCACTGGTGTGGATTAACCCGTGTCCTCACTTCCAGCAATGCAGGGAACAATGTATCTCCTTGTTCCTCACAGCTGCCACAAATCCTCGCTCTGTTTCTCTGTCTCATACCCCTCTCTGCTCAGACTCTTTCATCCTTTCATCTTTCAGGCTTCCTCGCCTCACTCCACTTAATGTTCGTGCTTGTCCTAAATGCCACCCTAAGTCCTCCTCAAAGTCAGCACTATGGTGATGACAGCAATGTGTACGCTGTACAGGGTAAGAGTCTTCAGGGGTGTTTGATATGAAAGCATGCATCTGGAACAGACTAGAGTGATGTACAGACTATGAATCTACTGTACTTGGCATTATTGATCGTGCATGTGCCTGCACTGTCAACCATACATTTTTAAATGAGTTAATTTACTTATGTACAGTGGCTCAATATGGATTACAAGCATGTGAAATAGTGCATAATTTCTAGTTAAACATATTTGAAAAATTACAACCCCAATTCCAATGAAGTTGGGATGTTGTGTAAAGCATAAATAAAAACAGAATATGATGATTTGCAAATCCTTTTCAACCTACATTCAATTGAATACACTACACTAAAGACAAGATATTTAATGTTCAAAAAGATAAACTTTATTGTTTGGGATGCTCCCTTTATACCCAATTAACCTGTTCACTGGTGGAATGTTCCAAACAGGTGTTTTTTGAGCATTCCTTAACTTTCCCAGTCTTTTGTTGCCTCTGTCCCAACTTCTTTGGAATGTGTTGCAGGCATCAAATTCAAAATGAGTGAATATTTGCAAAAAACAATAGTTAATCCATTTTAAAATTAAATATGTTGTCTGTGTAGTGTATTCAACTGAATATAGGTTGAAAAGGATTAGCAAATCATCGTATTCTGTTTTTATTTATGTTTTACACAACGTCCCAACTTCATTGGAATTGGGGTTGTACAACCTAAAATATAAATTGTGCCATAACGTTTGTACAGATGACATTTTTTTGGCTAATTTTTTAAAGGCATAGTAAACTACTAGTAAATTACTATGTGATTCAAGAAATCACATTCATTCCGATTAGTAGACCAACTGGAAGTACACACTGATGCTGGCTTTGATAAATGGCACACTAAGAGTGCACAGAGGGCAGTCAAGAGCACTCTTTGAAGCCCAAGATGTCAAATGGGAAACAATACAGCCTCACATTCCTTGCAAACACCCGCAAAAGACAGCCACAACATTGCCAGTGTGTCAATTGGGACAGGGCCTTACTACAGTAATATGCAAAAGTCTGGATGCCCCTTGTCAAATTACATTTTTTGTTGATTTTCTAAATGAAAATAATTACACATCCTCTACAGGGAACACATTTCTGCACTTCATGTACAATTACTGTTTATTTGCTGAATATCTGACATTGGAAAAAAAACAAAGTAATAAATTGAAAAAAATTAATTGAAATTGTGCTCACAGTAGAGGATGTGTGAAACTTATTTTTGCTTAGAAAATCAACGAAACACGTAATTCACCAATATCCTTCTGTTTTTTCTTACATTTGTTCTTGAGAAAGTATGTTAGATTAATGACATGCTCTTAAACTGCATCATTGTTTGAGCTCTTGAGAGTGCATAGACTCTGTTCTTACCTAGGAACAAATTCCACATATGAAAAAGACATTGGTAAATCTTTGTGAAAACTTCATAAATCGGATTTAGGAAGACATTTGTTCCTAAGAGCGGTTGAATAAGGCCCACTGTTCTTTTTGATTCCCTAAAGCAGTGGTTCTCAAACCAGTGCTCAAGGCCCCCACATGATCCACATTGTTACTCAATCCCACCTCCCAACACATAAAAGAGCAAAAAGATGGACCATACAGGGATACCTAAGGATTGATTTAAGAACCACTGCCCTAAAGAACCCCTCAGTTGATAGTACTTAAAAAAAAAGCATCCACTGAAAAGTGCTCCAAAGAACCCTTTTTGATGCCTTTTATTTCTAAAAGGGTCCCTTGTGACTGTGATGCAGACAGTAAGTTGGTTTGTACTTGTCTTCTACAAAGGATATCAGAAATGTGTAGCTTTCATAGTAATTGCTGCTGAGGGCACTGTGCAAATCTGAGAATAGATAAAGTGAATTAGTTTGTTGCGAAGTGAAAGTGCTACAATAATAAAGCCTTGTTTGAAAATGGGCACTGTTCTGGAAAATGTCCTTGACATAAATGTCTGGTTTGGTGCGATTAAACCTGGCTTGCTCGTGAAAGCACTGCAGGCAAGGTGCACTCAGCTATCACAACCAGCCATTTCCATAAAGCAAAAGAAAGGAGAGGATCAGCAAAGCAGTTCAGGGCGCTTCATTCTGCATGCAAGGAAAATAAATAAATAAAATAAATAACATGGTTTAAAGTTCAGATACTGAAAAATGTTCATGTTCAAAATAACTTAAGAGAACAACATTTTTTTTGTATTAATCTTTATAAAGAAAACAGATGTAGTCACAGAGGGATTTACACATAGTTGCACAAACGTCATGATAAGAGACACAACGGAACACATCAGAACATACTGCAGGCACATACTGAGTCAGTCATCCTCAACAGCTCTCATCGGGAGCAAAGACATTTACAGCTACAACTCTTCAACCTCATGCTGACAATAATAATCCTTTTTTTTTCCCTAACACAAAAAAGTTCTACACTGAAAAGGGTAATGTGCTCAGCAGACTTGAGTCAAATATGTACATCAACTGTACATAAATAAAATATGTTACAACCACACATTTATGCCTTTCAGTACTTTTGGCTTTGAATCTGTTGCTGCGACATTCACTGTGGGATGGTTTCCCAAAAAGGATTAAGCCGAATCATGGACTCCTTTCAATGGAGAATCTTCATTCATAATCCTGTGCAGTCAAGGACTAGGCTTTATCCTAGCTTTGTAGACACCTGACACTTCATTGTTTCTTCCGACATCAAGAGAATTAATAGGACCTTTATTCCGCCTTTGCTGCAGCAACAACCTCCACTCTTCTGAGAAGGCTTTATACTAAATGGTGGAACTTTATTTTAAGGATTTGGTTGAATTCAGCCACAAGAGCTTTACTGAGGTCAGGTACTGATGTTGAATTATTAGTTCTGAATCACTAATGCTACTCCAACTCATCCCAAAGGTATTGGATGGTGCAGAACATGGTTCCACAGCTCTACAGTCCAACTCTTTATACCTCTCTAACTGACCCTTAGAATTGGCCATGGCTCATGCGTAGCTAATAATAATGAATTAGACTGGGTGTCTACAAACTTCCAGATATACGCTGTATTTTATTCATGTGTTAATGATGTCAACGTTTGACTCAAGTCAATTTAATGCATTACTTTTTCAGTGCACATAAAAGTTTTATAGAAATTAAAAAACAAACATAAAAATAGCTACATGCATCTGCACATTTACAACTGTTAGCTGATTTAAAGAACACTTTACATACACTGTGAGTGGGGCCGTAAAATGAAGATCTGTTATGTACATATACTTACAGGTGGAGACAGCTCTCCATATCAGAGATTTACACTGCATATTTACATGTGGCCATATATAATATTTTTCTTTCCTGCTCTACAGTGTGTGATGATAAAGGCAGTATCAGTGTCACTTTTACAACCTATGAGCTGATTGTAAGCAAGCGTGTGAGCCAGGCAGGACATGGAACATCTGCAATAGACTGTCCAGCGTGAGAAGCTGTTTTTTTTTTCTCATCATACCTGAATCTACTAGAACTGGACAACCTGTTAAAACTTAATTTGGTATTACAGTGTTTGCGTGCATCCTTGCATTGGGCAGAACTCAGACTGCCCTGAAAAAAGTGATGAATTCAGTTTACCTGATTTAAATGTGTTCATCATTTCCACATTAAGAAATGTTGTTGTGGTAACAAAACCAGAAGGATCAGTTTACAAGGAAAACAGTCATGGTGATGTGTAATGGAAGTTAATGCAATAACCTATTATTCTAAGAAATCTTTTGATTTCTACGATTTGCCTCTGCTAGGCGTATTTGCATGTTCACACAATGCAATCTAAAAAAAAAACTGAACTAATGAAGTAAGGAGGTCTTCATAGACAGCTTACTTTTGGCAATAATTATGTAGATGGAATATATTTTATTAATGTGGAAATGATATACACATTTAAATTAAGTAAATTTAGTGCATTATTTTTTTCCATTGTGTGACACATTTTGGACGACCACTGAGGCCACTCTTGCTGCAAACAGCTGCTTCTTGTAAGAAAAACTAATGCCTAAACAATTATTTCCATTATACATTAAATATTTTTCTACAGCACTCAGCTCAGCCTTTTGTATTTAATATAATCTGACATCATTTGTAAATGTACTGTATGTGGCATATGCTGTCACAGAGGCATTATTTATTGTGAGCAGATCTGAAATAAACAATGGCAAAAAAATCAATGATGCTGTCTTCTTTATGGCTGTCTTGCATCACACATATGAAACCTCCCATTAAAATGCTCCCTTTGAAAAGGCCTAACACAGCTGCTCTCTTAGATGAAGTGCACTTAGCAAGTACTGCTATGCTACTGGATGGAGTGCACATTAAGCCTGTGCACATTAGCACTGGACAAAATGTGTACTCTGGGCCATGAGCAGCTACATGACAGTCTCAAACGATGGATCCCTTGGAAGAGGACAAGTGAATGGAGTGAATGCGTGTGGCCAGAGTCTTCTCCAGGTCCTGTAGGACGTCACTGCCCATGCTGTCCACCGGAGTGTCATACAGCAGCTGCTTGAATGGCTCCAACTCGATCAGCACGACCATGTTCTTCAGGAAGTAGCCTTCAATGTAGGATGAGAGTTCAGGCGCCTCTAGAAACTGCGGAGAAATGTGCAGGAAATAAAACAGCTTATCAACCGAGGTGTAATTTAACCAGCATTATCATTAAATATACATGTTTTTTCAGCACTGGTTCGGGTCACATTCGGACAGAATTTTCTTTAGTTCAGGGCAGTTTCAGGCTGTATCCTGGTTTGGACCAAAATTTCAGGCCCAATTAAATCTCTGCCTACTCCCTACACTACACCACCATTTTATCAGAAACACCTATAACATCTTGTGCTGCACTATTCATTTACCATCCCTCTACTTCATCCATCAATTAAAAAAGATGATGATGATGATGATGATGATGTATCTGACACACATATCCAACAACATAGAGGGTGGCTGACATAGCAACAGATGGGCTACAGCCAGGAACTGTAAACCTACAATGATAAACTAAATATGATGAGTTGGCAGCAACATATCAGTGAGAAAGAACTTTACTTTAGCATGGTTGTAGATCTCCACACAGGTTTCAGTGTTGATGTTCTTGGAACAGATGATCTCGCAGTGCCTCTGTAGTGCCTCCAGTTGGAAGAACTTAGCAGCAGACAAGAGCTGAGGGAGAGGAGAATACACACTCAGTCATAAGCTCAAATGTATCATACTCTACTGATAATGATTTACCATGCTTGAGATAGTTGATTGACATCCTTGCAGTTTAACAGGCCTTACATCCATAATCTCTGTGTTCCTAATGTGTAGAGAATCTGTTCCACCATAGTACAGGTACTGCATCACCAGCTGTAACAAAATGCCTGCTATTAAGTAGTGATCATCATCTACTACATATGGACCAATGAGCCAAAACCTTATGGCCACTCACAGACAAAGCAAACAGCACTAATTATTACATATCAGTGGTGCATGCCAAGGTCTTGGATATGTTGTAACAACAGTGCATGCCAAGGTCTGGGATATATTAGATGGTAGGTGTACAGTCAACAGTGTATAAAATAAGCAGCCACATTTAAAGTCTTACATTGTGGAGCGATTTTATGAATCATGTGTGGAGAACAACATCTACGCACCTGAAATACATTATATTTCACATTGCTGATTTCAATGCAGGTGTTCTCTGTTGGAGGTCTGTTTGCTAGTAGGGATTTAAACCTTTGAGGAAAGAAAGACAGACACAATGTCAAAGAAACAGAGAGGCATTATGTAATCTCTAAATAATTTTGTTGGTGTTCCAAACAGAATCACAGTGCAGAGGTAATTCTTAAATGCAGTGTTTAAATTATTTGCACAGTAAATGTATGCACTTGCTTTGGTATGTAAGCATTGTGGAGTTGCACTTGATTGCAGACCAACTGTGACTGTGAGTGCAATGCACTGTCTTACCTGCTGGAGGCAGTGAAGAGCAGAACTTTATGAGCATAGAATGGTTTTCCCTCCACCAAGAAGGTCACATCTGACATCTCCTTGTTGTTCAGGAAATGGGGATCTAATACATCAACATATCACAGGAAAGATCCATAAGCAACTAATTCCATAAACTTACAAACTGCATAAACTGAAATAAAATGCATTGTTGAAAATCGTACACTAGATGGCAGAGAAGGTCTAATTTGAGAGATGTGGCTATGCTTCTTCACCCAAAACAGAAAGAGAACAGCATGGATGCGTTTGCTAGAACTGCATGTGAGCCCTATGAGGAGGGTTTGCATTAGCACATCAATATTCACAGAGTTAATCTCAATGAGGTCAGGATAACTAAAGGACATGAAGTGGTAAATGAAAACAAACTTAATGGACACTTTTGTAAGACACAGAATTTGCTGCTACAGTCAGTAACTGTAAACCTACAAAATGCAGCTTCATGGCAGACTTTTGTGATAAAACGGCCAATGATGGCAGGTACAATGTAGGTGTACTCAGTATAAAAGACTGAACATCTAAGCAACATGTTTTGAAGTTGCGTAATTTATGACATACCCAGCCTGGAGGTTTGTTTCTTCTTGATCTCTGTCAGTTTAGGAATGGGGTAAGGTCCATAGCACTGAGTGAAGATCACAGCCAACTGCTGACTGATCACCTCATTCTGCAAAACAAACACCAAAACATGAACATCACAAATACTGCCCACAAGTGCTTCACTGATGCTGCAGCAAACAAGTGCTGCAGGGGCGTGAGCGTGTGAACCCAGTGGAGGGTCGGAATGCAGATGAGAGGGGATTTTAATGTTATTTTGATTGATGAAGTGCCTTCTGGAGCAGCTCTCTTTTATATGGGTGGGTGGAACACGGGTAGACCAAATCCTCTGCTGAATTGCTCTGACTCTCTGTACTGTGACTCATCAGAGAAGCTGTGAGCAGCTCCTCATCAACATGACGTTTCTTTCACTCTGAGTACCTCTTCTGCACTGCTGTGAAATCACCTGCTGTCAGAACATGCCTGCGCATGCACACAAGGGTTTGTTTTCAGGCAATGTCAGGACTCGGGGTCATGCATACATTATACACTGCTGTACCAAAGCACCAGAGAGTCCACCCTTTTATATACTTAATTTCCAATCAAAACTGCCAAGTACAAGTTATTTGTTTTACAGTGTCAGAAAAAGAAAGCATATAGAAAATTACAGAGCAACTGAATATATTACATTTTTCAGTATTTGTTGTGCCCCCTTTTGGCCCTTTGCTGGGATATTTGTCTTAAAAGTTGGCTGATTTTTCTGATTATATCTAATCTCTTTGGAAATCTCATTTCACCAGCTGCAACTCACTATTTGGAAGAATAATTAAAGCTGCAGAAGGGTGGAAAAAGTAAACAGTGGTCATTAAAATATTGATAGATTTGACATTGTTCTTAGTTCTGGAGACATTCTGTTAAATGTGTTTCCAAGAAAGTAAATAAATAAATGAAAATGTTATATTATCCAGACAAGGGGTGCAACGATTATTTGAATTAGTTGGCTAAAATTTGACGACCAAATAAGTTGGCAACTAATTTAATAGTCGATTGGTTGGTGCCGTCATTACGTGTCTTTCTTGTGCTCACTAGGAACGTTTTGACATTACCACTTACTAGAGAGTTAACAACAGCGCGACCGCAGCCTCAAGAAAAAAATCCTCAAAACTCAGAAAAAAGGTTGTAGTTGTGCTGTTTGTAAAGCCGAACTCATCTGCCACTACAGTACATCCTCCATGCTGGAGAATCTGAAGAGGAAACACGGTGGCTCACTGGATGAAGAGGGTTCATCTCAGTAAGATACGTCGTGTCCCAAACCGTGTACTAGCACACTAAAAAGTGTGTAAAAATAGAGCATCTACCATTAGAAGTCCACTCATTAGTGTAGCGTGTGAAGCACAGAAGTGTTGATAGTTGTGCTGGCGAGTTAGTTCGCTAATGTTAAAGTTCAATTCCGTCCTACTTCATGTTTACAGTTTACTGTTCTCCTCAAACGTTTAGCACCTCTCGCTAATAGTTTAAAGAAGTAGTTCTCTGTGAACACAAGGTTAACGTTGAAATGAAGCGTTTACACAAAATAGTTCAAATTTAACTGTTCATAGAGAAGGTCGCCACTTTCTGCTCCGCTCCGTCAGGGCGCGTCTCTCTGCAGCGGGGAGTATCTGCTCTCAGAGGAGCACGAGACTCTCACAGAAGCACAGAGAGACACTTAAATTTTGAATATTTCAAGTGTTCATGTAATATTTCAAGGTCAACTACAAATGTCTATATTTTTCTGTTGACATTTTTGCACATTTATATAAACAATGGTCAGCCTGGGTTATAGCATTAAAAATGCAGGTATTCTCTGGCCCACAGATTTGCTGAGATTTTTAATATAGTACTTTTAGTGGTTGAGTTTGACTCACCTGGCCGATAGAATGAGATGCTCTGGAACAGTCACACATAAGCCTAAGGTTACCGCAGACACTATTAAGCAATGACCAGAGCATCGTAACTCTGGTCCTAGAGTACCCCCTGCCCTCTACATTTTTATCTATCTACCCTTTCTGGAACACCTTAGCAGCTCATCAATACTACCTTACTGAATAGAACTGGGTGTGTTGGAGCAGGAAAACACTAAAATGTAGTGAAGCTGTAGAGCAGTGGAATTGCTTTATTTATTCAATTCATTCAAGACTGAGCTTCTGCTGCTTATTTGAGTTTAAGAAATATGTTACAATTGAGAAATGACTCATTAATCAGTCAGTAAAACACTAATTAAAACTATTTGAGTATAATATTTAAATCTAAAATATAAACATAGAAGTGTAATGTAGATTTTCTCCGTTATTAGAATTCTTGGCCCTGTTGGTAGAGGTAGACTCGTATCTACCTCTCTCTGGTGATGGGTACAGGTCTCTGACACACATCATTAGTGAAGGTATGACAGAGCACATCAGTCATCAGTCATCACTGCAGAACTGAAATAAGCTTCAGTGGCTTTACCACAGATGACTACTGACACACAGACACACACACACACACACACACACACACACACACACACACACACACACAATACATATCCAAACACACAAGCCCTTGCTGCCAGTTGAGTGTGTGAGAAACAGAGAGGAACAGAGAGGGAGATCAGCCATGTTTCTGACAGCAGGTGATTTGTAGAGGCTCAGGCTGGCGGTCACAGTGATTGGCACGTCAGGTTTATGAGAAGTTTTGCAGAGTTTCTCTGCTGGAGGACAGAGAGAAGTGAATGTGTCTCTGCTGCCTGGCATGCACCTCATCTCCGCTACACACAGCCAGGGCTGGCAGGAGGAACGGGTCATGAGACAGGTGGGAGAGCGCGCATGTGAGAGAAATCCACTCAGTGTCAAAGCAAAGCTCACACTGTTATATAATGCAGCGCTGCATCCCAGCAATCTCCCCATTAGAAAGTCTAACGGGTCACTGGCTGATGGAGAAGACATTGGGCCAAATTGTAAAGCAAAAAATGTAATATATAAAACTGTCCTTCAAAGTAGAGAGCAGTATCTATGCTAGCAAAGAAACTGAGAGAAACAGCTTTAGAGTTCTGCTGTGGTACTGTTTTTGTCGATCACGCTCTGTGTTCTTTGGAACAAAGCACAGAACTTTTGTCACAAGACAAAGCTGATCCTCAGGCCCCCGATTTTGGTCACAACAGTTACTGCCTTTAGCCTATGCACAAATTCCTTTTCATGCCAAAACTGAAAAGCAAAACCTTCAATACACTGATTCGAGGGCCCAGAAGTTTCTGAAATCCCCATACAGGATAAAGTAAACTATTTTTTTATTAAATACATTTGTTATTCAGCTGCATTATGCTTGAAAACTGAACTGAGCTATTGCGGCTAAACAGAAAAAGTTGGAACGGGGAAATTTAAGACTACAAATATGTTCAAAAAACAGTCATGTAATCATGCTTAAGTATAAAAAAAGCATCCAAGAAAGGCCTAAGCTTTTATGACCAAGGTTGTGTCAAGGCTTGCCCTTTGCCAAAAAATGCTTCAGCAAATATTCCAACTGTTAGACAACTAAGAAGTACCTCAATGAACAATTGCAAGGATTTTAGGTATTTCACCCTATATGGTTCACAATATTGTGGCATCAGCATAGAACAAGAAATAGGAGAGGTCATTATTTCTGCCATGAGAAGTGCTTATTTATTCACACAAGCAGAAAAGACACACACTACATGTGTGTAGGCTGGCAAAGCAGGCAGGTCACTCCTAGCCATACGATTTCTCCTGGGCACACAAGCCTCCATTTTCTCATCACAGCCCAGCAGAATAGCACAAACAACACATACACACCTTAAACCAACAAACAACAATTACAGCCACAAATGCCCTTTTCAAGGAGGGGAAATTGGAGCACGCATTGTTACCAGTGTAAAGGTCTAAATCCAGGAGCTATCATGGTGCGGGGTGTATTGCTGAGTGACTTGGACATCTGTAAAAGCACCATTAACACAAAGATATATACACTTATTTGAGCATGCTGCCTTTTAAATATGACAATGCCAAGAAACAATCTGTATAAGTTGCAACAACATGGCTGCATAATCAGTGTGGGTTTTAGACTGGCCTACCTCACTCAATGAAAATGTGTGGCACTTTATGAAGTGCAAAAAAACAAAGCCTCATACCGTTACACAACTGAAGACTTGCATTAAGTGTTGGTAAAAAGTTAAAGGTGAAGTAACACAGTTGTAAACATGCAGCTGTCAGAACTTTTTTGGAACGTGTTGCAGGCATCATATAGGAATGGGTCTATATTTACAGGTTTTCCATTTAAAATGCAAATCCCTGCTCATTGTTTTTCAGTAAAGAGATTAAGTGACCTCAGAACAACGCAATGAAGGTTTTGCTTTTCGGTTGGCACTTGTTTTTATCATTTGTAGCTTTCTTTTTCTTCTGATTGCTTTAAGATTGGGCTCAGAATCTTCTCCATACTGACTACACTACTGTCCCTAAAACCAACTAATAAGAAAAGTGTTTCATCGTGTTGTGTGTGGGCTGAGTGGGCTGTGTGGGCTATGTGTGTGTGTGTGTTTGTATGGAAAGTGCAGGTTGGGGCGGACCTTGCTGGCTCGAAGGATCTGGAACATGAGGGGCAGGCCATGTGTGATGAGCTCCTCCGTGTACTCCTCCTCGTCGATGCAGCTGAACTCCTTCAGCAGGCCCTGGATTAGCGGTCGCCTGTGCTGCAGGAAACATGTCCGCAAAGACTCCAGCCAGGTGTGCAGCGACCAAGGCACTCCTGTCTCACACACACACACACACACACACACACACACACACACACACACACACACACACACACACACACACACACACACACAAAATTACAGGTTTAATGCAACATATTTGTGGCAAGTGTCAGAATGTTTCACTCTGCAAAAATGCACTCTAATGTAGAACTGTGCGTTCACATTACAGTAGAACTGCATAAATGAAGGTGGTGTTTCAACAGCACTGAATGTTATTATTGATTAAAATCAATCAAATCAACAATATTCAATAAATAATGTCTGTGCTCAGATTTTGGCTAAGATAAAATTCTCAGCAAATCTTTCACCGCTACAAGTCCAAAGTGATATTTTTTTATTATGTATTTTGTTTTGTATGGTCTACAGTGTAAATAGTTCTTCCAGTCACATTTATAAATTCAGAATACTTTTAAAAATAATTTAGAATCAAATCTAAATAATTAATTCAAGCTGAATTATGTGAAATATCACGTATGACGTAATTAATCTTTTTCAAAGGAATCATAATCATAAAAGAATTAAATAACTGTGAGGTTATTCACAGTGAAATTCACATCTCCACATTACAGGGCTGAAGTGAAATCAGACTCAGAGCAGTGTGAACAAAAGAAATCTGACCTATCCAAATCTGAGTTGAAATACTTTTGTATGTGGTCCTAGTTTGAATACGTTTGAACGCAAGAATATTTAGTAGAGGTGGCCAGCATGGCAAAAATCTAATATCGCAATACTTCAAGACATTTTCATGATATACAATATATCACAAATTCTATTTTTTCAGATATCTGCTCAGTTGGAACTGAAGAAAAAAAATCAGTTCCAAATAATACTATCAAAAACTATGAATACAATTACTTTTATTCAATATTTGGCATACTATGTTGGACTTAATCCATTTAAGCAGGACTAATTTTGCTCTCTCTATAATGAAACAGGCAGTTGTTCAGCGTTCTACAAGTACTGAAGACATGCACGATATGTTCAGTCCTAATATTTAGATCAGAAATTATGTGTTTTTATTTTGTTTCTTTTTTTAATATCACTATTCACTAAACATATGCCTGTCACTGTCATCATCATCCAGCATGTCAGCCGATGCTAGCATTATGCTAAAATGTGGGTACACTGGTCCTTTAATGGCCAGAGGTTTGTTTATACTGATGACCAATACAAATCACTTATATACACAAATAAGTAGAAAATCTAAGCAATAAAAATCTGAGAGGATCTGAACAATAAATCAGAATTGAGGCCAGTAACACAACCATTAAAACACTAAACTAAACCAGCATTGACTGAAGAATAATGTATTGTAATAATGTGTACTCTATCATATATACTCCAGTATATGTGTGATGTGCGCAATCATATAGAGTCGTGAGCAAAGGTTTCTGTCACACCTGGTGAAATGACATGTTTTGTTGATTTAAATAAATTAAGCAAAGCAAAGTTTATTTATATAGAGCATTTTACAACAGTTGTTGTCGCAAAGCAGCTTTACAGAAAAATCTGGGTCCAAGCCCCCATGAGCAAGCCAGTGGCGGCAATGGCAAGGGAAAAACTCCCTAAGAGCAAGAGGAAGAAACCTTGAGGGGAACCAAGACTCAGAAAGGGAACCCATCCTCCTCTGGTCGACACCGGATAGCAAACAGCGTTAGTGTAAAGACAGTATTAGTATAAACTAACACATCCTCTAGAGAGAACACACTTCTGCACATTTTAATGCACAATTACTCTTTATTTGCTGGACTTAATATAGTGAGAAAAAAAAATCATAAAATGCGTTGGTACTAACCTAGGCTGCGTACGTCCAGTGTGATGTCCACATATCCATGTTCTGAGCTGTGGTACATAGCCTCTCTCAAGGCTTTGAGTTTGGCCTTCCCAGTGCGGGAAGCCTCCATCTGCAGAGAACTTCTCTCTCCCACATCTGAGCCCTCAGCCAGTATCTCCTCCAGAGACAAGACATCCCCCTTTCCCTTCTCAGACTGAGTTAGCAGCTGGTGAAACACGTTCCTGATCAGAAAGGAGGAATATCATTAGCTGTGATAAAAATAACTCTTGTGTTTGAAATTGCAATTTTACAAGAGAAGAAAAATTGAACCCCTGTAAAAATGACTGTATATTTACAGTATTTATTTTACAGTGAAATACTTGTTTGTTATCTCACAAGATCGTACTGTTAAAGATTGAGAAGTATATGCTGAAAAAAGTACTGTAAAATTTACTGTAATTTACTGGAGGCAGAAATAATCTAAATAACTGTAGAGCATAAATAAAGTACTGTAAATTATTTACAGAAATAACCTCAGTGTTTAACAATATTTTACTGTATATTTATACTGCCAGTAAAATACAGGACATTTTACAGTATTTTTTTTTACAGGGTAACTCCTGAATGTGTGTATTACACAGTCGATTTCTCCTTTATGAACAAATAATTGCCCATTTTTGCTCACTGCTTATTCATAATTATGTACCTTTCCTTTCATTTGTTGTCATTTCATCCCTTCATTCTTCCACAAACTGTTCCATGAACTGATTTGACTCAAGTCAGCCACATTACATATAGGACATAAAAGGCTGTTTCTACCAAACCCCAGTTAATGGGAAAGGTAGGCTGCTCACACAATTAATGAGACAATACATCTAAATACATCTGTTGATTTCTTAATTGACTTACATGATACTACACTGACAATATGCTAGTGCAGAGTGAACACACTCATGCGTGCTGTTGTATGTTATGGGAAGGTACCACAGTACAACTTTAATTTCTCATCTAATCGCTAATATAGCCAACTATGGAGCCTGTACCCTAAACGGAGCAGCTAGAGAAATTAGGCTAAAGCATAACATTATACAGTAGTCAGAATAGAAAACCATGAGGTTTGTATTTTACAAGCATCATTTCTTAATTACTCATACACTCTCACATTTTTATCATAGCTACAGTATATTGCCAAAAGTAATCACTCATCTGCCTTCACAAGCATATAAACGTGACATCCCATTCTTCATCCATAGGGTTTAATACCCTTTGCAGCTATAACAGCTTCAACTCTTCTGGGAAGGCTTTCCACAAGGATTAGGAGTGTGTTTATGGGAATTTTTTACCATTCCTCCAGAAGCGCATTTGTGAGGTCAGACACTGATGTTGGACGAGAAGGCCTGGCTCACAGTCTTCGCTCTACTTCATCCCAAAAGTGTTCTATCGGGTTGAGGTCAGGACTCTGTACAAAAAAGTTCTTCCACACCAAACTCACTCATCCATGCCTTTATGGACCTTGCTTTGTGCACTGGTGCACAGTCACATTGGAACAGGAAGGGGCCATCCCCAAACTGTTCTCACAAAGTTGGGAGCATGAAATTGTCCAAAATATTTTGGTCTGCTGAAGCATTAAGGGATCCTTTCACTGGAACTAAGGGGCCGAGCCCAACTCCTGAAAAACAACCCCACACCATAATCCCCCCTCCACCAAACTTTACACCTAGCACAATGCAGGCAGAAAAGTACTGTTCTCCTGGCAACCACCAAACCCAGACTCGTCCATCAGATTGACAGATGGAGAAGCGTGATTCATCACTCCAGAGAACACGTCTCCACTGCTCTAGAGTCCAGTGGCGACGCTTTACACCACTGCATTTGATACTTTGCATTGCGCTTGGTGATGTAAGGCTTAGATGCAGCTGCTCGGCCATGGAAACCCATTCCATGAAGCTCTCTACGCTGTTCTTGAGCTAACCTGAAGGCTAGAAAGTTGGCAACCTCTGCTCACTATGCGCCTCCACATCCGCTGACCCTGACTCTGTCATTTTACATGGCCTACCACTTTGTGGTTGAGTTGCTGTCGTTCCCAATCACTTCCACTTTGTTATAATACCACTGACAGTTGACTGTGGAATGTTTAGTAGTGAGGAATTTGCACCACTGGATTTGTTGGAAAGGTCGCATCCTATCGCGGTACCATGCTGGAATTCACTGACCTCCTGAGAGCATCCCATTCTTTCACAAGTGTTTGTAGAAGCAGTCTGCAGGCCTAGGTGCCTGGTTTTATACACCTGTGGCCATGGAAGTCATTGGAACACCTGAATTCAATCTGGGTGGGTGAGTGAATACTTTTGGCAATATACTGTATGTTGTGTGTTAGCCTATTGTATTTGTCCTGCATACTGGAACATCTCAAGAAATCAAAACCACTTTGAGTAGCGTAGCAAAACAGCATGATAACAAACTGAAAGCTTGAGGTAATGATAGCAGTGGTTGATGAGCAGTGATTGGAGGGCTGACGAAATAAGGCAGAGCTTGGCAGATTGTGTAATGGTTTTGACTGGTCATAATACAGCACTCGTAGAAAACAAATCAGTTTTCATTTTCTTAAAAAACGCAGCTAAATCAACATTCCCCGTACCTGTCCCCATTTGGTTGGGTAGGCTTGTAATATCCATGGCTACGCCCCTAAGTAAGCTTTTGCACTGTCAGAGCTCTGATCTCACAAAAATTTCACAAAATGAGATGAAAAAAAACTTCAGAGACTACAAAGGTCTGGACCTCGGTGTCGTCATGGCTAGTTGTGACTATGAGCCAAAGCACACCACTCTCTATGATACCAGACTCAGATTATGTATCTGTCTGTGTGTGTGTGTTACCTGTGCCCATGTGCCGCAGCCAGGCCGAAGGAGTTCATCTCACCGTGTGGAGTTGTGGAGATGCCGTTGCGGTACATGGTTCCCACCATAGGGTCAGCTCCTCTCTCCAGCAGCAGACTGACCAGCTCAGAGTTCCCTACACACACACACACACAGACACACAGACCCAGAGACACACAGACACTGCAGTCACGCTTCATCTCTCTACATGCTGAAAAAACTTGCACTGAATTGAACATGCACATTAATAAAAATATATCACACCAACACTATGTTGTCTTGCTGTTTATTTACTTCTGACAATGACTCTCTTGCTGTAGTATGTTTTACTCGTTTTAAAATAATGTAAACATTTAAATCAAGTAAAGTGAGCCTCAGTGTTCGCTCACCTGCAGCAGCAGCTAACTGCAGAGGAGTCTCTGTGTAGTTCTCCATACCGTCCTGCAGGGAGCCCTCTACATTCGCTCTGGCATCCAGCAACAACTGAGAGAGAGAGAGGGAGAGAAAGATTATAGACAGAAAGAAAGAAAAAGAGAGGAAAGAAGGGAGAGAGAACGTGAGATGAGAAACAGAGAAAAAACAGAAAGAAAGAGGAACAGAAATGGAGAAACAGAAAGAGGTGAGAAATTGGCAGACAGATGAGAGAAAGTATGCAGAGACAGAGAGTGAGAGATGAACACGAAACAAGAAGCGAGAAAGAGAATCAGAAAAAGAAGGCAGGGCGGTAGAAAGACAGTAAGAGATGAAAGAGAAGGAGAGGGAGAAAAAGAGCGAGAAAGAGAGGTGAGAGACTCCGAGAATGAAGGTAGGGATACAGAGAGTGGGAGATATAAGAGAAATGAGCATGAGAGAGAAAGAGGAGGGGAGGGGGAAGTAAGATTAGTTCAGACTTGACCACCATCAACAGCTTGATGAAATGTGATCTAGGCTGTAAACTAAACTGCTTATTAGACAGTCTTTGTGCTGTGTGAGATAAGACTGCCAGCATCAGCAGCTGAATCCACAGTAACTACGCAAAACACACTGAAATGACTGATAATGAGAAGGATGGTAAATGGGGTGTAGCGCGGTCACTAAACAAAGACTCAGAGAAGAGCTTTATACACCCAAGTGTACACACACACAGAGCACAGAGTCAGGAGAGAACGCACAGAGAATTATTATGCACGATGCATAATATCCCCATAACAATGCAATTAAATTACAGTGTGCGCTATAAGGATCTCAGACAGGTGTTTGTGGTCAGTGTGTGGTCAGGACAGGTGGGAGGGGGCTAACCTGCAGCACAGGGATGTGTTGGTGGAGCACGGCGAAGGTGAGTGCTGTGGCCTGCCGGGTCTCGGGGTAGATTGAGGGGTGCTGGTGCACTGTGTTGGGCACCTGGGGGAGGTACAGGGGACAGTCAGGGCACAACACACACACCCACACACACACACAATTGGGAAAAGTGCTGGCCCAGGAAAAACACTTCCGCAGCACTCAGCAAAACGACTCAGTCCAGCACTCACAGAGGACTTCTGTCAGTTTTAGTGCAAGACTTTGATAAAAGGGGGGAAATAGTCTTTTGGAGTGCCCATAGCAGTGACATGAGTAAAGACTTATTATTATTGTCTATTCTAAACTCTAACATGGGCAACTGAGCAGGTTTATGATTTAGCTTAAGATTTCACATTTTCGTGACATACATCAAGCATCCTCAGTTAGCAACATTAAAAGGCTACATTTAATTGCTCTGCATTATTTGACATTTTAATTCTTTTTTTAAGCTTTTTTTTTCTTTTAGCTCAAGTATAACTTGATTTATTATTACTATCCTTATAACTATAATTTTATAAAATAATAACCTCTTTTTAACAAGAAGTAATGATTCTTATCATTACTTTTCAAGTAATGATAAAATTATTTTCAAGTAATGATTATTATTAAAAATTACTATATATTATATTTATATATATATATATATATATTTGATATGTTTTGAAATACATAGATTTTTTTTTCCCTTCCTTGTACAATTTTTATTTTATATTGTTGAAAGCTGTTTTTTTCCACTTTTTTCTGTGTTTGTGAAGCTTTTTGTAAAGAACAAGTAATATTATAATGTGTAACTGTCATGGTTGGCTCCTCCCACTACTCCATGTGCTCCTTTGTTTTGGTCTTCCATGTGCATTTGTTTTGGTATCTGTAGTCCTGCCCCTCGTTTTGTAACTCCGCCCCTGATTGTTTGCACCTGACCCTCCTTATCCCTGTGTATTTGAGCCCTGTGTTTACCTCTTGTGTTGGCTGGTCTTTGTTTGATGTTTGGTCTCTGTTTGTTGTTTGATTCTCTGTTTGCTGTGTTTATTCTGGTTTATGTCATGTCTGCCCCCTGATCTATCCATGTTAGCTCTATGACCCTGGATTTGCCCTTCATAAATCTCGCTTATCTCAGCGTATGCGTCCACCTCCTCGCTCTGCGTTACAGTAACATTACAATAATTATTATTAAATTGCATCTGGATTTTATTTTTATTCCTTCCTTCGGCCATGTTTTTATTTTCTTTCTTTTCCATTGATGTCTTATGCTGTTTTTTCACTAATTTTCTTTCTTTAAGGTTTTAAAGTACGATATGTGATATAGAAATAAATTATTATTATTATTATTATTCCCATTTCTATTACTGAGTGCCTTACTCCTGTTACTCTGCTGCTGCTGTAATACTGTGAATTTCCCCACTGTGGGACTAATAAAGGATTATCTTATCTTATTTTAATTTTATCTTATTACAGAAAATCTTCAGGACTAAGCTTACATATGTCCTGAAAACCATGTGACTTATCCTTACTGTGATCTCATTGTGAAACAGTTACACCCTGCTCTTGTACTGATTCAACACTAGCTTAGTAGAAGGGTGTATTGACAAACCTCTATTTCTCAAAAAACATGTCTCACTGACTGTGACCTGCTGCATTAATGCTGGCAAAATCCTACTTAAGGCATGACTTATTCAGGCCACACTAGCACGTCATGCACCATGAAAAAGTGACTAATGCATGAGTATGTGTGTGTTATTGCTAAATCATCCTTCATCATCTCCTGCTTTACAGTGTATAGGTTCTGGGTAAACAGTCCCGGCTGAGTGCTGCACCTCTAGTTGCCCATGTCCTAGATATGACTCCATACTAAACAAACAAATAAAACTAAAGGCTAAAGGGTGTACTAGGAGAAGGGAAATGCATTCCGAGTTTTCTCCTGTCAAATCAAACACAGCACATGAAAACAACAAATGAAACTACATGGCACACAATAAACGCATGGCTTTGATGAATATGTAGAGCAGTAGGATGTCCACTGTCACTGACCTCACTGTTGATGTCGGCTCCAGCGTCCAGTAGCATCTGAACCATGGCTTCATCCCCTCGTGCACAAGCATACATAAGTGGGGTCATACCCTTATTAACACACACAAACACACACACACACACACACACACACACACAAAGGCTTATTGCACACTTTACAATGCATTTAAATTCAGAGCTGAAATTTTTAATACTGTATTTCATTTTACTGTATTTATTTTTAAGCTACTTGCCAAAATGTACATATTTTTTATACAATTTTTGAAGCATAAAACCTTTTCTGCTGGACTTATGACTCATTTAGTGTGATTTGAATTGAAAGGTTTAATTTGATCCAGAACAGAATAGATGTTTGTATTAATCAACATGACAGAAAATATGACACAAAAATGTTGAAAAAGTCTAAATAAGAATAAATAAAACAACTGTGCTGAATATCTAGTTATTGCCAACTTGATTACACTAAATATTGATTATATTGACATTAATTGAGCTAAAGATAATGTGTATGGATACTT
Source organism: Pygocentrus nattereri (assembly GCF_015220715.1). Classification (NCBI taxonomy): domain Eukaryota; kingdom Metazoa; phylum Chordata; class Actinopteri; order Characiformes; family Serrasalmidae; genus Pygocentrus; species Pygocentrus nattereri. Next base: position 5,532,381 of record NC_051217.1, on the reverse strand, counting down.
TTTTTTAATTACTTTCAGTTAAACATGCATTAGGTCAATTTGACTTGGGAACATTATTGCTGGCCCTTACAGCTACATCACTTAGACCAAACTCTAGCTCTTCATACCAAATAAGACACTTTGAATTTGCAGCTGAGTGTTGTAGGATATATGTAAACTGTACATGTTATGTCTGTTTTATTTTATAAACATGCTAATGTTGCATGTTCATATCAAGTTTCTAAATGTGGCCATATCACAGAAAACTCAATTGTCCTTGATTTTTTTCTGAAATAAAAGCTGTAAGTAGAAGTTGTGGTATGTAAGCAATGTTAACATTTCCATTTGAATTCAATGTTCTTATGATGTCATGAAAACTGGCTCAGTCACATAGACCCGCTTATTCAACCTACAGCAGGTTAGCCCCTCCCATTCACTCTGAAGTTATAAGGAGTGTTTCAGCCTAGATTGCCTTTTAAATATAGTGCAAAGCAGCCAATTAGAACATCATTAGAGGTCATTAATATATACCAGTCTTAAAGCCACAGTAACAAAAACAGCCTGTTCAATTGTAAAGGCTTCTTCAAATGTTCATGCAAGTTAATGTAAAGATTCTATACAAAAAAAAAAAGGTTTTTCATAGAGCCATTCATCCAAGCCCAGAACCGCTTAAGAACTCATTTTTAAGAGCATAGTAAACCCTAAAGTATTTATTTAAAGGGGAGTCTTGAAAGCCTGTATATAAAAGAGACCCCAGGGGATCCAGCACAAGAACACAGGCATGGAAAATCCAACAGTTGCTGTGAAAAAGGCCAGGAACAGCTTACATTCCCCTGCCAGAGTTCAGCAGTGCAGCCAAGCTAGCAGAGTGATGGAGAGAGTGGTGACACGCGGCTTGCAAGCTCCATCTTACTGACACAGCCGAGCATAAAATACTGTGGGAGTCTGAGAGAAGTGAACCGAGTGTGTTGATGTGCTGAGAGAAACCTGTTCGGGTTGCCACAGGACAAACATGTTGCTTTCTGCTCTGATGTGACTGAGGAATATATGTGCACAAGCCTTGTGCTGCTAAAAATAAACTGCTTTTCTTAATCCAGTACTGAGAGCGTTTTGATACATCTGCATAGTTTTCCGCAAATGAGTTAGGACTGGACATGTGTCTCTGTTCCTGTAAGTGTATTAAAGAGCTGTGTGTATATGGCATGTCTTACCTGTTCACTCCTGCTGTTGATGCCGTCAGGTCCCAGCAGATTGATGGCCTGTTTGACCAGGTCTGTGCGGCCACAGTTAAGCATGCGGAAGCCCAGGTCCTGCAGGAACTTCGCCTCAGTGGAGGCAGCATCCAGCTTGCGCGAGACACAAAAACAATCGTCCGTCCTGAAGGGGGCATTAAAGAACATTAATAACGTCTAACTTACATCATTGTCTGAATCATTAGTGATGGTCAACCTTTTTGTAATGTAATATACATAACAGACACCGACCGGCTACTTAATTGAAACCACCTCCTTGTATTTCTTTGTCCATTCCATCCGTTCCACTTACCATATAGATGCACTTTGTAGTTCCACAATTACAGACTGTAGTCCATCTGTTTCTCTCCATACTTTTGTCTGCCCCTTTCACCCAGTTGTTCAATGGTGAGGTGGGTATTATTTGGGTGGATGATCATTCACAGCACTGCAGTGGCACTAACATGGTTGCGGGGTGTTAGTGTGTGTTGCACTAGTGTGAGTGTATCAGACACAGCAGCGCTACTGAGGTTTTTAACACTGTGTCCACTGTTCACTCTATTTGACAAAGCTACCTCATCAGTGGCTGGTTAATTCTGGTTGGTGGACTATTCTCAGTTCAGCAGTGACTGAGGTGAAAACTCCAGCAGCAATGCTGTGTCTGTTCCGCCTGTACCAGTGCAACACACACTAACACATGACCATGTCAGGGTTACTGTAGTGCTGAGAATGATCCACCACCCAAATAATACCTGCTATGCGGGGTCCAAAGTATGTAGACGAACAGGTAGACTATAGCCTGCGAAAGAACTACAAAGTGCACCGATATGGTAAGTAGATCCGATAAATTGGACAAAGAGTGTTGAAATATGAAGGTTTACTTAATGAAGTGGGATAAGCTGGGGATATGTTTTTGATTTTTTTTTGTTTTGTTAAAACAATGTCTCCCTGAGTAAATATTTTGCAGTCAAAATGTGTCAAATACAATAAAAAAAATTCTTAAATTTAATTCTTAAAAACTGCAATCAGTTGTATGTTGATTTATGATATAAAAGCCAACAATTAGAAATATAAGCTTATAAGAAAACGAAGTAAATATAGAGCCATTATATACCCCCACAGCAATTCTTATTTATAAACCTTTTGATGATGAGAGCATTATTCTGAACCTAAACAATTCATGTATTAAATATGTATTTTTTTAAGCCAGTTTCTAATACTTGCTTCTATTTATTTCACGAACATGTGGTAAGCTTGGGATATGTGTCAGAAAATAATTAAGATTAAGAGATCCTGATTTGTCCCACAACAGGGAAATTTCATCTCCATCCGTGCAGTGAAACACCACATACACACAAATGAGCACATATACACTAAGAAGCAGTGAGCACATTTGCCCAGAGCAGTGGCAGCCCTATCTGCAGCACCCAGGGAGCAGTTGGAGGTTAGGGGTTATGCTCAAGTAGACCTCAGTCATGTACTGTCAGCCCTGGGGATCGAACTGGAGACCTGCCCCCTCAGCCTGCCCGACTCAGCACCCTAAACGAAGGGATCTTACAGGGCCACTTCCCTAACCTCCAGCCCACTACTGCCCCTAAATGAGGTGACCTGGAGCAAGGTAAGAACTGCCACTGTACTGATCGGCGGTCCATGGGGTTACCACTGCGCCACTGAAATGGACAATGAAAACTGTATAACTTGAAACGTGTGAAGTGGCAAAGGACTAGCATATTAAATCATTTCGTAAATCAATCTGGAATAAAACTAGTTTTATATTAATGAAATTCCAAACTTCCAAACAGTGACTCCACACTTTTAAAGAGCCATGTACAGAATCAATTTCAAGCTGTGTACATTTTGAAGGCAATTTAAACTTATTGCATGCCGTTTTATCTTAATGGCCTATTATCTTAAACAGACTGTGGAGAAAGGAGTATCCATATGTGTGACAGACTGTGTACTGGGAAGCTGTAGGCTTCATTAGCCCTAAAGAGGTTGTTTATTTCCAAATTTCTTGTGCTAGGTAGTGCAGCATTGATTTTAAACAGGCCCATACTTTAGCTGCCGAGGTTCACAGTCCACGCCAGGCAGTAAGAGTCTGGCTGCCTGCCTGACATCATCACTGTCCACTGAAAAGCTCCGGCGGTGCTCAGCATGGGCCACAGCAACTCGGATCCACTCCATGAGTGGAGGCAGTACCATAAATGACCTGCAGGGGGAGACAACAAGCAGATTCTCAGTTTATATCATTCAGTTTATAGCAGCTCAGCATGCGCAAGCTCTCCAGGCACTGGCAAGAAGCATTTCACAGCTGAATCCAAAGAATTTTGACAGATAGGGTACTGCTCACTTGGAAGTGTAAACCTGAGGCTTCTTAATCTAAATGTTTACCAAAATTTTAAATAATCCCAAGATGTAATATATTATGCTGTCATTATGCTGTCATTTTTACAAGATGATGTAATTTTTTTTTTGCATACGTTAAAAGTTTTGCATATTTCTTTGTGTTTGTGCTCCATATGTTTATTTGCAACAGTTTTATCACATCTCACCTAGTAAAACTACATACAACATTTCCTTGTTCCTTGTTAATTCCCTAAGGTAAGCAGTGACAGGTGTAAGGAAATGATACAAGTTAAAGCCCCTGAAAAAATGTACACCTGTTCACATGAATAAAATGTGTCATCAAAACAAGTCTAGACAAAATGAAGTCAACTGTAAAGCCAAATGTATGCAATATTTTTATTTGTATGGAACGATGTACACATTTGAACCAGGTGCTACTTAAAAGACTTGTATTTAAGACAAACAGAACTCACCATCCTATGAAAATGTATTGCAGACACTTTATTGACACTTGGTTAAGTCTAGTTCAGCTAACTGCATTTTGTGCACTGTTAACTAAACTCAAGAAATATGATATGATTGTTACATTAAGAAAATGACTGCATAAGTTCCTTATGGAAACACCAATTGTCCTTACTTTTTTAAATAACAGTATCCCAGTGCATTCAGTCCATATATAGAAACTGATTGAATTTAATTGCTTTTGTGATGTCATGAAAACTGCACATACTTATATCCACATATTAAGCAATTAAGCCCCACCCATTCAGACTGAAGATACTGTATAAGGAATGTTTCATCTAGATATAAGGAGTGTTTTAGCCTAGACTGCCTTTTGAATGAGGTACAATACAGGTTAGCCAATCGGAACAGACATAACTTAGATACATCAGTCTGTTTACTTCTAATGGTTTAAGAAGTGGTCATGTAAAAATGAATGGTACAAAAAACACATACATTTTATAAACTAACTAATAAATCTGCCACCAGAATTCCTTGACAGTGTGAATGTCCATGTTGTTTATAGCAAAGTGGTAATGATTTCTGGTTCATGCTGCAACACCACTGACGTCACCAGCCATGGTCATCTGACACCAAGTGTTTCGACCCCTTCACTCCTACTCTTTTAGAAGGGCGTCCACACTGTGATATTTTCTGAGCAAATGTGCACACACATTCAGAACAGAATTCACACCACTGTGGAAGCAGTTATTATTGATGTGTCTCATGCTGATGTCTTTCTCAAAACAACAATTTGTTTGTAGTGAAACAAAATAATAACCAGTTTTATTGCTTTGGCTTTAATGTAATAACACTTTTTTACTAGGTGGTATGACAGTGGCTCCCGGCCCAGTAGAAGCAGCCTCACCTTTCTGTATGAAGGGTTATTTTGGAGGGTTCTATATTGGGGTTCTCCCACTCCATCTGAGGGCAGTGCATGAAGTAGCAGAGAGTGTAAAGGGCTTCAGGCTCCCAGTGGGTCAGGCCGCTCTTCTGGTGCACAGGTGTGCTGTTACTGTGGTTCTTTACGCTCAGTGGCTGCAGGTGATGCATAGCTCTAGACACCAGGTCACCTGCAAACAGGGAACAGAGTCATGCTTAGCCAGTGCTAATACAAAGGACTGAAAGGGCCATGGCCACATAACACACTGCATTACTGCATTAGTGTCCTGCTGTGTGTCAAATGACAACTGTTGTTTGCTCTTCCGGTCAGGACTGCTCTGAATGCCTTTCAGTGATGCAACTGTTGACTGAAGTCAACTGTCATCTCCACCTGTTACATAACACCCTCAATGTATGGCTGCACTTATCCTGTGGTCATATTACACATAGGAGTATAAACACACATACACATCTCTCACCAGGAAAATAACCTAAAAACAGGATGGGATGAACAGGATGAACAAATATAGGTAGTACAAATACCGAACTACAAATACAGAAATGCAAATAGATTTGCACTCCAATAGAAATAAATGATTCCTCCATTATGGTAACCCTGGTGGATGTACTCCCGATTTCTATATTTTACCAATGTTTTCACTGGCATTAGTGTCAGCATTGTGAGAAAAACACTGACAATAATGAAAAAACAACAGTATACTTTACAAATTAGTAGAAAAAATTGACCTGAATATGAATTGTTGAAAAAATGACAATAATACTACAAAAATGACTAAAATAATGCCAGAAGTGCAGCACAAGTTACTGGAAAAATGACAGTACAGAGACAATGGGTCAGACCCAGAGAGACTCCCTCTCTCTCTCTCTCTCTCTTTATGAGCCTTTAGATTTCTTTGCAAAATCTTATGAATCCATGAACCTTAGCACTTTTTAATCTATTCAGAGGAGCACAACAGCCCTTCCCACTGAATAAAGCAGCTAACAAACAGTGCCATGCTGTGAGACCTACTGTGAAACAGCCTCTATCTATTACATGGCAATCAGAGTGCTGCAGCCTCAGCTGTTCTCTGGAGTCCATTTCACACATCCCTCTGTCTAAATGAATTTACAGCCCCACAGCCAGTGTCCGATTGGCCCTATAGGCCCCATCGTTTCCAGAAATCAACAGTTTGTTTAACTGCCACCATTGTGGCTTCCTCTCAGTCAAGGCTGTAGAATTCAAAACACAATGTAATAAAGGGAACATTGTATGCAGATTCATAAGAGATACTGAAGAGTTTGAATGCCTGCGATGTGAACTGTCTGACAGCAGCTGAGAGCTGAGAGCAGCTGACCGATCCAGGCATCACCCACAAATGTTTTTGTTCATTGCTAAGCTCAACAAGTTTACATATTGTTAGTAAAAATTCCATTCTACCTAAAGAGAAACCATAGTGCATAGCTAAGTAACTACATTTAGAATGTGTTCATTTCAAATTATATTTACACTATATTGTCAAAATTATTTACTCACCCATCCAGCCTTCAGATTAGCTCAAGAACAGCGTACAGAGCTTTATGGGATGGGTTTCCATGGCCAAGCAGCTGCATCCAAGCCTTACATCACCAAGCTCAATGCAAAATGTCAAAAGCAGTATAAGTTGTAAGTTGTATAAGCAGTATAAGGCATAAAGTACCTCCACTGGACTCTAGAGCAGTGGCAAGTATAAAGTTTGGTGGAGGGGCAATTATGGTGTGGGGTAGTTTTTCAGGAGTTGGGCTCGGCCCCTTAGTTCCAGTGAAAGGAACTCTTAATGCTCCAGCGGACCAAGAGATCTTAGACAATTTCATGCTCCCAACTTTGTGAGAACAGTTTGGGCACGGCCCCTTCCTGTTCCAACATGACTGCGCACCAGTACAAAAAGCAAGGTCCATAAAGACATGGATGAGCGAGTTTGGTGTGGAAGAACTTGACTGGCCTGCACAGAGTCCTGACCTCAACCCAATAGAACACTTTTGGGAAGAATTAGAGCGGAGACTGTGTGCCAGGCTTTCTTGTCCAACATCAGTGTCTGACCTCACAAATGCACTTCTGGAAGAATGGTCAGAAATTCCCACAAACACACTCCTAACCATTGTGGAAAGCCTTCCCAGAAGAGTAGAAGCTGTTATAGCTGCAAAGGGTGATCATATTAAACCCTATGGATTAAGAATGGGATGTAACTCAAATTCATATCTGTGTGAAAGCAGACGACCAAATACTTTTGACAATATAGTGTATTTTGCATGCATGTGAAGGGGAACACTGTTGGGAAAGATCAGATAATTAGCATGTCATTTCAAAACTGTTTAAACAACAACATCATAAAATTTCTCACTTCCAACACGACATCATGTAGCAATTCTTAAAGTCTGTTATAACTTCCCACAAGGATTTTGCAATCTTGGAAAACCACAGTTGCTATGAAAGAATGTGTTTGTTTGTAGAGCATGGCCAGGTTTAATATTCAGAAATTACAGGATCACAAGGTTTGTAAAAGTATTAACCAGTCATTGTAGAGATTAAGTTAAGTATTTGGGTTAATCTCCCCAAAGAACATCAAAAATATTGACACCTACACCTTTGGTTACTATGCTCACTACGCTCACTATGCACTCAGAGTCTCAGAGATACACACACAGACAGTGGCATACATACAGCAGACACAGGCCCACACAGACTATGAACGCACACAGTGCGAGCAGGTAGATATGGTGATGAGAGGCTCCAGAGACGAGAAAAGGAGACTGTAGGTGCACCTGCTGGGCACTTCTATGGCCAGCACTCTCATCTCTTATTCATGACGGCCCATGACATTTCCCGCGAGTCCAAGGGGCAGCAGGAGCTGACTGAGAACGATATCCACTCCAGATTAACCAGCAGGGAGAAACACTCCCTGCAGCTATAGCCACTTTTTCCTTCCTTGCACGTCTTTCCTCTCTGTCTGATGAACATAATATGCTGCACCTTAATGGTGACCTTCAAGGGTAGGAATACAGCAAAGGACACTCTTTATATTCCTAAAAGATTGAAGTCATTAATGTGGTTTTGCTATCCAATTTGAATGTAATTACTTAATTATGTTACTAATGACATAATTGGATGCATAATTCATGACATTTGCATTCAGTTTACACTCTGCATTGAATAATCTACACTACACTCAGCAATTATATTATCAATCTGAAATCATAATAATATGAATTGACATGTTAAGAATCTGCATGTGCAATACAATTTCGGTTTGTTTCAATGAGCAAAGGGTCAAAAAGAAAGAATCTAAAACTACATCATGCTTTTGTTAGTGCAAGTGACAAGTGTGTTTTCTAAGGGTTAACCATGAAAGCTGAGCTGAATAGATGGTTCATCCGTCCTCCTTTACAGCATGAATAAGGAATGAGAACTGTGATGGACACCAGGTGCAAGGCCTGCTCCGTTTTACGCTGTCACAGAAGCACACAACAGTCTTTATCAGAGCAAGGCCTGTTCAGCAGCTTGTCAAACAAGTATTTTCTTTCATCCTGCGTGTTCAGATGAACCTGAATCTCAAACCTGAAGAACATAAAATGGGTCTCCTCTCTTAATTCAAACAGATAAACTGTTAAGCTGCAGCTTTATCAGAGCATTTCAAGTGGAGTTTGCTCCTATAAAAAGCATTGATGCCTGTGTTTTTGTATTCTGTATTTCACTGCTTAGAATTCTTAACTTCAACAAATTGCACTTTTGTTAGTTTCTTGGGCACAACCAGATAAAATCAGAAACATGATGCCCTGAATTTTCATGATTAAAACTCATTTCAACATGAATGAATCAATGATTATTTACACAATTATCCAATTATCAACATCAGCCAAAAGTAAACACCAAGGCATTTGTGCCTTTGTGTTTTTGTTATATTGTCATTGTCAGATCAAAACTCTGTATCTCCAAATTGAGAAGAAAAACATTCTTCACTTTCAACATAAGTCTATGGAACCAAACATTTTTTCCAAGTAATTTTGACCCGTTTCTTTTGGTCCATTCATCATGAAATCATCTCCAAAAATGGAGATACGAGGTTTTGTTCCAAAAGCAGTGATATGAAATACGTAGATTTAATGGTAAATAGTAGCCTGACCATAAAGCATAAGCAGAAATGCTGAAAATTCTGAAGGCCATGATCTGTAATAAAATTTGTCTTAGGACAGATGGGAATAGGGTCATTATGTTATAGTTATAGTCTCTTATGAAAACAGGAAAATACTGAGTGGAAATATGGAAGTGCTCATTGACGGCCATTCAGCCATGATGTTTTAATTGGCCCCTTCTGGCCAAACCAAATGACCACTCTTTACTGTGGAACAGGTTTCTGTCAGACATGGCAGCTACTTAGGCCTGCTTGTTTATTCTGAGGCTTGTAGATCCTTTAGGGCTGCTGGAAGAATTAGTGAGGATTAATGCTGAAATCACTACCAACAAATGTGAATTTGCATGTGATGGCTGTGGAAGTTTAACTTCTCATTCACACAGAGCAGAACAACTACACACCTACACAGACACACACACACACACACACACACACACACACACACACACACTCATATCCACGGACACTAGGGGTGACACTAATTTAATATTCTAATATTTATATGCATTCCGTGAGTAAGGCTGAGCAATATGAAATGGTACGATATAATATAAAATTTTTTTGTTATTGTGACAAATCACTTCACAATATGTCAGAATATGCTTTCTGAGCAAATCATGGATATTGCCAATACTTCTAAAACACTGGCCAACTGCATGCTTCATTACAAAAAAAGCGTAATTAGTCCTGTTTGGACTGTGCAACACAGTATGTGAATGTTCAAACTAATTTTTATTGTAACTTTCTGATTGTATTTTTTTATGTGGCACTACTGTTTTTATGCCTGGTCCAACATTTCAGATACTGAAAAAATATATTGTGACATATCATTTATTGTGAAAATTTCTTCAAGAATCATGATATATTTTTACCCGCACCCCTAAAGCACACACACACACACACTCAGCCATACACACCAAGAGTTGTCTCTGCGATAAGAAGCAGTGAATTAGTCTTGTTCGAATCCAATACGGCATCTAGATGAACAGGATCAGGCATAGAGGAGAAAATCTATAAGATGCAATAGAGCAGCCCCTCTTTTGTCACTGTTTCTTTCGTCCTCAGCCTGATCAGACAGAATGAGGTTCTGCCCTCAGGTCACTATACATAAAAGTGCCTCTGCACTCCCTGAACAGCACACTGCTCTCCCTCCAGCACACTGCGCTGTCTGTGCATTAACATCACTGTCAGTATTTCAATAATAGCGCAATTACACTTGATGCCTTCTGTCTCTAGCAATGATGCATTGTCACTCACCTTTACTTCTATCTGTTTACAGTAAACAAAAGTCAAAGCAATGAAAATGTCTCAGCAAAATGACCTGAAATTACTGACGAGATGAATTCTGAAAAGATGGAGGCTTAATGCTGATCCTAACACGCACTCTTTGAACTGCCAAGGCTCTGCAGAGAGAGATATCATTTGCTACAGTTACATGTGGTTCACTGGATCTTAGGGATGGCGGAAAATTCCAAACTCAAGTAAAGGGAAGGGGTTACACATGGTCCAGCAGGAGTGTTCAATTTTTTAAGCTTAATGCCTTAGATGTTCATGACTAATGTGAGACTGAAATGAATTTTGAGCTTCCCCTGGGACAGAAGCTCTGAGAGCAGAACACAGTGACCTTGGAGGAGCCAGTTGACTGCAACTCCACCCCAGCTTTCATTTTCTGCTCTAATATGCTTTAGAATTGTGTAGTCAGTACAGAGAGCAGAAAAAGAGCTGGAACAAAACAAGAAATGTATGTCTTCTAAGTGACTTCTCATGTATTCGGCAGTGGACATTGGTAGTGGGATTTTTACTTTTCTCTGTGTGTACTAAACTGGTGAAGACAGAGCTAACCAGACAAGGACTGGAGGCCACTCCACTGTGCTGTGGCTGGCAGGCTGAACTAGGAGCCAAGACAAAGCAGATCAATGACATTTTGTATGCTAGTGTGAACACACAGAGGGCATGGTGATGTGTACAATGCACATGGCAATACATTACAGGCCTGAAGCTTTGAAGCAGCACTAACTGTATTTTAAATGATAATTTGAATTAGTAATATGTTTGACTTCGATGTCTGCAGCAGCTGTGTAGAATCAGCAACTGATTCTCCATTTATTTTGGGTGATTATCCTGCAGGGTTTTATTGTAGCCCTCATCACATCCACTTGGCTCAAGTGGAATGCCATCAATTTTTCAAAATGTCTGCCTAATTAAATGGTTAAGATGTAGACAGAGTCATTCAGAGTGGCTTCACTCTAGAGAAAGTCTCAGAGTCAGAATTGTTTACAGTAGTGGTGATAGGAACGACACACATGAAAATCAAAAACATATTACAAGATGATAAATAAACACAAATAAACAAATAGATAAATACTGGATTCCATAATGATTGAGAAACTGTGCAACACCAAGAATTACCTTATACTAACTTAAATTAACTTATTTTTTATAATAATACAAAATAACATTTAGAATGCCTTGGATTTTGAAAAGAGGTGGACAAATCTCAAGGAAGATAATTTATATAGGAATTACTGCAAACAGGCAATAATATGAAAAACTTTTGCCTCTCATATGAAGACATGGTTCATGCAGCTACATCAGCGATCTGAAAACTGTCTGTAAGTCCTTTTATAGTATCAGACCTTAGCACTACTTGCCATTCAAATAAACCAACGGTGCCAGAGATATGCTTCAGTGAACTGTGACCCAATTTAACCCCTGCAAGTCATGTGTGTACAATATATGTACAGTCAAAACACTACTCCCAAAATACTTCTGTGAGCTTCACAAATGCATTCATGCACACCACTGTAACAGTCATGTAATTAAACACGCTTCTCTGGAGGAGAAACATCTCTTAAAATACACTCTGTCCTCTGAGTGTGCTCTGTGCTTGCGGTCCAAACACATACAAATACACACACACAGTGTGACAGCCTGATCTCCCTCTTACTGCAGGCAGCATGCAGGACTGTAAAGCAATGGGGAGGGGTGCCGTCCCAGCCAGAGTTCAAAATGCCCTCAACTTTCCCCACAGGGTCACTCAGGACAACCACAGAGAGAGAGAGAGAGAGAGAGAGAGAGAGAGAGAGAGAGAGAGAGAGAGAGAGAGAGAGAGAGAGAGAGAGAGAGAGAGAGAGAGAGAGAGAGAGAGAGAGAGAGAGAGTACGACACAACATAGGGAGAAACAGGGAGAGAGAAACAAAGAGACTGTGTAAAACATTACTGAGAAAAACTGAGAGAGGTGTATAGTGAGACAGAGAAAATGACAGAGAGGGAAAACAGAGTGAGAATAAGAGAGAGAGTGAAACAGAAAAAAATATAGAAAGGAAGAGAGAGAGAGAGAGAGAGAGAGAGAGAGAGAGAGAGAGAGAAAGAGTGAGAAAATATGACAGAAAGAGAGGCAGAGACATAGAGAGAGACAGAGAGCTGGAATATGACAGAAAGAAAGAGAATATGACAGAGAGAGAGAGAGAGAGAGAGAGAGAGGCAGTATGACATAGTGATATGTTAGGAAATGCTGTGCTGAAGTCTCCATGGATACAGTGTATATAAAAGTGAACTTGCAGAGATGTGATATTCAAGTTTGGGGGTGCAGGAGTGTTTTGGAGGAAGTGGGCAGAACGTTCTGGTTTTATCTCTTCCTGCTGACAAAGTAAGCTTTTTAAGAGCAACTAATAAAGAGCAATAGCGACGCAAAACAGCATTAATGGAGACACCAGATAGACGCTGAGTCTATTGCTTTTATTTCAAACAGAGAAGAATCATGTATTCGGTGCTGGTTATGAAAGTGCAATACTCTAGCCGTATGCTTATGAGTCTGTTCTGTATGTGAAAGTGAATTAAATGTATATTATTACATGTGATATTGATGGGCTCCAGAATAGAACAGACTTACTGCTGCAGAACATATCGAGTTACACAGAAAGGTCATTGGCTTCTTTAGAAATGGCTTCTCTGACGTTCCAAAACCAATTACAGACGAGTACATCAAACACCAGCTTTAATCTTTTCCAGCTATTTCCATGAAAGAGAAAACAGCACTGTGCAACATGAATCTCTTATGTTTAAAACTGAAATATCAGCAGACTGCTGAATGTTGTAGAATGTGTGTTTTGGTCTTGTAGTGTAAAACTGCATCTCCTTCTCAAAAACTGCTGCTGCTTCACAGGCAATAACTGTAGCCTTACAGTAACTTGTAAAACACAGGTAGTGAAGTGGCAGAGGGACTGTGTGGGTTGAAATAAGGTTGTGTGTTTAAATATGCAGATGTGAGTGAGTGAGTGAGTGAGTGAGTGAGTGAGTGAGTGAGTGAGTGAGTGAGTGAGTGAGTGAGTGAGTGAGTGAGTGAGTGAGTGAGTGAGGGGCAGATTTGCTGTAGCTGAGTAAACACACATTCAGTCCTTGCGTGACTCTTGGCGCAAACTGAGGTTGTTGCATCCCTTTAATCTCCTTTTTACATTCACACTCATCCTCAAACACCAGAGCCCAATCCATATATCGAATAGCTGACAATATCAGCCAATATTTAGTTCCCGTGGATTTTAGGGCAAAAATCCTGCCGATAAAGCATTAACACTTCATAAGTCCTCAGGGACCATCACACTGTCCATGTTTTCGTACTGTTCTTATTTGTTAAGTTGGAGAAAAAATCTGGACTGTCTGAGGGTTCTAAAAAGCTCCATCCCCGCACTGCAATTTTTATATTATTTAACACATTATGGGTTTCTGCTGATGTTCAATTAAATTACTAAATTACTATTACTATTATTATTAATAATAATAATAATAATAATAACAATAATAACAACAACAACAACAACAATAATAATAATAATGTTTAAAAAATCATACTTGGGGAAAAATCTAAAATTTTTTCCTCTGCATTCTTTCAACCAGCGCCCTTAAAGCCTGGATGAGGACTAATGGAGGTAAACTGCGTGTTTAATTTTTGATCATATCTCAATTGATTTTTTTTAAGCACTTTAAAACAAAATTACCAGCTCAGTCAGGCTCTACCAAACACATATACACACACACAGTTTTCTGTAATCTATGGAAATTGTAACTGAGCTTTTTATTTAATATTAACACCATTATTCCAAGAGATGCTGCTCCAGAAGAGCAGCATGTGTGTTTACTCACTGAGCTCAGCGATGCTTCCCACACGCGTGGCCAGCAGACACTGCTCTATTGTGCGCAGCTCGGCCTGACTGTAGGCTTGACCATCACCCGCCTTCCCTGACCGCTGCTGCTCTCTATGCAGGCTCAAACAGTCTGGCAGACTGAGGATCCCTGAGAGAGTGAGAGAGAGAGGAGAGTTAGAGGTAAGAAAAGCTGACTTAATGGGAAAACATTTGGCATCAGGAGAAGCTAGTATGTTTCAGCTCCATTATTCCCTGTAGGCCAGCCAAGAGGAACTGCTCACTGCTGAAGCTGAAGGACATCCAACGCAGCACACTTTACACTTTCCCATGGCCTCCACACCACAAATCTGGCAGCAGACGACCTGCACTCACTTTTTATTAGTCATACTACAGACACTCAAACAAGGCTTTATCCAGTCCAATATTAATGCCATTCAAAGTAGCATCTGATTTACTAGGAACTCCTGATATTCAGTATAACATTTTGGTAAATGCAAACTATGATTTGTTAAGAGGAAACACTGCGAACCAACACCAAAACATCATCCCAGCTCTACAACATGTGAGAATAATGACTAAGATTCAATTATAATTGCAGTAGCATCCTGAAGAATAGCATGCTATATCAGAAAATTCTACAGAAGAATGTTTTAATCACTTGAAAAAAGTAGTGACACTTCTGCATGTACCTGATTTTTCGAAACAAGAGTCCTAAATCTAAGTTTCATGAATAAAGTAGTTAAAAATTTGATGACAGCACAAATAACAGTTAGTTTCAGGACAATCTCAGGAATCTATTTATACATCTAAGCTGGGTAAAACAAGTGGGCATCTAATAGGATTGTTCATAGTTGATGATTTAAACATTTTACTTGTTATATGTGAAGCACCTCATGGGCCTGGCTTGTGGAAAATCACTCATGTGTACCAGGCTGAAGATCCTGCACTAAAATAGCGCAAATCAATGATACTGTGTGTCCTTGTTTCAAGAAGGGACGCACAGATAAGTGCCCTTGTGCCATGTGTGAATGTTTGTGTGCATACTAAAGAGCAAGTTATGTTATGTATATTGCAAAATTGGCTACTAGAAAGTACTGGAGATGTTGAGATTTGTTGTCCATAGCCATGTTTTAAGGCTATTTAATGCCATGAACAGCGCTATGGATTTGTGTCATGGCGGTAGAGGTTTGTACTTTTGTACTGGAAACACACTCGTGCATTTCATATGTTTGTTTATCCCATACAGCATGAGCTTTGTGTGAGCTTTCGTGATCATTGCATTCCAAGCTTAAAGGTAATTTCCTAATTAAGATATAATGCTTAAAACAAACAAATTTGTCTGCCATTGGAATACAATCATCTAAGAAGCAACAATAAATATTACATAATTTATTAAATTTAGGATTTCACTTGCAAAGATATTTTTGTAGTCTAACAAAGTGGCTCATATTGAAGACATATTGCATTATAAACTGGCCAAGTAGGAGCCCAGGACCTCAATCCTATTGGAGTGTTGTGGTGTGATCTGAAGCAGGCCGTTCAAGCAAGACATCCCAAAATATACATGAAAGTTTCATCCAGTAGGAGATAGATGTGACTTCAAGCAGCATCTCAAGCTCTGAGAGTCTACTGATTTATAATGGACTTCGGAGAAGACGTACTGACAGTATTTTCAATCAGCAGAGCCAAAAGTAGCCCTCTGAATTAGTAAACACACAGGCATGAATAACGCACAGGGAGCGAATCACACTGAATAATATGCCTTAGTATGTAATAAGGCTGGAATTTTAAGGGGTTGACAGCTTTATTATTGTGCTTTTAATTGTGATCATAATGAGACTGTATGGCTTGTATTTTAAGTCTGCAGAAGCTCCGACCTTTCTGAACCTCTTGCAGCCAGGCAGGCAGCTGAGCCAAGACGGTGTAAGGTGAAAGACTTGGCTAACCGCTCTCTATCTGCACTCTCTGACAAGGAGCACTGAAGTGCTATTATGTTTCTCAACAAGCAGCAATTACAGTAAGGAACAACATGTTCCTGTCACTGACGATAGATAAAGCACTTGCTCTTAACACAGTGTTTAGGTCAATGAGTTCACTTCTGATTTGTCATATTCTACATGTACTCTCATTTACAATTCCACCACAATTCAATTGGTGAGGGAAAATAAAACTCTTATTTACAGTATTACCATATACAAACTGTATATATGAAGCCTTCAAATGACTGATTTAGGCTAAAATTGTCCCTTTTTTTCTAAAACCACCCATGAGCTTATTAACACAGACAGCCATTGACCAGCACATGAAGCTAAACCACTGAGGCGAGAAGCCCCACTTGTTTTTACATTAGAGTTATTATTGCTTTTTACTTAGACGGTGTTGTAGGAAAATTGGATTCGCCTCCATTCCCTTCACTCCTCCTGCCGACGGGATCTGCTGGAGCCAGTGGTGTGTTAAATTATGATGTGACAGAAAAAGATGACTCTGTTCCTGCAGTCAACAAAGGAGCCTTTTGTTTGAACTGTTTCATTTACAGTTGTGAGGTAAACACAATTTCAGGAATGCCAGAGGCTGAGGTGAGCCGTCCCCCTCCTCATAGAGAGGCAACGGTTGTGCATACGAAACACTCCACTGTAAGCATACACTTCAAAAATTCATTATGGCTCAAATGAGGTTATTCAAATAGGAATCACAAAGTCATAAAGGCCTATTTCAGAGTCATAGTGTTCTGCTTGGTGAGGGAAAAACACATCCTTGAAAATTTTGCCTGGGTTGCCATGGAGACAGGGCAGGGGTGCAGGGGAGGGTTGCTTGCCTGCGGCAGGGGAGGGATATCAGGTGTTTAGAGATGCAGAACCACACCTCACTGCTCAATGGCCACGGCCTGCTATACTTATGCATTCCACTGAGAATATATGCCAGGCCCGGCGCATGTATCAAAATAAGAGACTCGGCTGGAATTCATGCAGTAAAAAGCACAAATCACCTCAGGACACTGTAGGCCAAACTTTACATTCAGGCAACCAAACTAACAAGGATATCATTTACATATATAGTTACGTCAAAGTTTATGCACCAACTGAAATTGCTTAGATGTCTGTATAAATAGCTATTAAAATGTGATCTTCGGCTAAGTTATAAAAGAGTGTTTTTTAAAGTTTTTTAGACAAACAGTCCATAAAAACAAAAGTTTCTTTAAACAACAATGGTGGAAAAAGTGGGTGAGCCCATACACTTAAAGCTAGTTGGACCTTGTTAATGACAATCTTATCCAAAGGTTTCTGTAGCTGCTGTAGTTGATCAGCACGGTGGTTTGGTGGTATTTTGGTCCGTTTCTCTGTTTCAGGTCATGTATATTATGGGGTGTCTTGCTTGAACGGTCTGCATCAGATGATACCGCAGACGTTCAAGGCGACTGAGGTTAGGTCACTAACGAAAAAATGGAAAATTTCCTCTGTTTGAGTCACTCTGATTTATTCTCATGTCTTGGACTCTCTCTTTTGGGTTGTACATCACTGAGTAAGTTTACATGCACATAATAATCCGGTAGCTGCATAAAATTACTTAGTTTGATAATGAGAAAATCCCAGGTCCACATGAGCCATTCAATAGTCAGATTTCTTTCTGGAAACACAATGTGCCCCACTTCTGTAGCTGACCAACTTGGCAAAAGAGTCACTAAATGTTTACCTGA
Organism: Pygocentrus nattereri; assembly: GCF_015220715.1. Lineage (NCBI taxonomy): Eukaryota > Metazoa > Chordata > Actinopteri > Characiformes > Serrasalmidae > Pygocentrus > Pygocentrus nattereri. Next base: position 5,514,440 of record NC_051217.1, on the reverse strand, counting down.
GAGTTTATAAGGCTCCAAATTGCACATAATGCAGTCAATGCAGCTGCAGCACTGAAATAAGAGTTTACTTTGTGTTTGTGTTTCTGCTTCCCAGGCAGCTTATCTCCTTTTGGTCTCTGCCAGATATATGTGCTGAAAAACACAACAATTAAGACACAATCCAGGTTTGTTTATTATAATACACAGCTTTAATCTAATCTAAGAAATCGGAGTATGCCGTTTACATGGCCACTTGAATAATCCTAACTGCCGAAATCTATTAATGATCATATTTCTCAAAGAAATGTATGCATGTTATCTGACCTGTATAGAGATCATTGCTATGATGAGCTTGAACAAACGTGACACGAGTTTCTCTCCATGTTTTCCTTTCTTTTTCCCTTTTTATTTTCCGGAGAGCATCTGTTTCACCGGTTATTAAGTGTCAGAGATGTCTGCAGACCCTTAGCTGCCACAGCAGGGTTCTTAGACGCTTGTTTGAGGATTATGCTGTGCGCCCTTGCACTGATCTTTGTAGGTCACTCACTTCTAGGGAGAGTTGCAATGGTACTGAATTTCTTCCATTTCTACTCCACAATCTTTACAGAATCTCTTTTAATCGGGACATTTTATACATTTGCATATGATATTTCTGTATCAATTAGCATGTAATCATTTTTTCATTTGGTAGGGCAGGTCAACTCCACACCTGATCTGACTGGAACACCTAACCCCAATTACCCTGTTTCAAGAAATGATTATGCTAGGCCTACTTTCTTTAATAATCCTGATTGTTTAAACCATTCCTCAAACTATGGCAAATTCAAATGATGTGTTGTTTGTCTTCGTTCATTCGTATCACTTTTATAATGATCACATTGTAGGAGTTATTCATGAAATCCAATTCCCATGAGCTTTTTCGCATATAATACTGCTTAAATATATCATCCAACAAAGACCTTCACTACTTTAAGCAATATGATACTGCACCAAGTCCACAGAGAGAAAAAGTTGATAGCGCAAGGATGAACAAGGCAGAGCACTTCCTCTTTGCCACTTCCACCCAGAACTCCAGAGCAAAGCGAAATGTTCAGTGTGCTCTGAGAGGGACTACATGACAAATGAGGGTGCCACGATCCAGTTCAGCCAGCCTGAAACACTTAAAGCAATGGGTGGTAAAAGCTGGCATTTTGTGCACACACTTTCACCACCTCAATTTCTTTTTCACTTCTGAAGTAAAAGATTGAAATTACAGCAGCCTGTAAAGCCTGTACATGCACGCACACCTTTAATGTGCTGTACGTTTAAAATGCCTGGTGAGACTTCCTGCCTATGATCTCTGCTTTACACAAAGTGAGAGTAAGAATAACGAGACAGAGGCTGCCTGTCCAGCTCTTTCTGCAAGGCGAAGATGAAGATCATCTCAAAATTTCTTTTTTCTCTCTCTTTTCTTTTGACATTTAGCCCACTCCCTGTCAAGCTGAAGAAGCAAATTTGTTTACCAACGAGAAAATGCTAAAAACTGAACAGGAGCTTGGTCAAAGAGGTTTTGTTTTTCTTTTTAGACAGCTTGCTCAACTCCACGCTTTGCTGATGGCTTTCACGGGTTTAATGGGTATATACAGAACTTTTGGCACCAGTAAAGGTTCAAGAACAACATCACGAAAGAAGTTTGTTGCCATCCCAACCTCCTACAGGGCCTCAGCGCAACATATGATAAGGCCTGTGTTTACAGGAACACAAAGTGCAAGTGAAAAAGACGTTGACTGCCACAGTGCAATTAAACAAGATATTCCAGCTAGGCCTGCCACTATTATTACACCAATGCCTAATCGCAATTATTTTTGATGATGGTAATTACTGGAGATGATCACAATTATTTAAGCTGACTGTAATGCTTTTCCACAGTCGTTAGTCGTCACAATCATTATGCCACAACAAGCAAAATGTGAATTGATTTTGTTGGATTGAGGCAAATAAATGTAAACAAAGGAACACACACCAAGACCCACAAGGACAAGTCATAAGTTCAAACTTCTAGCTTGGTGATCCGACATGTTTAGAGGGCAGCATAAGTCATTTTTGTTTATTTGTTAGCTATGAGGCTAATTCTAACATTTTTAGCATTGCTTACAGAATGAGTGTTTTTATTTTTTCACTCAAGAAAAAACACAGCTTGGGGTGACAACCCTAATTACGGCACAATAGCACTAAGCTGTAAGTAACGAGGAAATCACCAGTTCTGACTGGTGAATCCCAAATCAAGACAGTCAAGTATTATTTCAAATCCCAATACATACAAGTACTCAAGCCAAGCCCAGAGTACTAAACTTCAAGTCCTAAATCAGAGATGCACTGATCAGTGTTTCTGGGGCCGATACCAATCACTGGTCATCTTTCAGCGTGATTGGCCGATAGCCAACACCAACCGATGGTGGGGCTGGAGGCCACATTTAAAGGCACAGTAAGCGGGTCTAGAGTATGAATATCAAATACATTCTTCTCTTCAATGCTCCTTCATAAGCTCCAACCCCCAAATTCATGGACATGCACTGCCAAGGCAATCCATACTTTTTCTGCTTTCCATGGCCATAAACCACGTAATGTCAAGTAGCATAACCAACAAGTAATAGCTAGATAACTAATGTTACCTAAGTTGTGGGTTAGTAAACTGTCACTACAATTTCTACCGCAAATCTACCAGTTGTGATTAGTCATCGGCTGAAATCGGCTTCTTTTTCACCACCTTAAATTGTGTAGGAGTGAAGATAGTCATATAAATAACCAGCGAAGCTAATAGGACAAAACAGTCCTCCTGCTTCATGGATGTTTAAATATGCAATAAAAAAGGTCTGACATACAAGCACTAACATGCTAACAGAAAGGAATCCTCAAAGCTTTGACAACAAACCGTTAATTACAGCTCTGCACTTTCACACGAAGAGTTTACAGCAAAACAGGGGCCAAATATGTAATATACTTCAGGAAAAAAGTTTTTCATCAGTGAAACATATGACAAGGATGAAGTCCACCATCTTCTTACTCAAGTTTTCCTTTTCTTTATATGGTACAGCAGTTACATCCTGGCTCACATGTTTTAGGTCACTAACCTCTTATTCTCCAGGGTATATTTAGGTTTGTCCATCTGAATTTACATGAACAAAATGTAAGGCAAATTATTCAGTAACTGCATGAAATAAATGTCAAATTTTATTTATTTATTTTTAAAGCTCCCCTCAAATTAACAGAAAATGTGTTTTATCATTCACATATTCCTATATGCTTACAATTTACTGCTGAAAGCCAAAAATCCTAGATGCACTTTGTATGATGTTATAAAAATCAGAGTATATCACTGAAAAGACACCATCTGTTTATAGTTTATAGCCCAGATTTGTGGAAAAATGGGTCGACTTTCAGTAGACAAAAAACTTGTAAGTTCAGCTTCTTTTATTATAAGGCTTTAAAATGACATTACCCATCTATTTGACTGGAAAGAAGACAGTTACAGCTCTGATCTGACATCCACTTTTTGAATGTAGCTTATGAAATATGAAATTTATGAAGAATATGACAAAGTGCGTTTTGGAACCAGCGGTGGTCTCAAGGAGTTGAAGAGGCTAAGCAGCTCTCAGCATCAGCTAAAAGTTAGATAAAAGCGGGCCGATCGCTGCTCGCATATTTGGGCTGAAAACTGGCTGATATTGATACACAGCCAATGGATCCTTCCACAGAACTATCCTACACACATCAGTGTGCATTCTACAGCAAATTTAATGCTATTTCAACACTGAACAACAAAAATGATTGACATAGCCGTTTAACGACTGCATGTTCTATGTGTGTACGGTTGTATGTTTTTTGCCCATCTGAATAAATGCAACAAAATAAAGTCCACGGTACACAGATAACCATGACAGACACAATGGGATGCACAAAGAGTTAAAACTAGCTCAGCAACCTAAAAAATCTTTTTTAAATGTAATTCAAACAACAAACAATAGAACCAAAATGGCTGCACTGAACAAAGTATACAAAAAAGACGATGGTCCAGGACCCACTTCCACGCCTCTGACCAACTACATCAAAATACAACAGTGTGCAAGTAGATTTGAGGTCCAATAATAAATACAGCACAATAGATACACAGGACAAGACAATTTGAGACAGAAATGTACAGAATATGGGTTGTGTTCTGAGTAGATTATATATGTAAATTATGCTGTAATAGCAGCATAGCAAAGTGACAGGCAGAGGATTACAGATAGCTGCATAATAATATGTTAAATCAGAAGCCTAATGAGTGTAGATGTTGACAGTCCAGAGAAAAAGACAGTCATCTAATCAAGTGGCTAGTGCAAAGAGGAGAGTTTAAACCACGTCTGTTAAATGCGGTGTGGGCGAGGTGAAGTGTGGGTTTGGGTGGAGAGAGGGCACCTGGTTGAGGATCCTGACAGCCAGCAGGAAGAAATCTGTGGAAGAAAAGTGGCCAGATGGTTGCTGGGAAATTTTCTGTCCATATTTACAATCAGAGATGCAGTGAAAAAGTTTGCTGCTTGGCAGATCTGCATAATGGACACTACATGAGCTTGCATCACCTGGATATTCACATGTACATGCTGAAAGTCCAAAAACATTTTAATGAAAAAATATTAGCATAGTACATTAATAACTGAACGATGCTGGCGTGTCTTCGTGTCACATTACCATAAGGTTCCATCGCCTGGACATTCAACACATCGCAAGTATGTGTCAAAAATCCAAGAAAACATTTGCATAGTTCATTAATAATCAAGTGATAATGCAGCTTCATGTTCTATCACTGAATGATCGTCTTCCAGCTCTTCACTTGCACATGCTGAATGTACCAGCACCGCCACAGTGCATTAAGCCTGTTCCATCTCCAGCTCCCTCCCAGCACAATTGCTCCAGGCATCTATTCAGAGCAGGTCCACAGTGCTGCTTCCACTGAGTAAACAGGTCTTTAGAGCTCGCGTCTCATGGTGTGTGTTGTCAGAAAAAGACAGAGAAAGAGAGAGAAAGAAAGATTTCAGCAGAAGCCCCCCAGCTGAAGGAGAAATGATTGGAAAAGTACACTGTAAAGCCCCCGTGCACATGTGCCCCATTCTCCCCGGCAAATGCTTGCAGGTCAGAGAGATCCAAACAGAAAGACGTTCTCACACAAAAGATCTGCAGTGCTCTGCCTGGCCAGGGCCTGCGGTCTGGAGCCCACATTACAAGCAAGTGTGTTTTTCTAACAGCGATAAGCAATAATAATGGGCTGGAGTTTGCTTTTTAAATAAACTATTTGGTCAACCTCAAATGCGCCGTCAAACTGTGGAGGATATTTGTGAGATAACCACTGACCTTATCAAAACACCAGCCATTGCTCCGAAACTCAAGGCCATTAGTATTTACAGGGAACTCCACATTATAGCTGACTAACCCCAATAAATCAAGGTTATATGTTTAGCCTGCAAACCTCAAGATGGCACGGTTCATTTGATGCAGGCTGCACAAAGACATGGAGCAGTGATCTTATGAATAAACACGCCTGAGCCAACTGGAGACTGAGCTAGTTTGTACATTTGCACGCAATCCTGTGCCCCACAACAATGTCAAAGCTGAAAAAAATGAGACTGGCAATATGCTGGACAGCATGCAGGCCAAGGCCTGAGGGGCTGGTTTTGGCAAGAAAGCAGCAGATGGATGTGTCACTGGGGTCTACAGCTTCAAACCTGTTGGCTTTAACGAAACCCTCAAGAACAAGATTTACATGGTTCCTTGGGGAAAAAAGAAAAGCTTTACCTGGATGTTCAGACTATATTCAGACTCAGATTAGCCTAAAATTTGTGTCCAAATCCAAATACAGCCCAAGAACTTCTGCCAAGTTTTGAATCCAACCCCTACTGTACACTCTTAAAAATAAAAAAGGTTCCTATATCATTCTTGGCTTGAACATTTTTTCTAAAAGAAATCACTCAGTTGGAATAGAAACTTTCAACATTATAAGTTTTTTTTCCATAATCTTTAAAGAACCCTTCATTTGAAGATTATTTAGGAAACCAAAACTGTTTTTATGGCATCGCTCCAAAGAACACTTCATCTTTGTTTTTGTTAGTGTAGCCTAAAAAATCCTACCTAAACATGACTGGAGGCAGAATTTTTTACTTCACATTCTCCATATTCCTAATGATTGCCTATTAATTTAAACTTGCCTTGTTCTCATGCAACATCAGTAGACCTCAGTGGACTTTTAATCTGGAATAATGGAATCATTTGTGTTGTTGGCAATTCATGTCCAGTCTAAATCTCTGGTCTTCTCCCGACTTGCAGATTTAAGGTGAGCATTACTGAGAAAGTCCATTGGGCTGTCTAATTCTACTATTCATGTAGGCCAAGGTGGAGAATGTAGAGTTTCTGTGACCTTCCAGAAAAGGCAACTGGGATGCAAGCCCATACTTAAAATTCAGTATACCACAAATCAAATTTTAAGACAAACAAATAGCTTAGAAACTAAGCAAAAAACCGCAACTCATACAAACTGCAGATTTTTGGTGTCAGTATTAACTATCCAGATCCAACATGATGACATTGGGCGCATTAATAAACAAAACAAACGTGGCTCCAAAGTCTTTGAGGCCGGATATTTCAGATATATAATTGGGTTCTCCGGTTTCCTCCCACAGTCCAAAGACATGCATTCAGGCCAATTGGACATATTACATTGCTCCTAGGTGTGAGTGTGTGAGTGACTGACTGTCTGTGTCTGTCTGTCTGCCCTGCGATGGACTGGCGACATGTCCAGGGTGTATCCTGCCTTTCGCCTGAAGACTGCTGGGATAGGCTCCAGCAGCCCCCCGCGACCCTGACGGAGAAGCGGCTTAGAAAATGGATGGATGGATGGAATTGGTCACCAGTGTACCGCAGTGCCAACACCACAAGTGACTTCAGCTCGCTAGATTAAAAGTCTTTAAGGTAATAAATTAGGAAGATACACTAAAAGCAAAAGCCAAATTTGCTAATCCAAATCTGTGAGAGGTGGGAGACAGACTAAGAGAAACCTAAATCTACAATGAGAAAAATTTGAAAAAAAATGACCTGATGTAAATAATTGGGCCCCATTTCAAGCTTGAGCTCAGACCCCTCCTGCAAAGCTTGCTCCGTGTAGTAGTGCAACATGCAGGAAAGGAGCTGGGAGGTTTCCCCAGCATTCCCAGGCCTGGCCACTGAGTGTGGATCAGCCACTGACCTCGTTGCGGTTCACACTCTGTATTTAAATCTATTTTGAAGGGAAGTGAAGCCAAGCCCATTCCACATGCACATACAGACATTTGCTCTTTTTCCCCTGTGTGCATGGAAAAACACCTCTCGGTCGTTCTCACCGAGCACAGACCCCACACCAGGCATTGTACGACCTCACTTCATTTGTAATTTCATCTGCAGCATGTAGAACTTACACCCACAGCAACCTCTTGCACTCATGGCAATGGGCTCCTTCAGCTGCATCACTGGCACTACACTCAGCTAAACCCACACATGAGAAAAATAATCGCTAATATTTCTTGGCAGCAGAAGCTGGTATTTTAGTGACACTTGTGGGACTTGAGCGATAGCTGTGCTGTGGCGGTGGTCTTTTTCTACGCCACATTTTTAAGCACCCTCCAGTATCTGCCCGCATGCCAAAATCAGTTCAGTCATGTAGCATGTAGCTCTCACAAAGCATAGAGCCTGGTGGGTGTGTTTTTCTAATGGGTTAAATCACACTTGCTCGTAGAGCCAACCATCTCTAGAAACTGCTATCGCACAAAGCACCCACAGCAGATGGAGACCATATGTACAGCAATGAGGCTCAGGAAGCCTGCAACAGGGAGAGAGGGAGACAGGGTGGGAGAGTGCGAGGAGTTCAGCCATGTCTAGATCCACTAAAGGTCTGCAACGAAACCCAGAAATGGTCACAGCCCTTTATTGGTTTTAGCCAACAGGATTTGCTGAGAGTTGCTGGGTGATCAGAAAGTTGGATATGTCTAGAAGCGTACTGTTGGCTGCGTTTTACAAGCCTGAATGAGTTAAGACATGAGTGATGGTGAGAAACAGACCCTCAAAAGCCTCAACATTCCCACAAGTCTAACAGAAACAAACACACACCCTGACATGCAGTACTCCGAGTGCTCGCAATGTACACACTCCACTCAGCAATGGACAAACCAAACACTGAACCAATGGACAAGCAGAAAAGTTGAAACACTAGAAATAAATACTTGAGAGTGAACAGTCCATCTTACTGAAATAGAAAAACACAAAAGGGACACTCATGTGTGTCCTTTGTGCTAACAACCATCTATTCCATAAGAACTAAATGACAAAGTGACATATCTTTGCTGTCACATTCAAACCTCATACCCTGAAGGATCTTCGCTTTTCTTTTTCACACCATTTGAAAATCCCAGCTGCCCTTTATACTGTGCGGAGATTTTATGATGAATGGAGCAATAGAAATGTCAAAAACTACTTGGAATAAAATCTTGTTGCATTAAAACTAAGAGTATTTTTTCTATGAAGTTATCATTTAAGAGGGTTTTTTTTTTAATGACTAGGGCTTGGTATTAAAATTTAAACCTACCGACTGAGTTACATCAATAATATCAAGTACTGAAAAATTCAATGTGATTCAATAAAGAATTTTAATAGAATTTTTAAAGTCAATATTTAATACCGGGACAAATCTTACCAAAGACAAATTAGCCAAAAAGCATGGTTGTTACAAAACTGAGACTGCTGAGTAGCAGTTTAAACTACACTTTATGGCCAAAAGTATGTGGATACCCCTCCTTATTACTGTATTCAGGTGTTTCAGCCACACCCACTGCTAAGAGGTGTATAAAATCAAGCAAATAACCACATAATTTCCACAGATAAACAATTGCACTAGACTGGGATGTACAGAAGAGCTCCGTGACTTTACATGTCACTGTCAAAGGATGCCACCTTTGCCACAAGATAGTGAAATATTTGCCCTGCTAGATCTGCACAGCCAACTGTAAGTTGTCTGTAAGCAACAACAGCTCAGTCAGTGGTACACCACACAAAGCCACAGAGCTGGGTCACTAACTGTTGAAGTGTATAACGTGTAATAATTTATTATCTATGCTATTTGCATTACTCACTACAGAGTTTTAAACTGCGTCTGGAAATAACATTGACAGAACTATGCATCAGGAGCGCTACAAAATGGGTTTCCATGGCTGATCAAGATCATGATGTGCAATGCCAAGTGTCGGCTGTAGTGGTGTAAAGCATGCCACCCCTGGACTCCCACACAGTGCAAATATTTTCTTTGCAGTGACTAATCACACTTCACTGACCAGGCATCTGGCAGTCTGATGCATGAATCTGGGTTTGCCAGATGCCAGGAGAACACTTCCTATCAGAATGCATAATGCCAACATAATGTTTGGTGGAGAAGGGATAGTGGTCTGAGGCGGTGTTTCAGGGTTTGGCCCCCTAGTCAGGCCTCTTACTTCAATGCAGAATAATGTTAAAGCAACAGCATACAAAGACAGCATACACACACTATTTTATGCTTCAAACTTTGTGACAACAGGTTAGGGAAGGCCCTTTCCTGTTCCATGACATGAAAGCGAGGTCCATTTCATAGCCATGGTTTGATGAATTTGGAGGATCTCCAAGTGGTGTGCATAGAGCTCTAACCTCAACCCCAGTGACCACCTTTAACTAGAACGTTGATTGCAAGCCTGTCTTCTGATCCTGTGCCTAACCTCGCAAATGCTCTACTGATTGAAGAGGCACAACCCCCACACAGACACTCCAAAATCTTCTGGAAAGCCTTCCCAGAAGTACAAGAGATGTTATAGCTGCAAAGCTATAACATATAGAGCTAACTCTATATCAATGTGCATGATTTGGAATGGGATGTTCATATAGGTGTGATGGTCAGGTATCAATATACTTTTGGCCATATATACGTTCTACAAGCACCACATGTAAGTAGTCTGCCATCTATTGCAGAAAAAATAACTTTACAGTAATTTCTGGTTTAAGCCACACGCTCTTTTGCTTTGTAATTTAAAAGAAAAAAAACATTCATGCATCAGCATTGAAGTCAAGGTCTTAGAATTGGTCTCAGTACCAGAAAATCTTGAACAATATCCAGCTAGTCATTAAAGTGACAGCATGAAATTACATGGACACTTGATCAGACTAAAACCTCTCCTTCTATATTACCGCACAGGTGCAGCATCCTGACTACTGAAACTCAACAATATACAATAAAACGTATTTAACAGCTCAACAACAGTCTTCAGTAAACACCAGTGCTTATTTCTCATCAGCTTGTAAGACCACACAAGCACTGGCTGCCTACTGAGAAAGAACAGTTATGAATGAAATCCTTGGCCTTCACGTTGCAGGACAGCCATCTACTTCATTCTTCCCTGTCTCCAGAGAAGGCCAGAGAGCTAACACCATCATCTCAAACAAGAGGATAATCCAGGTCTCAATATTTTCTAGTCAGAAAGCCCACTATACATCCTACTCAAGTATTCACTTGGAGAGAATTATTATTATTGACAAAGTGTCATGTTCAAACAAGGCTGACTCACTACAAAATAGACAGCAGCTACAACAGGGGAATACTGCTATGTTGTGAATGAATGGAGAGAATTGATGCTTGTAAAAAAATTAGGAGCACTGAAAAGTGATGGGTGAAATATTAACCACAGTTATTGCCCAAAGTAAGTAAACTTAAAGACAAAAGTGTGTTGATGTGATGTATTTTTCTGAAAATTATATGCATTATCAGTCAAAGTTTAGACAGACTGAACATGTATTTTTAATAAGGGTAAAGATACCGTGATCTGAAGACCTGCAAATGAGTTTCTAAAACAAAAACAAAAACAGAAGTTGATGCTTATATACAAAAGTATTTCTAAAGCAAACATTTAAATTTAATTACAAAGCAATGAAAAAATATTAAAATGCCCTTTAAATGGCAGTCAGGCAACCCTCACTCACTGAATAGGCAGAGAAGGCCTAAAAAATTTAAATTAAAAATACATGTCCACATTCAGCTCATTTTTTAAAATGTAGAATCATCATGCTTGCTGTAATTGAACTCTGTGAGCATAGTTTTTTTGGGGGAAAAAAGGGTTGAATTCTTGAAACGCCCAACAGAGAATGATCCGATTGGGCTTTTCTCCCATGGTATCTAGGTTGATATGGCCGAGCAAACTCACCAATTGGTTAGGACTTCAGAATGTAAACTGTAGGCCTATCATTGCAATTACAGGGAACTGACAGAGGAATCAATCAATTGTGGTGAGAAAATGTGTCACTCTAGGCCATCAAGTCCCAAATACACCATTGACTGCAAGCGCGAATGAACAATGCATTTCAGTTGTTAGAAATTAAATTGAAAAACAGCAGCAGCTCTATGTCAGGGCTGTTTACTGAAAGTCACTGTAAAACTGCTACAAACAAATTTAAATCACAAACAGCCAATAATTGTCATTAGATTAGCGCTAACATACTACTAGAATCACAAAAGGAAACTGGCAAAAGTTAACATTAATGTTTATGCTGTTTTTGACTGTGTTTTGATATACATAGCCTGAACTGAAGGCTTAGATATGACGGCCACAGTTCGCCACTGCATCTTCTTCAGTCCTGTTGGAAAAGCGCCCCAATATTATGTCACAGTCCATGTTATACCTGTGATGTCTTCACTATTAATCTAAAATGTGGAAAATAGTACAAATAGGTGAAAAGAAAAAAAAAACTTCTATGAGTTTTTGCACATTTGAGTCATGAAAATTCACTGCATTGCTTCAGTGAACAGTATGGCTAGACTTGTGAGCTAAAATGTTGCAAAGTATCTCTACTGAACAGCCAGAGATGAAGGCACACACACATACACATGCACACACTCACAGTCACGTTGTCATGCAGAAACATGTTCTCTCTGAGGCTGCTGGGTAATGACTGTGCTGTTTGTGCTTGCTGTGTGTGCCAGCATGATATTGAGCTAAACGTCCGTGTCATAGCCAGCCCCGGAAGCCCCGCGGCACCGCTTTCAAACCTCCGACAGGACCTGTAATGGAAATCACTGCCTCATGCAGTGACCCCCTCCAAGCACATCACCCATCCAGCAAAACTCAGGATTCTCTGGCCTGCTGTGTTTGATGATGGCCCACCCCATCATCAGCCTTGGCCCTCCACTTATCAGCAATCTGGGACACACAGTGGAGCTCTCTACAAACCCACACACATATACACAGCATTCGCATTTCACACAGAGTAGGGCCATTGTAGGACGCTCAGGCCAAGATGCCCATGAGGGATAAGCACTGCCTCTCGTCCACCAGAACACTGATGTGGGTCAGAAAGTCCAGCAGATTACCGTGCATTCCCGAAAGGCTTCTCCTCTGACTCATTCATATTCGGGACCTTTATTTTCTTTCAGAGTCCGCTCTCATTACTCTTCTCATTCTTCCCAGAGTGCAGTGGTAATTTGCGAGCAACTGAACTCTAAATTGTGCCATAATTGCTTAACTGGCCCTGTGTGATTCATCATTTTGACTTGGTGGAGGGGCGCTCCATGTTATTGGAGCTTTACCGTGGACGCACATGCAGGCGGTGACTGATGAGACTGAAGCCTGTCGGAGATCTCTCACAGCAAGCATTACTCCATAGTGATGGAGGAAAATAAGATGGTGGTACCATGAATGGCAAGCACAACAAGTTGCTCTGTGTATACCACTTAATCTGTATATACAATCTGTACATAGTGAAATACACACACACACACACACACACACACAATATATATATATATATATATATATATATATATATATATATAAAATGTGTGTGTGTGTGTGTGTGTGTGTGTGTGTGTGTATGTATATATAGCATTTTGGTGTATTTTATATAGCAGAGATGCTATCAGTGACAGCAAAAGTAGACATCATGAGTAAGTTTAGGGGTGCATACATAATTTTACATCAAAGCACTCTAAATGACTTTGTCTACATATCAATGACTGAATTATGCTGATTATTTTGAAGAAGCACTGGAATTTCCCTCTAACTGGAAAGTGCCTTACACACCCATTTTCTAAGGCTCTAAACCACTTATCCTTCTGCGCCGTGGGGGGAGCTGGAGCATATACAAGTGGTCATTGGGCAGAAAGTGCGTTAGAAAAACAAGATTTTATTCCAAGTAATTCAATATCATTTGAATTGGTCCACTTATGACACAAAGCCCATATCACCCAGCTGGCAATCAAATAACGTAAACATGAAATGGGGCAAACACACACACAGACACACACACACACACACACACACACACACACACAAATATATAAATAAATATTAAATAAATTCTGCAATGTGAATTCAGTTCTGATTCTGATTGATTCTGAAGGCTCTGCACCACTTAGGCTGACTGCACTATGACTAGACCTATAATCAATTATAGTGTACTCGAATATCTTTGACATGTGCTTGTGGAGGGTTGATTGCATTTTCTTTCAATCAGAATGTAAAGACACATTTTTAAAACTTCAAACGGATCTGGTATCACGCTGATGCTGATGTGGTTGTGTCATGTGAAAACAACATACAGTTACACATCCTGAGCCATTTGTTGAAACCATAACAGCAACAATACATGGGCAACAGACCTACACTGGATCAACCGCTACTGAAACACACAGACATAAAGGTACAGCATATGAGGGCAATCCATATGCTACACCCTACAGGGAGATTTCAGATAAACAACCTCTCACTCTCTCACTCAACTGTGAAAAAAGGATTCACTTAATAGTCCCAGAAATCACAGAAGAAATTAAAAATAACACCACAGTCTCTCTTAATAGAATAGATTAACATGTTAAAGTTATAAATGCCTTTCCCAAGCTTACAATTTCCTTCATGTTTCAGACCAAACACTGAAAACACCATATATAGTAGTGTGCTATAACAGGTAAACACACACATTAGGCTCCTGTTTGTTTTCTCAGTCTCCACTCCAAGCCTTAAAGCATTACTGTTAAACTACATGTTCTCTCTCTCGTACTTTCACACCCACAAGCTGTGGGAAAATATATATAGGAATTTAGAGAAGAAAGGAAGCTGCCACAGAAAGAGTTCTCTTGCTAAAACCAAAACATGCCGCCTCAGCAAAAAGCCCCCCTCCCACTTCCTGTCATTGCTTCATATTACATACTAAGAGTAAAGATGTCAAAAAGCAGTCATTGTATAATATCCTTTGCTTTCATCCCCAGGGAAGTGTGTAGCACATGTGTATCACAGCACATGTGAGTATTTTACAGTCAGTGCCTGAGAATACTGAAATTACACACACTCTTAACACTACACACAACACTACAATCACTGCCTTATGCACACTTATTTTCAAATTTCTCTTTAGTTGCTTACACACTGCCCATCAAAAGTCTGTCCTTGTATGAAGAGTATGATCATGATGATTTCACAGTTTTCTTTTCTAAGCTGTGGGGGATTCCACCAATTTTGGTAAAAAAAAGTGCAGCACAAAGAAATGAAGATTTCATTACGCTGTTGGTGATAAACTGGGGTCTCATTTTATTTGTATACTATGATGTGGTCCCTACAGATCTATAGATTAACTGATGAAACTCAGGTCAGGTCAGGTTTAGGACTAGAAAAAAAAATAAGATTAATTTATTAGGTTTTTAGTTGTAAATAAAAGCATCTAAACCCATTATACAAATATGTATTACAGATTTGTATTAACCTTCTCAAAGCTATCGTAAAACGATGTCTCAGACATCAGTATAATCATAAAGGAGAATTACGCTGGTTTTTATTTACAAATGTCTGTATGATTCAATTCTCAAGACAGTACAAACTGTATTTCAGAGTGGTTTGATGTGAAGCATTTAATTGGAGAGAAACGTACTGACTCAGATGTCTTTACAGTGGTGGTGATGGGCACCAGGGATCATGATATCTAAGAGAGGAAGTATTTTATTTACTATCCAAAATGAACACTGAACATCAAAGGCATTAAATTCATTGGATATCTGGTTCCTATCAACACATCTGCAAACAAATCTTACTTTCTCTGGAATAGAGCATTTCACATCAACCCACTCTGAATGACTCTGTTCACATCTTAACCATTGAATTATGCAGAATTTTGATCTGTTGAATTTCATTTTAAACACCTGGAGCATAATGAGTGCTGACTTCACATCAAGGGGAAAAGGTATGGGGTTTGGCATTATTCATAAGGTTCAGTATTAGCAAAGAAAATTGGCAAGATCTAAAAAAATGTTAATTCATTGCAAAAAGCTCAATTTACATTCTGATGATCTAAGTGACTCTAAACTTGCTATCCAATGGGGCAGAACCCTTTAAAGACAGTATTTCTGCTTTCTTGCAGCGCCGACATCACTAGCGTTCTCCTTCAACCTCTGCTGCAGCTCCACATGGAGCAGAAAGCCATGAGGCACTTCATGCTCAACTGATTAGATCCCATTAAGGGTGGCTGAGGCCCAAGAGCAGAGCCGCTCCAAGCCTCATGCTCACAGGCCAGCGTTGCTGTTTTTTCTGCTCCACTGGCACACATCTTGGTAGTTTAATGACTTTATGACTAATGACATGATTCTGCCAGCTATAGTGAATTCACAAATACTGTGCTTACTGACCTTTATAAACAAACCACGCTAAGACAGCTGAGCATGCACGGCAACAGCTGGTGCGCTGCTTCACGACAAGCAAGTTTAAATATATTCCAATTTTGCGTCATTTAAAACAACAAAGGTATTGTTTATGGAACCGAAGTGTAAGTGTTGTTCTGTCCGGCATGAAGGGCATGGAGGCGGGTCCCCGCTTGCATCATCCTGACTCAGAGGTTTGAACTCAGGCCCAACTCGCTGTCAAAGCTAAATCAACTCCAGACCAGAGACTCAAATAGATGAAGTGTTAACTTGTTTTCCAAATGCATGGCTTGCCTCGTGCCTTCACATCCAGCAGGCTGTCCAAGGTCAAAACTGAGCTTTATGCAGCAGGAAGATGAGGAGTGAGATTAGACCAGAGGAAAGCTGCCCCATGTGTGTCTTTGCTGGATCTTCTATGCAGGGTGTGGTCTTTCATACCAGGTTTCACTCTATTAACCATGTTAATGTGACTATCAGTGATTCATTTTTACTGTTTTCATGCTACACATCACAGCTTTATCCATTAAAATCATATTTTTGCATTTTCCACAATGGGCACATTCACGTGTGTTACATAATGCTGAATGGACTGCCAGAGAAATTACAGCCAAGCTCTTGATGAGGGCTGTGTTTTGGAAAAGAGGGTGGACGCCCGTTAAGAAAATCACGCCAGTCTCCAAGAGCCTTTTCCAAAGTTGCATCCCAGTCCAACCATGGGTGGATCAAGGGAGAAGTTTGTTCTGGCTTTAGCTTCACAGATTATTTTCTTTTAATAATACTACTGGCCTAATGGTGTTCAATAGTGTTCTGTGTTTAAATGTCAAGTTGTTCATAAAAAGTTTTTGAGGGCATGTACTTTGCATGAAGAAAAAGAGAAAGAACTCAACTGAATGCCCAACATGTCTTAGTCCTAAGCTTTTAAGGTATGTCATGTAGAAATGACTATACAGTGATATATAACAGCATCTCCTTTAAATTGCCAGGACCCATTGGTAGATTGAGATTTATGTAAGATAAGATAAGGCTTTATTGTCATTCGCATCACATGTGGTACATGAGGTGGAATGAAATAGTGAACTCAAGGACTCAGTTAACTCCCAAAAGTAAGCAACAAATAGTAAGGTGCAAATAACAGCAGCATGGAACACAGCAGCATGAGTAAAAGGGAGAAGGTGTACATCTTAATACTGGTAATGTATAAAGTGACATGTATAAAGTGACGTGTGGGAGTGATATAATGGAGGCACTGATTCAGTACAGCAGCGGAGATAAATAAGTGGACATGAAGTGCCATTGCAGTGATTGTCTAATTGGAATTTAAGAGTCTTATGGCTTCAGGGAAGAAGCTGTTCCTCAGTCTGGTTGTTTTACTCTTAATGCTCCGCAGCCTCCTACCTGAGGGGAGCGGGACAAAAAGTGTGTGTGCTGGATGAGTGGACGTCCTTCATGATGCCAGTAGCCCTTTTCCTGCATCTGGAGGTGTAAATGTCCATGGCGGTGGGAAGGCTGACTCCAACAGTCCTCTGCACAGCCTTCACCACCCTCTGCAGTGCTTTCCTTTTGAGCCACTTCCGTGCCACACGGTGATGCCGGAGCACAGAACGCTCTCAACCACACATCTGTAAAATGAGATGAGGACTGAGCTCCCGAGTCCAGCACGCCTCAACCTTCTGAGGAAGCAGAGGCGCTGATGTGGCTTCCTGATCAGGCTGGAAGTGTTATTACTCCAGGGAAGATTGTTACTTAGGTGTACGCCCAAGTGTTATGTTGTTCTTAACATGTCGTTCTGTTATGTTGTTCTTAACATCTGGGACACAATCTATGACACAAAATTAGCTAGCTAGCAAAACTGCACTTCCAACCCATCTATGAGTTTAATTGGAGGTTTTTTGATGTAACATACATTAAATCATGCTAACTTACATTACATCTATGGGCTAACAGCTGATGACTGCATCATCCCGCACACCCACACCCACATCTGGAGCACTGGATTTTTTTAGTAATTTCGCACTCAGTTTGTTGCCGCTCTAATAAGTCTATGTTCCCACCCACATTTAGTGTCACTGCATGACAAATACTCCATGGCAAATGTTCAGTTCAGGTTTTTAATGGCACATGTTTGTTCCAAATAGAAGACAGCTTCACAAAGCTAAACAGCATAACGCATCTGAGAGGTGGAGGGGGAGTCAGTCTCAGTGGACACAGAGGAACATTATAAACTATGGCAAGACTGTAGGAGTTTGGAGGGTAGGATGCTGCTCTCTAACTACAGACAGAAATAGCTGTTTCAGACGAGTATTCAGTGATGTCTGAAGGACAGTACACAGAAAGATATTAGGTAACACAGCTGTACACTGAAAAACTGACCCCTCTCTAAAGTTTCTTTCATATTTCCTTACAGTAGCAAAACTAAGACGTCTGAAATTAACCAATGAACATAGAAGACACTGTTCTGTCTTGGTTAAACATGAGGAACATTTAAGCCTGGTTATTTAGAAAAAGATTAATCTTCAACTGTTTTAAACTCTAAGTAGAGATTACTCCTTTACATTAACAACTTTTTTAGTCGAGGACTGCACTCTTAAATATAGAGGTGCTGAAAAGGCTCTTTGGAGTACTGCTAGTGATGAAAACTTTCAATGCATGGTCATTTAACCTTTTAGCTGTCGCCCCATTTTTTGCTGGAAATGGCATACCCAAAGTAAAAGGAGTACTATTCCCACATACCGTGGATCATTGATCTCTAAACTGATTTCTGGCTCTTGCTGTGTTATCAACGGCACAGGCTTTGGATTATGATTTTTCTGTGGACAGTGGTAAAGCTTTAAAAGTAAGAACCCACAGATTTGCTTGCGTTCGTACTTGCCACACCATGACTGCTGTGAATTATGGATCATGAAATGGATCACGGGAATCCTGAGATTTCAAGTTTCCTAACGGTAAATTGTGTCACCATATTGCTTGTCGATTTAATGCATCAAATGCTGTATAAAAAACTGAAGTGACTGCTTCGCCGAAAGCGTGCTGGTATTAGCACAAAGATCTTGAAAACCTTTTTGAAGTTTAAAGAACCTCTACATGATGTCAAGGTTCTATACTTGGAATGAAACATATGTTCATTCAAACTATTTAATCAATTAAGCTAAATTAAACTAGTTCAAGTGTTTGTTACCACGTGAAGCTTTTTTAGGTTGAACTAATTAATCATTTTTTACAGTTTAGTAAAATACAATATTTTCCCCCATACTCTGTAATCAGATTAATTAAGACACTGTTTACTCTCTGTGTGTGAAATGTTGTGTCTCTGTTGAGTCTACTGAGCTGCTAGAGAGCAATGAGGGGAAAGGGGGAGGACTGAGAACCCCCTGCTGTAGAAACAAATCACACTTCTTCATAAGCACAGTCACGTTCAAATAGATCGGACAGCATAACTGCAGCTTTCTTAATATCAAAAATTTTGTCACAATGAAAAATAGCTTTTAAACACAATAAACAATAACTCTATAAATGGAAACTAGCAAAGACAAAAAAACTCCAGTTCACTTTTGGTTTAGCAAAATCCTATGTACTTCCATCTAAATATACTATCAATGTTACTGAAGAATAAAGTGCGTAGGGCAACTAAGGAACCTTCAAAACATTTACATTTAATGGCTGCTGTATAAACGGGTTGAATGTCATGCTACTACAGTACAATATTTGGATCAATAAAGAACTTTTAATGGATAGTTCTTCAAACAAAACTCCCTAGAAACCTCTCACCTGAAAGGTTATTTAAGGAACCAGAAGTGGTTCTTCCATTGCATTGCTCCAAACAATGCTTCAGGCATCTTCACTTTTAAGCGTATACTTACAAGTTGACAGTGTCCTTAAAATCGTACAACAAATATTTGTACAAAATATAATGTGACAACATACTTTGTCTCCACGCAACATAACACTGTCATTTTCTGTGTGGGCGCCATGGCGTTTTGAAGTTGCCCACACATCTAGCAGAAACACCTCGCATGGCTTAGCGTATGAGAACGATGAAATCAGCAGATCCTGCCAGTGTGACAGGCAATGTTCTTCTACCATTCATCATCTTCATCCCTCACATGTCTGCTCATGTCTCATCCTGCCCGTCATGTCCTCCACCAACCTCCAGCAGAACATGCAAATGGTGGTGCAAGCCCTACTACTTTTCACAAAACAAAAAATGATTACAGCAATTACAAATGATGAAAGTGCTGAATAGAACAGGCTTGGAGAAAAGTTCATGCTGTAATTATAGTGTAAGACCCCAAAATGCAAAATGCTTAAGGACAGAGTGACATTTATGAAAGGCTAATGCGAGGAGATAGGCTTCTCAACTGGGACAAGACTTCAGTAAAAGCTTCTTCTTAGACACAAAAATTGGACAGAAATAACCAAGCACAGGAAAAAAAACCCTTTGGACAAGTTCACTAAATATGTGAACAAAAAAATATGTACAACACTCTCTTTTATTGGATTTTGAATTGGAAAAAGGCTGAGCATGTGGGCTGTGTGAAGGCACAGCACCTTTCAGATAATCAATAGCTCATTTCCTCTGATTACTGTTCTTGTTTGTTCATATCTCAAGGCAATGAGAAACACTAAGCAAGCCCATCAATAGTGGATGGATGTTACTGGGGATGTGCAACTAATTGTATATTAATCACAATCATAATTTTAGCCAGTGCAATTAGGCATCTAATTACTAATCTCATTAATTAAAGATAATAGGAAAGGACTACAATTAAATACACCTTCACTATGTTTATGATGTAAGGGGTGGTTTCATGGTACATGCTAAGTCTAGCTTTAATACAACTTTTGGCTGAAAATAAGGATTCTCAGCTTCAGAACCTTTCTTGCCTTTTCAAAATGTGCAGTCGTGCATACTTAAATGACTGTAAGACTGCCATGGAGATATTGTCTTAGGTGCATATTATGATAAACTACAATAGAAAAAGAAATTACATGTCTGCTAATCTCTTTCCCCATGGCAATCAGAGTCGTGTTCCCTGGGAGAGTTAAAAATAGAGCTGAGACATTTAGCATACCTTTCTCACAAATGTGTAGTGTAACATCTGCAATCATTCTTTGATCTTTTTATAACATCTATGATGATCACAGCTTTACAGACAAGAACAAGATAGAACACAGGCAGATACGATCGGCAAGTTTTAGCTGAAAGGCTAGCTAGCAATACGGCTGTCCTTTAGATGAAACGGGCCTGCCTGCCTGCACAGGAAAGACAGATTTGTTGCAGGGTGCATGAAATACAATCAGCTTTGTCAGCTCCTGAGTTGCCCCCCTCAGCGGCTTTTACAGATACAAAAAGCAAAAATCCTTTCCCCTAAAGAGACGACCTTCATGAGCTTTCTCAATTTAAAAAATTATATTAAATTATATTAAAGTGCATACAAATAAAACAAAGGGTTATTAAGATTATTAAGCAACTGAATGGTTTAATGTAATCAAAGGACAAAATTAGGGCAGCACATGATCTATTCATATCGAATAAAAAACTAAAAAGTAATACTTTACTGGAAATTTAGGTCCAATCACTCCAGGCATGAATATTATTTATGTCTTGTATGTTAAAGCAGGAATTCCACTGATTTTTAAAACAGATCTGCATAAGTCATTCAGTAATGTGCCAAGCAAATACAGAAATTTATTCACTATTCAAATAGACCAGTGAACTTGCACGTCTTCTGTGTTTTATATCACCAGTACCCAAAGTAAAGCATGCATCTCCATTTTTTCCCATTTTTTATTTTGGTGCATCATTTTGTGCAGCAGCTGCCCTTCATGATGTGCCAAAATTTATGATGAATGGACCAATAGAAAATGGTCCAAAAAAAAAAAAATAAAAGATCTCAAATTACTTTGACTTACAATTTTGAGTGTTTTTGCCTTCTCCTCTTAACATTTTGCAGGTACTTTTTTTCAGACAGCAATGATATGCAATGTTGATAACGACAGTTAAATACTCTGATCTGAAAAAAAAAATTCTTTGGGTACTATCTTGCTTAACAGCACCACTCTGCCAGGAGTATTTTTTATGGAAGAATCTTACCTCAAAAAACTCTAAAACAATGTTACAAGCATTATCTGTAAAGATTTCATGTAATAACATTAGCCTGTGCAGGCATTCAACACGTCAGATTTCACATCAAACCATTCTGAATGACTAAATGACAGAACTATGAAAGAAAATATGAAAAACTGGTGGATCTCCCTTTTAAATTAATGAAATGTAATGCATTGAATATCAAGATGAATACTGGTACAGTTACAAGCTGCGTGACACAATCCCAGGCAATACGCTAACAGTTTCACTTCCGTTCACTTGATAAAAATAAATTAAACATTTTGCAACAGTTTTTGAGAAGCAAAAGTAAAAGTAGTGTCTAGACATGAGTTTGCATTTCTTGTTAACTAAAAAACAACTTTGACACAGGTACAGAAATCCAGTCTTGTCTGAGTAACACCTGCAGAGCTACTGAAAGCATTTTCAGAAACAACACTCCAGAGAAGTTAACTGGAAATCTGTTCAATTTTTTGGTGTGCAGTTTATTACACTGGCTCCTAAACCGAGCGAAGTAATTCTGGTAGGTGTGCTGCTGATGAAATCAGCCAAGATCAAGAGGCTTTATTGATTTATTTGCTTCCCCTGTGCCTGGAAAAGAAAGCTGATGTTCTGATAAAAAACAAGACTTATGTGGTTCAACAGTACTCAGAAAGATAGCTTGTTCCAGGTTGGTGCTTGAAGTTTTGATACAGGTAGGGCCTGTTTACACCTTACATTACCATGCGTTTTTTGTGATCAGGTTTCCCCAGTGTGAAATCTAGAGGTGCTATTCTGATGAAGAACAAAATCCACTCTTCTCCACTTTCGCACAACTCAATCTAAAGGTAACTAATGTAGCATATCATATTGATGCATCAACAATTTAGTGAGTAGTGTATATGGAATCCAGATGCGTGCTAATGCAAGATATTTATAGGCTCGTAGAGTTTAAATCTAATTCCAGAGTAACCCCACACTCTAGGTTAAGCTTGTTGAGTGCAGTAAACCACAATTCTCCTCTCACCTGACTGTGGACTGGGTCCATATTAAAGGCCTGACCATGTGTTCGGATTATTTTCCTACCCAGAAATGCAGCTGATCCATGTGATTCAGACTCCATGAGCCCCTCTGTGCCATTGCTGTCTCCCCATCTGCTCTCCCTCTGATTCTGTGTCTCTTTCTGAGAATTTTTCTGGTATGCCAATCAATAACTTCCATGTAAATAACTTCCAGTTATTTTTTAACTCAGCAGAAATGCCCAACAGCCATCAATCCTATCAGCAACATCAATAAAACATGCTGACTGGCATGTCTCCCCCCATTATTTTTGTCCCTTTGCATAAAAAAGCCAAACAAACCCAAATACCACTCAGAAACTTTTATTTTCATGATGGCAGAGCCTCTGATTAGTCCTTACTCGCCATCATACTGATCTTGAGAAAACCCAAGAGGAGCTCTAATACACAATCGTTTTATTGCTCTATAATTGTGGCCACTATGGCCACTATGTCTACTTCTGAGTCAACAGTAACAAAATCATAAAACGTGTAATTCCCAAATTACGGCAAAGAATACAGATATTCCCTTGTGGTGCAGCTGTTCACAAAATGTTTAATGTGTTTTTGTTGAGAAAAAAATAAAAAGTGGCTGAAAACATGCTTCAGATGAATATGTTAAAGCAGCACTATGTACTTTTTTTCAGTTACGTTACTGAGTCAGGAAAAAAATTGTACTAAAACAGTGTGTGTGCACTGCTGCAAGTCACCCTGCAAAAGTCTGATATAATAATCAGCATCAGTCAGATGTGACCGAATTCCGAATAGAGTTAACATACATGACAAAATGTTCTTCCACACGTTGTGTGCAATTACACATTACCAACAGAGAGGTCGCCAAATCCCCAAATATTATATAGTGCAGCTTAAGTGTTTAAATTTTCAGTTAATTAGTAAATTTAACATTACAATATGACATGTTGTATTGTTACATGCCTAATAAACTGTACACTAGGTTACCAACTTACAGTGTTCTGCAGTCTGCTGAAGAGGGGCCTTTGTTTACTTGAAATATTTCAAGTGTGATGTCAGCTTGCTGGGTGTCAGCAAGAGATGCCTATAATGATTTCCAGTGATGCAGTGTTGGAGACCGCAGAAGAGGAATGTTCCATGCAGTGTTTTCAAACAGAAAGGACAAACACACTTCACAGGAAGAGCCTTGTTGAAGTCACAGCAGCATAAACTACTGAATTAAAGCTTGACTAACTAGCGCTTGACTATCAAAGCAAATACCTTTAAAAAGGTAGATAATGTTTTATTCTGCTGCCTTCAAACAAACTCATAAATCTGAGTACTGAGCCAGGTGTCCAGAGCTAGCATCCATGTGGTATCGTAACCACAAGTAAATCAGCTTTTTTTTTTTTTTTTTTTATTCAACTGCAAATGATGTAATTATGATCAAAAGAGGGCTTTCTTAATAGCTCCTGAAATGATGCTTAAATATTTTTGAAGCCATGCCACTGGCAATAAACGACTAACATTAGCCTACCAAATGAGAAATAAATGAAATGAATGAACTGGTCAAGCATGCCATCATTGTCTCATATTAAATAATGGAGACTAGCCAGAGTCTGAGTCATGCATCTACCGGCCAATTAGACAGAACCCTATTCATGATGAAAAGATCTTTGTTAATGATTCACATTCTAAAGACTAGACCTCATAGACTGAGTATATGATCTCAGCTCAAGCCCTGTAGATCACCATTTGAACAGCAGCTCCTTTATTAGATGAGAGGTGTGAATTGTGTCAACAGCAGGCAGCTCCAGGGAGCACCAGGGAGCCCAGTATCAGGGAGCCTCAGTCGCACAAAGCCGACCCGCTGGGCGGAAGCAGCCTGCCAGAGGTTTATTTTTAGAGCACTGGGCCAAAGCCTGCATAGGCAAATAAACAGGCATCAATCTACAGTGCGGCGGATGCTGACCCAGGTCAGGAAGTCCTGCTTGCCTACCTTATATTGGCCACTCAACTGAGACACTGTAGCCATGTGGATAAAACTGGGACATGTAGATAACCGGCACTCTATAAAGCCAAAACATATTATTTGAGTCAATATCTCAGTCAATTCTCAGACTTATATCTGAAAGCATTATTTATTACCCTCAATATATCAGCCCCTATATGACAGCGTGTGCAGCTTGTGACTGAGATAAGGACTTACTTATGCCCACCTCCATACATTTCTAGGATACATGGCAGTGAGGCCCGCAGTTGAAAAACTGAGAGAAAAGAAATTGTAGAGGCTATTTAAGACCGTTCAAGACTTGGTGACTGAACTTAAGCAATAACATTGTCGCCACACTTTACTGCAAATAAGCCAAAGTTTACACTAGTTAAATACATAGCTCATAATTTTGATACCACATATTGTTCTTGCTATAAAGTCATCTGTGAGGTGTAATTTACATTTTCATCACCTTTGCATATTTTTTCCAGGTGTAATTGACCTTTTTTCTGTATCTATACATCTGGCTTTTAACTATTTATCTAGAAGTCTTTACTGTATTTGAGTATTTTATGTGCTGTTTGTACATTAAGCCTTTGAAAATCAAGGTTTAATTAGTCATTATGTTTATAGCCTACTTGATGCTCTGTAAAGATGTATCCGCAGAGACATCAAGCTGCTTTCTCCAGTCTGTGTTGAGGGTGGAGAAGACCTGAGGGTCCTCTCCCGACACTTCACAAAGGCTGTAACTGCCCTTTTTCTGTATCCATATATCTGGCTTTTATCTGTCTATCTATCTATCTAGAGTTCTTTACTATATTTGAGTTTTTATCCTTTATCCTGTCCTAAAAGCACAAGTTTACTGAAGAGCACATCTTCTCTTATATAATAATGATCACCCTTTAAATCCCAAATGATTTGAGCTCTCTGCAAAATTAGGGGGTGAGAAGAAAATGAATCTAGCTAAATCATGCAAATCACATGAACAGCAGGAAAACAACAAAGAATAATCACTTAGCAGCTGTTTAGTTACCACAGCTGCTTACAGAAATGCAAGCTTTGAGAAATGCACATTTGTTGTCATGGCTCAAGAAACTGACAAAAAGAAAAAATATCAACCATTGAGTTGATATTTCAACGGCCCAACAAACCAACTTCTGCTTAATTTCTTTGTCCACTAATGGTTTCTAAGTTGTTTGAATGGGGGAAAAAATGGTTTAAAATATGTTGCTCAACATGATGTTTGATTGCTATTTGACTGACTGTTACATGAAACTTAATCCATTAAGTTAACTGTTGTGACTGAGTTTCAAGTGAGTTGCTGCACACATTACATCATACAACTTAAGCGCAATTTAGTTTTACGTATGTTGCACGCAACCGAAGTTGCGTTAAAGTTTCACCATGTAACGCCAGCCTAAGTCCTTCTCCTTTAAAACGCAGTTGAGACGTAGTAAACAACTAATACAATATTCTAATTCTAATTACAAGATTGCTCTTACCCACCCTGTCTTTGTTTACTCACCTGAAATGAGAATGACAGAAAAGGATGTGATGTTAATGATAAGATGCTAAAAAGATCTAAATTATATTTCACCTATATAGTTATATCTTAAGAGTTGTAAACTTGTTGGGACACAAAATTAATGCAATAATACCTTTATGTGTCCAAACACTGACCTAGCATGTTAGCATGTGGTTGACAATTTCATAATATCACAACGTTCATGTCGTTGAGTTGTCAATTGGATTATTTGGTTAGACTATCAAGATTAACAAGTCACCTATGCTTAGAACAATGACATACAAAATATAAACATGTGAAGTTTTGAAATATCTGCAACATTTCGCGATATGTGACATATTGGCCATGACAAATTACATCTATCATGCATCAAAACACTACAGATTATTTCAATCATGTTTTACATAGTTCTCTAAACTTTCCTTTGCATATAATATGCATCTGGTAACAAAAATCCTATGCATTTCATTCTTGATTGCTGCCTGACTGAGCCCTTAGCATCACCCAATCAACACCCTGTCAATGTTACATAGTCCACATGTGTGTTCTGCAAAGCCTGTTGTACAGATCATCTCTCCCTTATCATGAATGAACATTCCCTTTCATCACCTTAACCTGATGTTGTTGTGCTGAAAAGAACACCACCCAATCCTGCGTCCAACAAAGGGAACACACATTAGAAACTCAGTTGTGCATGTTTTAGTGAACCTTTATGTAAACAGCCCTCAATCAGCCGGCATTGCTGAAAAATAGATGAATGATTTAAATCCTCCCTCCAGAGATGGGAGGATATGTAACAGAAGTCTGTGTGCCATCTATCATAATCACAGGCACAACACATTTTTCCCATCTGCAGTACAGCTTGACCGTGGGGGAATGTGGTGTTGGCAGGGAGATAAATATAAAGGCAGCCAGACAGGAGAGCTTCTGA
The DNA here is from genome assembly GCF_015220715.1 of Pygocentrus nattereri. Taxonomy (NCBI): domain Eukaryota; kingdom Metazoa; phylum Chordata; class Actinopteri; order Characiformes; family Serrasalmidae; genus Pygocentrus; species Pygocentrus nattereri. Next base: position 5,487,190 of record NC_051217.1, on the reverse strand, counting down.
TGGAGCATCTCAGGACAGATGGGATGGTTGCATGAGTTCTGAACAAAAGCCAAAGGGATTGGCAGGGGGCACTGTTTTATTGTTCACTGATGTCTTTTGACATGGGCCCCCTTAGCATGGCCTGCTATTTTTCATGTAAACATGTTCTGCGATTCTTGCCATACAGGCACAGAAATTCAGAGAGAAGCATCTGAGAGAAGAAGAAAGTAGAGTGTGCCATAAGACTTTACGCAGGTGACAGCCATGTCCCGGAGCAATGACCTTTTATAAGCCTCCCTTCTAAAATCTGACAGCTTTGCTCATGCTGGAATCGGGCTAATAATGAAGCATTTTGCCACTGGCACAACCTCAATGATTCAAATGACTACAGCACTCATTCAAGCAAACCGAACCCAACAGTGTTCAGGGCAGATATTCATCTGAAATCAAAGCTTTCACGGTGCGTGTGCTTAAAATGTTCATTTATTGGAGTGTGGATATCTTGTCGCTCTTGCACTAGTTTTTAATATTGTCATTAGCACACAGTATCTACTGAAATCCACACCTAAAATTTTATTTAATTCTTTTAATTACCACTTTCTTGCTTTATACTTACTTCATGGTCCTGTATGTTTTCTACTTCCTTTTTACATGAACTTCATCCATGCATTCTTTCATTCACTCCTTCATTTATGCCACTCTTGGAAAAGTTATTTAACATTAGCATGCACTTGAGAATCTATTAAAATCAGTGTCTGGTTTTTAGTACTTTAATTGCCATTTTATTTTTTTTATTTATTTAGATTTATCTAATTATTTTATCCAGTCTCTTAAATATCTTTCATTATTTAGTTTTAGTGCTCATAGTACATTCTTTGAAGCTTATATATATATATATATATATATATATATAGGCTTTACAGCTTATTTTTACTCTAAAAATGTACACTGTGCATTACTATGGTTGTTGTCATACATGCAACCACATTGCTTCCTGAAGTATCTTGAGGTCTGAATAATGTGGAAAACTCTAACTTTATGCTACAGTATTACAGAGATTAAGACAGCAAATAGATAAAACACTAACACTGCCAAAGCCCTCCAAAATCATTTCCAAATGACCTGCATAACTACTGGACTGCTGATTTTTTTTCTCTTCTGCCAGAATACAGAACTTGGCTCTAAATTTCAATGTATCTGCTCAGGTCAAGTAAATGACCTTCTGCCCACACTCCACGCACTTCTGATCTGACTCATTTAAACAGCCATGGCGTCACTCACAAAATCTCCTGGTGTTTCGACTTCGTTTCAGCTTCAGAGGGGAATCTCTAAACTGTCTTCTCTAGCCCATAAAAGGAGAATCATTGATGCTTCCTCCTTGCTGTAATGCTTTTAAAAATGCTCCTTTTCCTTTTAAATGGAGCTCTGCAAGCTAACAGTTTCTCAGATGAAAGAACTCATTTTGACAAAGTTTTTGCAACCGTGTTTGATGTGAAGACTGGCTTAAGCTGAGAGAAACGCAGCATTTATCAGCACAAGCTGATTTCCACATCAAATGAAGTGTGCGCAAACTTGCATCAAAAGTACAGGCAGTTCATTCGTTTTCATTCTGAAAGTCTTCTGCACCATTCACAATCCCACTATCATGCAGGAAAGAATAACCAATCACTAGGTGCTTTTAAAAGTAGGCCACAAAAAAGATGTCATGTTCTGATGACAGATCTTGTGCAATTATGGTGTTTTACAATGAAGGGAGTTACAATGGCAGGCAAGTGTGGGAAAAAAAGCAAAACAAGCAAGTTTGTCACTTCCCTGGAGTGGCTAATATTCATGCTAACTCTTAGAGTTGTGTGGGAAGACAGTAAATGCCTGAGTCATTGGTGAGATGTTTTCAGCTGTACAATCAACTGCAGGTGCTCTATGTTCCTCTTTTTATGGTTATGCTATTCTCAGAACTTAACTTGGAGGAATTAAACTTGAATATCCTGTATAGTGTGTAGTTCTGAAGAGCCAAAAATTACCCTATGCTGAAGTCATTCTAGTTCTGCCTTGAAGACAAACACAGCTGGTGAGTGGGCTCTTAAAGTGTGATGGAAATGGGAAAGTTTAAACATTTTATGACTTATTATGTATGGTCTAGGACTTTGCTTTCCAGGAGGTCACCACCTCATTGTTTGACAGCTGTGTTAAGAATGTGGTCTGCTGACCAGGGTAAACGGGCGTCTTGTGAATCTGTCTGATTTAAGTCCGCTGTTTTTTCTGTCACTATCTCTGTGTCCTGCCCAGGCCTAAGTGACTGCCAGCCTCAGCTTCATCCTTACTGTCAAACGCAGACTTGTGCAGGCGGTTTGGCGGCTCTGTGTTTAGACATTGGCTGGCCTACTTTCGGCTTCGGTACAAATGGACTCAATTGGATGGAAACACTTACTTGCCCGTGCATGCAGGCAAAGAGTTCAGCACAAGTTCTCAAGTCTTTTTGGTAGGTCAGACAGGCCAGCACTGGAAGCTTCTGAAAAAGTGATTTTGGGGGAATATTTTGCCTTAAAATGGACTGCATTTCAACCTTACCTGAAAATGATTGGAAAACATTGTCTTATGCATCAGCCTGTCAATTCTCAGCCATTTAGTGTAATGGCTTTCTGCGAGGGAGCTCTTTGGGGCATTAAATGCTTCAGATGTCTGGTTCCCATCACCACCACTATGAACTACTCTGACTCAGTAAGTTTCTCTAGAATGGAACATATAGAGAAATCACTGTGATGGCTTTGTTTACATCTAAACAATTAAATTGTGCAAACATTTTGTAGTGCCAATACATACAACCGAGACAAATCACAGACCCTCTATATGAGTAAACATTAAAAGGACCTTACGAGTAGTCACACTAAGCAGAAAAAACACATAAGCACAAGCGACAGCCTCATTTAAATCTGAATAGTGAGGCTGAAATCACATTAGATTTTAGAGGGTCAAGAGCATGATTAATGGCCACAATATGACTCCCAACCGTCTGCCTGTAGGTCCCTTCCCTTAATTCCCATATTAGTTCAAGGCACCTAAACCACTCAAATTACATAAGCCATTTAGACCTCCGACTTTGGGACCACTCACATTGTGCAAAACCAAGAGCATGCACTAAATGTGGCATTAAAGTTTCACTGGAAATGGAAGGAAAAAATCTCCTAGGCATAGTAAAGAAATTGAAAACATCCTGTCCTTTTGTAATGACTACAAAGAAATGACTGGAATGGTATTAGTCATATTTCATCTCTTCCTGTCTTCTTAGAAAATGGCAGGCTAAAAAAAAGGGAAGAGAGAGTGCAGCCACATTCTGGTAAGTTCACCATCCGTCTCCCCTGGATAGGGTGAACCCACCAAGCCTACAACCTTCCAGAATGCAAAACCAGGATCCAGATGTGTTCTCCTGGGTCAAGCCTTAAAAAAGGCAGCTCATTAGCATCTTCAGCCTTAATGAATTCACTGCTTGCATACATCTCATACTCTGTCATCCATCAGCTTAATCACAGACACCCAGCCAGGCGTGCATCCACCTCTGTCGCCATGGGACACAATAAGAATATTCTAATTACTCAGTTACGGAACACTCCCTATGGCTAAATTCCACACATATACACACACTGGCGCACACTCGGACACTAGGGAATATGACGCTGAAGCGTTTAAAGAGGTACATTTCTATTCAATGCCATTACTGATTAAGGAGAAGAGGTTAACTTATGGGAAAATGCCAAATAACGATCTCTCTGAGAGAAAAGCAAAGAGTTTACAGGGGTATGCTGCCAATTTTAAAAATATACACTGTACACTGAAGACAGCCTGCCTAACTCTTAACTGACGAGGGTGTAGTATTTAAGGCTAAGACTGTGTTGTTTGTAAAACGAGGGATTTTCTTTTTCCCATGAAAATATTCAGGATACATATTTCAGAATATGTACTTTTCTTGTATTTTATTATTTTTCCCAAGATGTCCACCTTTAACATTTGTGTGGTTTCATATATCAGAAACATTTTCTAAACTCTCTATAACCCTGACAATGAAGAAGGCTCATCTATGTTAATGACATATGTTCTGACTAGATGCCCTGTAATGTGCCTAATTTAAAGCAGTCCGGGCTGAAACACTCCCTATAACTTCAATGTAAATGGCTGGTCTCAACTGCTATAGTCAAAATAGGTGGATATATAACTGCTGTGGTAACTTTACAAAAGAAGAAAAAGGTCCTTAACTTTAGTGAAAGTTAATGGAGCAAAATCATATTCTGAGTCATTTTGGACCATTTCTATTGGTCCACTCATCATGGTATTTTAACATTATTGAAAATGCATGGTGCATTCATTTAATGACTATCATTCTGGTATCAACTTGAAAAATGCTGCTGTGCATCTTTGACCATCTTTTTGTTACGCACTTTTAAACCACTTTCCCTCATAGCAGTCCATTTCTTACATATTATAAAAAGGAATGAACATCTTGCATGAAATAAGGTCTATGCAGGAAAGAGCATGTGTTTGCAATAAGAATGTCATGAAAAAAAGAAAAAGACAGACACACACCTTGAAATAATGTATCCCATATGCGAGCTGTATAAGATGGAGTTGTGGCAATCAATCTGAAGCAGTATTTATTAACCCTGGTGCTGGAGTACTGCTACACTGCACATTTTTTGTGTTTTCCCTGCTCTCAACACATCTGAGTCAAGTCATCAGCTAATTAGCACAGCCTTACTGTGTTTCAAATGAATGCTGGAGCAGTGAAAAGACTAAAACATGCACTGCAGGGGAGAGTCCAGGACACAGACATAGCTTGCTTTTTAATGCTGAGAGGAATACAGCAATGTGGTAGAGCGCAGTGTCTGAGCTACTCAGTTTGTCTGCAAGTTACATTTTATACTCACACACAATACTGTTTTTTAGGCAAAGCAGCCATGACAGCATGCACACACATTCACGCACAGGTTTGAGTGAAATGTCTATATATATGCCCACAGCAAAACACAGAATTGCAGTAAAGGCCAATATGTTTGTGTCAACAGCACTACTACAGCACAGGCAGAGAGGACAAAAACAGGATTAGTAAGACAAATAGCCCACACTGACAGACATCTTGATCCCACCAAAACACCATAAGATACACACATCCACATGTGTGCTCCTTACCAGCCACAGCTGTGTTAAAGGAGGCACAAGGTCTAAAGTCTTTCTCCCTCTGTTTCCATACTGTTTTTAACATGCCCTGAACGACTTAGCCTTGCTATTTCCCCTAGGGGGAATTCCTGACACCATCTTATGGCCTGTACCATTACTGTATCAGCTCAAGTGAGGTATGCTAGATGACCCCTTGGAGGCGTAAAGGATCAAGTCAACATAATTACAAACATCAGCAGCATAACCTGCACAGAAATCACTGAGAAGTGAGGCAATTTCCTGAGGAAAACCTGATAAACGGCAGACAAAGTTGTTTATGAGTCAAAGAGAGTAAAACGCTTTAAATATTTGATTTGCAATGGTCAACCTGTGATTTACGCAGAAATCTCTTGTATGTTATAAGACAGTTGAATTAACGTTGTTATTCTACTCTGATAGCTTGCTAGTTTTACAGATAGCAACAACAGAAACGAAGGACAATGCACCACAGTTCCCATTCTAAACTGGAAGCTGAAGCCAGAACATGATTTTTAAAGTTTATGTTTGCTATTTTTTGACTTCTCAAAAGCAGTTTGCATTACAAAGTTTCACTTGCTGACTGAGCTCACTGAGGCTAGCCTAGCAAAGTGCATGTAAAATCCTGCTCTGGTCACACTGCTGAAAAATATTTTAGTGTGACTATTAACTGCAGGTTCAATGCGCTTTGAGTCAAAGTCAGTAAAGGCATGTTGAAAACAGTACTTAAATAAAGACTTTCTCTCTTGCTCTCTTGTGCTTTCTTGCTCTGTCTCTCTCTCTCCAGGTCACCTCTCTCAGTTCCCCCACAGGAAAGGTGATCAGTAGCATCAAAACAGTAATTCCATCCTGTGTGTACAGAAGGCACATATACACAGGGCACAGAAAGGGGTCCAGTATGAAGGAGTAAGTAGGGGATGGTCTACCTCACTCTGCCTGAGTGTCAGGATATTTGTTTGTTTGCACATTTTAGAGAGAATTCAAGTTCAGTTCTTACTGCAACATAAGCTGAAAGCAGGTTACCTTTCTGAGCATCAGGAATGATGATTTACCATGCTGTCTCAAAAACACTGAAATTTTGGTGACATACTGCCAGACATTATCCAACCACCAACACAGGCAAAATATTCAAGTATTATTTTTAGAGTTAACCTCTATACTGCATGTTGTGGCACAGAACACAGCAGAAGCTGTTCATAAAGAGTATAACAAAATGAATAGTTCTGGTGCTTAAATCTGATTAACTGAAATATTTTTGAAGGTGCTGTAAAATACGTGCTACACACACTTGTATTAACACAAGACTTTGGCCCTTGTTCCCCTGATCGTTAAGCGAGCATACACAAATTTTACCAGCAATTTTTTATTCATCAATGTTGTCTTTGGCGTATGCGGACGATCAAAGAGTATACATTTGAACATAACTGTTTAACAACGTGAAAACAAGTGGTTGATCAACACTATAAGCAACATCATCTATACTACCAATAATAATGCTACCAATTCCTGCACAAGGCAATCCAGTACAAACGTATGTGTTTATTTTACATGCACTTTAGTATAAATAAATGCTGCAACTAAGTAAGTGATACTGTTTTGATCCCACAACCGGGGAAATTCCACCTCTGCGTTTAACCCATCCGTGAAGTGAAACACCACATACACACTAGTGAACACACACACACTAGGGGGCAGTGAGCACACTTGCCCAGAGCGGTGGGCAGCCCTATCCACACGATATATATATATATATATAAAACTGTTTCATTTAGAGACATATATGAAATACAAAACACAGATCTAATACATCGCAATAAAACAGCTTTTAAACAGATTATTATACCATCTTTTTACAAATTAAGATGTTCTTTGCTTATTACACATTTAATTCTTTCAATCATTGTTATTTTAACAGTGAGATTTCACCAGATCCCTCACTGCCAAACCTTAAACTCTCTTTATAAGCACAGCCATTGCCTCACAAGCCACTAAATGCTATATTGGCTCCCTAAACAAACTAGGGTGTGATTCATGTATATGAGGTACTCATAGGCTGGTGCACTGAATTGATTTCATGCAATGCAGCTGATTCATCATTTGCACTAAAATCTCTACTTGCTTCATGAATCAGAAACAAAGTAGTTTGTACAGCATTAAAAGTGGTCAAATTTGCACTCTTTTTTACACAGCTTTGATAAATAAGGGTCGGTGTTGGTAATGAAATACTCCTTCACTATTATGTTCATTGGCAAGCATAAAATACTGGTAAAATCACTGCAATGCACAGCCTTGGCTTATTTTTTTAATACAGAACAACCACAGACTGTTAAGCTGAAACTGTAACTTGCATGAGGCTGTGGTGTTAAATCTGACCATTTGACCTTTTATTGGCATTAATCTGTCAGCTTGTTGCTGGGTACTTGTTGCAAACTTTGTTTGGGGATTAACTGACATAATCATTGTCATTAGCTTACAGAGTCCACTGCATACATCGCAGCATTGAATCTTTCCAATAGACTCATTCTCCATTGATCCGTTATCAGTGGTGACCCATGATAACCTCTGAGCTTCAGATTTCACTGTGAGAAAATGTGCTCTCTCCTCCAGCTCAAACCTGCTCGTCAGTGTTGTGATTTATGTGACATGTCGTGGCCCGTGCAGTGGATTTGCTGCAGTGAAGATTGCTGGTAATCTCCCTGCAGCCGATGGCCAAACACAAGGGAGGTTTTTATGACTGCTGATAGCAAAGCAGCTTGCAAACGTATTCTGTTTGAAGTGAGTGAATGCAAACAGACTTACAGCAAGTACTCATAAAAATGCTTACTCACTGTGTGCAATAGGGCTACACAACATGTTATTTGTTGAGTGTTATCTGAATAATACTAATGTTGCAGAAGGCTGCAATATGCAAATGAGCCTCTAACCAATCACAATATGTTATCCAATATTCTGTGAATAATTTGACTAATCATAGCTCCTAATGAGTGTTTTGATGCATCAGTGTATTAATGTACAAAAGTCAAAACAATGCTTTCCAGTCTTTAAAGGAAAATGTAATTTACATAAATTTGCACTTACTGCAAATATAGGCATGCTGCCCAGGGTCATACCTAAAGAAGGGTCCCAGGGGTCGGGGGGCTTCTAGGATCCCCTTTCCTAAAGGCCAAAAAGTTCTCTGATGCCAAAAGTCGACAGCTGCTATCGTCATGGAAACCATTACATGGCTGCATGTCTCTTTCAGTTGTGCAAAAAAGCACGGAATTACTTTTTTTAACAGAAACATGTAAAAATAGCATCAGTCTGCTCTACTCTTTCTCTTGATGGTGAGAACTGTGTTACTTCCTATAGGTTGCTTACTTAGTAGTAGTACTTGAGTAGTACTTTAAAAAAGTTTAATACTGTAATAAAACAATGAAAACAATGAGAAAATCACTATCTTGAACGTTACGTGGTATGCAGTCAGCTGTTATAGTCACTAACATCATTCAAAAAATACAAGTTAGCAATGACATACTGCATTTAATATTCAAAATTTTTTTTTTTCCTGATAGTGGTAATGGGTGGGTAATCTTCAAATGATTAAGCTGTAATGAAGTTGGCAAGAATTTGGCCACTTGAAATGAAATTCTGGTTATGCTACTTGCTCAGCCAACACAGGTGTCTAAAGTTTGCGTCATTAGTTTTGCACTGGAGCTACAACTCTCACAGTCCCATAGACGTTTATGCCATAAAAAGACTGGGTGCCACAGGCCTTCATTACTTTTTTCTTTACTTACTCATAGCTCCAATGTTAAATGCAAGCAACAGACTTCAGACACCAAAAATGTCATGGCTGATCAACTAACTTTGCGATAAAAGAGAAACTGTGTCAATCTGATATTTTCAGCCTCTCCTTTAACCATGTCACACTAATTGCTTTCCCAACAATAAGAATATGCTGAATATAATCACAATACTAATACTTAATTTATATCGTGCAGCTCTAGAGTGTCCATGGCACACGCATTCGCAAACATGCATGAGAAAGTCTAAACGTCTGTTTACTCTGAACATGTGAGAGAGCGTGTAATGCGCTGCTCATTGTTTTTCACAGTACAGTAATAATGCATTCCCCTCTGTCAGGACCTGCCACTTCATGCTGAGAACCTTCTGTTGCTTGGCTTCAGCACATTCTCAGAAATGCCACCAGATGTCTGCAGGGGAGAATCTACTGTACAGCTCACATGCTACTGTGCCAAATCTTGTGACCATGCAATAGCAAGGCAGCACATGGTCTGCGTGGGGTAAGAATTACACAAAAGGAGAGTAATTCTTATAATCAGTTCCTCTGATACTCACAGTTGTCAGCCACATCTAATGCTGGAATGTCCCTAGAGCTAGAGTATGATACCATGTTGACTGAGAAAACTCACAAGTTTCCACATGTTGGTCAACCGATACTTCCTACTGATGAACAACAAAAAAAAATGGTGCTCAAAGCTCAAAAGCCAGTCAGGTCTGACAGGATTCTGGTATTCTCTGGTATTATCCTAAAGAAATAGGGACCTATGACTACACAGTGCCATCACTCTCCTCTCTCTCTGTAACCTCATTTGTGTTGTCTATTTGTCTTATCAGTGTACAGCTTTAGTCCTAGTTTCACAGAGATGGTATCGCTTGTTTTGATTTTACCAAATTTAATAAATAATCCCGAAAGACAAGAGCATAATAGAGCTCTCTGAAACTCTGTATTAAGAACACTTGTCCAATGCTTCTGGTCCCACCAGTTAATGTTTAAAAAACATGTGCAATTAAATTACTTTCGATAAGACAATCATGTGATTAAAATATGGAGAGAAAACAGGACTCCAGAGTGTGCAAGACCTGGTAGACCACCAAAACTGTCACCATCAGATAAACAGTACTTTAAGCTTTCATCTTTGAAAGAGAGAAGAAAATAAGTAGTGCTTTGCTTCAGGTCTGAAAAAAATCCACAGGTGTTTCTGCCATTTTTCCGCTGTGAGAAAACACCTCAACACCATGAGTCTGAAAGGATGTGTCTATGTTTTCGATATTATATTTAGTTGTTGAGGCTTCTGTACAATTACCTGTTACATATGTTTTCTGGTGCTAAAATATGAATAACTTGTATTTAATGGCCATTTTGGTAGAAAATAAAATAAATGGTTGGTCTTTTTTAACTGGCGTAAAACCAATGCATTATGCGGAAGTTGTCTACACCTCAGAAAGGTTCTTCACCTTTACACATTTATAAATGAAATGTTGGTGCTTGAAAGAACCACCAGAAAGGTTCTTTGGGAAACAAAAGTGGTTATTTTAAGGCATCACTTCAAAGGACCCTTTCTGGCACCTTTATTGTACAATTATAGAATCCTAGAATATAGAGTCCTATGGGTCTCACTGCTACTGAACTTACTAATGACTTCAGAAAGTCCACAAAGGATCCTGACTTGAAAAAATAGTAATTAAGCACAGCACAAGACTGCAGGCTGGCAGATGGAAAATTCATGGTGTTATGCGCACTATTCTCAGCTGCATACTGTAAAATGAATAATGAGTTTGCTACAAATTGCTACTGGATATGTCAGCAATAATAACGGCCACGGTGCCTGAATCCTTACCCTGACATCAACAGCTCTTATAGACCCTGGTGCTGGGACAGCCTGGTACAACCACAGAGCTGTGTCATGCCTGGACACCCTTACACCACCTAACATGTACACACACACACACACACACGTCAGTGCCTGGCACAGAGTGGACGCAGCTCCACAACAGACCTGTTACACCAAGCTGCCTACCTCTGCAGCTGCACCTCAGCCTCCACACACACTGCAGCGAGGTGGAGGAAGCCTACGTGTTCCATTATAGACCACATTTTAAACATCAATACATATTAGGTTTCTAAGATATATGTAAGAATGCATATTGCACCTAAAAACAGTCACCAACATAGTAGCACACATTCAGACAAAGCCATTAACTCACTGTGCTGTGAACTCACATCAAAGAACAACAAAAAACTAAATCTGCAATATGATCTGCCTTCAGGAGCAGAAGAAAGTGCAGGTCATAACAGCCCCCATCTTCCAGTGGCCCTCGGGGGGAAAAGATCTAGATTGCATGCTGGGAGATGAGATCTCTGCATAACTGTTTATTACAGTATGGAAATCACTGGCCACATAAGGTATGCAGTAGTGGTCCAATCCATCAGCCCAGTAATGAGTGGCTGAAGCTGTAATCAGTTTAACTTGTTTGGGAGGAATGTCAGAGTCAATTTCAAATACCTGGGTTAACGTCTACTGCTGTATATGATTCACCCAGTAAGGCTCTTCAGCAAAAACCCTGGTGGTACACTTTCTTGGTGGCGCTTTTATTTTTCCTTAAGTATTTGGACACTGGAAGACATTTCATGATACTTGACATGCATCAAGATATTCTGTTTTTCTTAGGTTTGATAAGTATCCACCAGCAGTGCCACATTTTAAAAATGCGATGAAAAGCTAAACTATGAATATAATGATTTTTATTCAACACTTCATACACTGCCCTGCACTAAACACAGATAATCTGAGGGATTATTTGGACAGGCTTACTATTTTCTGAATGAAACACAGTTGAGCAGCATTCTTTATGTATTGATGACACACTCAGAAAAGCATACTGTGCCATATTGTTATTAAGAGACGCTTATTAGTCCCACAACGAGGAAATTTCACCTCTGCATTTAACCCATCTGTGAAGTAAGACACCACATACACACTATTGAGCAGTGAGTACACTTGCCGGAGTGGTGGGCAGCCCTATCCACAGCGCCCAGGGGAGCAGTTGGGAGTTAGGTGTCTTGCCTCAGTGACATGCTGTAGGCTCTGGGAATCAAACCAGCGACCTTCCGGTTACTGGGCCGGTTCCCTAACCTCCAGCCCACGACTGCCATGACTGTGATGTGAAATTATTATTATATTGCTTACTCCTAAAGGAGACTATCCAAACAATTTGGAACCACTTTATTACTTTTAATTAGGGCTGGAAGCTTTTACATCAAAATCACAACTTGAAGGAGTGCGATTTTCTAATTGCATTTTAATTCTAATTTTAATTATAACCTATATTATCATCAATATCGTAATAAGCTTTAAGTGGGGAAATTTAACCTTATAATATGGGGCTTGCAAACTGCCTGTAGATGAGTTGGACCAATCAGAAGCAACCAATCCCCTACATACTTTGTACTTCACAACACAATCATAACTAGGTTTTGAAACAACAGTTACATTACATGTTTGTGCTCATTGTGAGTACTGATGCAAATACAAGAGTAAAGCACATCTCCAACGGTTCTGTCAGAGAAGCAAAGTTAGATGTAAATAAAAAAGGCCCATCAGCAGTCATCGCTCTAGCCTGAAGATATATAAAGGCTGTTATGGCATCATCTGCTTCCCCAAGATCACATTATGGTCAGCAAACATAGCGTTGTGCAAGAACCGTAGGAAGGTTAGCCAAGAATTGGTGCTTGGCTGGAGGGAGCATCACTTGATTATGTCATCCTCCACAGAGGGAAGAGCACGGGCCTCTTGACACACAGATGTGAGCCACAAACCTTAAGGACACTGAGTCACTGGCATTTCCATGCCATGTCAATTCTAGACCCAAAAGAATGATTGAGGTCTGCTTGAAAAAAAACCTCATATAGCATTCATAAACATCAATGAGTGCTGAAGCACACTCGATGAGAGAAAAGGCTCCACAAACAATGCTTGCGGTCACTGCATTGAAAGTCAGAAACAAAAGATATTCCTAAACTGTGGCAGCCCAACCCAAACTCAGAGCCTAACACTGCCTGAAAAACCAAGTCTGTCTCATCCCAGTAACCCAGCAATTCCGCACTCATGGACCTCAGCCCAAACATCCTCATATGGGCTAAAGCAACATGCACAGATGATGTCAGAGCCTGGGCAACTGGCCCGAAAGATCATTTAGCTGGATAAACATAATAGTAGGGTTACTTGCAAGATCCATCAACACACAGAGTGGACAGCTCCACTTTGATTCAGTCTGAGGACACGAAGCAGGAGAAAATGAAAGTTCTTCCCATGCCAAATCTTTGTTAATGACTGAAAATGTTTAAGTGTGTAGTGCAGATAGTCTCCTGTACTTTGAGTTGTAAGTAAACATGATTGTACACAGCCTAAATAAGAAGCATCAGACCTGCTTAGTGCTATTTTACAGTACTGTATGGACACATATGAATGTGTGAGTAGCAGACACATAATTTGTATATGTACGTAGACATAAGCTCCCCAGAGAAAAAGAAACTTTGTTAAGCATCCAGTTGCTTTAAAGACAACTGCAATCCCGTCAGGTAAGAATTACACTAATCTCTTAGGCCACTCTTCCACAAACATAGTACTTTATGTCTGAGTAGAACGCAAAGTTGACACATTCCCGGATGACAACTGTAGGGTGACTGTCAGAGACTGATTCAACAGACATGACAGGAAACTGGGACAGTTTGACTGACCAGCAAAATCAAATGGAAATCAATTCAGTGATTCTTACTCTGGAAAAGCAGATGAAATACTGAAATAGGCACACATGAACTCTGGCTGAAAAGTACATCGGGTTTGTGGAAGAGTTGGCCAAAATGGACAGGAAGAGTGTGTGTGTGTGTGTGTGTGTGTGTGTGTGTGTGTGTATGTATGTATATATGTGTGTGTGTGTGTATGTCCACAATTACCTGCAATAGGCTTTTGCTGCACATAGTGTTTCTATTCTTCTCTAAAGTTTGTATTTGGAGATGCAAGCTTTGTTTGGCCAGAGATTATATATTCACACAGGCCTATAATGTGAATAAGTGTGTATGCACGTGCATGTTTACAAGCGCGTGTACTGCACGTGCTCTACAACTTTTCTTTGTGCACTTTATGCTTGTTTTGTTACTTTGTGTGATGTTTGGTCCTGCTGTGCTGACAGTGACTGCTGACAAACCACTGGGGTCAAACGGAGTGTACTCTGTGTAACCTGTTGCTGTAGTGAGCTCTTCTCTCAGGCGACTTACCGCTGGCGTTTTTCCCACATATGAGGTGCTGGTACGGCTGAAGCAGCCCGTATAACTCCGAGTCATTGTTAATGGCCTGCTCGAAGGCCTCCAGCGTAAATGCGGGCACCCCGTTGTCCTGCTCCACGTCTCGGAGCGCGCGGCCAAACACCTCGCAGAAGAGCCTCTCAATGCACGCGGTCAGGTAGATGGCCGCGTGCTCGTGCACCCTCACGGCCACGCCGCTCTCCACCATCCAGCGGAAAAAGTGACCCACAGACAGCGCGAGCCCGCAGCGCTCCGACTTGCCGCGGCTGTAACCGTCCTCCGTACTCATGCTGTAGAGCGAGAGCGCGCCGAGCGCCGCCGCTGCGCATTTGGCCGACAGCGTCCACGAAAGCACGATGCGCGCCGCGCTCTGCACCTCGTAGCGCGTGCATTTGGCGTAGCGCGCGCTCAGGCGGCGCGCCTCCCGCGCGATCCGCGCCAGTGCGCGGCTGACGAGCGCCGAGAGTCTGGCGAGGAGCGCCGGGGGCGCGCTCGCGCTCGCTTGCCTAAACGCCTCGTCGCGCCGCAGCGCGCGCTCCACGTCGCCCAGGCTCCAGGGCACGTCCTCGAGCTCGGGAAGCCGCGCGCAGTGGCCGCAGCACTCCAGCGTCTCTGCGGCGACGTCGTCGGCGACGGCCAGCTCGCCGCGCGCCCCGTCCTCCAGGCTGCCGCGCGCGCCGCCGGTCACGTGCCAGCAGCAGTCGCCGCCGCAGCCGTGCGCGTGGGGCGCGTGCGCCTCGGAGCAGCACAGGGACAAGTTGGACGACCTGAACGAGTCGGCGGCTCCGCCGTAGCCCGAGTCGAGCGTGAGATCCTCCAGCGTCCTCGCCACGGATTTACCCCTCTTCGCCATAGCGCGGCTTCATGCTGTCCGCGAGCTCATGCGCCGCGAGAAATAAAGTTCAAGCGAATAAAGAAAACGGTCACGAGCCCAGCGTGGAGGGGGTCGGTGCGGCTGTGTGAGCGGGGAAAGTGAAATAAAGCTCGGCAGAAACGTCTGCCTTGATCGCCTGCAACTTCGACAGCGCTGAGTGTGTGAGTGAGTGAGTGAGTGTGTGTGTGTGTGTGTGTGTGTGTGTGTGGCTCACTCACTGCAGCGCTGCATAAGCGCTGTAGTAAAGCAGCCGAGGGGGAGGGGCCGCCTTTATTTCCCACCCGTATTCCGACCGGCCATCCCACTTGTGCCGAGAAACTCCGCCCCCTCTTCGCTACCATCGTCAACAAGATAGCCTTTAGCTCTTACTTTATAAACTATTATATTACCCCTCAATAGAGAAAGTGAATCTACCTGTTTGGTGAATTCTACTGAACTGGTTCAGAGTCATTTCAGTCTTATAACACACTTAGACTTCAAAGTAAATCCCTTTCCTTTGAGTGACCCTATGATTGAATTATATTATTAACACATTACATTCCATTTTGCCACTATCAAACCATTAATAACCTGTAATAATGACACACATGGTCTTATTAAAAATATGTTTTTGTTAAAAATAGTTCTTGTTTTCTTTGAACAAATTGATCTAAATTACATTTAAATTGACCTCAATGTGAGACTGAACCACAGAGACATTTTTATGACCTTTTCCCCCACCCCTACTAAGGGTGCTAATAGTTGTGGAGCCCATTGTGGTGTCAACAAAATGTTCTTGACAAACCATTTTTAGCATAGACAAATGTTCAGTGAACAGCACACTGAACAAAAAGACACATATTTAATCTAAATGTGTGAATGTAAAAGTGAGATATTGACACCAAGCCTACTACTACTCCTCAATCACAGACATAGCCTCATATTGCTGACCATTTTGTCCCTATAATAGCACCATGTCCATCAATGCTTTACCACACTTAGGTAATCATATTTTCGGTTTAAACACAGGAGGCAGGACCCAATTAACCAATCCTAACGCACGAGGAAAGATACTATAAGCCAATTCTAGTGTAGGAGCCGGGATATCATAAGCCGTTCTTTGTGCTTAAGGAAAGTACTACAAACCAGTCTGAGTATAAGAAGAAGGTTACTATTAGTCTATTAGCCAGTCCTAATGCAGGAGGTGGGGTTTGTCCAAATACAGGTGGAATAAAAAAACGCAGAGAGCCCTGGGTAATGTTGCACACATCCAGCACTCTGACAGATCCAGGAGTGCAAAGCTGAACAAGTACACTGGTGGTCTTTGAAATGCTCCTGAAGTATTTGTTACATCATCTCTATTCAATTAGAAATCTCAAAAACAAATCTCAGTACTTTCCCTGTCATCCTGGAGTCTGGACTTTTTCTGAATTTGCACATTTTCCATTTGTAAACACGCATAACATCGACATTTGAAAATCAGTGTCAGAGAACTGAAGAGAACACTTGGTCTTAAATGTCCATGTTGTCTTTGTAGGCTGAGAGTCCCGCCAAAGAGGCTGAAGAAAAAATATAAATGAGTCATTCTATACTTTCATAGAAAATGAATTTCTAAAGAAAGGAGTATATGTTCTTGCTGGGGCTGTAAACTCATTTTTTATTGTTATCACAGTATGAGCTTCTGCAATAAACAAAGCGACCATGACAGAACAGATAAGACTGCCTCCTACACAGCACCAAAGAGACGTCATTACCATTCATAACTCAAAAACTACTCCATCCTGACCTACAAGCCTGTAACAACACATCAAACTTTAGGATTGTCCTCACACCCAGTATTGTGTTTCAAGTATGTGAGACTGTAATTTGTACTGTCACAACAAACAGATTTGATAACTAAGCAAAAATAAGTTAACAAAAATATGTATATATATATATATATATATATATATATATATATATATATATATATATATATACTGATACTGAGCTACTGAGGTAATGCTGACTATTTCTCATCCTTTAAGTGCACAAAAATGTGCTTGCAGTTCTGATGTAAGTAACTATTAGTAGTTCATTTTTTTTATTTCGTACAATAGTAAATGGGGCTTTTGTAATATTGCATTTTGCTATTTGAGATTAGTTAGTTTTCTGTTAACACATCTAAAAAAGTCTGTACTTGCGTCACATCCATTCAGAGGCACACTATAGACACACTATAATTATTATTTATTATATCTCATATTGTCATCATGATATCTGATAGCTGTATTGCATTTTAGGTCAATATCGTACAGCCCTCATTCTGGCTCAGTACAGATCAATACACATTATTCTGAGATATTCCTGTTTAAATCAGGCCACAAAGAGCAGCATGTGTCTGAAGAGAAAAGGCAGGGATCACGTGAATACCTGTCTTGTCCAGAGATGGAGCTGAACGTAACAAGACTCTTAGTGATTAATAATAAATGGCATGCATAATGTATTGGTTCTCCTGAATGGGGGATTCTTGTGGGCTCAAAGGCATTTACACTGCTTGTGAAGGTCATTCTCATTCTCAGGAACTGAAGATCAAACAAAGTATCCAGATGTTTAGCGTTTAGTCTAAAGTCTAAAGAGTTAAAAAGTATTCAACATTCAATCCACTCAAAGGGCCCATTGATGATTTCTGGCTGCAGAGAGAATGCATTGTATCGTTTAGAAGATGAGTGCTCACATCAGAAACTGGAACATGAAAGTTTTTGAATTCCACTCAATAGTGTTGTCAGTCGAGCGCCTGCGTGTGACAAAGGAAAAATTATACTAGATAGCCTACTTAACCTATGCGTTGCCCTTTCTTCTGCAATTCATAATTTATTTATGCTTTATTTGTCTTCTTGCACCCTTTATATAACGTGGCTTCAGTTTTTGATAGTAGTCTGCCATCTAGTGTTCGTTGTCATCCCTCTCATACTTCAACTGAATGGTATGCACTTGTCTGTTTCTTTAAAGTAGAAGCATAAATCAGTTTGCCTGAAGGTTTAACCACGTATAAATAAAAGCCCATAGCTCCACACCCATTCAGACACATGTTTGCACACATACACTCTGTGCTTGATATGTCAGCTCTGTATTTATTTTTTTTATTATCATAAAGAGAGTAATGGATTTCAGTCGTACAACTAAAGTATAGAGTATAAAACAATGATTTCCCATTTTATAGCTTGGTAGAATCCATTAGTAGGAGTTATAATCCATGATAATAAGACTATTTTAAAACTGTTGTACTCCATCATTACAGTTGCATAATGTTTAGAGTGACCGTTGACAAATAGGCTAATGTTTTCCAAATTGCTCAAACCTTATGTACTTACCATATTGTCCCCATGAAGACAATTTAGCATGCCTGGCCGACATTAATGACTTCTGCACTAATGTTTCAAATGCTGATATGCATTGTATGCAGATGATGCTATTGTCTATTGTTCTGCTTCATCACCAGCAGAGGCTCTTTCCAATTTAAAGGAAGCATTTGTGACAGTTCAGCACAATCGTAGCTCTCTAATGCTTGTCCTTAATGATAAAAAAACTTGATACACAGAGCATCTTTTCCACAAATCTACACACTGCTGGGCAGACCAATAGAATTAGTTTAATCTTATAAATATTTGGGTTTTATATTAGATGATATCTTGTCTTTCACACTGCATGCTGAACAATTGATAAAGAAATTAAAGTTGAAGTTCGGATTTTAGTTTACAATTTTAGTTTTTCTTTACTCAATAGGCATGAAAAAAAAAACTAATTGAAGTTACCTTTTTACCTATTTTAGATTATGTTGATATTTTTATAGGTACACTTCAAGGACTATGCTGCACTCACCGGACTCTATTTATCATTCAGCATTAAGATTTATAACTGGCGCTAGATACTCAGCTCATCACTATGAACTTTATGAAATTGTTGGATGGCCTTCACTTTCAGTGCAAAGACAAATTCATTGGATAATTTTTGTCTATGAAGCAATTATTGGTCAGCTTACTTCATATTTGTCTGCATTCATATCAACAAATAAGTCTCAATACAATTTACACTCTAATAGCTACATTCAGCTGGATGTTCCAAAAGCACCGTCTGAATATGGCAATTGTCTGGAACTTATGGGTGGGTACTGAGGTTTGTAAGTAAGGGTTTGAATACCCTCCTGAAAAAAATTACAGAAACCATGAAATGGTTTGTGATAGTCATGGGTTGCTAGGGAGATGTTAGGGAACTGGCCCTGTGACCAGAAGGTTGCCGGTTCAATCCCCAGGGCTGACAGCACATGACTGAAGTGTCCTTGAGCAAAACACCTAACCCCCAATTGCTCCCTGGGCACCGTGGATAGGGCTGCCACCACTCCAGGCAAGTGTGCTCACTGCCCCCTAGTGTGTGTGTCTATTCACTAGTGTGTATGTGGTGTTTCACTTCATGGATGGGTTAAATGCGGAGGTGGAATTTCCCCGTTTGTGGGATTAATAAAGTATCACTTAACTTAACTTAAATGTTTGTGTTGGTTTCTGGTGGTGTCCTAATGATGAGCCACTAATGATGTTCTGTGCTTTCCTCTTTGGTTGATATGACAGCGTAAAGGATTCTAATGGTTTAACAGGGTTCCTGGAACTGATTCCAGATGCATTTGATGTTTCGAACCCTAACTATCATGTTTTAATCCTAATGGTTCTTCAGCAGACTTCTTAGTTTAGACATTTAGGACTGGGTATTTTAGATTAGAAAATATGAGGCAATTTTGTGAATCTTGCCATGCACAACTGAAATGAGCTGACACAGAGAAACCCCACCTTTTTCGACTATAACTGTTTTGATTCATTCGAAGAAACTAAATGATGCTACTGCCCCTTTAAGACAGTGCATAGCTTATAAGAAATATGTTCAAAATGTTCTCTTTCTCTTTTTCTTTTTTTCTTTGATAACACTGCATGTGATTGGAAGAAATCTATATGGCATCAGGTTTTTGTAATATGGCCGTTGGAATAGCTATTGTATCTCCTCCCGTACAGACTATGATCAGTCCAAAAACCACTACATGACCCTTAGCACGGAGAACCGCTGCCATCAAACCTCTTGCCTAAGTTCATGTGCCCATCCGGGTATTCCTCCTCTGTCCAATCAGATTGCAGAACCAACCAACACGCCTAAAAAGTCTGCATGCAAGCTTCCTTTTATTTCCCTATAAGCGCATAAGAGTTCTAATAAGTGACTTAAACATCTTCTTCATAACATCACACATAACCAATATTAGCTCCATTGGCTGATCAAACCTCATTTAACGCTATTTTATGTCATGTATTTTGACAGCACAACATCCACACCATGAAAACGTGACCGCGCGTTACGTATACTGACCAATCTGACCAATCAGCTTGGGCGAGTCGGTGGTGTGGGCGGAGCTAGTGACGAGCTAAATTAACGCTGACATTCACAAAAGGGCAACCGAGAGCGACCAGGACGGAACACGGACTGTTAGAGTCGGAGCCCAGCCTGACGAACCGAGTCAAAACACCGCGTTCGGGTCGAAATTTCGACGGTCTCTGTTTGTTTTCCTTACCCATGCTGCCATTTTCAGCGCTGTCTGGTTAAGGTGTTTCGTTAGCTAGCTGAGTTTAACGCTAGCTGGCGAAGCAACCGTTTCTGTTTTGAAGAAGGAGGCCAGGAGGCTCCTTTCGGCTGCTTCTGGTATTTCTCCTCGCAGTTGCTTTTGTTTTTATTCTGCTCGGAGCAGCGTGGACTTGGTTGTATATTACAGTTTCAAAGAAGAAACTCCTGAACCAGCCCGCCCGGCTTTGGTCGGTTTTGGTCTGTTTAAGCTGTTGAAGTATCTACCGTATGTGAGCCGTGTCTGCGAAGTTGCTCTGGATGATTCAGCTCACAGACGCGCCGACAGCAGCTGCCAGCGTCAGCAACGTCAACATGGGAAAAGTTTTTCTGGAGCAAGGTTAAATCAAACTGTCGAAGCGAGCGCACTTCTGTTGACTGCTTAAAACTCGGAATCTGAAGCGACGCTTGCCGGTGATTCGTTTTTACCGACCGTTATTGATATTACCGCCAGCCAACGGGGAGTAATGGTGGTTAACACGGTGCACTGGTTCAGGAAGGGCTTGCGGCTGCACGATAACCCCTCACTCCGTGACTCCATAGCGGGGGCGGACACTCTGCGCTGTGTGTACATACTGGACCCCTGGTTTGCAGGCTCGTCAAACGTTGGGATCAATAGATGGAGGTAAGTAAGTTGGCACTGGCGACTTCGACCTCGGGGCGCAGCACGTGTTCTACAAGTGCTTTGCCGAAGCAGAGAGGAGACGACACGCGCGAGGCCTGTCAGAGATAGGAGTGATAAAGCGTGTAACGAAATAAGACAAAACTCCCACCGAAAATCGAGAGAAGCGTGTAGTTACAGAGTAGTAACACGTGTATGAACAGGTTTCAGAGTAGTAGCAGTATCTGAGCTGCCTCTAGCTGACTAACTACCTTTAGTAACTGTGTCATATTAGTAGACGTAATGTCTTGGAAATGACAATTTAACCGATTTGGAGACTTTTCTATAGGTTAACAGGTTTCATTTTCACTGTTGAGCCTTTAGTCTAGCCAGAGGTTTACTATGAATTTGGACTTCCACCGATATTGCAAAATTTCTGCATAATTATATATTTGAGATGGAAATTAAAGTAGTTATGAATTGTTTGATGTGAAATGTCCCATTCTAGAGAAACTCCAGAAGTCCAGAACTGTTCACCGTGGTGGTGATGGGAACCAGACGTCTGAAAAGGTTTCACTGATCTAAAAGCTCCCTTACAGAAAGTTATTGCGTGAACTAGTTACAGATGCACTGCCTTAGGCCTGAGACATTGTTTTATTGGGTGTTTTGAAGTTGTTCATGGTGGAGCAGGACATTCTGAGGCAGTATGGTTCCCCAGAAACATGTTCTTTCAGATATTCCACTATTTTATCATCATCATCAACATGTATAAGATGCATATTTATAACTCAGAAGACACAGCGGTTTGCTGGTGGTTTTGGATAGTAAATAAAATGCCTATATTTGTGTTGCAAACATGCCAACCCCCGGTTCTAATCACCAGTCACTGAGTTTCATGACAATTAATGATTTTACACCAAATCACTTTGACTTTGTTTACATCTCAATGATCGAATTATGCAGGAATTCCCCATTGAAATGTTGAACCATTTGCATATGCATTTGAACCAAAACATAACTAATGCCTGGATTATAACATATATTCAATTCACTTGTGGTAAAGTTACATTATATAAGTACACCTAAATGTACTGGTACAAGCCCAGGTCAGATTTGTTACAGTTGCAGACATATGTCCTTGTTTAAGAATAGTTCCTGTCTGTAGTAATTGGAGTCTGGCTGCATGATGGGAGATCCTCGTGGAAGGCCTGGCCACTTACTCCCATAGCTTGGTGATGATGTAACGTAAAGTGGCCCTGCGTCTCCTGCCCTGGTGCAGGGCAGATGGAACTGGGTCAGTGTGTCAGCAGAGGCTGTTACCGCATTCCCCCGTCAGACCTGACCTACTTTTCCTTCTCCTTTGAACAGTGCTGCTGCCGCTCCTCTTTTGGTAGCCACTGTTACAAGGCAGCTGTGCTCATAAGCACCGCTCCCTCAAAAGCTCTGTGGGGAGCGTACACACTGTACAGAGTGTCCTCTGAATTGCTGGGAGTTGTCTTTTAGCACTACATTAGCACTGCCTTCAATGTGTGCTACTGAAAAGTGCTGTACAGTTCTCCTCACAAGATATGTTGGATACCTTGAACTAATGTGTGAAATAGTGCTACTGGCTTTCAAGCTTCTTGAATGTGTGGGTGTAACTGATTTGTAATTTGAACAGCCCTTCTGGAAATCTGACATACATCTTTCTGTGTAGGCTAATGAATCATCTTTGACTTGTACATGTTACAAAATCTGACCCAGATTACTCTCCATTTCTCTTTTTCTCTCACTGACCCTGCTGGTTTTGTTGAAAATCCTTTCTTTTCATATTAACAAGTGGGCTATTTTTGTATTGCTTTTTAGGTTAGACATTCGTACAAATATCTGTCTTGGGCATAATATGTACTTGTACACCTGAGAATGGAAGGAAGGCCATAATAGTGTTTCATACCCAGTGAGTCATAGTAAGTATGCTGTATGCCACTGTCTCTTGGCCTGGCCAGCCCAGAGTGGATCAGACGTCTGTGGAAAAGCTGCAGACAGACTGGACTGGATTCTGCACTGCTGACCCAGTCTCGCTGTGGTGTGTCTGACAGGGCAGAAGAGGTACAGCTGCAGCTCAGACAGGATTTAGTCTTTATGAGTCTAATTGTGCCTAATATCTGAGTTCAGCTAGAAGAAAATCATTCCAGGCTTTTCCCAACAATGAAGGTCATGCAGTCACTGATACCAGAATATTTTGTGTGATTCAGTGTGATTGATTCACAGTGATTCAATGAATTACATTTGCAGTCCTGAACGTTAAAGAATAAAAAAAAAGAATAAAAAGTAAATAATGTTTTTTTTAAAGTAAAGAAGGCACCTGTAAAGTAAATAACGTCTGGTTTCATATCTTTTAAAGCTTAGTTTTTATTCATGTTTTTTGGTGGTTTGTCAGAACAACATAATTAATGATCACCTTGCTTTGGATAATATTAATTTCTCAGATAAAGGGAGACTGGGACTCTGAAGGCCCTTGGATATGTAGTATTTGCTAGCTATGGCGTTCATTCTGTTAATGCCTTAAACTGCCGGCTTACTATTCGGTTAATAATCTGAAGACTTATTATTCAGCGGCTGTTATAATTTACTTAGTAGTAGTTATAAAGGATTTATGTAGTTGGGAGAGTAGTAAGTTCAAGTGTGGGTCCACATACAGGCCTTTGCAGCATAGGGTGTTAAAAATGTTCTAACCAATCCTTTAAACCCCCTATACATCTTCTTGTGCATAAAGACTCACTTTTATATGTTTAATGTCTTTTTATTATTTTAACTTTTGTTTGAATTATATTACTGTGAATAACTTTTAACGTTTGTCTTAGAAAAGAGCAATATAAATAAAGTTTATTTACTTACCTTGATTTGAAAGACATTTTATTTTGGTTGTGATAGAGACTTACTGCACTATATAGTATTTAATGTTGCTCTATATTGTGTTAATTAACATACAAAGTCAAACACTTGTTTGCTCAAGGGCTGGTGTAGCGCTGTTCTGCAGCCTTTCCACACATGAAGCACATGATAAGAATTTTTTTTTTTAGTTAGCACATGGACATTTCTTTAATTTTATCAAACTTTTAATGAGGCAAAAACAGTATCGTTATCTATAACAATGTCTACGACTGTGGCCATATCTTATACCTTCTCTAGGTGCTAATTTTGACGGTCTGCTTCTTTTCTGTGTTTTAGGTTTTTACTGCAGTGTCTGGAGGACCTGGATGCCAGCCTTCGCAAGCTCAACTCACGCCTGTTTGTTATCCGAGGCCAGCCCACTGATGTCTTTCCCAGGCTATTTAAGGTGATTGACAGCTGTTCACCTAACCACTTGCATTATTTTTATCAGTCGCGTTTTGCGAAGGTGACAGTGTTTTAAACTGATTTCTGTGAATAAACAGGTAGTTTTTGACATGACATTGGTTTTAATGAGGCATGACAAACAAGACGTTTGTTCACATTAGATACTTAACATACTTAACATGATCTTACAGCTGCACTGTCAGAGAGGTCACCATTAGAAAGCCATTGTTGAGAAGGAAGAGAGTAGACAATGCTGTCAGCATAAGGCATCATAGCTGTAAAATTTGATGAGATGATATTAGCAGGAAGACTCTGTGTAGATACATGCTGGTATAAATTCAAGCCACTCCACTAGTATAAATTAGTACAGCACTGCTTTATCAGGTGCCTGTGTTAGATCAGTCACTGATGCTTTGATCGCCTCACTGCCTTGGCTACGTTTGTGCTCTGCATAAATATCCTGTTCATGATATTCCAGCAAGACTGTCTCAAGCGGTTTGGTTAGTAGGAGCTGCAAGTCCTTAGTAAAGAGGTGTGGGCGGCTTCGTATTTGACTCACACTTTCTCCTCTGTGCCGCAGGAGTGGAAGATCACCCGTCTGTCATACGAGTATGACTCTGAACCATTTGGGAAGGAGCGGGATGCTGCCATTAAAAAGCTGGCCAGTGAAGCAGGGGTGGAGGTCACTGTCAGAATCTCCCACACACTCTACGATCTGGACAAGTAAGTGTGTGGATGCACACATGCAGTGCCATATGGCTCGACTGACTCACTGATTTGTCAGTAGCTGAGCACAGCGTATGATCATGATGCAGAATGTGGCACACCAATATAGAACAGTATCTAATTCACCACACTTTTGCATTAGTATTGATATAATACTATATTAAAGAATGATTCTGCAAAAACTTGAATTTATAGTTTTCTACTTAGCTCATATGCAGTTGGTCAGCTCAGATATGTTTAGTGATTAGTGATAAATTTAGCTTCTTTAGTTTAGTGCTGGAACCACAAGGCTAACATTGATAACAAACCCTAAAAGTCAATATACACCCAAATCATTTCCATAAATTCATCCCTGCTCATCCAGATCTTCATTAAGGTCATGCAGACTTGTCAGCGTGGTTTGTTAGTGTAGTGGGTAACACCTCTGCCTTCTACGCTGTAGACCGGGGTTCAATTCCCCGCCTGGGTAAGCACCCTACACTATACCAATAAGAGTCCTTGGGCAAGACTCCTAACACCACCTTCACCTACCTGTGTAAAAATGATCAAAGTGTAAGTCGCTCTGGATAAGAGCATCAGGCAAATGATATAAATGTAAATGTTTCACAGACAGTCCAGCTTACTGTGAACTATAAAAATGAACAAAATTTAAGCAAAATGCAGAACACTGCGGTCCACCACTTTAGACAACAGTGAGTCGCAGAATCCAGCTTCCCTTTAACATGCACACAGGTCTCAGAGGCACATGGACGCTAAGATTAGATTTGCAGTTTCTGTTGTTTCTTTTTTTTATGCATATATATTCACTTAAAAAAAATCAAGATGAAGTGTTCTTTATAAAAAGAAACTACAGAAGGTACTTTGTAGTGTCCACATGACCTGCATGCATGCAGTGAACAGTTGGCACAGCACTAGTTGTCGAAAGTGGCTGCCCACAGAATTCACATACACGGCAAAGTTTTGTTTTTTTCTAGTTCACAGTAAGTTATACTATGTCCTAAAACACATCAACATGTCAGCACCTCAATGAAGACCTGAATGGGATATGAGTGGGTTGAGAGAGGTTTTGAGAATGTGTTTATGAAAAGGATATGGGTGTCTTTTGACATCTAGTGTTTTTTAGCAATGTTAGCCTCATAGCTCCAGCGCTAAATTGATGAAGCAAAATTTAGACACTGAACATCTCTTTGCTGATGGTCTACATCTGGGGTAACTGGAGACATATGCAATGTGTGTCATTTGTGGCCACACCACATCTTGGCTACAAAATAGTGTTGAATCCAACATTATTGCATTGTGTACTGTGATATACACTATTTTATTTTGTCTCTGTCTTTCTCTCTGTGTCAATAGGATCATTGAACTGAATGGAGGGCAGTCCCCGCTCACCTATAAGAGGTTTCAAACTCTGATTAGCAAAATGGATGCTGTGGAAATGCCAGCAGAAACTATTACTGCAGAGATCATGGGCAGGTGTGCTACACCTATTAGTGACGACCATGACGAGAAGTTTGGTGTGCCCTCACTGGAGGAGCTTGGTAAAACTGCTGCTACTTCATTCTTATAAATAAAAGCATGCACAAATTGTATGTAGTTTGATTGCTTAATCTGTGTTGTGTTGTAGGCTTTGAGACAGAGGGCCTATCATCTGCTGTGTGGCCAGGAGGAGAAACTGAGGCTCTGACTCGTCTGGAGAGACACTTGGAGAGAAAGGTGAGCAGGATCTTAGACTTGTATAACAGTAGATTTTAGGGACATTCTGAGACATTACAGCACACACACACACCTTCTAAGCCGCTTCTCCTTCTGGGTCACTGGGGTGCTGGAGCCTATCCCAGCTGTCATCAGGCAGAAGGCAGGATACACCCTGGACAGGTTGCCAGTCCATCACAGGGCAAGACATTACATCATAGAAATAATTTAAGTTTAGTGCAAATCAAAGAGAATGGGAATTGGAGTGAATTGAAATTGCTGATGGATATGATTTACATACTTGGATAATGAATTGTATTTGCTCTTGCAATAATGACAATCAGGCAGTTGACGAGATATGAGGTCAAGTATAAATTGTTCTTTACCTAAGCAAGGCCTGTATTTTCTTGACTTCAGAAATTCTACCAGTGTTTCTGTCTTGATTCTTGTGACAGAAAGGTACAACAGCACATTCTTCAGTGTAGCTTTAACAAATGATTAAAGTAGTTTTCTTTTTAACTGCTAATCGGTACAGCTCCAAGCAGAGCAAGACATTGTGATATTTTTTCTGAACATTAGGGTACAGAGAGTTCTAAAGCAAGACGAACTGTGAAAAGGCAGAAGGAGATGAGGAGGAAGAGAGAGTGCTACAGAAGACTATAACACTAAAGATTTTAATGCAAAACATCCACCTAATTATCTTGCTTCATTTTTATAATTTGTTATATGCATGTTATCTTTGCATGTAGCTACTTTATTTTTTCCTAATATGATTTTGATGTCTTTGTTCAGGCATGGGTGGCTAACTTTGAGCGTCCCAGGATGAATGCAAATTCCTTACTGGCCAGTCCCACAGGCCTAAGCCCTTATCTTCGCTTTGGCTGCCTCTCCTGTAGACTCTTCTACTTCAAACTCACAGACCTCTACAGAAAGGTAAGCTGAAGACAGAACTCGTAAGGCGAATTACTCATGTGAAAGACCTTCAAAAAATCCGGCCATAGAAGTGATGGGCTTCCATCAAAATATGACTAATCTTGCCAAAGGACCATCAGTGTTAGTTCAGCAGATGACTTCTGTGCATCTCTATTTCTCTGTCAATATCAGGTGAAGAAGAATAGCATTCCTCCCCTGTCCCTCTATGGCCAGCTACTGTGGCGAGAGTTTTTCTACACGGCTGCTACCAACAACCCGCGCTTTGACAAAATGGAGGGCAACCCAATCTGCGTCCAGATCCCCTGGGACCGGAACCCGGAGGCATTGGCCAAATGGGCAGAGGGCAGGACGGGCTTCCCCTGGATTGATGCCATCATGACCCAGTTGAGGCAGGAGGGCTGGATCCACCACCTGGCCCGACATGCCATTGCCTGCTTTCTCACCAGAGGAGACCTGTGGATCAGTTGGGAGGAGGGCATGAAGGTAGAGAAAGCTGAATGACTTACTGATCACTACTTTGGGTTTGAGTGATTTACTTATCATTAAGATCCTTCGTACTGGAATTTCAAAGTATTACCATGGTTATAATATTTGCCACCTGGGTGACTACAGTGAGTACAGCAAAACACAGAGACCACCCTTCCTCAATTTCCAGTTGTCCATTAAGAACAAATTATTCATTTTTCAGGAGATATTTCTAAGAAATATTAGGTAAAAGACACTAAGGATCATGAGAAACAGAAAATGTAGCCAACTTTTCAAGACTGATCTTTGGAGATGTGGAAAAATTCAGTGCAGGTTTCTTATGGTTTCTAAAAAACTATAAGTAAGCTTCCTGAAAAGAATGAAAGCTATAAAAAAGGCAAAAGGTTGACACACTAAATGCTGAAGCGTCTAATAGTTGCTGAAGCTTCTGTGTAATTTTCTGTTAAATGTGTTTCCATTTTTTTATGTGTTATTTTTTTTGGGTGCCTTGTTTCCAGGTGTTTGAGGAGCTGTTGCTGGATGCAGATTGGAGTGTGAATGCAGGGAGCTGGATGTGGCTTTCCTGCAGTTCATTTTTCCAGCAGTTCTTCCACTGCTACTGCCCAGTGGGTTTTGGACGTCGCACTGACCCTAATGGAGATTATATACGGTACCACTTAACTGGTGTTTTACTTCAGATCAGTTATATTTAACACGAAGTACTTTTCTCTAGCTGACCATTTAAAGCAAGACATTAATATTCATATTTAACCTTTGTTTGTTTACAGTCGATATTTGCCCATACTGAGAGGTTTTCCTGCCAAATACATTTATGATCCCTGGAATGCACCAGAGGGTGTTCAGAAGCTTGCTAAGTGCATCATAGGGGTGCACTACCCCAAGCCCATGGTCAACCATGCTGAGGCCAGCAGAATAAACATTGAGCGCATGAAACAGATCTATCAGCAGCTGTCCTGCTACAGGGGCCTTGGTAAGCATCAGGCACATAGATGTAGAAGACCTGTTTAGTCATATTGCATTTAATGTTTTAACAATTAATGTTTTGACCACTGCATGTGTGCATTAGAGTTCAACTCACTTGCTCAAAGATACTGCAACTAAGGGTGGGTGATATGGCAAAAATATCATATCACGATACTCTGAGACATTTTCACAGTACATGATACTTATCGTGATATTTGGACACACACACAAAGCACTAGTAGTGCCAGCATTTGAAAACAGACATCAGAAACTGAGTATAATAAATTTTTATTCAACAATTTGCATGCTGCACTGCACTAAATTTAGTTGAAAAGGACTAATTACACTCTTTTTTAATGAAATGAGTGATGTTTAAGTACAGTATATAGCCACAATTTACTCAGAAATGCATACTGTTCATTATGATAATAAATTTATTACAATAACAAAGTATTGTCATGTTGCCTGCCTCTAGCTGGCACATGTATAGCATATTTGCCCAAGTATAAGGAAATATGTACATACACAAAAAACTTAGTGTTTTTGGTCAGAGCCATAGTAACTGATTATCTCTAGGAAATAACTTTGGTTTTCATCTTTATGAATGTACATAAAAACACAAAAATTCACAGGATCTCTTAAGAAAAAGCTAATTTCTAACCCTCCTGTATCTCAGGGCTTCTGGCCACTGTGCCGTCCAACTCTGGTGGTAATGGTGATGGTGCAGGAGCAGGCCCTGGAGACAGCACACAGGAGAGCAATGCTGCAGGTACTTTCACTGCTCATTCACTGACTAATGCTGGCAATTTACCCGTTATAACTGAGCTCCACTGAGGAAGCGGCTGATGACTCAGGGAGCTGAATGATGTCACCCAGAAGAGTTATAAAATAAGAGACTACTAGAACATTCAGTTACAGTGAAACAAGTTTGAGTTCAGATTGTGATTGACCTATGATCGGCAAGGTTCATTATGAGTACCTTCTTCTTTCACCCTCAAAAATTAAATCTGAAAGCACCACAGCTGCTCAGACAGACTTGCTGCACTTGGCTCCTCTTTCCATATCCTGTAGTCATGAAGCATGAATGGCATGTAGTGTGAATGGCAGACATATTGCTGCCTTTCTAAAAGGAGCTTCTTTTTGCTATTTGAATTGCTTAGAAACCTTACTGATTAAGTGTTTTTTCTGTCTACCAGTGCACTTAACCCCAGCCAACCCTCGAGAAGATTTGTCAGCAAGCACCTTCTCTTGTTCCCATAGTGACCAACAGCCTGGCATCAGTGTCCAGCCCCAGACCAGTGAGTATTGAGTCTGCTCTGTACAGATGCAGAGTATGATAAGAGACAGATTTATAGGATGGTCATTTTGCAAAGCTGAGTTCTTGTTGAACTGCATTCCACAGCAAAAGGGAAATTATTGTAGTGACAAGGGAATTGCAGTAGATGTCATATCAAGACTTCATGTTTTACATTTTTTTTCCATTGAAAACAATGTTTATATATTATTAATGTTGTGTGAACATAGGAACATAAAGGTCTGAAATGACTTTAATGGGAGTTAAAAAAATTGTGGGTCTCTTTTTTTCGTCTATGCCATTTTTGGAAACAGTGTTGATGAATTCCCCAGATTTCCAGAAGCTGGTCAAATAGCCTCTTGGAGACAAGGACTGGAGCCTGTGTTCTTCTGTTTGAATGAATGGTCTTTCTCTCCTCTTTAAGGTTTCTCAGGAGCAGGCAGAGTTGGATCTCACAGAGAAGATTCAAAACAGACACTGCGAGGTGAGCCAAGCACTCCATATCACTCATACCAAACAAGATGGAATATTAGTAACACATACCGATTACTAAATTAATGAATCTTGTTTTGCATATTTGAAATGGAACTGTGATGTTAGAATTACCTCAGGTAATAAAACTACCTTTATTCATTTATTTCTTTGTTCAAAAAATTCCCAGGACGAGGCACATTCCATATGAAGCGACACAGTGAGGAGCCAGCATCAAGCAATGGGTGCAAGATTCAGAGACAGAACAGCAACTAGCCACACTTACAAGGATGTTTCTTTGGCAGGACATATACGTCTCTCCTCAGGCCAGCAATGGGACATGTTCCAAATGATAGGTGTTCCCTAAAACTACCTTTTAGATGTTAGTTACCTGTTGACAGCACTTCCACTTTGAGGTCTCTCCTCTATGCTAGGCCATTTTGCCGTTTCCCATATAGTGCTTATGTAGGTTCATGCTTTGAACCCAGTTCATAAGCTGTGCAGTGGGGCATACTATATGTATTTACTGCTCTGTAAGTATGTACAGCGTTTAATTTGTGTCTGTTTTAAATGTTTGTGTGCTGTTCACCCACTCATGTGAGCATTCATGCTCTCCAGACATGTATATTTGTCTTGTTTTTGCATATGCAAATCAGTGTGTCTTGCATACAGTCTTCTTTCATGTTGGTGTATCCACCCCCATTTTTGAGATACTGTTTTGCAGTGAGCGCAGTAAATATAGCACAATAAAAAAAGCAAACCGTGCCAAGTCAGCTATGTAACATTCATATCACATTTTGTTACAATGCCATAATGTAGAAACAGCTAAATGAATTTCAGGCAATTTGATGTGCTCACATTGAATTTTTCAAACTGAATACTGAAATTTTGACCAGCGTTTCATGCACTGATTTAAGGTCAGATCTGGTCAAGTGAATAAAAGTGACCCCACTCCTTATTTTTGTATAAAGCAGAGATGATTATTATATCAAAGAAGTGCATGGCTTAAGAGTCCATTTTAGTCTGATTTTGTACAACTACAGGGACAATACAGCCTGCTATGTATATATGCATGTATTGTAAGTACTTAAGTCAGCATACCTCTGTATATATAACTTTTTTCTTGCTTAGTTACAGACTTACTGTTATTTTTTTACATGAAAAGCGATACCAGTTTGTTTTTGAATTATTGGTATGTGCTCTTTATAAATCTCCATTAAATCATAAACAATATACATGTTGATTAGCGACTTTGGTGCTCTTTATTTAACACTGTGATCTAAATGTTCAAACCAACCGTACTTTCTTAAAACCCACTCACGCAGTTTTCACCAAGATTCTGATATTTACTAATGCTTTTTCATATGGGATTTGTTCTGGGTAAGAAACAGAATCTACACGCACTCAAGAGCACAAAGGTGTGAACTGTGGCTTAAGAACACATCATGAATCTGACAGACTTTTTCTTAGGATCTTTCTCAAGAATAAATTTAAGAAAAAACTTAGGAAGATATTGGTGAAGGAGTCTGTTTTAAATAATAGACACTAGGAGTTAACCAGAACTTCATAAACTGGTGTCACCTTTGAACAAACTAGAATGGCTTCAGAGATTAGATACAACTTTCTCCTGATATTGGTTATAAATCAGAAACTGCCACCTAAGAACCTTTTGTGATTCCAGGTAACTGTGAGGAGCAGTCTTTACTTACAGAGTGTTCACTAGAGAGCAAACCTTCTGTAAAGTTGTGCATGAGACATCACAAATGTGATGTTTATACTCTGCAAAAGTATCCCAGCATCAAATTGTCCAACATTACTTCTGAAATTAAGGGTATTACTATGGAATTTGTCACCCCTTTGATAACAGTCTCTACTCCTTTGGGAAAGCATTACATTAGATACAGGAACATTGCTGTAGCTGATTCTGTTCAGCTTTGGTGAGGTCAGGCGCAGATATAGGTGATGAAGTCATGGTGCCCAAATTCCTTTCAAAGGTGTTATTCAGAGGTGTGTCTTTATTCCATGCAACTGCTTTCAGTAGCGTTTTTTGGGGGTGTCTTCATACTTCTGAACATAGTGTTTTTACAAATTAGACTTTCACACAAACGAAGCATGGATGGTATTTCACAAAGCAGAATCACATATCCAGATAAAACAGGCCAAGAGTCACGTCTGTCCAATAGTAAGTAGAGTAGAGTTCAAGGACATTCTGATTGGACATCTCTCAACTTTTGGCATAAGTCATACACAGAGTGTGGCAGAATAATTGGAAAAAGTAGTGATGGCTGAATACTGAATATACTGTACTAAATGTATCCAGCAATGTATTCCATTACAATACATAACAAGTAACATTCATTTAGAGTCATAATACATTTAGAATACATTTACAGTACACACAGATAAGGTACATGGAGAGAACTGCTTTCATTTGTATTTAATTCACTGTCTGCGATGGACTGGCGGCCTGTCCAGGGTGTATCTCGCCTTCCGCCCGATGACCACTGGGATAGGCTCTAGCACCCCCCTGCGACCCTGAGGGAGAAGCGGCTTAGAAGATGGATGGATGGATGGATGTTCCTCGCTGTTACTGGTTGGCAGGGTTTTTTTTGTGCAATTCTTCTAAGAATATGTTCTATGAAAAATTCAATTATTCATATTAACTATGAATATATCATTTTCAACATTATTTTGTCCACCACTGCTCCCATAATCCCACTGCCTAAGTGAACAGTTCACCATATCCCATTAATTAGATCTTGCAAAGTTGACTATCAAACGTGATTTTCCGTCAATGATAGGTCTGTAACTTGCCACAGAACACAAGAACGAATGATAATTATGTAACTTGCAGCAAAAGTCCAGTACAATGTCCACTACTCAGTTCAGTCATCCCTCATAAAAGTTTCTAATGCTCAGATTAATAATTGGCTCATCATATTGATTTATCAGTCTATACAGGCTTTAGAAAGAACCTCAGTGCTTGTAAAGAAGCTATTTTTAAGTTCTTCTTAAGAGTCAGTTTTTACATGATATGTGCTGATTTCAAAATACACTCTCAGGAAGAAAGGTATGAAACTGTCACTGGGATGGAACCATCAAGGGTACATCTCAGTACCTTTAGTCAGGGAACAGTTGTATTGACTCCACACACCCCGTATTGTCTCCAGGCTTTTTATTTTATTGTAATTCACAATTGAAACTTAAAACCACTGTTGTACCTTTGAGGAAACATTTTCATTGTTTGCACCCTGACAAAAAAAATCTACCTGCACGGAACCTTTATTTCTAACAGTGCAGTTATTTAACAAGCAGAGATGTTTCTTTGAAAGATTATATATATATATATATATATATATATATATATATATATATATATATATATGGCCTGGAGGTTAGGGAACTGGCCCTGTGACCGGAAGTCCATGACTGAGGTGTCCTTGAGCAAGCATGACACCTAACCCCCAACCGCTCCCCGGGCGCTGTGGATTGGGCTGCCCACTGCTCCAGGCACGTGTGCTCACTGCCCGCTAGTGTGTGTGTGCTCACTAGAGTGTATGTGATGTTTCACTTCATGGATGGGGTAAATGCGGAGGTGAAATTTCTCCGTTGTGGGACTAATAAGGATCACTTAATCTTTTTATATATATATACAGTTTGCACAGATATCCTGCTTTCTAAATACTGTTTAAATACCTTCTAAATACCCCCTGTTGATGAGCAGCTGTGGGACTGTCTGTTTGTTACTTTTGCTCTACTCGTTTTAAAGTGCCTATATTATGGAAAACTACATTTTAATATATATATATATATATATATATATATATATATATATATATATAATGATATATTATACAAACATTATTTAAATTTAAAAATGTACCACTCACTCCACAGCCCATGCAGTCTATACATGGAAACTAACCAGCAAAAACACCCCATTTTGAATTCATTGCTTTTATAATATCATAAACTATGCATTTGCATACACTGCATCTTAACTTTGAAGCTGCAAGAGTCTTTGTTAGTAGAATTAGAACAGAGGGTCAGTAACATATAGTCTTAAAGACACAGCCTGTTTAATTCTAAGGGATAAAGAGAGGTTGGAAATGGTCATGTAAAATGAAATATGACTGGCCCCAACACCAGGAGATTGCAAATTTAATCCCCAGTCATGCCACAGCCACCTGTGGCTGGGAATCCAAGAGGGCAGAATTGGTCTTACTCTCTCTAAGCCCAGTGCAAGTCTGTTAGCTGACATTACAGAATTGGTGTTTAGGATTCTCCTCTTCAATGATGGCGCATTAGTAGCAGCTCAAAATGATATGGTTACTGTCTTAACATGTCTAGAGATGCACTATGTGCTAGTCTTCACCCTCCCAGCTTGGTACACTCCTGCTGAAAAAGGACCATTGGAAACCATTAGCATTCAAACTTAAATGATTTTGCTTTCTAACTGGAATTGGCTTAATGGTTTTGAACAGAGACCACTAGTTTTTTGTTGTTCACCTTTAGATCCCATTAGGAAACTATCAAATGCATTTAGAACCAGCCACTGGTCACCTGTTAAAGCAGTAGGATGATTTATACTGTGTAATCAATCCATTATAAAGCCAAAACACATTACAAAACCACCAGGAACCAACAGAAACACTTAATGGTTTCTATGGGATTTTTCAGCAGAGATGGTGTGATGGGTGGAGACTGAACGATGGAGGGGGAAAAAAAGAATCATGGCTGTTTTTGATACATGAACCGACACAAAGGCTGGAAAAAATATCCATGAAAAAAATGAGATGTGGACCCTTTAATCCTAATTCAAAGCAGCAGATCAATAAGCTCAACGTCCACGCGCCTCCACCTACCAGCCGCCGTGTGTGAGGGCACTCCCCCCCTTCAGGAGCCCCTCAGAGGAGCTCGCGTGAGGAGCGTGGAGGAGCAGCGGGATCATGAGCAGCCTGGCAGATGGAGCTCAGCTGAAGCCGATCCGCCTCATCGCGGCTGCGTGTAATAACCTGGGCATAGGGAAGGACGGACGGCTTCCGTGGAACATTCCGTAAGAGAACAGACCGATTTTATCAGCTCGTCTCTTTTTGCCCCAGAATACCCCACGCTGTGCCCGGGCTGACGTGGCTGTGCGGTACATCGCTGTTTACGTGACCTCCCCTGGTGGTCTTTGCCCAGCTCAACATCCTACGGAGTTTGTTTAAGCCTTATTAATAAATGCACAGCATTTCGCAATAATTGTGATTTTGCAACATTGCCTGCTTTACGTATTGCTAGTCACTTGAATTCCACTGGACGAAACAATAGGCGGCTAGTTTGTGTGGAATTGTGTAATGCATGTGAAAATAGTATCACAGTTAAGTTCTCTCCACAATCAACAGGTCAGAGTTTCAGTTCTTCTTGGACACCGTTACAGCTGTGAGCCAACCAGGTAAGCAGTCCATCCTCACATCTGTCTGCTCTCAGCTGGGTTTAGTTACACTGCAGGTGTAGAATCAGACGCACACGAGTGCTGAAAAGACTTTCTCTGAATCTCCACATTGGCACCTTTGCCTTCTACACTATAGACTGGGGTTCAATCCCCCGCCTGGGTAAGCACCCTACACTATACCAATAAGAGTCCTTGGGCAAGACTCCTAACACTACCTTGTACAATCAAACTGTAAGTCGCTCTGGATAAGAGTGTCAGCCAGATGTCTTAATAAATGTCTTTAATCACCGTTTCTCATGCACATTACGCAGTGCAGTAACAGACACAGGGAGGTGGCCTCTGCCATAGACTGCTGTCACCTTTGAACGATCTTTATACTTTTACAGCTTCAGTGATCAGATATCGTTTTCTGCTGCCATTGGTTACAGTCAGATGTGTGTAGTAACTATGACATTCACATACATTAGTGGAAAAAGATGGTTCTTCACGGGTTCTTTAGTAAAGGCCAAGAATTTTCTATGTGGAAGCTTTTAATGCTTAAATGGTTCTTTGTGTGGTGAAGTGGTTCTTCAGACTGATGGAGATTATGGTGTATATGGTTCTATACAGAACCTTTTTGAAAATGGTTCTATGTAGCACCAATAAGTATTCTTCTATTACAAGCTCGACACTGTAACAATAGCAGAACACTTCTGCATGTTGAATAGAACCGCGTACAACACATTCACCATCAATCAGAAGAGCCATTTTACCACGCAAAGAACCACTTAAGCATGAAATGGTTTGATACAGAGCGCATGGCTCTATATAGAACCGTGAACCACATAGATTAGTTACACCTCTAAGCTTGATCTTTTTTAGGTTAGGAGTGCATGAAAAAGAAGTGAATAGATCGTAACAAACGTCAGTCCTATATTGACAGATGCTAGAAAAGCCACTGCAGTTCAATAAGTCACTCAGTGCTACTTTTGTGCTTTCAGTTAATCTGTTTCTTTTAAAAAATGATTTGCCTCTGTTAAAATAATATGAATGGACTAATAGAGATCGTCTAAAATTACTTGGAAAAATGATTGTTCCATTAACCTCCATTACAAGATAAGAACATTTTTTCTCCTGTAAAGTTACTGTTTTGGATATAAGAGGTATTGTTCTGACAGAGATGACTTATTATTATTATTATTAATATTTCAAAACCCAAATATGTAGTGTAATGTAAATATTTAGGTGAGTGGGGTGGCTGCATTGAGGGAGCATCAACAAAAGCAAATAAAGGAGCAAATCAAACTGTCATTTATTAATTGAAATGAAAATTAATGCCTTTTTATTTATGTAGTTGTTTATGTAGTTGATCCTCTTCACTGATTACACCTCTATACTTCAATTATATATATATATCACAATATATATATATAGACATTTACAAGGTCGAATTATTCACTTGAGTGTTCTCTTCCTTTGTGGGACATGACACAAATGCACACAGCCTCAGAAAACAAAGTTTATTACTGCTGTAATTTTAAGGGCTTTAATAAATGCCCACATGCATCAAATATAAGTGCATGTCCTGTCTTGTTTGACTTAGGAAAAAAGAACCTGCTGATCTGGGGCAGATGTACCTGGTTCTCTTGCCCAGAGGGTGTTTTGCCCCTGCCCAATACCCTCCATGTGATTCTGAGCAAAAAGCTGAGGTACGCAAATCCTTTAGATCCAGGTAATAAAAGAAGAACAATGTGTGGCTGTAGATGCAGATAAACAATGATGGCATTGCTCTGATGTGCATTGGTACGATTAATT
The DNA here is from genome assembly GCF_015220715.1 of Pygocentrus nattereri. Lineage (NCBI taxonomy): Eukaryota > Metazoa > Chordata > Actinopteri > Characiformes > Serrasalmidae > Pygocentrus > Pygocentrus nattereri. Next base: position 5,448,743 of record NC_051217.1, on the reverse strand, counting down.
AGTTATGGAGTCAGCACATTCCTTAACACAAGATACATTACTGTACGATGTTAGGAATCAGGTTTTTAGTCATTTAACACCAATATAACTGCAGATAAATGGGTAAAATAATTGTAATATGCTTTTTGTGCAACTTTAGTTAATAAATAGGAAGCTAGGAAATGATGCAAAAAAAATCTGGAGTCCAGAATGATCAGCAGGGCTGTTTATGACTCTGAAATGACTGAGAAAGCTGTATAGAATCAATAGTGAAGTTATAATAAATGAATATCTGCAGAATGCACATAAGTGCTTGATAAATTCAAACTACATATTTCCAATTCTGCATTCTGATCAGGTCTGTCCCAAAACTCGCCCACTACCTGTGTGAGGATTTTGATGGAATGATCCGCTTGGCCTCCCTGCCCCCTCTCAATGACCTGATAGAGATCGTCTGGGTCATAGGGGGAACTAACGTCTACAGGGTGAGATTTTCAAGTCATCTTTCAAGCTTTACTTTTGTTGAGTAAATCAGCTATGAATTTGTACCCATAAAGTCCTGAAAGATAACAGCCCTTTTCTTGAGGAGCTTTGGGACAACATGCCATATTGTGTCTTGTGTCAGTAGTAAGCAGAACAAAAACCTTCTGAAAATGAGCTCGAGCTAGTACATTTCCATTTGGTTTTCTGAAAGGGCACAAGTGCTGCTAAACATTTGTTTGCCATCTGCGCGCTGGTGTACAATGACCTCCTGATAGACGCAGCATTTCCACACTGGAAACAAAACGCATGGTTCATCAAAGCACTTCATTTTTTAACAGGAAGCTATGGAGCATCCGTGGTGTGATCTTATCTACCTGACTGACATCATGGCTGACTTTGACTGTGATGTTTTCTTTCCAAATTTTGACAAGAATGTTTACAGGAAACAAAGCGGGTAGGATTTCTGTCTTTGCTTGAATAAACAAAATTACTCCATAATTAAAGTCATTTAGAGAGGTTTGATGTGAAATGCACCATTCTAGAGAACTGTTCTTAGTGGTGGTGAAAGGAACCAGATGTCTAAAGCTTTTAATGCCTCTAAAAGCTCCCTCACAGGAAGCTAGAGCTACGAATAGAGAAGGCACCAGTCTTAGAATCAATATAAGGATGATGTCAGCAGTTTTCTACACCTTTAATATGTGGTGGTAGTATGAGAATGAAAAGAGACTGTATAGAAGGAGGGCGAAGTCTGAGAACCTGGGCTGGAGTTGTGGATGGCTTCTACTTTAAGACAGGAGGCCAAACTTCTATTGATATGGAAGTAAAACTTAGAGGTAGGACTGAGGAACTGGGAGAAGATGGGGTGGTGGTGGGGTGCGGGTTAGGGATGGAAATTTATAGGATGCTAGACTGGAAAGAGGAGGAGTTTCAGGCATGGTCCATCTCCCCAACTCTAGTCATTTCATAATTCCAGAAAATGCTGAATTGCATAGCCCATAACAAATCTAGCCTTTTCAACTGATAAAAAACCTGCTCATGTTGTCATTCTGTTGGCTGTGTATTTACTCCTGTAAGATGTTTGCGTAGTGGCCTACTTTTAGGTCCTTCATATATTGCTTGTACTGTGTAAACTGTATATATTGAACATTGTAAATTATATGTACATTGTATGTGTCTAGACTAGAGAGATGCCAGCGGCTGGAACCAGATTCCTTATGTGTGTCAACATATTCGGCCAGTAAATTCTAATATTATAATATTAGATGATATATTAGATAATATAATAACATTTTAAAGCCTAGTAGCTTTTAAAGGAAAATATTGCATTGGTATCAGCTGATTTTTCAGCATTTTCAGCTTTAGCATTTGAAATGAAAAAGTGGCATTGTGTCATCTCTAGTTGCAAATACCATTTCAAGTCTGAGACACTGTTTTATGAGTTTTCAGAGGTTTTTTTTTTGTTTTTTGTTTTTTTTATTCCATTCATGGTTAAGAGATATATACAGAGCACTAAAAGTAAAACAGTACCTGAAGAAAACATTTTTCTGTGTAGGTTCCTAGTCATTTTTAGATAGTAAATAAAATAGCTACACCGCAAAAAAATGGCTTGTCCGATCAAAAAATTACTTCATGTGGTGCGTAAACTAACTAGTTTTATTCAACCTAAATACTCTGAAAAATGATTATTAGACTTCCATGGTCACAGGTGTATAAAACCAAGTACCTAGGCTTGCAGACTTGCATTGTCCTGCTGGAAAAACCAGTCCTCAGAGTTGGGGAACATTGGCAGAGCAGAAGGAAGCAAGTTTTCTTCCAGGATAACCTTGTACATGGCTTGGTTCATGTGCCCTTCACAAAGACGAATCTGCCCGATTCCAGCCTTGCTGAAGCATCCCCAGATCATCACCGATCCTCCACCAAATTTCACAGTAGGTACAAGACACTGTGGCTTGTACGCCTCTCCAGGTCTCCGTCTAACCATTAGACGACCAGGTCTTGGGCAAAGCTGAATATTGGACTCATCAGAGAAGTGGACCTTACTCCAGTCCTCTATGGTCCAATCCTTCTGGTCTTTTGCAAACTTCAGCCTGGCTCTTCTTTGATTCTTATTGATGAAGGGCTTTTTTCTAGCTTTACGTGACTTGAGCCCTGCCTCTAGGAGCCTGTTTCGAAATGTTCTTGCTGTGCACTCCACCCCAGCTGCCATTTGCCATTCTTTTTGTAGGTCACTTGATGTCATCCTACAGTTTCCGACTGACATTCTAATAAGCTGACGGTCATCCTGGTCAGTGGAGAGTCGATTTCGCCCTCTGCCGGTCTGTAGCTTTGTTGGCCCCAATGTCTGCTACTTGACCTTGTTGTAATGAACTGCCATTATAGAAATTTTAAGGATGGAAGCAACATGACACTCACTGTATCCCTCTGCCAGTAAAGCCCCTCTTTTCCTCACTTAAAACTTTTCTTTTCAACTCTCTTGGCATGGTGAATAGTTTTTTTTTTAATTCAAATTACTTTTGAGCTATTTCTAGCACTTTTTTTGCCATCTAGCTTGTCCTATTGCAAGAGGATAGTGATGACCACAGCAGTGTTTTTTGAACTTATCCTCCTTAAATTAGATTTGGTTCAGATGATCACATAATCAAAACCACATGAAGTAGAATGAGGTTTACTTGCATTTGAATGAAATGGCTGTCATACATGTAGAGATGCTGATCTTACAAAACTTTGCAGTGGTCTCATTGTTTTCCAGAGCGCGCTCTATATATATATATATATATATATATATATATATATATATATATATATATATATATATATATATTTAATTTTGCAGAAATGTTGACGTTTTAGATGTTGAGTGGCTTTTTAATTGAGCATCTGCACCACATGTCCTACAGTGGCATAATAATGTTGTTATATAAACAAGACATTCAAAATAGCTCAGCCCTTTCTGAACTCAGTCTTTATTTTCACTTCTACACAGGTTCCCTGGTGTCCCAGATGAGATTCAAGAGGAAAATGGCATAAAATTTCAGTTTCAAGTCTTTAAAAAGGAATGCTGACGAAGAAGCAATAAGCAGATAGTGGGACTATTTGTGGCTTTGTGCCCACTGAGTTAATGACTCAGGGAAGTTATGTATCTACTTTTTAAAAACATTTTTAGTAATCATAACTAATTTTGTACTTTTTACAAAATTCTGAGTCATACTTTGTGATTTCATACTATCAAAAGCCCAGAAACCAGAATAGTTTCTAATAAACTGCATATTTATTACATAAATAGTATGTAGTACACAACTACTTTACAGATTTCTTACAACTGCAACATTGTTATACTGTAATTCATGTAAAGATTCTAATGTCACTGTACCAAGGCCATGTTTGAAGACGTCTTGTCTTGACTTCTGATTCTGTGCCGAGTCTCCGAAGTAGATGTATTGCATAACAAATCACATTCCACATGACTGGATACAGCAGATGGGCAAACAGGAACGGGTGCCAGTGACTAGCGTGTCATCTCTCGCAAAGAAACATACAACAGTTCGTAACCACTCACCAGATCCACTGTTACTCATCCCACCATGTCACCATGGTTACACAACAAAGATAAAGCAGACCAGCAGAGGGACAAGAGACAGTGGGACTCCTGCGTTTCTGGACCCCGAACACATAAATTGTATTAACATACCATCTGCTAGTAGATCTATGCCATGCCTCTCTACACCACCCTGAAGACATTAATGAATATAAAATAAAAATGTTATTGTTTAGTTTCTGCACAGGCTACTAATCAATTACCTTTATAATGTGCATTGATTAGCTGTCACGGAAGATTTTTTTGACTGGATATCTACATGCTGACCATCAGGTAAAGCCAAATCCCTTTGCTTAATATAGAATGGGTTAGTGTAATATGCTCACGCTGCTTTTGTCTACTTTTGGAAATCCAGGAAAGTTCTAAAAGTGTCCATGAAAATTGGTGCATCCCTATTTGAAATTAAACACGGCGCTTTCCAAAGAACATTGATATAAAACTTTATGAAACCATGGAGACAAAAAAAAGGAATTCTAATTTTCAATATTGTCCATCCATCATACTTTACTAAATATTGCTTAGACTTAAGAGGCAGGGTACTGATATGCAAGCAAAGATTTTGCCACTAGATGGAGCCAACAGCATGGGTAAGATATACACCACTTCAGTCCTAGCAGTATTTAAGGGGGGGGGGGTGTATCAGCTCTCTGCTGTTTGAATGCTACTTCTTTTGATTAAGAACTTGAATCGTGATATATATCAATCATATGATTGCTGTCCTCATACATAATCGGAACACTCCAGTGCATTATGTTATAATTTCATGAGGAATGACGCAACTGAAATGTTCCAAAAAAAGTCACCATTTCGGAGACGCAAGGTTTTGTTCTGACAATGACAATATACTAACTTCTAGTACAACAGACTAATTATAAGCAGTACTCACTGTTATATACAGTGAGGTGAAACAAATTCAAACACTTGTTTTTGTTATTTAATATACTCCTAGTATATACACTCACTGAGCACTTTTATTAGAAACACTTCCTTATAGGTACAATCACTGTCCATGTCATCAGCTCCACTTAAACATCAGTAATATGCAAGTGAAAAGTTCATCAAATCTCAACCCACGAGCACTTAGACAAATCAGAACTCTTTGGGAGCAATGTACTCTGATCAGGCAAAACAAGAACAGAACGCATCAGAAATAATTCAGCTCGTCATGTCTGGAGAAAGAAGGGCTGCGCATACGAGTCCAAGAATACCAGACCCATTCTTGGCCAAAAAAATCTGTATCTGGGGAGAAGATGGACATTTCATCAAGACAACGACCCCAAATATAGGGCCAAAAAAGTCAAGACTGGTTTCTAAAAGAAACAAGGTTTTTAAGACAGTGTGACAAGAGGAAGCTTTGCAAGAAAGTATTATTTTAACATTATTTTATAAAATTCCTAAAATTTTCCTCTCTTTTGTTTATGAATATACTTCTAAATAAAAAAAGCATGTCGTCAAGTCAAAAGACAGGATGTGTACATTTGAACTGGATGCATATTAAATAAGAATAAGCATCTGAATACTTGTTTCTTCCTTTACACACTCAGTACTTACACCAAAGCTACTAAATAAACGGTATTTTTATTGAGAAAAAAAAAAAAAAAATCAATATAAAGATGGTGAAGGACATCAACACATTTTGTGCCGTAACACTTTAGATGTTCGCAGGTTTTCAGGAATTCTTCATCAATAATCTGATTTCATTTTTCAAAATACCATGTTTTATTTCTGTCATTTAATGCTGCTGTTTATTTCTCCTTACAGTTTGTTTTCCTGCTGAAATAGGTGAACAACCTCTAAAGCCACTCCGCTTAGAGGAATAGCAGGAGGAGGGAGGGAAGCCGCAGAAGACTCGTCTCAGAGCTCACATCAGTTTAGCCTCATCTACATGACCATGGAATATTTACCACCTTAATATCCCACCACACTGGGGTCAAAGCAGGAAATGAGAGGTTTTAATTGCATGTGTCATCTATTTTCATATTTTCCTTGAGTTATGCCCCATAAAACCAATGTATAACACTCGCTAATAATACCCAGTGTCACGTTTTAAATGAAAAAGAACTATTTATACTCCTTCTTATTAACCTCCTATGCTTTTGGGTATAACTCACTGTGTCATTAGCAGGAAGGAGACGGCAGGCAGGGGCCAGGGATGCTCAGCCAGCACTGACTGAGAAAAGAGGACAAAGCACGGAGAACAATAGGCTAAGACATGACTGGAGACAAAATGTACAAAATTAGGTTTTTTGTTGGTAACTGGCAATTAGAAAGTTCTTATGTCAATAATCGATCATTTTAAAATAAATGGCATAGATTAAATAATATATGTGAAATTGCATCACGTATCAAAGTGCCAAAACATTAAACATTTTAATGTTAGTACATAAAGCTACCAAAAAAAAAAAAAAAAAAAAACACTAACTTAGAATAAGAGAATTAAAAATGTGCCTTACAGAATCTGTAACCTATTCATCTAAATTTCGTATAAGGAAAATGCTATGGGTGTTATCCTTGTTGGTCCACAGTGATTTTTACACATTTAGGTATAATTATATCTCTAATAAAATCCAACAGCACTCATTCACAACCAAATTTGGATTTGCTTCCGTTTTGTTAAAAATCAGTAATTCCATGTCAAATGACTGAATTTAATATGAAAAATTAAGTGACATGCTCATGTTTTAGCCATATGATATGAATGATGAGAACCTTATTCAGATTTGTGCTTACGCAAACTCAGACAAACTTCAGATTTGCACATTGAGTTAATGGCTTCACAAAGTGCACAGCATGAACGGACATTTACATAAAACATTAAGTTCTGTAGCCTGATTAACAAGGCTAGAGAAGCTCTGCAGGGTTTGCACTTAAAGATTAAAAAGAAGTACACTTCAAATCACTTTAAATAATAGCCCAGAGGCCAGAAAAGTACTGCAAACTCTCAAATTAGACTTTGGCAGCACTGTGTTAAAGCTGAGGAGGGCTATTCACTGATTTTAAATACTAATTTATTTAAATGCACCGTTTCAGGAGGCATTCTCCTCAGACCTGCTCTGTTCTACAACACACAGCATAGTAAGACTTATGGAGCACTTAGAAAGCTGTATAAATCTATGAGCAAAACATTGTGATGTAAAATCCATGTTTTGAAAAAAAAATGGTGCAATGCTCAGTAATCCATAATACCATAATAACCCATAATTTTAGTAATAAAACATTTCTTATAGTATTTCAGGACCACATGCAAGAACATAAATAGATTAGATTTAAATTAAAAGCTTAAGAAGTACACTCACTGGCCACTTTATTAGGTACACCTTGTAACCAGGTTCATTTACCATCCCCCTTTACACCATTCACCAATGGTTAGGACATCCACAGGACCACCACTGAGCAGGTATTATCTGGGTTATGGATCATTTTACAGCAACACTGCTGTGTTTTACAGACATGTCATTGCACTGCTGAAAATGCCCCACCATCCACAAAAATACTTGCTCGGTGCGAGTCTTGTGGGGGTCCTGACCACTGATGAACAGGGTGAAGGGGGCTAACAAATTATGCAGATAAATGGACTACAATCTGTAGGTTTAAAACTACAAAGTGCACCTATATGGTAAGTGGAACTGATAAAATAGATCGTGTACATACAAAACAGTTACACATAATAAAAGGACCAGTGAGTGCATTTTATTGTCTAATAGGAGGTACCATTTCACAAGAAGCGTTCTCACTCATCGTCACTCATCAGTCCTGAGGGGGGCTACAGGGTTAAAGAGTGGCCTCTCTCGCCTCGGATACAGTTTTCCAAAGCTGATCTCAAAGTCCTTCTTGGTGCCACTGAGGACATCCAGACTGCCTGTCCTAATATCATAACCATGAGTGCGCAGTTTCTGAATACGATATTGAACAATCTGTGTGGTAAGTTCCATGACTGTGGGTGTCCCCATGATCTGCTGCAGGCTGATTCCAGCACTGAGGAGTCCTTCAAACCTGTCTGCCAAGATAGGCACAGAGTAGTAGAGCAAAGCCGGACACTTAAGCACAATCTGCCGGAGCTCAGTCTCTGTGCAGCCCAATATTTTCTGAGAGTAACCCAGACTGAGGCCCATCGACTCTGGCTGGACCTCAGTGACAAAGCCTTTTAGTTTGGAGAGCAGCTGGAGGAGCTCAATGCTGGTGAAGCCCCGGTCTTGCAGGAACATCAAGTTATTCTGTAAGGCTTCTGGAGGCTTCATGAGCATGTATGGGTTCTGACTAAGCAGCTTCTGCAACCAGACCTTTAAACTAGTCTCATTGCCTCCTAGCTCCAGGTATGTCTTCTGCAGTGTTTTAATCATCTCCTGATTCTGTTTCACAGATCTACTGAAACTCTGTGGTGCACTGGCCATCAGCTTAGCAACAATGCGCTTGTTAAGGCCCAAACTTTGGAAGAAAATGACATTGGCCCTTTGGCTGTCAAGATGGCAGGGTGAGGTGAAAAAAGAGGCGGGGAATTTTTCAATGATTCCTACCAAGTCCCTCTGGCTGGCACACACTGACATCCACAGCTCCTTCTGAGCTTCCAAATGCTCCGGCCTGCAGAGAATGGCCTCTGGGTGGAGTTCCAACACTCGAGCAACAACCGGCCTGCTGGCCCCAAGGTCCCTCAGCAGGGCTGCTGTCTCCATCACATAAGCAGGGTGATGGTGCAACACCCATGCCTTCAGCTTCCGGATCTTAGATACGTCAACTGAAAGGTTGTAAAGTGCATTCACAGTGAGTTTGTTCTCTGCCGGAATGGAGGAGCAGTATCTGCTGGTGAGGCAGATAAGTGGTTGGGCCCGCTGGCATAGAGATACAGTCAGTGAGCGCAACATGGTTGGACGTGTCACAGGTCAGTGGTGTATACCTGTAGGAGATATAAATATTCTTTTAGCACTCTTAAAGCCCTTAAATACACCAAGTGTCTGATAGCATCCAAACATTAATGAGTGACTTCGGCTACTTCAAAGTGCAACTACTGGCATCACAGGTGTTCAGTTGCACAGTAGAAAAGCATTACCAACAGAATTGAGCAGCTACACACAAACTTAGGGTCACCATGTCCAATGCCAAGTGTCAGTTAGAGGGCTATAAAGACTAAGCTCCTGTCCCTTTGAAAGAGTGAGACCTAAAAACCCCAAACCTGAAAGTCAAATTAGATAAATTCCATGGCAACCCACCCAATCCTCCCAGTCCATGGATTTTCTTGGAAAAAAAATGTGATCTGTCAAATTCAGGGGACTTGCAAAACCCTATTGCTCTACTCCAAGCACTTTTTAGTTATGAATTTTATATATATATATATATATATATATATATATATATATATATATATATATATATATATATATATATATATATATATATATATATATTAAAAAACAATTCTGTGTTTTTGCACTCTAGCCTTACTAATTGCTTATTTTTCACTGGATTAAGCTGACATCTGTACTGGACATCCAAGAAACCCTAAGGATAATCTGCAATGTGTATTTATGTAAACAGTTGTTGCTGAATGTTTCACAGTAATCAAATAATAAAAATAAAATATTTTTAAACAAACACAATCTTTAATTTTGAAAAATTAATATCTACACTGGTTTTCACTTTCATCCAACCAGATTTGGATTCTGTCTAGCTCCATCACTTGTAGAAGTTATTTTGCACTGCATAAATAACTGTGTGCCACAGAGCTTACTAAATATACCAATTTAAGATATTTCGACTGTGTGTAATATATATTTTACACACACACACACACACACACACACACACACACACACACACACACACACACACACACACGAAGGATTATTTGAATTTGCTTAAAACATTTTAAGGTTTTAATATTCATTGCAGATATACTGAAAAATACAGTTCTTAAAATAATTCATAATTTGATGATTTAATATTTTAATAACTTATTGCAAATAGATATCTTTCATACTTTTCCACTGGTGGTAATATTACATTCAGTGGTTTTATTTCATACGCAGATATTTGTACTATGTTGACTAAGGTTTTCTATCTCTATGTGATACATATTGTGTTTCACTGGGTTCAGGTCATTTGCAACTTACAGCTTGTAATGGCTGGATTTGTAGCAGACTAGGTGATGTCATGTTGCTCCGGGTGTGTGGACAGTTATAGATACACACAGGAAATATGTTTCTTCTGCTATTGGTTGGGGACTTCCCACAGCAGCCAAACCGCTCAGTGTCAGAGACAAGCACTCATAGCCACCAACCTAGCCTAACACAACAGGGTTTACTATGAGTATTACACTGGTCGACCATGACCACAGCCACCAACAACAACAACAACCATCTCAAGCATTTCACAGGGGTTGTCAAATGGGCACATTCTTTCGTCCGTGTCTCATGGAATTAAACCGACAACACCTCCAGAAGGCTCAACAGTGGTGTCTGGCATCCCAACCCCTTCCATACTCACGACAGGTTAGCACACATGTCAATATCAATATCAATAGCAAACAAGATTTAACATCTCTTCTTGTGTATATCTAAAGCTGTCTACACACAGAGCAAGATGACATCAGTCTGCAACAAATTAAGCCATTACAAGCTGTAACTTGCAAATTTCCTGAACCCAATAAAACACCGGCTCAACAGGAATCACACAGAGATAGAAAAACTTCAACAGAAGAAATATCTACCCATGAAATAAAACCACTTAACGTATTACAGCCAGTGAAAAGTATGAAAAAGTAGTTATTTTCCATAAATCATTAAATGAAGGAGAAATGCAACAGCAATGTAACAACGCTTTACATACCTGTAATATATATTAACACCTTCCCATAAGAACAAGTTTCAAGCAAATTCAAATAATCCTTCTTGAAAAAAAACAGTCTTAAAAAGTGCGTTTTCAGCTGTGAAGCTATGCTTAGCAAGATCTGTGGCACTCAGGTTTTCATGAAGGACCAAATGACTTCTAGATGTTACAGTATATTTATAATTTGCTTACTGTGAAACGTTCAGCATCTACTCGGATGAAAAGATGCTGCAAATTAGATTTTTTTCAAGAAAATTCATGACATGAACTGGGAGGGCCGGGTGAGTTGAAATCACTGATAAAATCTGACAGAAATCTCAATATTTTGTAGTTTGACTCAGTAAATAAGTAAGTAAGTGATACTTTTTTGATCCCACAACCGGGGAAATTCCACCTCTGCATTTAACCCATCCGTGAAGTGAAACACCACATACACACTAGTGAACACACACACTAGGGGGCAGTGAGCACACTTGCCCGGAACGGTGGGCAGCCCTATCCACGGCGCCCGGGGAGCAGTTGGAGGTTAGGCGTCTTGCTCAAGGACACCTCAGTCATGGACTGTCAGCCCTGGGGATCAAACCGGCAACCTTCTGGTCACAGGGCCAGATCCCTAACCTCCAGCCCACGACTGCCCCCAAAATAGGTTAGGGTTAGACTAAATACAAAATATGTGGGGTTTTGGGGGGGTTGTTCTGGCTATTGCGCTTGCGCACACCCAACAACCTGACTGGCTGTTGTTTTTGAAGGGCGGATTTTCTCTGTAAACAAGATGAAGATTATGTGACAATTATTAGTTCCACAACAGGGAGATTTCACCTCCGCATTTAACCCTCACACACACACACGCACACACACACACACACACACACAAACAAGGGGCCAGTGAACAAACCTGCCTGTGTCGGTGGGCAGTCCTATCCACAGCCTTGGGGGAGCAGTTCAAGGACAACTCAGTCACGTGCTGTCGGCTCTGGTGATCCTACCGGCGACCATCCGGTAACAGGGCCGGTTCCCTGACCTCCAGCCCACGACTGCCCCACAAACAGAAGCAATGTTGAGTGTTACGAGCTTTCCCATTCATTTTTCAACCAGTGACCCCTCATTTACATCCTCTCTGGCTGAGGCTGTTACTGCATCAAAGGGGTGCCTACAAACATTTGGATAGTGTATCGCAGACGGGACGGATCTTTGAACGTCCTTAAACAAATCAAGACAGATTTTGACCAACTGTTGGTCATTAGGCTATATTAGGCTTTTGATACTCAGACAAGGACTACTTACAGTTAGTAACAGACTGTGCAACAACATCTGACCTTCATGAAGAGGAATCAGTAAGCCGCTCTTTTCAAAGGGGAACACAGGAGTTAACCTCCCGAGAAAAGCGCCCGCCTGAAAATTCAGAAAACTCCTCACACCATAACAGAGGAGCAGCTTTTCTACACCTTCTCAGTTTTGTAACCGCCATGAAATGACTGCTTTATACCGCCCCCTCCGGATAGGCGCGAGACTGACAACCTGACTCCTGCATGGCTGAGCTGCTCGACTCCGGAGTCGACTCCGATTCCAAGGACTCAGCTGAGACGATTCCAAGAGTCCACATCATTTCTCAAAAGTCCACAATTTCACAAAAGTCCACAATTAAAATCTTGATTCCAAAAATCAACTAATAGGAAAGATCTGGCAAAATATAAAGTAGAATATGAAGTATATAAAACACTTTTGTTGATGGTATAAATGGCGAGTGAGTGTTAACTTCATGTGTTACCACCTCAGTTGGAAAGAAGATGTCAGTGAGGTGGTAACACACGAAGTTATACCATCAATAATAGTATATTATATTGCACTTAACATTTTGCCCAATCTTCTATCCTGTGACTGTAATAGCAAGGTAACTTAGCTCACTGTCAAGCAGGGCTGAACAATTAATCGTTTTACATCGTAATCAGTGCAGTTTCCAAATTGCAAGAGCTGCAATTTTCATTGTATGATTTATTTATTTATATAAATGTAACCTAATAACACAAACCTTGAGACCCACTAGTTTGGCACTTGACATTCATCGTTCAAGCTGCAAGTCTGAGAAAATGGATGTGTTTGTTGACAGAAACAGGCCTGTGATCACTTGCAGAAAACATCTACAGTTTTCCCTTTTATCTGAAGTATCTTAAGATGCTTAAAATCCCTTTAGGGAAATGTTTTATTGGTAAGTGAAAAAGTGTAAATTGTTTTAGTCTCTACGTTTTAGTTGGAGCACTTTAGTTTAACATGTAAATTTACAGCTTAATCTTTATTCCTTACGCTTTACTTAAGATAAAAATATTTATTATTAAATACAGTTTTATGCAAGTGACATACAACTGTTTTTATACCGCTTTGCGCTGCTCAGGAGTTTATTTATAGAGGGTAATAGCATTTAAATCACAATATTGCCCACAACAATTGCATTTAGATATTTTACTCAAATTGTTCAGCCTGTCAGGGCTTAACTGAACGGCAATGGTACCTGATCCTCCTGTCAGCATCAAGTGAGTGTTTCAGCAGGAGCAAAGTTGATTTTGTTACAAATCATACATTTTACTTCGTTTTCCACTTTGTTAAGTTAGTCTAGTTATGTATGAGTGGCCTGGAATTTAAGAATCCACTCTTTTTGGGACTCCTAGTCCTACTGCATGGAGTAAATGATATCTCTGGAGTTAATAATAAAGTTAATACACCTAGATCACCTAGTCTGCATCTAATGGTTTATTGAGTTACTTGTCAGTTGATCACATTAAAACTAAGTTTTAAAACTGAGGTATAGTGATACTGATTGAGAAAATGTCTGTCGTGAGCAGCAGATTTTCCTAAAATGGCACTGTAAGCACCATAATCAACACAAAGCACAATTAGTTTAAACAGTGGAGGAGAAGTGAATCACCGTGGGAGTTTAATCACAATGCTGGATCATGACTGCCTCCTCAAGCTGTTCTCACAGCACACCCTTGGCAGTCTCTCCTTCCAATCTGGCAACTCTATGAAACATTTGCTTTATATTAAGGAGAAGAATGAAATCAGGGGCAAGTACACAATAAGAGTGCACAGTGAGAAGAGTGAGATAATGGCATGATATGTGTTTTGCTATTTTGGAATGTTCCCAAAATTGAAGTAATAATCTATGTAACATAATTGGTATTAGTGCAATTAGTGATTTTTGGTCCTTAGAGAGTTAGCAGTAAGCTTGCAAGTTCATTTAAGAGCTTCACTGAAATGTTGTGCTTACTTGTCTGCAAAAACATAAGGAATGCAAAGCAATACAATAAGACCATTTAGCACAGCTTACAAAGACGCACTGTGAAACAGTGTGGAAAAAAAAGAACTGCCAGTTAATGATTTAAGGCCTAAAATGCACCATGCCAATTAACTTTTATCTCTGCATGTTGGCATAAGAAACACTAACTGTCATTGTTGTCTTTCATTGTTGATGAAGGTAGATTAATATGAGAGCTTTTACAACTCAAAAGTGTATTCCCCATAAAAAAACACTGAGCTGTACATTGCAACCCGGCCCCCCCGAGCCTAGCAAATGTTTTACTAAACCACAAATGTGGGTGAAAATCGTAATGTTGCAATAGCAATGAAAGTCAGACCTTTACTACCGGTTCTGCATTGAAAGGTCGTGCGACACAGAACACTTAGTCTGAATATCTGTAAGGGCATGACAGATTTACAGACTGTGCTGTGAGCTTTTTCTTTCTTGTTCAATTCTCTAGTGAATGAACCTGAAACAAACATCTAAGACTTATCACTCTTTTCTCACAAAGTGTGATTTCATGGGTATGCAGTTGTGTACTTTCCCCTTGTGCAAACTTACTTTCTGGCATCTGCTCCTTGCGTGCACACACATATGCAGAGAAACAGTAAACCTGCCCAACTACACGCTGACGTACAAGCTGTGTCTTCTATTATTTATGAAAGATAAAGTTAATAAATCTGAAAGCATGCTAGGTGAAGGGCATGTTCTCTACATAGATGGTTAATAAGTCTCAGATTTTTTGGATTACAAAACACCTGAGAACAGGTTAAAGAGAAAATGTAACCAAATTAGGCAAGAAACACAGCATGACATGGGCGGTTCTTAACGCCAAACCTCAGAAACAGGTTACTCAGTTCTCAGGGTGTGATAAGACAGTGCTTCAGAAATTTCTACAGTCTAGATGACTAGCAATGCACACGATGACCAAATTCAAATTCTTACTGGTTTTGCTGCTGGCTAAGGCTCTGGCTGAGGAGGTCCCAGAGCCCCTTTTCAGGGCAGTAGGAGGGGAACTGGAAATGGGTTTTTGCTTTGGAGTGGACTACATCACATTGTACAAGCTAACTGAGAAAGGGAAGCAACTGCTGGGAAACTCTTCCAACGCAGCAGTTGCACCTCCTGAGGATTACAGGGACCGAATCAGTCCTACCAATCAACTCCATGGGCTACTTGGTATGCAAGTTGTGAATCTCATGCTCTCTGACTCAGGTGTCTACTTGAGAGAGTGCTGGCGTGACAATGAACTTGTTAACCACCATAAAAGCTACTTGCATGTGTGTGATGGGGAAGCCGTTTCTCAGGCGATTTTCTTGGGATCAGATGGAGGTGTAGATCTGGTGTGCAACGTCAGTTATTCCAGACAAAATAACACCACTATCAAATGGTTCAAGGAGGCGTATAGTGGATACAAAAGGTCTTTGCTTTTGGACACCAAGTCCCAGGAGCCACTGCAAGAGGAGCTGAAAGGTATCCTACAGGTGCGAGATGAAGGCTTTTCACTCCACATTTCAGAGCCTGGTCTGAAGAACGATCACAATTTCTTCTGCCTTGTCATGGAGGGTGAGCAGTGTATGGGCTTTCAAAACATGTACCTTCCAAACAGTGGTGAACATGATTTGCAGTCTGTTTTTTATGGTGTGGGAGAGTCTGCAGTTCTGTCATGTTCCTCAGATTATTTGAAGCAAAGACAGGTTTACTGGGATACACCTTTAGGAAAAGTTAACTCAACAACAACAGACAAAAATAAAGATCCAACCAGCAATGACATGTACATTTCAAAGAGCAAAGAGACAGGAAATGATTCACTGGTTATTCCCTCTATCACACCCAATCATTTTGGGGAGTACAAGTGTTACCCTAATATGATGGAATACTTCATTACGGTTTGCTCAGAACTGAAGACAAATGAGATTCAAATACATACGGGAAGCAAAGTTACCCTGGAATGCGCTATGACCACAGACGAATCAGCCAACATTCAATGGTATCGACAGACAAAACTTGAGGAAAGCAACCTCATTTATGACTCAGGAGATCCTTCTCTAAGCACAAATACTAACATTGATATTTTAAACACTTCTCTCACAATCAGTGAATTCACTGAGGAGGACAGCGGAATGTACTGGTGTGTGGTGCTTTTGGACTCTACTGACTATGCTGACGATTTCCTAGAGGATGAAGATGAGGAAAATGACGAGACTGATGACTATTGGTTTGAAGATGGAGAAAACACAGACAACTGCATCTTGAAGCAGGTGACCCACTTGAAGGTTGTGTCTAAGCCTACATTCACCACTAAAATACCACGTAATAGAATGATCACAGATATGGATTCTGCACCTGAGCCTGATTCTGAGTCTGGCACACTTCTGTATGCAGTGATTGCAGTGGTTGGACTAGTGATACTGCTCTTGATTGCGGTTGGTGTAGTGCTAAAGCTGAGAGCCAGGAGAAGAGCTGCTGATCAGAGCAGGACAGAATCTTCTGAACAGCAAACTGTATCTGAACCCCTCGTCAATTTGAAAAGCCTACACTGAAGCTCAGAGAACTTCTGCCTCACGTCTGCTCAGAGAATTATCTGTCATACCTGCCTCCCTCCTTGCAAGCTGGTAGGCTTTGGGTCCATGAATGTACAGTATTTCATTTTTACAAAGGGCACAATGTTTTCCACATTATCAAACCTAATGCTTTTTACCAAAGTGAACCTAAAGGGCATTGGCTGTAGGGGGGAAGGATCATTTACATGTAAAAGAAGGGAAAGCAGGAAACGCTTTCTGCAGTGCGGAATACCCTCTTGGATGGCAAATGGAAAATGCTTGTGTGTATTCAGTTGTATAATCTGATCCTGAAGAAGTGAACTTGCATGTTATCCCAAACCGCAGACAAAAAAAAAGAAAGGAATCCTGAGTGGGACTTATGGGGTAGTTATGCAGATAAAGTCTGGCATGAGTGTAATGTGAAACCACACCTGGCACAAAGCGACACTTCCTTATGTAGGGGCGACAAGACCAGTTGGTTGGCTTCCATGTCAGAACTACATGTACACACTTCAAGCAAACAGAATTTGTTAAACCAACAGCCTAAAGCAGGCCTTACACTTTATCTGTCAACATTCTTCAAAGGCAGTGTGGGTCCTATCTCCTTATCTTGTATCTTAACTATTGCATGGGGGATGACTTGCACATGTATTTCACATTGTTTGGAAAACTGCTCTGACTTCTGACACAGCAGTCATCCCGTTTTTGTATAAGTGTAGTCAAATTGCTGCCTAATGTGTCATTGCATTTAATCTATACCATACCCTGTGTTTCTCTAGTATTTTTATAGGTGCTCATCAGTTCATCAGTGGGTTGAACTTGCATCTGGAGTATACTGTAGTGTTTCGCTGCTTTAATACATCCAGTTCAACGCAACAGATGTTTGTTAATGAGCTAATGACTTCGATTAGTTGAGTTGGGGGAAGGGAAAAGTAAAAAAAGAGCTTTGCTGCACTAGAACTATTTAAACGATTCTGGAACCAAAATATAATGTTGTTATGAGTGTAATTATGAACCCAAGGAAAATTTTAGTCTGTGAAGTAACTTTTCAGATGACTGCAATAAAGAGTTAGAAAGCTAAAGATCTGATCTAACAATTTGCACTCTTGGTTCCCTAGACTTTAAAGATATATTTGTTTATTGCAGGAAGGCTATTCTTAGAACATTTTGTCTACAAAAAAACTGATCACTGCAATGATAAAATAAAGATTACATGCAGTGTCTCTTGGCCTAAAAGCTTTTTTTTTATCATCTCTTCCCTGATCAGAGACCTGCACAATTTCCTTGCTTTCATTTCTCTTTGCTGTCCTTCAATGTGCCAGTGGCACGTTTCTGCAAATTGTCCACTTGAGCCTATTACTCTCCTGACTCCAATAGCCTGAGTCTAACGGCTGGGTGGGTGAGCAGCAATCGGTTGGTGAGAGAACGGAGGGCGCTGATAATGTCTAGAGAACAGAGCGCTGCGGTGATGAGCCCAATTATGCAGCATAAAGCTGCAGCAGAAGGCTCCTTTAGGAGAAGGAAACTCAGGTACAGGAAACAGTGGGGAGCTTCTAAAGCTGGGTTTGCTAAATGTCAGTGTGAAACAGCTATTCAGAGTATTAAAGGTAATTTTATGTTCGAGTGAAGGGATGTTTTGAAAGCATTAATACATATCTGTATACTTGGGCTGGAAATAAATCACCTGCTATAATTGCTTTGTTTACACAGACACACATTAATCTATTAAATGTTGTACAGCACAGACTGATTATCTTGTTAGGCCTGAGAACTATTATTATTCTTTATTATGACAGTATTCAGTCATAGCAACTCCACTTGTTGAGAAACATAAAAGTGACTTATGTATTCTTCCTTACGGACAACCAAGACATAATACTGTTTATCTTTGAAAACACTATAATCATTTACATCTCAGTTCCCATTGCGTGAGGGTAGCTATTGTCACACCACTTTCCAGCAGCTTATCCAACTGCAAAATGTTTTCTTTTGTTTTTGTGGAAGTTTATGAGTCATGACCAGGTTCTTAATTAAGAGACAGTTAGCAATGCAGACGGGCGGGTTTTTGGGATGGCCCAATGTCTCTTCACTCATCGAAAAGGCCATCATCCTCCCTAACTGCCATTTGGATTGCGCCTGCGGGGAAGAGTCACGTTTCATAACTGACACTTGTGGTGCAAAATAAATCAGTGCTGCGAACTTCAATTCCACCTGTTCACAAATGTGTTTGCAAGAGTACTGAAATCTTAATATTCAGTATTATTGAAAGGTCCAAGTGTAATATTTTGTCTTGAATTAATGCATTTCAAATCTTCAAGATGAATGAATAAAGAATGATGTGGGCAAAAGCAGCAGCCAACCTCTACACTGCTGAATTTTTAAAGGGCCCAAATAATGAAAAAACACATTTTCCTCACTTATTTGAAGTAAAAGAGTCTGATATAATATGTAAATATTGCTAAACATGGTGTAAAACGTTGCACTCCCCAATGTACAACCCATATAAAGGGAAACAAAGCTGCAACGAATGGCCTGTTCTGAATGACATTAAAACCAGCAACTTTATACATGTCTATTCAGACATATTATGTTGATTATTCAGCAGGGTAGCCAACCAAATCATAAGTAAAGTACAAGGAAAATGCAGACGAGTACATTAAAATAACCCTCATGTATCAATCATTACCTATTCAACTGAAGCAGTCCTGTGATCTCCTTGAGTCTTGGTTGTAATTCTGTGTTGTAAATCAGTGGAGTTGCCTTTTACTGGTTCACATCAATGTCAAGCAAAATATGTATTTAATTGACAGCTCTGATGTCCTTAAAGCGGTTCAGATTAATTGTGAGATAGTTTCACTAACTTAGCTAATTTACCTTAGCACACAAATTGAAACATCTTTACGATTCAGAGGGGTCCAAGCACATGGACGCATTTCAGGGGAGAAGCAAGAAATGTCATCTAAAGCCTTTTGCATACTTTCTGTGTGAAGTAGATATGAGCAGGAACTGGCACATGCTACACTACTCAGCCATCTCTTTGCAAAATGTCAAGCAGCAAAAGTGTGACTGAAAGTGTGATATGTTCATACAAGATAGAGAGAATTATATTGGTAAAGCAATTAATGTACAGTTGTGTTCAAAGTAATAGCGGTCCAATATGACTAACCAGATTAATCACTGTTTTTGGTATAAATTATTTTACCACATGACCAGTAGATTCTTAGAAAAACAACAGACTAAGCATTCATGATATGCACGCTCTTGAGTCTGTGTATTTTAATAATTAAGTGAAAGGGGTGTGTTCAAAATAATAGCAGTGTGGAGTTCAATTAGTGAGGTCAATCATTCTGTGAAGAAACAGGTGTGAATCAGGTGGCCCTTATTTAAGGGTGAAGCCAGCACATGTTGTACATGCACTTCTCCTTGAAAGTCTGAGAAATATGGGTTGTTCGAGACATTGCTCAGAAGAACAGCGTATTGATTAAAAAGTTGATGGGAGAGAGTAAAGCTTATTAAGAAGTGCAGAGAATGATAGGCTGTTCAGCTAAAATGATATCCAATGCTTTAAAATGGAAAGTTAAACCAGAGAGACGTGGAAGAAAACAGAAGACTACCATTAGATTGGATCGAAGAATAGCCAGAATGGCAAAGGCTCAGCCAATGATCAGCTCCAGGATGATTAAAGACAGTCTCAAGTTACCTGTGAGTACTGTGACAGTTAGAAGATGCCTGTGTGAAGCTAATCTATTAGCAAGAAGTCCCCGCAAAGTCCCACTGTTGAAAAAAAGACATGTACTGAAGCGGATACAATTTGCCAAAGAACACATCAACTGGCCTAAAGAGAAATGGAGAAACATTTTGTGGACTGATGAAAGTAAAATTGTTCTTCTTGGGTCCAAGGGCTGCAGACAGGTCGTCAGATGACCCCCAAACTCTGAATTCAAGTCACAGTACACTCTGAAGACTCATGATATGGGCATGTTTCACTGCCCAGGGATCATGGACCAGTTTGCATATGTCAAATATACTTGAAGAGGTCATGTTGCCTTACGCTGAAGAGGAAATGCTCTTGAAATGGGTGTTTCAACAAGACAACGACCCTAAACACACCAGTAAATGAGCAAAATCTTATTTCCAGTCCAACAAAATTGAGTTTATGGAGTGGCCAGCCCAGTCCCAGACCTTAATCCGATAGAGCACTTGTGGGGTTACATCAAAAATGCCGTTTTTGAGGCAAAACCAAGAAATGCAAATGAATTGTGGGATGTAGTCAAAGCATCCTGGGCTGGAATACCAGTTGACAGGTGCCAGAAGTTGGTTGACTCTATGCAACATAGATGTGAAGCAGTTCTAAAAAACTGTGGTTTTACAACTAAATATTAGGTTAGTGAGTCACAGGAATGCCTAAAAAAAGTACATATTTTGAGTTTGTAAAGACAAATGCAGACACTGCTATTTTTTTGAATAGCCCAATGTTCATTTTTTGTTATTTTCTGTAAAGTAGTTGAAAATGATATGCTTTTCTCTTAATGTTTTGATTTAGGATGGCTGGATGGCTGGATGGCTGGATGGATGGCTGGATGGATGGATGGATGGATGGATGGATGGATGGATGGATGGATGGATGGATGGATGGATAAATGTATAGATGGATAGATAGATACTTATTGATCCCAAAGGAAATTTAGAAAACAGTGTGCAATCTTCCCAGTGCAAGGAAATAAAAACTACTATAAAGATTTT
This sequence comes from Pygocentrus nattereri, assembly GCF_015220715.1. Classification (NCBI taxonomy): domain Eukaryota; kingdom Metazoa; phylum Chordata; class Actinopteri; order Characiformes; family Serrasalmidae; genus Pygocentrus; species Pygocentrus nattereri. The sequence goes on along the minus strand of NC_051217.1, from coordinate 5,427,292 downwards.
GTGCTTAACTCATGTTTTTGAACACACTGCTATTATTTTGAACACTACTGTATGATTAAAAATCAAAGCTCTAATGCAAACCTATACCAGAGATGTCCAATATGTGAACAAAAAACCTTTAAAACAGTTCTATTCAATAAATATGTGTGTGTGTGTGAGATATGCTCCAGAATTCTAATCATGTTTGAATTATATTTTTAATATAAATCATCACATATTAGGAACAACCTATTTTGTTTATATTGTCTCCCAGTAGGTTGCAGCTTCCTCTATTGTGTGTTTATGCTGTGTATATGCCAGTCCTTGTCCTTTTTTTCTCTGGACAGACTGACCTGCTGAACTGAATGAACCAAAATTTTCAGTAATGTGGCAATCAATCACAAACATCGTCAGTTGTTGAATATGTTTGACTGAGCATAAATTAGTCACTCAATCCAAAACAGTTGATTGAATTAGCTTCTGCCTCATTCAAATTAATGAGCTTAAAATCAGAAAAGTCAAAAGAGCAGACCACTTTTACAGAGAGCTCAAGCTGACAATGGAAACATGAAATAAAAAATATAGTATTTCTGTCATTTGATGTACTTTTTAATTGTATTTATCCTGAGGGTTAAACATGGTCATAAAGTGTAAACTATGCACTGGCTGAACATGTAAACTACATTGTTTAATGCAAAATAAAAGCATTTAATTTCCTTTATATGTAGACGTTGATCATTCAATTATCATTGCTAACATAATGATAATTTCTGCTCTGTGTGGTAACTTTTTTACTTTGTATGTTAGAGCTTTACAATGAGTTCTGAGTAAAGATCTGCACATAATTACTATCTCCAGAAAAATATTGGGGAAGTCTGTTAGCTATCTGCAGACCTGGACAGGCTACTCTAATTAAGATTAAGCAACCCACACCAGGGAAATTTCACCTCTGCATTTAACCCATCCATGAAGTGAACCACCACATACACACTATTGAGCACACAGACACTAGGGGGCAGTGAGCACACTTGCCCAGAGCAGTGGGCAGCCCAATCCACAGCGCCCGGGGAGCAGTTTGGGGTTAGGTGTCTTGCTCAAGGACGCCTCAGTCATGTGCTGTCGGCTCTGGGGATCGAACCGGCGACCTTCCGGTCACGAGGCTGGATCCCTAACCTCCAGCCCATGACTGCCCCATGAGAGCAGAATGCAGTCCAGTTCCTGAGAATATGAAATATAGACAAGATAGAGAGAGCCTGTTAACAGGAACTAATGACGTTGCACTGTCAAATTCTTCAAATGGTTCAAATATATATATATATTGCACAAGCAATATTCTTTCAGATGGCTCAGAATTTCCCATCTATAGCCCAGGTACTACCCCCAATATTCCCGCCAGTCTATTTAGTTTACTACATAAAGAAAACTTCTCTGCAGTTTTCAGCGGCATCTGTTGCTTCATAGTAAGGTACAATTAGAAAAGAAGCTGCAACATGCTGCTCAAAATTTTCAGCAATGTAATCCCTGCTAAAAAAAAACAGCATAAACCAGCATGGCTAGTCACTACCAACCCCCATGACCATGGTGGGTGACCCTCTATACCAGACCAGCACTAGACCAACACAAACTAGCTTAGACCATCTCAGACTTTTCATGCTGGTCTGTGCTGGTATTTTCAGTAGAGATGTGGGGAGCATGAGGTTAGCAAAGCATTATCCACTCTAAAAAACAAGGCAGAGCAGTATCTTTCTCTTTGGCTCAGGTACTGCATAATGCATCTAAATATAAATATATCCAGGAAATGGACATTAATGTTGAAAAAGTTATCCTCAAAGTTTATAGCCAACTCATACTCGCAGACCATGTCATAGCCAAGTATACTTGCAGTCATAAAATATGCAGTCATAAAAGTCAAATATTTCTGTTACTGTTGCCACAAAGTCAAGTCAAGATGAATTGTTAAGTGATACTTTTTTAATCCCACAAACGGGGAAATTACACCTCCGCATTTAATCCATCCGTGAAGTGAAACACCACATACACACTAGTGAATACACACACGCTAGGGGGCAGTTAGCACACTTGCCCAGAGCGGTGGGCATCCCTATCCACGGGCTAAACCTGGGGAGCAATTGAGGGTTAGGTGTCTTGCACAAGGACACCTCAGTCATGGACTGTCGGCACTGGGGATAGAACCAGCAACCTTCTGGTCACAGGGCCAGTTCCCTAACCTCCAGCCCACAACTGCCCCAAAATTAAATTGTATTGATAAGGCGGGCCTAAAAGGTAGCAGAGAAAACAGCTGCCAAACAGGGTAACAGGACTGGTTGGACTGGTCTCTGTTATGTAACTCTGATTTGAGATTAGATTTAGGAATCTGTGTTTTGGATTTGTAGTGACGGTTAGGCTCAGACAGCTGACTCAAGATTTAGCTATGAAATACAAGGAAAGAAAGGAAAGACATACTTTAGTAGTAGCTATGATTTCATTGAAAACAGCCTTCATAATCAAATGTCAAAAATGAGCTTTACAAGTGTTGTGCCTTTTGAAGAAATTCTCTGAAGCAGTCAAGGCCTGTAATCTTGACTGAAAAGACATTTACAAAGATGAACTGTATGAGGAATATAACACCATGGAGATATTTCTCAGTTCTCCAGATACTGAGAACCACAGCAATACAAAGAGGTGAGCTATATCAAGCAGTTCAGCAAAGCTGAGGTCCCTCTCGAGGGCCTCAAGAATGTGAGCACTTGTAAGCAGCTGTGAAGGGTCTTAAATATCCTAAGTGGTTATGATTATTGGTCATCGACTGCAACTCTATTTTCTAGGTCACAGTCTTCGCAATGCATAGTGTGCTCCTTTTCTTGGGTGTTTGAAATGGCCACATTTGTGCTTTTCATGCATTGATGTATCAAAAAAACTTAATGCAAATTAATACTTTTTATGTGACTGGGAATGATTTTTAGCTCAGAGCTTTTGGTGGGACCCACTGAACTATATTTCATTACTCCAACCGACATCAATGACAGCCAGCACAGTCTTCTCTGAAATGCATCCAGTCAGAGCTTACTCAAAGTCTTTTCAGTCTGACTAAACTGTCTGTCTAATGCAAAAAGGTTAGTCATAACATTTTTCACAGGGATGATGCCAGAAAAGGAGCTCCGCAATGTCACTGTCTGCTTGGTTGAATCTCAGAAGGGGAGCTGTATGTTTATATATGTTAAAGCCAATTATATCTGAAATGAAATTTCTGCAAAATGTAAACAGTGCCAATGCAGGTTATTAACCTTTAGACATGAAGTCCTGCTATACACTGAATTCACACTCCATAATGGTATACATAATTACACAATTATTGATATAGATATATTGCAGCTTATATTTATATTCAAGTTACATTCAGTATTGACAAATTTGAGTTTGAAGTTTTTTTAATACTTGCTTTGATGTCAAGAAATAATAACAAAAAATGTCAAATGATATGAATTATGGAGATATGAATTATAATATAGCACTGATATCCCTTAATAATGAAAATCATGAAAAATTCTTCAAAGTGGTCTATAATGATTTTTGGATCAAAACCCTTCACATCTCTTCTACGTGTAAATAATTTAATCAATGTAAGAAGAGGCAAAGCATATATTGTTGCTGATAGAAACAAACTTGTATCTCTATTTTAAATTTTTTGGTGTTTTTTTTTTTACATAATTTGAAAACAGCAGCTGTTCTTCACATCGAGAGAAAATGTCATAATACCAATACATAGTATTCAAAATTCAACCAATACATAGTATCTAAAATTACTTATAAGAAAATCTCTTTACATTATCTTCCTTTGAGTTAAGGCTTTTCCCCCTGTGGAGTATGTGATAAAGGATTGAAAGGGTTAAAAATCTTTCCAGACACCTCAAACTAGCTTTTGACATCTTAAATGAAGCCTGACATGCTTGCTTTGTGCAATAAACTGGGGTGGACAAACATTTGTATCATCCAGACCTCAGTGTTTTCATCATGTAATTTAATGTGTATCCACTAGGAGGCATCCACTGTATAAAGAGACTTCATCAGTCATTGTGGCTGTGACAGCAGAAAGTGCTGGAGCTCATGGATGCAGAGCATCAGTTCTACACAGTACTAATAATTATGTATTTTAAAAAATATATCATAGGTGTTTACCAACATGAATCAGTTTTCTGAGATATCTAAGCATTTTTGTCCATTCACGCATAATTAAAATGCACCAACATACACTTTTACTTTACCCCTGAAGATTGCGCAAGAGCCCCTCCACCACGTACAGAGAAATCCATGTCAAGTATCTAGGATCTCTCTACAGCTTGCAGGTATAAGAGATGTCCAGAAGTATCTGTTCCTAGATGTGTTTATCACTCTGAAATGTGTCATGAGACAATGTGACTTTGCCAAGCTGCGCAGTAAATAAAAAAAAAGCACATTAACAAAGTTAACCAACCATGAGCATCAGCCAGTCATGAGCCGGCTATGACCCCTGAAATAGCCCTACAACAGCTGATCCTTATTGCGAATGCATACACACTCAGACACGTGCATACACACACCAACACAAATAGAATCACACACACACACACACACATATACTGTGTGAACCGTGCTGTCACAATGCCTCTCTGTTTGCCTGAAGAGAGGGAATCAGAATCAGTATCATCAACTGTCTGCATTGTCCTCAAGGAGTCAGTATGCTATAAATGGAATGACTGACTGCTGGCAGAGGATCTAATTTAGTAATTAACTCCAAACACTCTAAGCAAATTATAACACTGGCATCACTCTGAACCTCAGTCTGCCCCAGCTCACATAATAGCCCTAACAACCTTTAAACCATAACCCTAACCACTGTTTGACTGAAACAAATATCCAGTAAAGGTGTTTACGTATGAATATATGAGAGAATTTTAAAGTATTAGAATGTATTTTCTGAACTGTATAAGTGTTTATGGGCTACACACATTCTCTGTCAGTTTCCTGGTCAGGGATCAAGCCTAGTCCCAGACGACATTTTTCTTCCAGTGTTGAATCTTCCTACAGAATGCTGTGTAGTCCAGATGTAGGCTTCCTAGAAAACAATCCTATATGTCCGAACGTTTGTAGACACCTGCTCGTGCGACATTTCTACTAAAAGCAAGAATAACTGTGAATCCACTGATATGGGAATTGTGAACAGATTCCAATATCCAATATAAGTTTTTCATGTACATACTTTATGCAGACACTAAAGTATTGGAGAACCCCTCCTAATTATTAAGTATAGGTGTTTCAGGCACACCCGCCGCTAACAGGTGGATAAAACGAAGCGCATAACCTTGCAGACAGCACGGGCAGTAGAATGGGTCGAACTGATGAGCTCAGTGACTTTAATCATGGCACTGTCAATCATGCCACCTTTGCCACAAGTCAGTTTGTGATATTTCTGTCCTGCAAGATCTGCCTCTGTGACCTGTAAGTGCTATCAATTTGAAATGGAAGGATCTAGGACCAAGATGCTGAAGCACACAGTGCCTATCCTCTGCTTAATCACTCACCAAAGTATCAGGCAGTCTGATGGATGAGTCAGCTGTAAAGTTTGGTAGAGGAGGAATAATGCTATGGGGTTGTTTTTCAGGGGTTGGCCTAGGCCCCTTCGTTCCAGTGAAGGGAAATGTTACTGCTTCAGCATACCAAGACAATTGGACAATTGCCTGCTTCCAACTTTGTGGGAATAGTTTGGGGAAGATCCTTTTAGAGTGAGATGTCATAAAAGGTCCAGTGGGTGTAATGTGTATGTGTCTCAATACTTTGTCCATATAGTGTATCTGCTGAAGCTGAGATACACATTTATAAACAGTAGAAATTGGGACTGAACCCATCTAGGTTAGCAGTACAAAGACATGTGTCATTTATTTCTGTAGGATTATAAATGTAGTAAAAACATCATAAAATAGCAGATATTATTGCCCAGCATCACCTAAATACTCTGGGGTACAATAAATACATCACCAAATATCAGTTCATAGGTCAACTCTAAACATCTGTCCAACACTGATCATTTTTTAAAATAAATATCTGGCAATACTGGCATGTTTATATATCGTGTATTACTTGAATTAATAGAAAGTTTGTCCCTCTTTGCTGCAGTAACTGCCTCCTATGTTGGAACATTGCTGTGAGGATTTGATTGCATTCAGCCACCAGATTATTAGTGAGGTCAACTACTGATGTTGGATGATCAGTTCATCCCAAAGGTACAGGATGAAGCTCCATCACTCCAGGGACGTTTCATACCCCTCTAGCTTTGGTCACGGTGACCTGAGGCTCATGTGCAGGCGCTCCACAGCATCACATATTATTGGTAATGCAATTATACAAACTGTGTGAATGCATGCAGTGGACCTAAAAGGAGTTGAACTCACTAATTAGTAGAGATGTCCGGATACATTTGGACATGCAGTGTAGCTGAGGGTCAAAGCAGAGGAGATGGAGCAGTTCCATGGAAAGCAGTGAGGTGGAGGAGCGTCGCTGTGTGAGTGGGTACAGGTAGAGGATCAGACGCGCTCGTCAGCAGCAGGAGAAGCGTCTCTGCTCCCTCTCCAATCCCACCCACCGCTCTCAGCGCAAACCCAGCTCCACTCTGTCAGCTCCATATCACTCAGCACTGGATGCAGCTCGCACCTGGGAGGAAGCACCAGCTGAGCCCGCTGAAGCAACTTTATTGCTCAGGAAACCCGATCTAACCGAGGAAAGCGGCATCAGACCTGTTCATGGTAAGAGTCGCGCTCGTCGCTCCTCTTCAGCGTTCACGGAGACGTTTATCGGATTATTGTCGCCTTGCATCGCTGTGCACGGACAGTCCGAGCCGGCAGTTGACTGGGGCTGTTTAAAGTCACTAATTTACAGCCTCGTGTGAGGGAACTTCTCCAGTTTGTGCGTGGAGGACAGTTTCAGTGAGTAGATTAAAGACAGCAGAACTCCTGCGCTCCTATTGTACAGTATAAACAGGCGAGGTTTAGCGTAGCGCGCTCTCCTACTGGGCACATGTGCGCCGCTTTAACGACTGAAGACGCACACTTACTAAAGAGAATGGTTCTCTTTATAACCATGAATTGTATATAGAACCGTATGCGTGCTTAAAGGATTCTTTGCGTGGTTAAATGGTTCTATGTAGCACCAAACAGGCCTGCCATCATAACAATAACAGAACCCTTTTTAGTGCTCTATAGAACCAGTTCACCGTGCAAATAAATATTCAAGAATGAAAGTCGTGGAACCAGTGTCTTTACTATATAGAACCATTTCATTTGCATGGTGAAATGGTTCCATAAAGCACCTCAAAGGGTTCTGCTATTGTTAAAGCTTGATATTGTAACAGTAGAAGAACTCTTTTTGGTGCTATATAGAACCATTTTCAAAAATGCTCCCTATAGAACGACATAGAACACCATTTCATTTCATGTGAAAAACCTTTTAAGCAAGAGGTGGTTTTATATTTTAGAACCACTATCTTAATAATAATAAAGAACCCTTGAAGAAATATTTTTAACACATATAACACATTCTCCATCAATCTGAAGAACCATTTTACCACGCAAAGAACCATTCAAGCAGAAATAGAACCTTTGCCTTAACTATATAAAACCATTCGCATGCTTAAATGTCGTAAGCTCGACATAATAGAAGAACCCTTTCTGGTGCTATGTAAAACTATTTTGCCATGTAAAGAACCATGTTAGATTCTGTATAGCACCATATTCAACACATTCTCCATCAATCTGAAGAACCATTTCACCATCCAAAGAACCATTTAAGCATGAGCTGGTTTTATGTAGAACTCATGGTTCTAAATAGAATCATCGCTTTTACTAAATAGAACCACTGTTTCTACTAAGGAACCGTTGAAGAGCCATCTTTTCTAAGAGTGTATGCAACATTCATATCTTCACTCATTCATGCCGGCTTCTTCGGTTTCATTTCTGTTCCACCTTACGTGACACAGTGGCTACGTCCTGCTGCCCTAAAGGGTTAAATGTGTAAGTTAGCCTACAGAACATTCCATGCAAGAAAGAAGACAGAGTGGATGATGAGGAGCAATGTGTTGGTGGATGTGAGGCTACCGATCTCTTATAGTACAGTGCACACTTAAACACTCATGAATGAGAAGCTTAGTGTGTTTTTGAGAGCTATCCTAGTGCATGACACTACTCAGTGCCTATTACTTGTGAACTGCTACATTCAGTTTTTCCTACAGGTGATCTACAATGTAAAAGACTGATAATGTGTGAATGTTTTAGTTGACATTTTTACCAGGGAAATTTCACCGATTTTGCAAAATTGTCTTTGAGATGCAAACTAAGTTATTTTGATGTAAATATGTCTGTCATGATTGGCCCCTCCCACTCTTCCATGTGCTTGTGTTTCAGTCTTCCATGTGCTTCTGTTTTCATGTCCATGTGCTTCTTTGTTTGGTTTTGCCCCCTTGTTTCTTGACTCCGCCCTTGTTTGCTCCCACCTTTTTTCCACCTGTGTCTTGTGAAACCTTGTTGTCCCTGTTGTATTTAAGCCCTGTGTTTTCCTTAGACTAGTGCTGGTCTTTGTTGGATGTACTGTTTGAAGTGTGTTGTATTCTCGTGCTGTTTGTTTATTCCAGCCCCCGTTGTGGTTTTCCTGCGTTTCTTTCGTTATGTCTGTCCCTCCTGTTGTCCATGCTGGCTCTCTGACCCTGGACCGTTTCGACCCTGATCATGGATTTACCCCGAATAACTCTCGATTTTCTCAGCACGTGCGTCCGTCTCATGGCTCAACGTTATAATGTCATTCTAGAGAAACCCACTCAGAACTGTTCACAGTGGTACAGGAACCAAACGTTATTAATGTATCTGGAAGCTACAGTGCCGTGCAAAAGTCAAAGATCACCCTTCATTTATTTCATTTCCAATCAAAATGACGATGAATCCTAAGATATTCATTTTTCAACAACTAAATGTGATATCAATGTAATCTGTGTTTAGCCTCTTACAACAGCTTTAAATCTGTTTGGTGTCTTATTTTCAGTTTTAAAAAATTTGCAGGGATATTTTTCCACACCTCCAAAGTTCAGTCTTAGAAACTCGTTGCATTTCCTTTCTGAGATCTGGACTCTGTAGTGGTCAGTCTATTGTTCTAAAAATACCAGCAGCTTCTTTGGTGATTTTTCATATTTTCTCAGAATTTTGTCAGATCTGAACTGAGAGTGGAGCTTGATTTTCTCTCTCTCTCTCTCTCTCTCTCAAAGGGGAAAGTTTTAAGTACTGTTTATCTGACCATTTTTATTGTCTACCAGGTCTTGCATAGTTCGTAGGAATCACTTCACTTATTTTTCCCTTTGACTCTTTTTATTATACAAGTGTTTAACATTACATATAAAACTCGAAAAACAAGTGTGGGTTCACTGATCATATCAAATAGTAAATAAAATAGCTATATTTACATCGTAGATGTTTGTATCATCACTCTACAACAAATCATTTCACATCAAACCAACCTGATGACTTCATTTACAGTAATTTTTTGCCAATTTTTGAAAAATTGCGTTTTTCTAGTCTTATCTGTTTTTGTCTGGGCCCACAAATGAAAATTAAATAACAGTTATACCGCAACAATAACAATAATAATATGTTTAGCACAGGAAATTATTGTTCACATGCATGTTCTAATTATGCTGTTTTATAAATGATTGATGAGGTATTGATGAAAAAGCAAATGAGTGCAGATTTCCTGCTGCTGGTAGATATCTCAGGCTCTTCTGGCACAGCTCTCTCATGAAAATGCCAAATGTAAACAGTTTAAAGAAAAATGCTGAAAAATTTCTGATAAATTCTGTTAAACAAGTAGCAAGCAGTTAGTGCTATACATCTGCTAATTGGTGATCTTTGGCTTTAATTCATTGTTAGGCTCACAGGTGTCTTTATGTAAGTTATTCCTTTATTTAGCATTTTGGGTTCTGGCCAGGGTACTGCCTTAGCAGTGGGAGCAATGTGTCTCAATTGAATTAGCCCATATACAAAATTCATAATATGTGATTCCTTACTGTAATGCAATATGGAGAAATTCATCAGGCATGCCTCAGGCACTCTGTACATGGACAAAATGAGCTGAAGTGAATTAATGGTCTCAAGATTTGTTGACTTCAAAGCAGGAAATGAGTGTGGTATGTTACAGTAGTTATAGAATTTTAAAAGTGGTAGGCTATTCCAGTGTTGGGAACAAAATTCACTAGATAAACAGGCACAAAAAAGACATTACCATTGTCAATGTTGCATTGCTTAGTTTGAATAGTTGCTCCTAAAATCATTAGAGATTAAAAGGCTATGACCATCATTGGAAACTTGCTAATTTAACTGTGGTCTTCCTCTCTGTGACTGCCAGAGGTGGTGTAAAGCACAGTTAACATTCTATGTGTATCTACAAGTTGAGATCTAATACCAACAAAGTCACACACAGACATGACATGTAATAAAGTAATGCAAACACCTTATTCAAATGGAAGGCGTCCGGGACTCATGGAACCACTGTTGCATTTGTAACTAGCATTGTGTTTTATTCTTACTGACTGCCAGAGGCAGAGTGAAGATCACAAAGTCACAAAGAATGGCACTCATCTAGACTGACACTGAGGTAGCCCCAGACAATCTGACATTCAAGGTGATGAGCAAGTAGCTGCTGTACAGACACCTTTCACTATTTCCCATGTTGCAGAAAAACTCTGGACGGGGAAACAACAGAAAACCTGGATGACCTTAGAAATCACCTCTACCACCCTTAGTGTGAAAGCCTTTGTTTTGATCCTATTTTTGTCACTGAAGCAGACAAATGTTTGGTCTTTTCAGAGAATGGTAGCAGTCAAGTTCACTTAGTGCCTCAAAGCCCGGGCCATAACAGAGAACATCAAGAATCCTTCTCATATGTGAAAAAAGCCAATTTAATACACTGATTTACATTTTGAGGGGATAAGATAAGGCCTTATGCAGAAGGTCACAAGGCAGACCTGACGCCACTTAAAATCCACTTGAGGCGTGTATATGACAGTGACTTACTGGCTGGACCACACAAAAAACATAATAGCAAGGGAAAATACATCGAGAGGTGTTGGTGTAATTGAGGAGCATCCTTAATCCAGTAGGCTCAGTAGGGGTCATAGTACTACAGAGACTTAATATTTCTTATTACACATCCCATTGCCTCAATAGCAGTGTTGATCCTGTCAGGTGAGGATAGCACAAGTCTTTTGAGTTCCTGTCCACTCCACACAGTTAGTGCCTTATGTCTGAGCAGGACACAGCATTGACACTCCCATCTTACAGTATGATGGAACATGATGGAACACTGGGACAGTTTCACTGACCAGCAAGCTCACCAGACCTCAATCCCACTAATTTGAAATGGCAGGGCGAAAAGCTAAAATAGGCACACAAACTATCGCTGAAGTATGCACCCAGTTATGGAAAAAGAACTAAATTGGACTGGAACTACCTAAAGACACTGATGTAATAATAATGTTCTGACATGATTGATTATGAATGCAATGGGACATGCAGTTTGTGACGATGGACCAGAAAGCAGACGCTCGCGGCTTAAGATCAAAAGAGAAGCTTTACTTGGGAAATCGTGACAGCAGAGAGTAGTCAAGGTACAGGCATGGGTCAGATCCAGGAAGCACAGCAGAAAGATAAAGGCGATCATAACCATCAGGGGTAAGACAGGGCAGAGTCCACAAAACATGTGATGAGTCAAAAACCATGAAATCAAAACAGCAGGCAAAAGTACAAAAAGGGAAGGGTCGAATACAAAACAGACAGGAAGTCAGTGAGCTTATCCACACACTAGTTAGAAAACGTTTTCCAGTGACAACCATATCTAGTCTGATATGTGCTAGATACACTCTATGGCCGAAAGTATGTGGATGCCCCTCCTAATTATTGAGTTCAGGTGTTTCAGTTTGATGAATCTGGGTTTGGCGGATGCTATGAGAATGCTACCTACGAGGAATGCATAGTGCCAACAGTAAAATTTAGTGGAGGGAGAAATGCTCTTGAGCTTTCTCAGAGTTTGAGCTCGGTCCCTTAGTTCCATTACCATTGAAGGGTAATGTTAATGCTACAATTTACAAAAAGATTTTAGACAATATTTGGGGACATCTTTTCATGTTCCTGCATAAGCACAAAGTCAACTCCATAAAGACATGGACCAGTTTGGTGTGGTGGAACTTCAGTGGGCTGGGGTGTTGTGAGGAGCTATAGTGTAGCCTCCCAGACAGGCAGCTCATAGACCATTTGCTGCCATTCTTTCTTAACTGATGGTGATCCAGGGTGTGGGTGTCACGCTCAGTACCCAAGCTGAAACAGGAGGCACCTACTGAGTGGATGGTCCCTCAAGATTTGCCAATCCAAAGTGGAGATACTGTTTTGTATTGTTTGCCATTCTGAATTCTGTGTCACATTTCAAGGGTGAGGAGACATTGAGGCAAGGTGGAGAGCAACCAGTCTGGCCAGTCTTAATCCAGCATCTCCAGACCGGAGGGAACAGGTGAATTTGAAACAGAGTACCAAAGAAAGCTATTACTTGAATACATCCATGCCTTACCGTATCTATCCCAAATCGTCTGGACAACCTCACCACCCTTCTAGAGTCAGCACTGAGTCTGGCCATTGTCTTGACAAGGAGTCCGGAACGTGATTTCTAGGGTCTGGCAGATGATCGGCTTGTGGTGAGGTGAAACTACACAGAGTCAAACTGTGCTGGCGCCAAACCACCTCCACAACCTAGCAGGGATGCATCGGTCATGACTACCTCTTTGTGCAAAGGGACTCACACCAAAACCAGCCAGGTGAAAATGTTTTCTTCTCCAGGTCACAAGGGCAGTCATATATCTACCTATCACCATGGTGTGCTTGTGCTTTACTGGGTACAGATTTAAGCAGTGCAGCCACATCTGAAACTAACAAAGCTGCAGGAGGTTGAAGTTGCTGTCATCATGCTTAATACATGTAAGAGAATGAGGAATGTGAGGAGGGTGCCAAGTCTAACTTGTGAAAGGCCAAGAGTGTCTCGGGATTCACTGAGGCCATCACTGAGCATGAGATCGGCCTATGAACTGAGTGGTCTGAAATGGAGGAAGGGAATTCTTCTCCCAGTCCATGGACAGCCCCAGGCTTGACATGAGCTTCAGTAGAGCCAGAGTGTCTGACACATATGTAGCCAATGGTCCGAGTATCGGAGAATCTTCACACCATTTTCTCTCAGCATTCACATATCTGGTGCATAACCCTGAGGCTAACAATTAGCCATGTGGTGTTGATATGACAGATCCTGGAAAGCAAACCTTCAGTGAAAGGAAAAATGAAAATTAATGCCCTTTAGATTACTGCCTCACATCCCTGGTCCTGGACTGTCCTCTGCCCTGCACATTTTAGTAATCGTCTAACAATAAGTACTTCCTGAGTTGAAGTGGGTGTGTTAGAGCAGTGAAAACGATAGTGGGCATAACCTTCATGGTTCATATGTATTGAAGGTAAGCAATGAAACTGCAGTATGTTACCCTGTGAAACTGTCACAAGTCATCTTGTTTTTAGTGGCAATAGGGGGATGGCAGGGAAGTGTGGATGTGCAGTAGAAGAAGAGAAATTCCACTTCCAACCCCTCTCCACTGGACACAAAGGCTAGCAGAGCTCTTAGGGGCACAGCTGCAGACATCCTCTCTGTTAGTAGGGCATATGTATTAAAAGCAGCATTACATGTCATGTCACTGCTTTTCTGGTACAAGATCTTGACTTATGTGCAGGCGCACAGGGAGCATCCGGTGAGTTTTGCCATTGCCACTGGCAAAATAAAGCCATACAGAAGAACAACATACAATTCTTCATATACACCACATGTATTTTTATAACTCACATAAATATGTCATTTTAATGTTCAACACATTAGCACCAAATGGTCATTTCTATGTGAAGCACAGATTAGTTTAGCCTTACTTTTATTTTGATCTCTATTCTTGTTTTTTAAGTATGTCTCACAGACAATAGAGAAATTTCTAATTAAGCATGTTTGTTTTGGTTTCTTTAATAAAATCCATACTCGATTCAAATGTAGTGCATCGTAATTGTTAATGTTCACTCGCCTCTGCAACATCAACAGCCCCACAGAATCTCCTGAGGGTTCAGGAGATCAAGGGACATTTACGGTAAAGGTGAAAGAAGAACAAAAGAGGGGAAGACAGATGGACAGCAATTTTTCAGTAATTTACAGCACTAGTGCTTGATTGTCATGGTTGATGTACTTGAGCCTATTTTGTCAAATGGGAGCAGGTTTCTTTGTGCTTACTGATGGAGATAAAGGCATTTTGTCCCTCCTCCGCACCTCCTCTTGCACCTTGTGCTTGACTATTTGATGGCTGAAAAAGTGGAATAATGGGAAACCTTTAATGTTAGCTTTTAACCACCCATACCTGCAAAGGAAAAAAGAAAAAAAACTAAGTATTTAAAAGAAAAGCAGCCATCATGGCATAACAAAGACTATTTAAAAGAAAGTGTACGTATGTATGTAGGTTAATCTTTAACTAAAAAACATTATATATATATATATATATATATATATATATATATATATTTTTTTTTTTTTAAATTAAAGATTAAAGATATATATATATATATATATATATATATATATATATATATATATATATATAGGCATTGCAGAAACTAAGTGTTATATGTGTCTTTTGCTACAGACTGGAGGAGGCAGGGACAGCGGGCCAGTATGGAGTGCTCGTGGAAGACAGTGCTGCTGTTGGTGTGCGCCTCTCTGGGGTTGCAGTACACTGCCATACGCTCCCTTCAGGACTTGTTCCCGGGGCCCTGCCAGGACTCTGGACACTGCCAGGGACGCGTGGGTAAAAGTGAGTCATGGACCCGTCAGCACAGCTAACAGTGACACCAGCTGAGTTTACAGTGGAAAGATGCTGTAGCTGTGTGCAAAGTAATAAGGTGTTCTCAGGAATGTTTAATAGCTATTATTGAGCTGTTGTGTGTGGGGAGGTTGCTATATGCCTCAAATGACTAAGGGTCCTTAAACATGTTCTCACTGGATCAGAAGGATAATACAGGCACTCCTCTGTCACAAATTATTATTATTATTATTATTATTAGTAGTAGTAGTAGTAGTAGTAGTAGTAGTGGTGCCAATAACAATAATAACGACAACAACAGTGTTTTTCTGTAGATTAATTACAGTCCTGGAGGCAGGTGTGCAAATTTGGTGTAACAAGTGGTAGGGGCAACATCAGGTGGATAATTACACTCACTCTAAAGTAACAGTTATAGTTATCATATTGTCATATATCTACTGGTAATGTTTTAATGGCAAATCAATATCTAAACATAATAATATTGTGCACAATATTATTAATGAATAATATTGTTAATAATATTCTGGATTTTGTGTTTTGATATTGCATTTTGAAAGAGTGCAATTTTCAAATCGCAAGAGCTCAAATTGATTAATTTTTAAATTATTTATATTTCAGTCTATATTATCCACAGTTGTCTTAACACATTTTAATGTAATAATGCAGAGCCTCTAGCAGTCTGGCACACTACGTTCACCTTTCAAGCTCCCATCCTGAAAAAATGGTCTTCTTGGCCAAAAAATTAATTTATAGAAAATAATCACATTATCAGAAAAATTGCAATGCACAGACAAACAAGACATTGCTGACTATAACTAAAACTGGCTGTGTTGTAATAGTGAGTTTATTTTTTTTATTGGAAACATTTGATATTTGCAACCCTCCGACAGCTCTTTCACACTACCATTCTGAACGAAGTCATGTGTCTACGTATAAGCTTGAAGTGTCAGACTTTCTGAATGAATCCACACTGCAAATGTGGATATTCTATAGTGTAGACAGTAATGTAATGTTGATAATAGTAGAAAGTGGTGAGGTTAGCTATTAGGCTAGCTGAATGCTGTTGCACATAGCCAGAGACTTTTTTCCCTTCACCTTAGTGTGCATGTGGTGCATCTTCATTCAGCAGCCACTCTGTACTGACAAAAATATCACTAGTGTGGGGGATTTTATTTAAATGTCACTTTTAAAATGTCACATAGACTATGTTCATTCTGTGACAATCATTCTGTAACCCTGCAAATTTATTTCACATTGGGTCAGGTTCATAAAACACACCTCCAGATTTATGGTGACATTAAGAGAAAATAGCACGGAGGTAACAGGTTTGCTCATTCATGAAAGAGGATTACTGGCATTTACCACATGTGTGCTGTGAGGCGATGCTGCACGGTTCTCTCACCAACAGAAATGATCCACGTGGCACAATCCCACAAAAAAAAAAACACCTGAACCTCTCAGGTGGTGATTTTCCTCAGTAAACCTTATGACTGCTGCTGCAGGAGTACACAAGGCTGAAGACTTGCTTGAGATTGATTTCAGATTGGCAAATTAAACTCCACCTAAAACAGCCTCTTCTTCCTTCTTCCAAATTCCATGTTCGGTAAATCCCCTTCTGTCAATGGAAAGCAGGTTTAGCTTGTAACCCAAATAAGTGAAGAGCAATTTGACATGCTCAGATTCTAATTACATGTTCAAATTGATGTTATTGCAAGCAGTTCTAACTTTTAATCCTATTTTTACTCATCATAACTTAATATTTGGAAGTGAAAATTGATTTCAAGAATCAAATATTTACTAGCTGAAATTTTTGAATAGTTGAAGTAAAATGAAACCCTGAGCTCAAGAAATATACAAAATAAAAGCTTAAATGGTTTGCCATAGTAATTTTAATTGGCTCTTGCCTAGGACATGGGTGAAAATACAGTAGCGTTAAAAAGACACCGTTGCGCTTGTTACCGGCACTTTGACTTCATGAATAGGTCTTATTTACTGCTCCACACAAAGTGTGTCTACCAGCAGAGGGCAGCCATATCTCCTCCTAAATTCATCTACTTTTTCTGATGTGTTGCAAACGTGTCTTCACCACTTCTGCTGTATGTATTGTACATCAAGTGCCAGATTTGCATGGCAGCCTAACTCTACCCATGGCCATTTACAGCTGTTGCCTGAAATAATCTTAGAGGATCCTTACAAGGCTCTGCCCAGCTGATATCGCAAAGCCTCTTCTTCGTTTTCTTCATTCGAGTTCTCTACTTCGTTTATTTATGAAGAATGAAATTAACAGTAGTCAGCTGGGATAAGGGCTGATAAATACAGCAAGGGATTCCCTCCTCATCCCAGGCAACACCGGAGAGAGAAAGATATAATATCTGTAATTTATTTCACAGTCATCTCATAATTTATCTGCAGTAATCTGCTCTCATAGAGCAGCTGTTTGCACTTTCAGCAAGCGCTTCCTTGCGCACCCTGATGTCCCACGTGCAATCAACTCCTCATCAGTTGTAATTACATGTTATCACTCTCACTCTCTGTGCTATATTTAGAGATTATTACTTTCAAACTTCAAGCCAAAAACAGTCAAATGTCTGTCTCTCACTTTGACGTTCAAGGATTTAATTGTTCTCCACATTCCAGGCTTGCACTTTTTGCCATATTTTTAGTTTCTGTAAAAAAAAAAAACAAAGGGATGTTGTTCTTCAGGAATATTGAGGGAGGAAGAGAGAACGAGAGAGAGAGAGAAAGAAAGAGAGATTAGTAGGGTTGAGAACACTCACAGGTGTCTTCCTCCTCTAACACAGACTTGGTCAAAGCAAATTACATGTAAAACAGACAGTCTACATATACAATTTCTGATTGATCATTACAAATCTAAACTATTATAATGCAGACTTAGATGGCCTCAAACTAAATTGAATACAGTGTCATTGGTGAGATTCAATCAACAAAGGTAATGTCCCTCATGTGCAACTTAATGGCATCAAGAAGAGTCACCCCTAGTCAGGACAAAGGCCTTGAAGGTTCCCCAAAGTAAAAACACTGTTGCAACTCCTGCACCGTAGGCCGCTGCCATAGTAGGTGGGATTTGAGATGAGCATTAACAAGTCTTTATTACACATCATAGCATCCTTCTTAAGGAACTTGTCACATACCTCATAGAGAAAAAATGGCCAAAAAAGGCCAAACTTGGCAGTTTGAGCTTGTCAACTTACTTGTATATGTCTAAAGTGAAGTGCTTCAATTAAAAGCTCATTTCAAAGCTTATTAAAACATATCAGATCAAAATTGGTATAGGCTGATACTCAAGGTTTCAATGTATGACTGTTTCTGGTCATAAAACAACACATATAAGTGAATAAGTAGAAAAAAACAAATGAGCAAAAAATGTAGTATGTGAGCCCTTTAAAGAAGTAGAGCAATTGCCTGTTTTAGTGTTTTGTATGCTCCGGCCCAACTGAGCCATAAATTCATCAAATCTGACTGTCTCCTTCTGTTCCCAGATCACAGATGGAAATTCTCTTGCGACGACAACTTTGTACCCGCAGAGCGTAGCAGTGCCTCTGCTCGGAAGCACATCCTTCTTTTTGCACAAACTCGCAGTGGCTCCTCCTTTACTGGCCAGCTGTTTAACCAACACCCTGAGATCTTCTACGTGTTTGAGCCATTGTACCATGTCCAGCAGACCTTCACCAACTCTAGCAGCCGTCTCCGGAGAGTCCTGGACAGCCGGGCTCTGTTGGGAGCCTACAGGGACCTTCTCCTCAACCTCTACACCTGCGACCTCACCTTCCTGGAGAACTACATCCGGCCTGAGCCGCAGGATCACGTGACGGCTTCCTTCTTCCGCCGGAGCTCCAGTCATGCTCTGTGCTCACCACCTGTCTGCCAAGAGGGTGGAGGGGAGATTCAGGCAGGGCAGCCAGATGAAACCTGGTGTCCCAAAAAATGCCGGACCTTAAACCTCACCTTGGCCTCGATGGCTTGCCAGGCTCGAAGCCACATTGCAATAAAGACGGTGCGGATACCTCAGGTCGGAGATCTACGCACCCTGTCAGAGGACCCACGTCTGGATTTGAGGATTGTCCACCTGGTAAGAGACCCCAGGGCCATCTTGGCCTCACGCATGACTGCCTTCGCTGATCAATTCAGGGCCTGGAAGATCTGGAACGCCACAGACCGGCAGCCACGTTATGTGGACTTGTCGCAGATCACCAGAACATGCCGAGACATGGAGTATTCTGTGGAGACCGGTCTGCAGAGACCAGCATGGCTGAGGAGACGTTATCTGCTGGTACGCTACGAGGACCTGGCTTTAAATCCTGAAGACAAGGCCAAAGAAATCTACAGATTCCTCGGCTTAAATATAGGCAGTAGAGTTCTCACATGGATTTCTCAAAACACTAATGCCACTGCCCCATCCTCCACTGAGTGGAATTACAAGTACTCCACCAGTAGAGACTCTAAAGCTACAGCCCACAACTGGAGACAGCGCCTGGGCTTTGACATTGTTAAAACAGTGCAGACTTTATGTAACACTACCTTTGCCTTATTGGGCTACAAGCTGGTACAGTCTGAGGCGGAGCTGAGAGACCTGACAAACAGTTTAGTAGAACCCAGAACATTTTAGAACCTTAAGTTTGGTCTGTCTGGAAAGGTTTAGACATACTGTGCATAGTCTTTTATTGTAGTCATAAATTAATTTCACATCCTCACCACCATATCCTCAGTATCATGATGTTGATTGTGAACAAAATTTTGGCTGCATTAAAAGATCACAATAAATGTGTACACTACTGTTCAAAAGTTTGGAAGTAGTTGTCATAGTAATAAATGGTGTTCCTTTATTCAGAAATAACCCATACAGTATAGATGTAGGCCTGTAATAATTATTACATAAACGTCACATCACAGTCGTCTAAGCTAACCACCATTCATTTCCACAGCTGTTAGATTTTACAATCATATATTCATGCTGCAACAAAACAGAATGTGCATTTGGTGTCTTTTCATCAGTTGCTTTGAGGCAAATAATGAAGTATTGCAAAAAGCACAAATAATGTTAAGCAAAAAACACAACACATAGTTCTTACAAACACAACGAAAATGCTACATTCTAACTTAGAAGCTGGTGTAACTTGCTGTAACTGCCGTAAAACCTTTAGAGGGCAGCAATGAATTATGTTTGTTTATTTGAGCTTGAGACTGTAACTGTCATCAGTTGGAAGTTGAAAGTATCAGCATCTACAAGCAAGATAACTACACCACCAATATGGCCACTATGGGCTTGAATAGTTGCATGCATTGAACAAAATAAGACAATTACATTGTTAATTGCAGTTAATTATATGGCAGTTAATCACCAGCTACAGGTTCATGACTGTGACAGGCCGGTGGAGACTTGTTAATGACTGATTGCATTAACATGCTACTAAGAATCTGTCTTCATTTACAGTTTTCCTCAGCTGCTAAACACCAAACACAGATGCTGAAACCCATTCGCACATTCACACATTTACCTTCTTCAGTGCCCTAACATCCTCAAACCCTCTGAACATGCCAGTTTTGAGTCTGCCTTTGTTGGATCAAGTTATTAGAGATTTAAAATGAAGAGAAAATGGCAGACGTGATAGAAGAAAGTGGTGGTGAAGAGGGGGTAGACTGTTCTGATATTATTGAAATTATTTTTGGGGGGAAAATGAAGATAAATGACAAATAATATGCCGTATTTAAGTTTTTATTATTTTCCAAACTTTTGAACAGTAGCTTATGCAATTATCACTTTCCAAAGCAGGACAAACAGAAATAAACCAATGTCCAACCAAGTCATCTTATCACAATCCAGTGCAAACTGCAAACTTTGAAGGTAATGCTGGCAAACACTTTTTGTTAAAGACCCAGGGAACCTATGTTTCCTTTCTGATTAGGATAATCTTGGCCTTGCAGACAACAGTGAACATGTCCTAAGTACACACTTTGAATAATGTTTCAATGACCAATAAATGGCCGATCTGAGCAGATTTCTCTCCTCTCTATGTAAATCGGGTGGTCCTAATCTTAGGTGAAGCTTCCGTAAGCATTCCCATTACCAACCTCAAGGCTGATGACTCTTGCCTCGCCCACACAAAACAGTTTCAGGGTCAGAGACACTTAGTGAGGGTCTAACCCTGCATAACCAAAAGCTAGCAAGCCAGACCACCTGTCTGTTTTTCATTCAGGTTTGCTAGATGTTTAACATGACACTCATGTTTAGTATCATAACACCATTTTTAATATTTTACCCTGTGTTCCCTGGGACTTTAAATATCACCTTGTAATTTCACAGTCTTAAACATGTCAGTGCTTCAGATGATAACAATAACCAGCTGGTTGGATGTGCATAGCTGTTTTCTCTTTCTTTCGATTTGTTAACTCTCTTGTTACTCTGTTAAGGATTTAATGAGAATGTATGAATCACACTCATAGTCATCAATGTATGAATCACACACTGCTTCTTCAATAATGCTGGAATTAAATGCTGCCGAAAGATCAGTGCCTCGCCTCAGGTATGAAGTCTCAAGAAAAGAGGACAGACATTTCCACAAAAGCTATGGTATCTTCTTGTAGACTAAAGCTTGTGACATAACTTCTACACTGCGGTTGCTCGGGAAGAATCCAACAAAGAAACACAGTGGTGATTCGCGCACCATGTTGTTTTTATTTCATACATATTTAATATGTATGTCTATTAAATGGTAAAATATTAATCTGGAGGTTTTGATGTAAGTTTCTGTGGCTGCTGTGCAGTATGCAGGGTGAGAAATAGCTCTGCTCTCCTTGCATTTGACACATCAGTGTTGTTATGCTGAGGCTGGAACTATTGGTAAGTGCTGACCATCATTTCAACTTCGGTGCAGCAGAAGCCCAACGTCAGCACAAAAATGTGCATCAAAGAATGAGATTAGCAAGAGATAATGTCTATAGCTCACAACCCTTTTGAAGTTCCTGTCAGTTGCTTGGATTCTGAGTAGAAAAATGATTTGCCGTTTACTACATTCTTGTTGGAAGTAAACGTCCTGCAACTAAAAGGGTTGAGGGTTTTTTGCTGTCATCACATGGCCTGTTTTGTGTAATTATGTTGTGGTCGTTGAGCATTAACCATCTGTGAGGAATATCTAATGACTGTGATTGCATTAACATGACAACTAAGAATCTGTCTTCATTTACAGTTTTCCTCAGTTGCTAAATACGAAACACAATGCTGCAACACATTCACAGTTTCACACATTTAGCTTCCAACAGGGGCGTCACTTGAGATTTGTGGATACGGGCTAAGCCTTTACTAAGGGAGTCTGGAAGCATGCTCCCTCAGGAGGATGTTTATTAGTCTCCCCAAAAAGTCTGTTCATATCATTTTAGAGATTCTGTCTTAGAGTTTAAATTTCTGAGTTGGTACACAAGACTTGTTTCTTCATTGTTCATAGTGTATTAAACACAGATCTTTTATGACTTGGATAAGCTGCAGGTCCTAAATATGTTATTCAAGTACACAGATTATAGATCTCAGATTATGGTCTGTCACGATTGACCCCTCCCAGTCTCCTCATGTGCTTTTGTTTACCTTTTAGACCTGTCATGTGCTTTTGTTTTGATTTCTTCACAGTCCTGCCCCTTGTTTTGTTGACTCCGCCCCTGATTCGTTACACCTGTTTTCCGCCTGTCCCTCGTTATCCTTGTTTTGTATTTAAGCCCTGTGTTTGCCCCTTGTGTTTGATGGTCATTGTTTGATGTATGTTTGTTGGATGTTTTGTTATTCCAGCCTGTCGTGTATTTCAGTCTGTGTTTATTTTGTCATGTCTGTCCCGCGATCTCTCCGTGTTGGCTGTTTGAACCTGGACTGTTATGACCATGACCCTGGGTTTGCCCTCAATAAAAGTTGCTTATCTCAGCGTATGCGTCCGCCTCCTCGCTCCACGTTACGCTACCAGAGTGTGACTTTGTTACATCGTTACATTTACATGTTTAATAGTCTAGGTGATCTGCTCACAGTGACATCTGACGGCACAAAAAATATATCATCTCAATTTCTTCTTCAGTCTCATAAGTGGGGATATTAAGGGAGTAACATTTCTCTAAATTCAGTATTCATTTTAAATTAAGACTAAACAACACTCACTTGCTCTCTTCTCGATGACTGTCCTTTATCAGACCTACTTCTTCAGCTCTGTGTCCTTCTACTTCTTTCTCTCCCTCTACTTGCCTGTTTAGTAACGTGTTATTTTTATTTAAACTCAGATTTACAAGAAAACTGTTCTTAAAAAGAAATGTATTCTTAAAACCCACTCACGCAGTTTTCACGAAGATTCTGACGTTCACCAATGTTTCTTTATCTGTAATTTGTACCAGATAAAAAATCTTAGGTAAGGTGAGAACAGTTCTGCGCTTAAGATCATGAATCTGTCGTAGACTTTTTCTTAGGACCTTTCTCATGAACAAATTTGAGTAAAAACGTAGGAAGATATTGGTGAATGAGGCCAAATGACTTCATTTGTTTTGATTGAACTGGCAAAAATCTCACCTGACCGGCCTTCAACAGAGCTGACACCTCTTGACTAGCATCTACAAATGGAGGGATTCAGGGACAAAATATAGCTATATATCTAAAAACATGGTTATGAAATGCTTCATAGAAATATGAAAATAAAAACATCTTTAGTCTAGTTAAAGTTTCTTTAAATTCTTAAAACAGTGCTCCTCAGCTTGCGTTCGTGCTTTATGGCTGCTCCCCTTTTCTTTACCACAGGCAATCGGCTAGAAACTCCATGGCCAGCTGAACTGACCACAGTTTGCATCCACATTGTAGGTAGACAACTTCACTCTGTAACTACTTACTGATTCAGACTGTATACTGTATATTTTATATATTTATATATTTTGAATGAGGTCTTTGTTTCAGCACGCTTTGAGCTACAGCCCTGTCACATCTTCAGCGTTTGGCGACTGACTCACGCAGAGTGATTAGCAGCAGAGCCCCAGGTCTGAGATGTTTGGCTGAGCCACCTTTAAGTTTGCCCCCCGTCAACCCCCCAAGTATACACAGCAGAAGGTTGTCTTCTGCAAGAAAATCTCTGGTAGTCTGGTGAAGCAGTAGTGGATTAGAGCAGCAGCAGGGAGGTGAAGGGGGGATTCCCACCTGAAATTCTGAATATAATTAAAGTAACACAGCAGAAAAAAAAACTTTTTTAATCCATTCATTGCGGTTATATGGCATAAAGTCATATGTTTACTATGTATAGAATTAAAGGGGAATTCCACAGAATCGCAAAAACGTATATATAAAGACCCACTGTGAAGACAATTACTAACAAAATATCTCATTAATTTGTAGACAAAGATAAAAATAACTTACCTTTTCTTTGAAGAAAAGCATTGATGGCAATTTGATTTTGAATCCCTTCATGCGTTTGAGTAGGTGTTTTGGGTCATGCGTAATGATTTAACTATGCAAAAATGTAGAAAAATCAGTTTAACTCCCCTTTCACTACTTTATACGACATTTTCACTAAAGTAGACTGAGATGTTTTGCTCCTTTGACACATCCATACTGTAGTTAGTAGAGAGTTTTGAATTGTAAATCACCTCTAAGACCAGCAGTTTTACAAAGCACTAGTCTTTCTCAGAAATGTAGGTTTATGGCTAAAATGAAGCTCCGCGTATGGAGTAAAACTCTTTGTGTTTCAGCAGTGACACGAAAACAAGGGACAGCAACTTTTAAATAAAGCTCAATGAATCAAAAAGATCTTCTGAAAAACATTTTTAAAAAAGTGTATGTTTCCATAAGGTTTGGAACAGACACCTTCAAATAGAGAGCATATATGATGATACATGGTAATGATAATTTTGTTTTCTCAATTAATGCACTTTAAATTGATCACAACACAGCACTTGTAAATAACTAAGATCTGAGTGTTTATTTTTTAGTAGTTTTTGCAGTTCAAACTAATTTGGTATGATTGTCCATATAAAAGAGCAAGAAAGCAAGAAAAGTACAAAAGAGTCAGGTGGGGTTTTTTTCACAAAGCCAAATATCGGTTTTCTATGACTAAGGGGAAATGAACTAACGAGCAGTTGATGACTCTTCATCTGTTGATGAATGTCTCTATCTTACTGAACGTATAAAGACAGATGGACTGTGGCTAAATTATAGGAAAACAAAGATTTATTCAGTGTTTCTCCACAGAGCCTGAAGGGTTAAGCAGGCCCTAGGCGAATAATCCTCCGGCCTACACAATCAGTCTTTCCTCAGCAGCTGCTGACTCGGGGGATATTTCACAGCAGCTCGAGAATATATCCACAGAAGAAACCCAATAGAAACGGGATTTAAGATGGAAGGAGAAGAGAAGCCATCTCTCTTTGAACTTAATCTGCAAGGCAACACAAACTGGCAATAAAGCGGAGTTTATGACACCCTCGGAGATGTGTTTCATTGGCTTCTCCATCCTGCGCTGACACACAAAGCCTTGAGTTGCCTGAGTCAGCCACACAACTAATCGCCCATCTCTTCCCACCCAGCATCAGCCCCCTTGGTTCCTTTTTACCCCACTGACAAATTTAGACCCGAGGAGGACGGCAGTGGCCAGCGCTCAGAACAGATGCAGCACAGAGATAGCAAGTTTTTGGGAACAGAGCATGTGTGTGGGTGTGTGTGGAGGTGTGTGTGGTTGTGCATGTTTATGTAAGCATGACAGTGTGTGGTTTCTTGAATGTGTGTGAGGGTGGCAAGCTGTTTTGTCGTTTATTCCAGTCCCTTAGTCATTTAAAACAACATTTACTTCAGTTTCTGCATTTTAAAGGGCCCATATTATGGTAAACCACATTATCCTCTCCTTATTGAAAGGGTTTGATGTGATATGTAAACTTTGTTAAAGCTTCAAAATGTACCATTTAGTATGCAGGTTAAACAGTCTATATATGGAAGCTAAGTTGCAAAACCAGCCTGTTTTGTGATGTCATTACAACCAACACTTATAACTGCATGTTCAGCCTAAAGCAGTTTAGCTCTGCATAAAACATATATATAACAGAAAATTACACAGAAGCCTCCACAACTACATATCATTTTTCAAATGTTCAGTACTTAGTGTGTACACTCTTTGCCTTTATTACAGCTTCTATTCTTGCTTTCAATATTTTTCCACACCTCAAAAGTTCAGTCTTAGAAGTTGGTTGCATTTTTTGCTCATCATGATCCAAGTAAACCAAACACGTTCACTAATGTTGGACTATGGGCGTCTTTGATTTGCACATTTACTACATCAGTAATGGCTTATTGACAGCTACATATCCTTTCAGACCCATAGCATTGAGTTATGTTCTCCAGTGGAGGGATGGACAGAAACACATGTGGATGGTTTTAGATCTGAAGCAAGAGTGGAGTTTGATTTTCTCCCCTGTCTCAAAGCTATTAAAGCTTTAAGTACTATTATTTGATAATTACAGTTTTGGTGGTCTACCAGTTCTTGCAGGGTTGTTTAATCATTCCTTGAATTCCCGTTCTTTAACTCATTTTTCTTTCATTTCCCTTATGGATGTGGACTATCTTACATCTTCTCAGAAATATCATCTGAAAATAAAAATCTTTTACCACTTACAATTAGTTCAGACATAAGTGTTATAAGTGTATTACCTGTTGATGCTTTGGGGGAAACATTTCATGCCCATGTTGGTTGTTGAGGTGTAATGTACAGCAGATATCCTCTTAATAGAAACTAAAGAAGAACAACAACAACAAAAAAGAAAGAAAGCTGCCTTGCTGTCTCCACAGCACAAATTACCCCTCTCTTGGAAAAAATTGATCACAGAAAGGTCAGGCAGGAGGTTCTGCTAGAGGAAAAAATATCGACATTCCTGTTAAAATGGTGGCCATGGGGACCCAGTGTGACAATATCCTTAAAGCAGTAGATAACAGGAAATGTCAATACAGTTGAAAGCTGCAGTCGCTAATTAAAGGATGTAAAAGGGAAAAATTCTAAGGAGCAATAACGGTGGTTTCCATAGACACTATATTCCAGCTATGGAAATATTGGCAGGTTATGTATATTCTTATATTTTTCTGGGTACTGTTCTTAATATTTGGCCTTCTCATTTGGCAGGAGCTTATGGAGCTTTTAAAACAGTGGACTGTGTCTGAGTGAATATACTGTTACTAGCCTCTCAGTATTCTCACACTGAATGCCACTGAGTCCCTGAGCACACATAAGTCACCGCCATATGTCAGTCAGTGCCTGTCACCAATGCACTGTCACTCACACACACACACACAGATTTCTCAACAGAGACCTCCAGACATTCACTCAAATAGACAGGAAATACAGGCAACATGCCGCAGTCAGTAGTAAAGAGCAGAATTAAAATTCTATAAGCAGTATAAATACATTTAAATCTTCTGTCTGCTAGCACCAACCCTGTAAAGGATTCATTCATATTTGTAACACCTGTCAAAGACATTACATTAACAATGCCTGAAAGTGATGCTTACTGAATGGACACCATCAATGAAATGAATATCATCAATAATATCAATACCACCAATAAAAAAGACTGAATCTGCTTTTTTCTGAATGGCAGAGACTTGGACCGAATGTATTTACAACAGCACTGCAGAAACATTGCACTTATTTTCACAGCTTTTTTGCCGCACCCATATTTCCAACTTCTGTAGCGCCCCTAAAGTTCATTAGTAATGACTGTTCAGTATATCTTGTATTGTTTTTTTTTCTCAATCTTTACACTCTTTTACCAGGGGGCTGATGCCATGTACCAGAGTGCTCTCTTCCAAAGGTAAATCATAAGTCTATGTAATTAGAATAATGAAATGCTTGATTGCGCCCCCTCAGGTGCCCATTTGGCTAAAACTGTGCTCCATGAGGGCATGTGATGATTGCTAAAGCGCCCTGACACCACAAGGAGTAATTAGCCATATTACAATTGGAAGTAATAGGCGTCATAAAATTGAATCCTGAACTCCTTCTATATTTCATGAGATGGAAGCTTTTTATAGACCCTGATGGGCCCAGGGCCACTGGAGAGATCAGGGAGCTTCAGCGCTAACAAAGGAGAGGAGTGAAAAGGAGGAAATATGGAAGGAAACGGAACACTCTTGTCAGAATAGCCCTGATTATACCTGCTCCTCGGTCATAGAGATGTCACTTCTTTATGTTCTTCCAGTATGTGCATGAACTGCAGCATAATAAGCATTCCATGATGCCTTGCTAAGAGACATCTGACAGAAAAAAGAGCAAATGTCTGTGGTTGATGTGCTAAGCATTAGTTTTTCATATATGTGAGCAGAATCCTGTAACACTGAAACCATTTATGTGCAGTTTCCACTGAATTACAGTGCACTGCTTTAAACAATGTGTTTGGGCACTTTGGTGCTCACTTTGTCCATAAGTACAATACAGGAAGAGCAGTGAAATTGTGGCATTTTTGTGCGGGAGGTAGAGCTAGACACAGTCATTCACGTGCCACAAATGCAGTTTTGGACAATCCAGCTTGGGTACGTTACTTAGGTGTATAAAAATGGCAACACTAGAGAACATTTCTTCGCTAACAATGTGTAATGATGATGTGTTTTTTTTTTTATTCTGGTGAGATTTTCATTTATTTTGTGTATTTTTTATTAACAGTGATATTATGATTGGTGAATGATTTGCAAAGTCTGTTCATGTACTGATTTTAAACTGTAAATCAATATCATTTGTGTCACAATTACTGGCACCTTTGGTAAAGATGAATGTAAAAAAGGTCATGAAAAAATGGCGTAGGTGGTGACCTCACACTGAGGATATAAGAAAAATCTAAACTTTAATTGAAGTCAATTAGGTTCAGTTAAAAAAACACAATTATCAAGAAAAAAATATTAAAAACCAGGTGTCATAATTAATGGCATTGCAGGATTTAGTATTTTGTGTAACCTCACTTTACCACCATAACAGCAGTGAGTCTTCTCCTATAATGCTTTACGAGATTCAAGAAAATAGGCCACTACTCAAAGCAGGTCTTCTCTTTAAGACTCTCCGCTTCAGTCAGCCCACGTTTCACATCTGTGAACCTCTTTCTAGGCACGTTCACTACAGCACCCGTAGTTTTAACCTTGTTATTTTTCCCTTAACATTGAAAACAGGCAATAAAGAAAGAGAAATATAAATATGCTTCAGTTACACTTCATTAGTGAGACTTTCTAAGGGTGTCAATAATTGTGATGCATGTCTTTTTGGATGAAGGTTTTTTGTTGTTTAAGAATAAATTTGCTTAAAGGTTCATTTTGGTCTCACATTTTCGGGGGAAGATGGCACTGATTAGCCATAAACACATTTTTACCAAAAGTGGATTCTGTAATTATGTAATCACATATAAAAGGCTAAGTAATGTGAATATATACAAAAACTTAAATAATTGATCTAAGCCATAAGATGAAGAGATATTGAGGGAAATATAACCAATAAAAATCCAGACTTCAGTCATGGAAATGTTATGAGAGATGACAGCAGAAAATCACAGCAGCAAGGTAGCCTGTATTGTTTATTCCGCTTTAAAAGGATTATTCCAGATTATTCCACCACCATGTTTACCTCTAACCTCAAAGAATGAAAGACTTACATAGGCTGGTGAAGGAGCTCTCAAAGAGCAATGACTTGAATTTTTCAAGTTTCACTTTAAATTGACTTAACATATTATTTCAAATACAGAGGAATGCTAACCTTCACTTTAAAATGACAAGTTATTACAATTATTATTATTATTATTATTATTACAATTTCTGTTGATGTGAAGATGGGGATTTGCTCGAGCTGTTGCATGGTAAAGTTGAATGACTCTTTTAAGAGGTTACATAACACAATTTATTTACATTTCTATTTCTTTTGAGTTTAGAAAAAGTTTGTTAATAATTCAGACATTTTAATTATTCATTTTTCCATTTTCCAAAAAAAGATAAAGCTATTTAAATATGTCAAAGAATCGCTGTCCACCCTGTTATCTTGGGTTAACTGCCCGAAAAATAACCTATACTTTCTTCTTCTTTGAAAATGCATGTTGTGTTTATCCATGACAAGGTGCATCATAAGATGTTGGCTTGCCATTGCACAGATGTTTTCTTATAAGTCTGTTTCAAAATATTAAATCACTTTTTGAAAATTATGAGGTCTCAAAGGCACAGTGTACCGATAATGATTGAGAGTGAGTGGAAAAAAAAGTGGAAAGTCTGTGCCTAGCTTGCTTTAACATGTATACATACACTTATTTTCAGGGATAGGTCACACTTTGCTAGCGGGGTGATCAATACCAAAACAAATTTGAGATGAGTCATGATGTGAGGACTAAAGGATTAGTGTTTCACTGGAAGATTTTCCCCAAATTCACCGTTTCGAATACTTTTAACGTTCAGAAGCTTACACCTCACCACTTCTTTTGCTGACATTATCAAGTCCATGCGTTTCCTTTGCTGCTCAAAGCAGACCTCAGGCAGGTGTGGGACTAAATTGTTAAAGATTCTGGCATGTGAATCATAGCCTGGAACTCTCTAGTCAGTTTGTATTGCTCTTGGATCCAGCCATGCGATTTTGGTCCAAGCAGCCTTCCAATCGAACACGACCGGTGATGCTAATAAACGACACCCTCCTCCACAACAAGCAGTCCATCTGTCTGTGTCAGCCTAATCAAATTTCATAAACATAATCACAGCACTCTGTTGTAGTGGGCTCTGAATGATTCCCTTCTGAGAAGTGTGCTTCATACAAGCTACTACATCTCTGATAATGCAGCCAGATCCAGTGAGAGGGGAGAGCCATGAGGCAAATGCATGCGATTGATGACAACTTGTCAGGGAACTTCATTGTGCTGCTGTCTGATAATGAACAGGACTCTGATTACTGAGCCCATTTATCAGACAACCCAACTAGAGCTCCATTAACAACAGTAACAAGTGATAGATTGTTGATATCAGACGTGATACAGCATGATGCAGTACTAGCTAGCAATGTTCTTTGCTGATATGATTTTTTAAAGTGACGTCAGCTATTTCTTATTTGTGGATAAAGAGATCGAACAATGGTATCTAGATTAATGAATCATTAATTAGGCGATTTTGTAGTTAATCAGGCCATTTTCTATTACTGTTTACACTGGATTTCTTTTCATGATAATGTTTTCTCCACAGCATGCAGCCCTTATTTCGGCCCATTGTTTAAAACATCATAAATCTAGCTAATAGACATACACTTTATATTTCTATTCATAACCATGGCATGTTTGAAGAACTTTGCAGATCAGAGAGAGCTCCTGAATGAGCTCAGTTAGTTTTTCTCTAACAATAACACAACATATCCACCATGATACCCTGCCCTGCCCATCAGAAAAACTCTGAAAAAGAGACCACTAATTAGGCTGAGCTCCAGCCCAGGCTCAAAACTCCTTATAGTGGTAATCCCAGTTGATGCATCTGGGGTGGCTGATTCATCGACTGAGAAGCTCAGCTTTTATACATGAGAACACAATCTACCACAGCACTGTGGCTTCAATGGAGCAAGATCTTCAGTGGGTTTAAACCCGGTGCTGTGCTGGGAGAGGGCATGATCACAACAAAGATACCACTGATGTTCTGTGGAGCTACTGAGGGACGGGTGTTAAATTAGCCCTCAGTAAAAGATAAGTGAAAACCTCTGAGACCTTGTCTTTGCCTGGGATATTTTCACACAAATAAGTGGGAAAAACAAGTGGGATTGAGAAGAATTTGATTAAAAGATGCCTCATAACAGATGTTAACATGAAATATGTAGGACATTTCCACCCAGCTAATTAATAATGTTTGTATTTATCATATCAGTATCTAATCAGTACATATTATGTATATATTCTCCTTAATTGTAAACATACGCTTAAGCCATATGTGTGTATACCATCACTGTCTTATCAAAACCTCATACATATAAGGTTTCATGGTGAATGGACCAATAGAAATAGTTCAAAATAATGTACATTCAAGTTTAAGGAGAATTCCACCAATATTCCAAAATTTCAATAGTTGTTCCAATAGTTGAAATGTAAACAAAATATATGGTGAATTGTAAAGACACTTACTACTTTACTACTTACTGCATTAAACTCTTACAGAACTGATGCATAGATCACTCATCAGCTCACCTCACTGAACTTTTCTTGGGCACTTAGGAATCCGGCTACGAGCGCACACACACACACATATCATCTAAACTAAACACGCAGCAGCGCCTGTAGTGGCTCGTCGCTGAGCATATTTATGTGTGTTTCAGTCCATAGACAATTGTTTCCCAGAGCATCTGTCATGGGAAAGAGAGAAGAGTGATGACATATGGCAGATTTAATTAGTGTAAACTCATTTCATTTCCCCACCTGACAGGGCTGTGGGATGCAGCAGACCCTGTTCTCTGTCAGGGGCCTGGTAAGACTGAGGTTCAGTGGGGTTTCCAGCCTAGTTAACCTGGGCTGTGCTCACCATACTGCATTAATGAGTGGGCTTTCAAACCACCTGAGCCAACATCACAAAGGAATTTCAATCCACACGAGTGAGGATCACTCTGCAAACAGCAGCTGTTGGTTCAATTTGACTCGTGCATAATAGCCTTGTTCTCATGTTTCTGAGGCCTGTTCAAGAGGCATTAACGTCAGATATATTCAGTCAACTTGAGCATACAGCTTACTGATGACTAGGCTACGTTATCTGACCATTTTCCCTGACATGAAGAGCATAAACTCAACAACCTACATTTGCATTAAGCAGTACAGTGTAGGTTTCCCATTGCTTAATGAGTTACATTCAAACATTCTAAGTAATAATACAGTTCAGTGATAGTATAGAAATATATGTTCTTTTATTCTTTTGCAAGATTTGAATATGATTCCTTTGCAGACTCTCTAGTCTCTAAAGAAGCCTTTCATCTTCAGCAGAGATGCTGTTCTGTGGATAGATCTCTCCGTCCACGTTATCTAATGGCACCTCTTCATGCTTGTTTTCACAAAGCATCTTTTTGCGTTTCCTCTGTAAAGAGTGAGGCTCTAATGGATTTGAACTAAATAGATCATAGGAGGTTTATTGGCTTATCTATACTCATGCATTGCCAAATGCATGTGTGTATGGGAGAGCTTTTAAAATCAGAGCTCTTATCAGTAATGGGATTGACAGGATGTCCTAGTTTTGAACGGTGGTTCAGGCTACATGAATGGAAGTAAAACCCAAGATCTTTTAAATATCTTTTCAAAAAAGGTTTTACTTTTTTACTTTTTACTTTTATGTGCACACACATATATATATATATATATATATATATATATATATATATATATATATACATATATAGACTAACTGAAATAAAGCACAGCTGTAGATTTAAGTGCTCAGAAAACCTACAATTGCACAAAAGAAAAGATAAAAATTACCCATCCAGTATGATTCATAGTTCACATTTATTTCATGGCAGGTCCAACTCATTTAAAAGCAATTACCTCACAGCTGCGTATCCTGCTCCATAGCCGTAACTGTGTCGAGATGAAATATTCTAAACAAAGATTTATGTATTAATCATTACCATACTAGTCTCTCTTAACAAATAAGTTAAACAGACAGTCAACCAGGCATTCAGAGTGGTGTGATGCAAAGTAGTGCATTGCAGAAAAACTCCCTCAGATTTCTTTACAGTGGTGGTGGAGGAGCCAGGGGTTACACTGCCTACAACACAAATATAGTCATTTTATTTAGTATCCAAAATGCCCAGTGATCCTACATGTCTTCTGAGTTTTTATATGTACAGTGCCATGAAAAAGTATTGCGGCATACTGTATATCTCCCAGTGAATGCTTTTAGATCTTTAAACAAATTGTTGTTGTTAGTGTGCTGCACACTCGACCTGACTGAATATCTCTGACCTCTTTAGTAGGCCCCAGGAACATAAGAAGACGGCTTTTATGCATGAGCTGCACAAGTTCAAAGCCAGCCAACAGCTGAAAGGGACTGGGCAATGGTGGCATTCATGGAAGAGCAGCAGGGCAGAAAACAATGCTAACCAAAAGAAATACTGACGCTCATCACAAACCCATAAGCCTTTTGAGATAATGTTCTATTCAGACCAGCCTGAAATTTACATACTGTAACTGGACAGCATAGGTCTCTTTATATCTTTCCTAAAGCGAGTGTGGAATAACATGGTGGTGGTAGTGCGAATTTGTGGGGATGCTTTTCTGCCTCAGGGCCTGAGGAACTTCCCACAGGAAAGAAGGATCAAAGAGATCTGATCAATATTTAAAATTAAAATGAATTTTTAATGTATGATTTTATCTCTTAATTTATTGTTTTAGTCATGTTTTAATTATGTCTTCTATTTGTGCTTACTTTTTAAACCAACTCTGTCTATGAATTTTCTCATTTGTAAAGCACTTTGAATGACAGCAGCGTTTGAAAGGTGCTACATAAATAAACTTGCCTTGCCCTGCCTAATATCTCAGTTGTATCTAAACCCTAAAGTAGAAAGTAGTAAGTAGAAAAGTAGAAAGACAAAGGAAACTTTAGCTCAGTAATCTCACGTATGTCTCCTCATGAGTTTAGTAGAGATCTCAATAAATGTATGCATTGTGCTCAGGTTTGTTAAGGTACTATCACTCATCTTTATGTGCAACTGAACTCTCATCTTTCCTCTATCTATCTAAGGTCTCCTTTTTTGTCTAGTGCCATTTCACCTAAAGGTTTTTAGGGGAATTACCATTAAGTGACCAAAGCCATCAAAGAGCAACAATTGAGCAATAAATCTTTCATCTGTGTTGCTGTTACTGAAAGAATCATGAATTCTGTTTTGTTTCAGAGTATCGGTTCATCTGTCCATGAGTTGAAGCTGAAACATAATCGAGTTTTGAAGCAAGACAAAGACCCAAAGCAGAAAAGCAAATCCACTTCTGAATGGCAGAAAAAATGGAGTGGCTCTCACCTGAATCCAAAACAGATGCTTTAAAAGGTCTTTAAATGAGCAGTTAATGCTAGAAAACTTACAACAAGATATCTGAATTAAAACAAGTCTGCAAAGAAGAGTGAGCTCAGAGTTTTCCACAACAGTCCACAGGCTGACATCAAATTAAAGAAAATGTTGGTTTGCTGCTGAAGATCAAGGGTTGATAAGGTTGTCTATCGTTTAAACGATAAAAACATTCATTCTGACAAATATGCAGGAATAGAGAAGAGGAGCCAGATAATCACCACAAGTACAGAATATGCCCCATAGCCTCAGTCACATTTTTTCCAGAAGAAAACGGCTCTAATTGACAGCATGGAATTTAGCTGGCCAGCAACATTATTTCAGCCAACAGTTGACAAATATGCTTAACAAAATGTCAGATGCGATCACAGACGCAGATTTCCCATAAACTTGAACCGAAATAGATTTTCAATGAGGAATCATCATTAATTGAAACACACAGTAATTCTGTATGTGATCATACTACTACAACTACTACTAATACCCCTCCTACTACTATAATGACTACTACTACCACCACCACCACAACTACTACTACTACTACTACTACTACTACCACTACTACTATTACAACTATGACTATTACTACAATTACTACAACTACTACAACTCTTACTACCACTACATCTACTTCTACTAACTACTACAGTAAAGTGGTTGGTTGGTGTAGTGGTTAACACCTCTGCCTTCTACACTGTAGACTGGGGTTCAATCCCCACCTGGGCAAACACCCTACACTATACCAATAAGAGTCCTTGGGCAAGACTCCTAACACCACCTTGGCCTACCTATGTAAAATGATCAAATTGTAAGTTGCTCTGGATAAGAGTGTCAGCCAAATGCCGTAAATGTACTACAACCATTATTGATATTGACTGCAGAAAGAATATCAAACCTGCTCTCATTTAAACTGAACTGAAAGTAAAGACACTTTGATAAAAGAGAAAAGTAACAGAAAAACTTGAGAACTACATGAAACTCACAGAAACATCAAAATAGACTGCTGCAATGTGATGTGTACACCAGTATTATAGCCTTACAGTCTTCAGTCTTCATCTAGGAGAAAACAGAAGTATAAATTAAACATCTAAAGTGCAGACATGTTTGAAAAATGTGTTCAAGTGCACTCACATTCAGTCAGACCATGTTTCAATCCCCCTTTTTTGCGTGGTCTTAGTCATATTCTGAATAACTTGCAAAGATGAATATACAGTCTGTCAAGCGTGTCCAAAATGAAAGACTTTTCATTCTTCAGACAAATAGCAGAAGCCAGGCCAAACTGATGGGTGTAAAAGCCTGTACTTTCAATATTTTAAAAAAGACCCTTAAATCGTGTGATGGTTAGTGTGAAATCTCATTCACATTCAACTCCACTTCGAAGGGAGACAGTGGTGAAGGATGGAGGAGGGTGAGAAGATGGTCTTTGTGAAAACTCTCCAGCCACACCTAGCATTCAAATAAATGAGGCTTCAAATAATGCCATTTCATCTGATGTCAGTCTTTTTCTCACTAAGAACTGGTACCATTCTATCACCAGGTTTAAAAATGAAACCTCTCCCTCAAAAGTATTTTCATTACTCTTCTCACCCAAGTGCCACTTTTTTTCCACCTCAGAGTATGACCTGGTGTAATGAATGGGTTCTGCTGTGACCTGTCTATTATTCTAGTACTGTCCTCTTCCGATTCTCCGATGGTGATGAACAAGAGCCCCTTTACTGCAGTAGAATGACAGCCATGACTTTGCTTAAGCAGAACTCTGCTGGTCCTTCCAATTAAGACTCCAGAACAGCTTCACCCTCTATTCACAACACTCCCCTCAACACCCACCATTCACAGCACTGATATAACTCATCTTCCAGTGCTCAGCAGAAGTCAGGTGTGGAGGCACAGCTTCAGCTGTGAGACAGTTATAGCAAAGCTCCCTGTGTTCTGATTTCAGATACTGTGCAACACATCATTACATGCCAGCCACTTCAAAAGGCATATATAAATACACACTGAAAACATTTTACATCAGACAATAATGTTTGACATCATGCATTCTTAAAAAACAGTTCATTAAGGATTCTTTGGTAAAGAAAATGATTCCATAAAGAACCATGGACAGTCAAAGAAGCCTTTGCCAGATTAAAGGGTTCTTTGCATCATGAAAGAGTTCTTGAGAACTGTGTTGTAGATGATTTCATATTTTTTTAAGTTTTGAAAAGGGTTCTTAAGATTTCAAGCTTGTAACAATAGAAGAACGCTTTAGGTGCTATATAGAACCATCTACAGCACATGCTACATCAATCTGAAGATTCCTTTCATGATGCAAAGAACCCTTTAATCGTGCAAATGATTCTTTGAGTGTTCAAGGTTCAGTGGGACCATTTTCTTTACTAAAGAACCCTTGAAGAACCATCATTTTTAACAGTGTGAGTTGGTTTACCAGATCATTTTTTTACCCATGTACCCAGTCATCAGGAATATTTCAATATTGAAGGTGGTAGCATTTCCAGCATATTTTGACTGAGGTGTTTAAGGTGGAACACAGAGCTAGTGTAACGTGGCCATGGCATAACGAGACTTAATGAATTCCAGATGATCAAAATGTATAAATATAATACAATAGTTTAATGGGTTGCATTATTCAGCCTTTTCACTCAGCATCTACATACTTTTTTTCTGACAGCCATTTCCCCATATACACAGGGAGGGGATGATGTCTTATTTAAAATGAATAAGTCCCACCTGCCTCTATCCCCCCAACCACTAGTGAAAAGCTGAGTTAGAGAGCATCCCCAATACCATATTTCACTCAGGATAGATCACAGTAAGGCAATAAAATGCACTATGACTTCTGGTTCAGTTTGACTTTAAATCAGTCCATGGTTCAAGAGATGTCATTGTTCTGGGACAGCTGTGTAGAGATACCAGGTTCAGCCTGGAAATTATGAAATGACTGATATGAGGGATAACAGGCTGATGGAGTGCTTGAGTCAGAGCTTTCAATAGGTATACACATATGGAATATTTAATTTACATTTACATTTACATTTATAGCATTAAGCAGACGCTCTTATCCAGAGCGACTTACAAGAAGTGCTTTATCTATCTAGAGAAAGTATTTTTGCTAGTTACCAATGGATTAGAGAGAGACAGTCCTGAGCTCAGGTACTGCTAGAAACAAAAAGTCACTGTTGATACCGAGAGAAAAGGAGCAGAGGTGAACACAGAACTCCAATGCAACACACTACAATACAGTAAACTAAAATACACAGTGCAATACAATAAAATATAATATCTAAGTGCAGCACAATATATTGCAATCAATACTTAATTCAATGCTCATTTAAGTGCTGTGTAAACAGATGCATGAAGTTTTGTATTAGGCTTTTAATTTGTATCCAAGATCTAATGTTTTTCCCCCAAAGACTACCACTAATGGCTTGCAGGAAATAACAAACCTCTTCTGTGCAGTACATAAGTAAACCCACCAACATCATCAATCTTTTCCTTTGAGAGTGGCATAGAAAAAAGAACTTTGTGGTCAGGCTGTACCAGCTTTCAAAGGTCCAGTGCCCTTAAAAGTACCTTTCATCTTTTGTGATTCCATGTAAAAGAACAAGACTTAGGATCACGAAAAGCAATGGAAGAGTTGGCTAATGCTCACAAGAGCACTTAGTGGTCTGGAAGTTTTTAGCAAAATAACCACTGTAAACTTAAATTAGTTGACTTTACTTTTTAAAAAAAATCATGCAAACTCATTATAATGAGATATACAGACTTTTTTGACATTTTCTGTGATCCCCACTTCTGCTGTAAGGTTAACTCAAACAGCCTCATAATTAGAAAAGGTTTCTGCTAAACTTTTTCAAGTTTTGCTTAACACTCTTAAATTCAGTAAGTTAACTTGATCCAAATATAGTAATCAGTGCATGCCTTAAATAAAAACAGAATCACCCATTTCCGAGGACTCTAATGGCTTAACACATATTTGCCCTTCTGTTAGCATTAGCATTTACAACGAGAGGCTGGACTTCTAATTTAACATGAGAACAAATCACAAACATATATTTTTTTTCATTTTGCAAAGAGAATTCTATGTATAAACTTAAAGAGTAAGAATTCATTTACAAAAAAAAACCAAACAAAAGCATACTGGGAAGCTTTTTAGGCATACGGCTCTTCAGCCTATCAGATTTATTCACATTAATTGATCTTAATTGGTGGGTAGCGCTGTCGCCTCACAGCAAAGAGGGCCTGGGTTCGATTCCCCGACCGGGTGACCGGGGTCCTCTCTGTGTGGAGTTTGTATGTTCTCCCTGTGTCTGCGTGGGTTTCCTCTGGGTTCTCTGGTTTCCTCCCACAGTCCAAAGACATGCAGTCAGGTCGATTGTACATGCTAAATTACCCCTAGGTGTGAGTGTGTGAGTGACTGTCTGTGTCTGTCTGTCTGCCCTGCGATGGACTGGTGACCTGTCCAGGGTGTATCCTGCCTTCCGCCCGATGCTGGGATAGGCTCCAGCACCCCCCCGTGACCCTGACGGAGAAGCGGATTAGAAAATGTATGGATGATCTTAATTAGATTCAGTAACCAAGGACTCTACAAGAAACAGTATGTGTTATTTTAACAGATTAGGAAAATAAACCAAATAAATTAAGTTAGTGCTGTTATTATAATGTTTTAGAGTGAGGAGAAAGTAGAGGTTGGAATTCTCAGAATGACCTTGATTGCATCTCATATCACCATGAACACTTTAGCTAGGTTGTTTTGTAATAGCACATGTGAGCATGGCACTTTGCCAGCCTAAGCAAAAGTGCGTCAGCACAGCATCCAAGCAGGACAAGGTTAACCCAGTTCTGCGGATAATTAACACGTGGATCCCTGTCTGCAGCCTCCGGCGGAGGATGAACTTTCAGAAGGTCTCTGAGTCATTCACATCCACAGCTGATGGAGGCGAGTGATCACATGTCCAAACCCCAGGACATCCAGCCTGCATTACATCATTCACTACTAATATAGGCTTTACCACATGCCTTGGACTGAAAGGGTAAGGTTGCTACCAATGATCTAGAAAGTCTAGAAATGCAGGGGGAGTAAGAGAAATCTGACAGTGTACAACACTGTAGCTAAAAGTAAATACCCGAGCTGACTTGATGATTAGTGAGAAAAAATTGCATATGATTACACTATGGTTCAAATGGTTCTGAGCACGCACAGCAACTGTTCCAGTGGCATTCCCATATGGACACACTTTGACACTGATTGTTGGGTCCAGCTAAATGATTTCTAATAGGCTTGTTTTATGGTGCTTTATGCTCTACTGTGCTGGGCGACACAAATGCTAGTGTAGTTAGAGGTGCTATCCACTGCAGTACAGGCTCAATTTCAGTAAGTGATGCTCAAATAACACCTATTTTGAGAATAAAGAATTTGAGAGCACACCAGAAGACTAATGTTGGAGTGACAGATGGAATCAAATGTGTGTTAAGGTGGGTGGTGTGTGTATTGCTATTAGCCTGTCAGCAGTTAGCCAGTCTTTTTTCCGTAGTTTTCTTTCGTATATTTTGGTTCTGATTTAGTGACACAACAGATGGAATAAGAAACGTTAACTGTTCTCACGAGTCCGTGAAACGGCACAGCATGGCCCTGAGAACCATTTGCCTAGACAATGGAAAAGAGGCCCAGGAGCTGAACAATCAATTCAATAGATGGTTTGTACCCAGGTTTCAGCATAAATTCTCCAAATCTCCTCAGCATTTTAGTCAGTGACAGGAGGAAAAAGATTTATCATTTAATCTATTTTTAACACTTGATTTTACGATATGAGTCAAAGCGCTTTTGAGCTTCACAGGTCGCCCTGCAGTTCCATCACATGGTGTTTTTAGTGTAAATGAATTAATTCTCTTTGGTGTACATGCTAGATCATGATACTAATGCACCCAAAAGAGTTCCCTGAGGCCCTTAAACAAAGCGAACTGTTCGAGACTGAAATCTGTTGACAGTTGGAGGCTGGCAACAAGGGGCACGTTTAAGAAAGAACGTCAGTAGCCTTTGTGCTGCTTCTCCATGCTGTCGGTGAAAGGAAAGTCACTGGAGAGTGTTGATACTTTCTTCTGTCACAGAAGTCTGACTCATTAAGAGAAGAAACTTCAATCTTTGTTGTAGGCCACAGCGACATTTTATGACACATCATTTCTCAGGGGAGGCATTGAAGCTTATAGTATTTTGTCTTAAAGCATAGCAGAGAAGAATCTATCCATTTTCTTGATATCTCTCTTGTTTTCTTTTCGGAGCAAGCTGTGCGTACCACGGGATGACAAAGTGTGCTTTGCGAACTGCAGACATCAAGGGGTGTTGTTGGCCGTGTGCATATGTGATGGAATACAAAACTTAATCTCCATCTGTGCTTTCTCAAGGAAGTACCAACACTGTGTTAATCAAAATGATCAAATGCTGAACAAGTCTGTGGAACAGAAAATCAAAGTACCTGCCCAGGACTCTCATTGTGAGGCTGTTAATGAGTGAAGAGAGAAGGAGAACCAAATGAAATTGAGAAAGAAAAAAAAAACACATTTTAAACACAATTTATTTTAATAAGCATTGTTAACATGCAGTATAAGCTCAATATTAAAAACCACATGCCCTATTTGGCCATTTGGAACATTACCATTTTGATTCATTTTGAATGAAAGCAGATAAAGAGACAAATCACAAAAAAATAAGTAAATATCATTTTTAGTAGCCTGTGTGTCAGTGTAAACATTTCCCTCACTCTTCCACGTTCATGGACAGATGTTATACGTGCCTACAGATTCCGATTCCGCAGCATATTGACTGACTCTATAATCATGCTTCTAAGAATTGTTTACTCAGTTTCCTGGGTCTTGCTCTTAAGTGCTCTTATCAAGAATTCCACATGCACGGACACTTGCAGAGAAAAGCATGACTGGGCCCACTGCTGTGCTGGTTTATTTTGACCAGCTCATGTTCTTCACTTAGTAATGTAGCCTTTTCAAAGGGATCCATTCAAAGAATGGATTCAAAACAAGTCCATGTCCATTTCCTAGAAATAGTTTTGCTACAGGTTTGTGATAAAATTGGGTTTTGCATCAAAATTTACTCTGAAGGACCAATAGTGCTCGTTCTATGCTTTTCCAAAACAGTCATTTGCAATGTGTGTAAATGTTTTACAGCATCTCTATAATAGACAATTCCAATAACCCTTGGAAGCTCAATAATGGTGAGAGAAGGGCTTGATTTCCCAGCTCCTGCTACTTTGAAGACAAAGGCTGTCTTCAGCTGAGCACATAAAAGAGTTACGTTGTGGCAGAGTGTTCTTTTTAATTGTTTTATTTGCATAGAGACCAGGCAGTAAATCTGGCACCTCATTAAGTATAGTTATAAATTATTTAAAGTCAGAAATAAACAGGACCACAATTTGAAATTTGCGATCTGTTTTCTTTGGGGCAATTAACCATATCACTCACGAAGAGACATCTTCCAATGAGAATCATGATATGATTTTTCTGAGATCAAAGCCGAGCCAGCTCTTTGATTGTTTCTTGCTCTCTGGGTCATAAACAGAAATAATTAAAAAAGGAAAAATCAATTCGCTGCTGCTTATTGTTTAAGGCTACATTAATCAAAGTGGGAGAGCGTAAATAATTTATACTTTCCTCAATTTCCTGCGTCATATTCTGCTCTCCTGCCGTGCAATTTATCTTACAGAGCTCCCCACATTGAAAGCGAAGGAGGTGGGTTAGAATCTCGTGTGAAGGAGCACAGCTGCCTCATGTCATTTTGTTATTCTAAGCACACCTGGAGTTGATACTCAGCACAGCTGTCAATCACAGGAGCCAGTCTTAATCAGAGTTAAGCGATGGTTATTATGACTGTTGTGAGTGCTGCTGAAACTCGCTGTAAACTTTCTCATGCAGAGCTAGAAAAATAAACTCAATAAACTATTGCTTGAATCAAGTGAAGCAAAGCTCCCCTTACATTGTAAATATATTAAAAGTTGAACTGAACACTATAAAGCAATTTATTACATTCTTTTCCTGAGTTCTTCTAAAGTTCTTCTAACTCCTAACATATCTTAGTTAGGTAAACAATAATGAATCAGATTTTGTACAATTTCCTCACTAGCTGGCACTCTTTCCATCAGACAAGTTTTTTTTTCTTTTTTTTTTGGGCTCCCACTTACGGATGGCTGTGACAACATTGGGGTTCATGCTCATAATCTCCTGATGTTAGGATGACCACTTGGGACTGCACCAGTTGGGTGCTCCTGACGTTAGATTCAGATTTTTGTGTTCTGTAGATGAAATGTTACATACACTGAAAAATAAAATGTTGTTTTAAGTTTAAAAAGTAACATTACTGACTAATAGAAATCTACATGACAGTGCAAGACACAGATTGTTTTTCTCTTACTTACTAAATGATGTTCACTTAACTCAAACTCTTAAGTCAGCCTCAAATAATTAAAAGCTAAACTCAAATTACATGGCAAAACGTGTATATGAGAGTATTAGAGTAAGTTTTTATGTGTTCCTATTAATGAGGCCAATTTTGTTGGAC
Source organism: Pygocentrus nattereri (assembly GCF_015220715.1). Classification (NCBI taxonomy): domain Eukaryota; kingdom Metazoa; phylum Chordata; class Actinopteri; order Characiformes; family Serrasalmidae; genus Pygocentrus; species Pygocentrus nattereri. Next base: position 5,383,767 of record NC_051217.1, on the reverse strand, counting down.
TAACTAAAACACTGAAAAACAACATTTTTCTAATTGAGGCAAAAAATGAAAACATACATAGATAGACCAATAAATTTAAGGTCTTTTTTTTATATTGTACTTTAAGGCTGGTTATTCACACTCTGCCTTTACACTGCATTTGCATTTCTGTATGTAGTTTTGAACCACTGAACACATTTGAAATATTTCACATGTCTGATTTGTGCTATTTTTCTTTCCCATCCAAGCTGAGAGTCCTGCACTTTTGCCCTCCTAATTTAAAATATGAAAAACAGATATCACACTGTGTGAAACAACCTGGCTTTTCCCTTAGATTGATATGAGATTAAAGGGGATGCAATTTCATTTTCGTAGCAGGTGGCTTAGTTCAATGGGTTACAAAGTCATACAAATACTGCAACCAGCAGGCCACCACAGGGGCTTTACAGTCTGTGAATTATTCAAAATGGAAACAATAACAGGAAGATTTATGCATTGCAGAGACTGGCAAACTTACAACTTAAACACCTTGCCTGTCTGAGCTGAGCTATTTTGTTTTTGCCAACAGCACATTGAACAAAACGGCCAAGGTAAGTGGTTTATTTTCCTTACAGCCCCAGAGAACACTCTCCCCACCCCTTTAACAACCTAGCCACTTATATTGGGTCTTTGAAGTGTAAAGCTCTGGGCAAACTGTGAGTTACATACTGGCCTCATTATTGATTCACTGAATGGCTGTCTGAATCATAGGCTTGTGAGTGGATGGGGAGGTGGAGACAGAATGAGAAGAGAGACAAAAAGAGAGCCAGACATTTAATTCCTTCCCTTTGCCAGGAACACTGTCACCAATGATTTAAGCTTGGTGACTCAAGCTTACAGTCCCTTTTGCTACTGGTTGGAAAGGGGCATATGCTATTGTTTATGAGCGACGGCTATGTTGAACCAAAAGCTCACAAGGTCTGAGAATGGTAGAGAACAAAGAAAAGCGTAAGAAACATTTAGCTATTTGAATGATGTAGGCACAGTATAATTAAAGCAACACCATGTAGGATTTGGGGATTTGGAGACCTCTCTGGTGGAAATATGTAATTGCATGCAACATACACAAGAACTTTTGGCAACGTCAAGCGGATTAATCTGAATGTTTACGGGTGTGTATTCATAAAGAACTCATTCAAGGTTTCGTGATTGACCTCTGAGAATTATCTACGACTGACATATCTTTATCGGTATGATGGTGATTTTGCATTCCAGACCTAAACATCTGAGAGTCTGGCCTTTATTGTTTTGAGCTTGTGCATGTGACATCATTACATAAAGCCTAACATGGTCCGAAAAAGTCCCACCAAATCCGTCCTGGTGTCTCTAACTTTGAGATGGTTATTTATGCTTTACAGGGCAACTTGCAGGTGTCAGAGACACCATATTTAGTGTGTTCTATTTTCTTCAGTAATGCTACTTCTTTCAATTTTAACAAAACAATATGACACAGGTCTGCTTTAAATCTAAATATCAAATAAATCGTGACACATCTAGGGTAAATACACAGTAAGCTCATGAATATTTCAAATATAATAGCTCATTTTCATGCTGAAACCTAAACATCTCACCTCACTGAATGACACCAACAGTGTCTCACTGAAACCCTAACTGCTGACTTTACTAATCACTCTATGTATAATAATGCCCTTGATTTACTTTTCCATGTATATAACAAAGTGTAAGCACAAATCCACACTGATCTTTATCTACATCCACACAACACTGCCTCATTCATTCAAACAAGTTCATATATGAGCTTATCGATATAGTGTCTGGAACAACAGAAATCTCTTTCTCAAGAAAGTCTCAACACAACCCTGATGTGCCATATGGCCTTTCGCAAGAAAAACTTGATAAAGCATTTCTTATTCATTACTCACTCATTATTACAATTTCCCTGAGTCCATACTCTACGTTGCTGCCATCTCAATCAGCAATGAATGCTTTTTGACACCAAGACTAAAGCCCTCACTTTCAGCCTGCATTTTAAAGTGCTCACTGAGCAGAGAAACCAGGAGTGTGAGGAATGAAACTGTTTCTGAAGGTGACAGACTGGGGGAGACCCCTGTAGCCATGTCCTCAAAGCATCTGGCACCACACTGCTCATATCTGGCATGACCTTGAAACTGGGACTTCATTTAAAGTGACTGCAAAAGATGACAAACTCTCCTTTGTGGAAAGAGTGGGAGAGAAGTCAACAAGTTCTTAAGATAAACTAAGTTAGAATACATTTTTTGAATATGCCACTGGTATCGTCAGGGAATCTAAAGCGCTGAAAAAAACAGTTATCATAGTGTATAAGAACTGCATGAGCTGCATAATAACAACTGGATGTCAGCCCGATATACAATGATCTTACTTTATTTATTAGTTGAATTCAATAGGTTTCATGGTTTTTTTAAAATTCTGCACTATTTCATAAAAACTGTCTTGATTCATGTCATGTATTATGAAAACGTCTTCAAGATTCATATTTTTGCTACATCACTCATCCTTAAGGGTCTAAGAGTCAAATCTGTGCGGGGTAGAATTGACTGCTGCCGCTAAATTTGAAACCCAAACCTGCTCACAAGAGAGAAAAACCACACAAAAAAAAAATTCACAAACTAGACAAAAAAGAATGATTTTGCATGTTAAAATCTGCCTGAACCCAGCCCCAAACATCACTTTTTGTCAGGCCCAGGTTAGGTAGGAGATCTTTAGTGTGGCTTAACTACTTTTACTAAGACTTCTCACTTAATACTGAATCCAAAAGCAACACCGCTGAGTGTTATCCATTTATTGAATTCACATTACATCTCCAAGTACAGACTTACATATTTGTGTGTAAAACGAATAAACATATACTGGTAAAAACAAGTCAGAGAATATATTGTTTATTATACAAAAGGGTCAATATTAATGCATTTGAGAAAAGGTTTCACACCATGTATTCGCAATCTTTGGTTGCAGCAAAATAAAGACATTTAAACACACACTGGAGAAAAATACTGCCTGTGCCCATTCATACTTAACCAAAAACATAAAATGTGATTCAGTATTGCCTTGTAAAAAATGTCTAAACTGTGAAATGACTGAGACAAAAGATGGAAGGCCACTAGAAATAGTTTTTTGCAAGAAAAAGAAACTCTGGTATTGTCAAAACGAATCAACCTTTACTCCATGGGTAGTGTACACCAGTGACCCACAGTTTTTTTTTTCTAACATTAGCTTCTAGCTCTGCAAGTTTTCAAACCCTAAGAAAAAAACCATCTCAAACCATTTTCTTAAAGACTGCTACCAGCATTCAGATTTTTGCAGAGAAAAAAAGTAATTATTTTAGCTGTTTTGCTGCATAGTAGACACATTCACATTAGCCTGTGTATGTGTGCAGGCTCAGGGTTTTTCTGTATTGCAGGTGACCGAGCAAGAGAGTGATGAGCAAAGCTGTGTGAGAGGGCAGCAATCTCACAAACAGAATCAATCCCAACAGATGGAATGGTGCCATCAACCCTCCCTACAGTCTCCGATTTTCTTGTACAGTACCTTGAGGGGCACCTAGCTGATGTCTGTCTTAATCCAGCACTTGGCTTGTGTTAATTTGGCTGTAAGGCTCTGGTACAAGGGAATGTGAATTCCTTATGTTCGGAGTCAGATAGACAAAGGATTGTGCTGTGTAGCTTGGCGAAACATGACGCCAATGTTACTGTGGTCCCTCACACAGATATCCAAACCTCTCCTAGAACTAATACTTCACAAATGAAAAACATTATTGGCATTACTTGTAACGCAATATTCACTCCTTGACATATTCCACCAGATATCACTCATGACACACAAAAACAAAGGTCCTCATCTGAGGAGCAGAACAAAGCTCCCAGCATACTGAAGTCACCATCTTATAGACCAGATCTAGCAGATGGATTTGGTCCCAGCACTCGTGTTGCAGAATAAGAAACCATCAACCCACCAAGGAGTCATGTAATAGTCACTGATAGTACCTCCCCAACACTTCAGTCAGACTTATCCTTCTTCTTGGCTCCTCCAATGGGAACTTTACTAGCAACTGCTGAGCCAACTGCTGTCACTCCACCTGCCACAGCAGACACGCCCCCTTTTACTAAACCTACCCCCACAGCAGGAACAGAAGCAACAGAAGTGACAGCAGTTTTAGTGAGATCCAAGCTCTTTCCTCCAATCCAGACCACCCCACCAACAGTGGCTCCAACAGCACCTTTGGTGACACTGAACAGCCCCCCGGTTACTCTGGAAAACATGCCTGGCTGAGGCTGGGGGTGATCCTTATTAATATCTGTAGGACAGACAGCAAAACATGAACAACAAGCAAACCTACAATTTTACACTTACTATAATCTTCTGTTATACTGGTGAAAATATGATATACAAGGGCAACAATTACAATAATGATAAGCTGTAGTCAAAGAAACAAATATTCAGTTACATGGTCAGCACTCAGACAAAGGCTTGTCCGTACCGTACCCCCAGTCTTGTTTTTCAGAGAATGATCAAACAAGTCACATGAGCATTACACATTACTGTCTAAATTTGATTTGTTTGACCCTAGAGCCTTGGGTGGTCTTAAAGCTAAATGTACATGAATGGAGTGATTCTAGAGGAAAGGTTCATGGAACTGGGGAATGGCTTATTCAATGAGACCTATACAACGCAGCAGCAGTTTTGACCACTTCTGTTCTTTACATTTTGCAATTTTGTTTGACACTCTCATCCCAGCAGTGACAAATCTAAGGAAAATGAACGTATAAACTGGAGGAACCAACATAAGAATGATCTACGTCTCAACTGCAAGCCCAATTACAGATGAGAAAGAGGGAGCAATTCAGAACTTGTTGACTGTACAGAAACAGAGTCTTGGATGGCACAAGAGCACCACCATGTGAGTTCATACTGTTACTACTTGCTTTCACATAAACCAGGTAGACCTGAGATATACATTGTCTACATTGTGATACTGAGATACGTGATAACTTTAGCAATGTATTTGACATGTTCATAAAACAGCAGCGTCCCTGACGTCAAGCTGCTTATTTTTAGTTTTTGTGCACTCATGGGGTCCAGGATTTAACTTCAGGTTGTTTTGAAAGAAGTTAAAAATGCACAAAAACTTACTATAGTCACTGTAGTGTGGACAGCACACAGGAAGCATTAATTTTACTAATGCCAACTTCAATTAACTGTACTAATTTTAGTAATGCCAACAAATACCATCAGGTACTGTGATTTACTCAAACAATATTGAGATACTGTATTTTATCAGCATCACCCAAAACTAAAAGCAATGACTGACCTTCTGCAAAAAACTCTCTTAATTTGCATTACCTGCTGGAGGTTCATCCTTTAAATATGAAGGCACATCATCCTGCTGCTTATCCACGTCACTCATTGTTTCTCTGCATAGGAAAAAAAAACAGATTAAAATGAAAATGATGCATCATATTTACAACTTTTTGAATAAAAATACCTTTCAAAAAAAAGGTTAAGACGATGGCAGCAGTCGTACTAGTGAAAGGCAGTGTGTGAAAAGGCCTCTTTGCCATTTGCTATTAGGGTGTGCTGCATATATCAACACAAAACAAGGCAGACTAGTTTACAACCAGTCAGTACACTATGACATTAGTGACCTCAGTGACATCCACTTTCTTGTAAAAACAACATAAGCATCCTAGCAGACAGTATTATTTAACCTACAGTGAGGAGAGCTGCAGAAGAAAAAGACAATCAAACATCAGATAAACTCAATCGACGCTGAAGTTTCCAAAACTTTCAACTGTTTGGAAATTTGGGTCCTGATCCATTCGAGGCTGTGAGGGGGAATTTGGGTGTGCCGACTAAAGGCCAGAAGAACAACCTTAGAACAACAACTGAGCCGAGGGCAGTTACACGTAGGCATCAATGACAAGCAGCCTTATGTTAGACTTAGTCCTTAAATCTCGACTAAAAGTCGGCTTCCTCCATTACGTGTGCTAAACACGACTACGCAAAACGGCAATCGCCAAGTAGTTAACACTTAAACACCACTTCTCTAATACAACAGGGGGGAAAACTAAACTAATCGGGTTTTTTAATACTTCACTATCATAGCCTTCTGAACCGCCCAACACACAACGAAAACATTAGGCCACAGCAAAAAGTTAAACGATAATTACAGAGTAAGCTCACTTAAGCGGACCTCTTAAGAAAAACTGTACGTGGAGGCTATAAAATTCAGTAAAGTTTGGATTAAAATACAGATACGTCACACGACTCTAGTGAAAGCAACCAGGTGAGCTGAGCAAAAACAGGGCTAACATGAGCTGAACTTGGAGAGGAGAGCAGTTAACAGCTAGCCATCTAGCAAAAATCGATAACGGCCGTCCAGTTGGAAGATTTCGCAAAACACGGATATCGTGACCAAGTATTGAACTGCGTTATTCAATGTAACTAAACTTACTGGCTAGATAACTAGGATACCTATCCTATAATTTTGCCACACATCACAGACAACTTTGCTAACCTAGCTAACCCCGCTAACGTTAGCTGCGTGAAGCACTTACGTGTGCAGTTTAGCAGACGCTGCTTTTTTTCCTGTCCACTAAACTTGGAGCACTTCTGTTCCCTCCTCCTCTTCTCGCTTTAAAACTTTAAACGTTGCTCCTGATACGATTTTTAAAGCAACACCGCTGAAATACTGCCGTGTACGTGGGTCCTGTCAGCCTGTTCATCTACAACACGTCCAGGATTTGCATGATGTGTACGTGGCGCCCTACTTCGCTCTTTTGACCAAGTACCAATGTGGATACATTAGAAAGGAAGTGACGTGTTGTGCTTCTTGTACTTACAAGATACAGAACTTCTACCCCCGAGTCATGGCATGCAGATAAATGTTGATTTTCCAACACTCCACCTGTTGAGGATTGTTATTTAGCACATAATAGTCCTTCACGCAATATGGAAACTGCTTAAACCTTGATTGATGATATTGCATGATGGCAAAGATGGAAAGATGGTGCTACGCAATGATACCCTTTTACCAGCTTGCAAGTTCATGCCAAAATGAGTCAATACAGGGTAAAATCCTGCTTGAGGTCCTGTATGTTGTACGTCCAAAAGTATCAAGACACCTCTTGTAATTGCTGCTTAAGTTGATCCATTGCTGACACATGCATTCAGTTGGATGCACATAACTTCTATAATCCATAGAAAAGCTTTCCTAATAGAATGCTCCAGTCTGGAGCCGCACATGTTCACCATGCCCATTGCCAAGTGCTGGGCAGAAGGGTATACAGGGGTGTAGAGGGGTATAGAGGGGTATAAAGCCTCCTAGCATTAAGTGGTGGAGCGGTGGGACTGTTTTCTGGACTACACAGCATTCTGAATGGACCTTTCCCACTGGAAGGAAAGTTAAGGCTAGGACTAAGTTTAATTCTTGCTCAGGAAACTGACCATAGTGTAGCAATTACCCTTAACCGGACCTGATCGTGCTTGTGTGAAAGGCAGTTGAGTTGACATGTGTTGACCAAACACTGCATTTCTTTACTGGGCCAATTAGATTCATTTGAAAATGGGTGCAGGCCAACCTGTATACCTGGATACCTATTTCTCATCCTTGCTTTCTTTGTTGTCTCAGTCAATGGTCAGTGGTGAATATGCATATGACATGTACTGACTTGATTGCTATAATGTGCTGTTTGCTGTTTGTCTTGTACATTGTGTATTTTTTTTTTTCGTATTAAATGTTTCCTGATTTTGAGTTGAGGGCTACACTGTACTAATGAACACATTGCTAATGCTGATATAGCAGGTTTTGATACCTGATATGCTGATATAGCATTTAGTTTTGGACACAACCAAGAGTCCCAAATGTCCAAACCCATCAACTCTCCAAGTGACCTGGAAAGGCTTGATGTTCTATATGAGAGGCATATTAATTTCCCACAGTCCCAGAGACATGTGGTGAAAGGTTGTGTCCTTCAGATATACTACATAGACAAAAGTATTGGGACACTAACACATCACACCCACAGGAGCTTTTATGACATCCCTTTTCTAAATCCATAGGCATTAATATGGAATTGGTCCCCCCTTTGCAGCAGTTTCCACACCTCTAGAAAGCTTTCTAATAGATTTTGGAGTGTGTCTGTAAGAATTTTTGCCTGCCCATGCATCCAGAAGAGCTTTTGTGAGGTTAGACACTGATGTTGAACAAGCAGGCCTGGCTCACAATCTCTGTTCTAGGTCATCTCAAAGGTGTTTGACAGGGTTGAGGTGCTTCCATTTCACAATAATAGCACTTACAGTTGACAGGGGCAGATGTAGCAGGACAGAAATTTCACACACTGACTTGTGGCAGAGGTGGCATCCTATGACAGTGCTGTGTTTAAAGTCACTAAGCTCATCAGTGCTCCCAGTGTTTGTCTATATAGATTGCAAGGCTATGTGCTTAATTTTATCCACCTGTTAGCAATGGTTGTGGCTGAAACACCTGAATTCAATGATACGGATGTGTGTCCCAATAGTTTTGTCAACATAGTATATCTTTTAGTGGTTATGTTTTGGAAGACACCTGACTGATATTTGCAGAAAATAATTACAGCTCTCAAAGTTACAGCTACATGATAAAAACCTGTGAAAGCTGCCTGCATTCCTTGTAAGAAACACTCTTCCCTTTTAAAGGTGCGGTTAGTGTCAAGTTACAAATTTAAGTTCTGACTGTTGTATTGAATGAGCTGTATTAGTTTATGTATCTCTTCCGTTACTCAACCACAGTTTAATGTGTATCTCATCTGCACAAGGGTGTGTATGATACACTGTATATTCCTCATGAAACAGTATCTATAGCATCTACAGTAACAAAGTAGTATACCGTTACTGAGATTGTACCTCATCACTCGTCTTCGTTTTCTCCCTCTTTTCTCTTTGTTTGCCTTGACATACACGAAGGACAAGGACGAAGAAAGGTTTCAATTCAGACTCCAGGTGGTACAATTTAAGAGTCTTCAATAAGAGAAAAAGAGCATGTTCCTTTACAAACACTTGCCTCATGTTTCTCATAACTGTCAAATGTGTTCTTCAAATATCTAGTTGTCTTTTTCAAATACACTAAGGTATCTCATGACACACCCCCTGCCAATAAGATATGTTTGTGCCATCTGTAGCTCCTTCCACTCTTTTCTTGGTAGTCAACATGGTTGCCTATAAGAGGATATATTCATTCTCACAAGCAGAAGAGGAAACAACACTAAAAAAAAGCAGCTTCATGTTTTGTTTTTTTTTTACAGTGAAGGCAGTTTGACCAAGCTGACCCCTTGAAAAAATGCAGGCAATTGAGCCTAAAGCACATGTACAGGTCTCATTTAGTAAGAATATGATCTGATGACCCCTTTTCACAAAACATCAGATGCGTGTTGCTCTGGCAGACCCCAGACCTGTTCAGGTGGTCTACTGCTCTCCAGTACCCTGAGTGATAAATGCATATGCATTGGTGGCAATAACAGTCAGTGGTTGAACTGTAAGCAAAGCAAGGTGTCAAATTAGCAGTAAAAATGTGCATTTCTATATAACATCCCTATTGTGTGAAACACTGAGAATTTATAATAACATTAAAGTGGTAGGAAGCTTTATTAATTGTTTGTGCTCTTATCATAGCTCGGTTTGATGTTAAACCCTCACCCTCAGTACAACACTAAAGCACAAATATGTAGACCATAGAACTAAAATACTGACAGGACCTTTTGGAACTGATACCACATAACAACATTAATCCAAACGGAGCGGGAAACGGGTGGTAATTGTAGGGAAAGGGGATTGTTTTGTTTTGTTCTTGACAAGGTAGACTGACCCCATACCCCTCCTAAAATCAAGAAAATCCCTCCCTGTAGTTTTTGGTTATGACCTCAGCCTTAGAAAACGAATACTACATAAACAGCTAGATGTTTTTTGAACGTAAAATCCCGCTATGTAGTTTATATACTGGTGTCTATATGGGCTCTGCAGTGCATAATGAAGCATGGGAAGGATCACGTGATAGATGACCCCCCAAAAACCACTTCCTGTTGGGTGTTTGCTATTTTATGTATAATTTTGATAGATGTTTTCCATGGGCAAATTTAAAGGAGTGACATGTTAACTGGGTTTGGAAGCCATCCCGCTGGGCCTTTCTGAGGACCCTGCGGAGGGAGGCGCGACGGCGTTTGGAGGCGGCCTGGTTTCCCGCGCTAACGGAGGGAGTGACGTGTTTCCCGTCTCTCTCCTCGGTGTGTTTTGAGCGGAGGGGCTCGGAGCATCGCTGCCGTTAAAGCTCCCACAGCCCCCAGCCCTGACCGCGGCCTGCTCCACAAAGGGATGTGACGGGAGGCTCAGTCAGCGCGCCGTGTTTCAGCTCAGGAGGATACAGAGTGGCTGGTGCGTGTCTGTCTGTCTGTCTGTCTGAGGGCTGTCCGCCCGTCCCTCCCTCTTCACTGACTCTTCACCGTCTGGAGGCAGGTTTGACCACGGAACGGGTGCATTTACATTTTCGCTTCATTCGCCTTGTAAACTAAGAGGCCTCAGTCGAAATTCGTGAAAGACGAAATCGCGATAAACCTCTTTAAAAACAGCTCAGGCCTTGTTTGAATGGCCGTGCACGCAGAAGGCTGTTATTAAGGGACGGAAACAGATCGATTTGAACTTTGAAAGTTCATATTACACAGCAGTCTTAACTTTTAGAAATGAGCATTCAGAAGATCTTGTGCTGGACGATTTCAACTCAGTATAATATAATATAATATTCAACTCAGTATAATATAATATTCAACTCAGTATAATATAATATAATATTCAACTCAGTATAATATAATACAGTATACAGCGTTTTCCAAATGTATTGCGGTGGCATTTGATATTCATTTTTAAGTCAGCATTAACATTTTTCATGTTTAAAATTGTCAAATTAAAGACCATCTGCTTACTGACAGCTTGTTTTGATTTTAGTCACAAGGTAAACTTTAACCAGACACCAGATTTCCAGAACTGACACTTAATGTCTTTTCAGTTATGTACTTTGAATAATTCTTCCAAAACGTCTGAAAAGTCTGAAAACACACAGCGAAGAACAGACACTGCAGTCAACTGTTAAAGGTCCCAAATAAAAATACCTTCAAAACGGTGCCCAAAAGAAATTTAAAAACATTGCTTGGCATCAGCGATATCTTTGTTTTTTTGGGAGGGGGGGCATTATATGATAATCCTTAAATGTATCTGAAATATCACTGAAACTCAGAAGTAATTCCACAGTATTCCAGTGGATATACGAGAGTTTTATGCACCCCCTGGCCAAATTGCATGTGAAATGAAAAGAAGTAAACCACAGCCTCTGCCACAAATGATTGTGGAAAAATAACATTTGTTTGCAAATGTCAACGCAGTTACCTTATATTAGATAACCTTAAAAAGAATTGTCAGCTTATTGTCAGTAATAAATTCTCTGACTCTGCTTACATTGTTAGCTGGCTTTGAATATGAAAATAAGCTTAACTGATATCTACAAAGGAGAGGAAGGCTGGAAAAAGATGTCAGAGCACTTCCAATGTGCAGTTTTCACTTTACGAAACATCGTTAAGGCTGGGTGTCAGCGTTCAATCAGAGGGAAAAAGGTTGACTTGTTTCTCTTCTCGCATCACTACATCGTCCACACCGTCAGCCGCTTCTGATCAGCCGACCCGGAAAATCACTTTAGATCATGGAAACTTGTCACAAGGACCAATTCGGGGTTAAAATCAGTCAAGAAATCAAGCAGCGTAGGCCACCTTAAGAAATTTCAGAAGATCTGTGTACATCAAGCCGTGATCTGGAAGACGGTCAGATAGTGCAGCTCATATAGTGGCAGAAGAGCAGAATAAAACCCCATTTGACAGCAGGGCCTGCAGGAAGGTTTAGCTGACAAAGGAATAGTGGTGCACTGTTGAACTTCATTGGATATCTCTTGGTAGATCTTAAACATACTGTGTGTGCAGAACAGCCCAAGAAGTTTGCAGAAATAGAAGCATTCTGCCAAAAGAGTAAGTGAAAAGTCCTAAAACATGAATAAAAAGACCCCTAGTTGGTTTTAAGTTAATCAGATATGAAGTAACCGTGTAATGGCATGTGCAGAAAATGTCATTTTATATCTTTTCACTTCAAAAGTCACCAAAATATGTCATTTGGCCAGGGATATAAACCATTGAGCTGAATCAGTTGTAAGTGACGTGCATGGTTGTACTGACAACTGTATACTGTTTGGCTAGTAGTGCACAGACGTCTATGTGAAGGTAGAATTTGGACATTTTGATTGTTCATATTATATTAATCTTGAACCCAGTCTAAAATCCTGTCTGGATGGGATACCAGAACTGCTTTTTCTTTAAATATTAAGATTCCTACACAGTGAGGATGCAACGTAGGTGAGCAGACCATCTTTCTATTTATCATGACAATGTTTTTAAGTGACCACAATGTTCACAAAAGTGTATAGTCACTTACATCAGCATGACAAGTGTTATTTAAGAAGTTACAAAACCATTGGCCTGTTTATGAGAAGTGTGTAGAGGGTGAAATTATTGTTGCAGTCACATGACATTTTTGACGTTTTTCTCACTACTCTTGCTGACTTTTGCCACTAGATGGCAGCTTTTGGTTTGTTTTCAATGTTTCAAGGCTAGAGGGGGGGACATTTACATTTATGGCATTTGGCTGACACTCTTATCCAGAGCGACTTACAATTTGATCATTTTTTTTACACAAGTAGGCAAAGGTAGTGTTAGGAATCTTGCCCAAGGACTATTGCTATAGTGTAGGGGGCTTGCCCAGGTGGGGGTATTCCACAAAGTGGGCTAATTCAATAAGACTTATTTCACTGAGCCTGGCTAATTGTCATCAATTTTGGTTCCATGAAAGAAGATCATCTTAAATCCTGTTTAATTACTGTGACAGCATATGCTACAGTTAAGGCTTAGTGTAGCTTGATCAATTCTATTGAACAAACCGTGTGACGTGTTGAAACACCCCTCTAGAACAACATCTTGCCTCAATACTGTCCAGTGCACTGCTGCATAAAGAGTGCATTATATTTCATATTTTATTATGAATATACTGGTGGGCCTAATTAGCTTTGACATTAGGGATACAATTTATTTCAGGAAAATAACATGTGAATCTGTGGATCTGTGAGGGACATTGGTTCACTTCTTATTAGTGGTCTTGTTCAGCCTGTGCCAAGAACAAAGCCTTAATTAATTTTATATATAACTAACATGGTAAAATTACTGCACTCTACTTATGGATTTCTCATTTTTGTCTTAATTTCCACTTCAAAATTGCTGACTTCCAGCTGCATTTTATTTACTTTACTCACATTAATGTCTGCTTTGTCACATGAAAATCCTCTTGCTGTTCCTGGATGCATGTGCATTATCAGAGGATAATTAGTAGTGCTGAAAATCACAGGGTCTCTGGCAAACATTGTCACAATAATACAGCCTTTGACATTTACGCCATTTACAAACTTTTGAATATGTAACAGGATCAGGAACGTAAAGACATTTCCCACCATTATGAGACTGTCTGGGCTGCTTAAATATCACAGGCATGTGCATTAACCTTGATTACTGAATTGCAGTTTGAGTCAGTAGTAACAGGTCTCACCTGGATTGTGTTAGTGGGACCCTCTGAGCCTGGAGTGACCTATTTGGTTAAATAAAGTGAGGCTAATTCAAATAATGACAGCTTTTTTTGTGCGGTACTTCCCAGGAATTCTGAGTTAACCAGATAAGTTTACAGTTGAGGCTTGTCCAATAGGAATGTCCCTTAGTTCTTTTCTTATTGATAAGACTTGACTTGGTGCTTAAGTTATTCCGCATGTCTGATAAAGCCAAGGATATTAATGGGGAGTTTGTCCCCACTAAGCAACACCGTCTATGCTTCTGGAAAGACTGTACACTGGATGTTGGAACATTGCTGTGAGGATTCAGCCACCAGTATTAGAGAGGTCAGGTATTGATATTGCATAATTATTTCTGGACCACAACCACCATGCTCATGTGTGACTCCTTCCTTTGGCAAGTTTTTTTCAGCAATTGCTGAATCTAAAATTAGTTTTATTTAATCAGTTTAGGTTCATAATTCTCATTATCTTGAATATAGACTAAATCTCAGATAGCGATCAACTGGGACAAAAGAATTGACCTAATTCAGCTGCCACATTGTTTTTAATGCCGTAACGTCAAAGGCTTCCAAATGACGACAAAGTGCTTAATGATCTGTACAATTTGTGTAGCGTAAATCAGCATCAATGTGCTGCTTCTTTGATTTAATCCAGCGTATTGAAGGTGTTAGACAGGTGCTCGCTCGCTCTTATGTAGACACTCTTATGTGCACCCCCTGAACAAACAATACATTAAGCCCAAATTGGTGGCATTGTATCATGTAAGAATCCAACAAAGAGCCAACACTAAGTGACATGTCATTAGTCCAAGGCAGGATAAAGAGGAGAAGAGACCTTTTGGAGCTGAAGTGGTCACCATGGTGACCGTAGCTCCAAGGCCAGAACTTGCATAGGGGGCAACAGACGTCAAACACACGCTGCTTACATGACTGAACCTTTGAGGCGAAAGCCTTTGGTGCAAAAGCCTGTCCTCCTCCTTACTAACCTCTTACTTGGGTTTTGGATGAGCTGAGGCCAGATTAGTGGTGTGAATGCTGGTCAGAGAGTTTAAGCTATGCACATGTGAGTATTAAGGTGATGCAGGACATTGTGTGAATGTACTAATTAGATTACAGTATTAGATCACTGTGGAGAATAAGGCTGCTCATAAACTGAGTAAAATGAGTTTAAAAATATTAAAAAGATAAAAATGATGAGCATGTACCTCTCACTGTGTTTTTTTCATAGTAAAACGCATCTTACGAAAGAATAATCACTGAGAAATTGCATGCATCAGTAGTTCTCTGCTGGTCAGCAAACATCTTGACTAATTGCAGTGGATATGTCAGGCCCGCAGTTGGAGATGTGTGCAGATGTTCAGCCTCTTTGCTGTCCTACTACTTCTGAGTGTGACTGGCAGCTAATACCTTCCATGTCTGCCTGTTGCTAGTCTCCTCACCATGGTTTCAGTCGCACTGCTGGCCTTGTTGGTTTTCGTCTTTCTCTTTGGAGAGAAGCCTCCATGTGCCTGTGCTTAGTAAAGTCTCTGTTAAGCCACAGACTGCTCTGTCTCTGAACCCTTTCTTTTGCTGACTTCACCGCTGGATAGCAAAGCTGAAATAAGTCAGCAATTACCCCTTTCATGCTTAATGGGCCTATATCCTAGTTTATTTTTTCCTTGGTCCAGTTATGATTTGCATGGTTGTATGTCCCCAACAGTCATCATTTGTTTTTACACAACCATTTTCCAACCATCTGTTTATCTCACTTAACAGTGAAATTGGCTGTTTTTGTTCCTGGAACTGGACCGATATATGTAAATGACCACTGTTTTGATTGGCTGCCTTGTGTTGTGCCTCATTCAAAAAGCAGTGAGGGCTCAAACATGCCTTATAGCTTCAGTGTGAGTGGATTGAGCTAAACTGTTGTGGGCTGAATAGACAGATATTCGTCTTTTTCATGTGATGCACAAACATCCATCAGAAAACAGACAAACTTAAGTGTTTAAGCAATATTACTAACATTATCATTTACTATGGAAAAACAAACTGTAATCACACAATCAGCACACAGATCCCGACAGCCAGTCATCAGTTCACTGGCGGATCTACCTAACATTAGGAAACTAAAATAACACAACCAGTTTTTATTTTATTGATGACATGTCACATATTCTCTATCTTGTTCTCATACAGCTTTTTAATCTTCTTTGAATCCATAATTCTTGATCATTCAGTGCTGAAGCAGCAGCAGTAGACCACTTTTAATAATGTTACTTCTGCCAGATCACAGGGATGGACTGTGTACTAAATGCACATTAATGTCTGTAAAGATTGCAGTTAAATTTTTAGCAGATATTCACATCATTGTGATTTAAAATTGTGGGTGAGTGCGATGTGAGGAGCTTTGGAAATAATATTTATTTGTGTAAAAGTAATGTTAATGTCTGACTGGAGAAAACTCCAGGTTCCTGTCTGTGGGACTGTGTGTTACCCGTGTTAAATACATAAATTTCAACTACTCGAAACAACAAAAACCTTTTTATTTTAATTAAAAAAGAAAATTAACATATTGCTGTATTTATGTGAACTATTTTTAATTCTCTATAGTCACTCTCCCACTGAGGTGCAGCAGACCACACTCCACAATATGCCCCTGGCAAAAAAAGTTCTTGAGACTGAATCAAATGCATATGAAATTGTTACTTTGTGACATCACAAAAACAGTGAATTGAGAATGGGATGTTTTTTGCAGTTTCTATAAATGGACCATATGGTCTTGGGGAGTGAATGTTTTGGAAACCCTCAAGAGTGTTTACATACCATGTCTTATTTTAATAGTAAAAATAAAGAAAATTCTGTTTTTCATGATATTGTAACATAAAAAAACAAAAACCTAATATTCTTTTTTTTCTGAAAATACCCCAGGGGTTTTCACCGTGTTGAATTTAGCTAGTAAACCACACCTCAGAACTGAAAGTAAGATTTATCATTTCAGTATTAACTTTGCATAATTGCTCTTAAACTACCTGTCCTGTGTGGGTGTGGCAGATCGGGTCAGTATTAATGAAGTTTGAAAATTGTATAAATGTCAGCCTCACCTGACACTTTTTAAAAGGTTCTTACTTCATGCCAGCGTGTTTGTGTTTTGCATTCCTCTGTTTTGAGGGAGCTCTAGTAGAAGGTGCTCTGTGCCATCTGCATGGAGTCTTATTAAGCTCTGCTGTGATATATTGGCCCTATTCAGCAGTGTCTCTATGGGTGGACTGGAGACAAAGGCAGTGAACTCCCACCCCCTGTAGTTTTTAATAGCTCCCCAGAAAAGGCAATTAAAGTAATGGAGATAGGAAGTTTAATCTCATGAGGAGTAAGTGTTTTAAAAAAATAACAATAATGAGTTCTTATTTGTAATTCTGTTTCAGAGCACCTAGTTTGTCAACAGATCAGGAGGAGCTTTTGTCAGAAAGCTGTGTAGGTTTGCAAATTTTCATGTGGTCTTGCCTAGATGCTTTCCCTCAGCCTATAGTAGATGGGTTTATCACCTCAGTGGAACAGGACTCATTGTCCGTCTGAATGTGATTATGGTGCCTCTCCAGCCTGTGATAAGGTTCCTCAGTGAAAAGGCTGCCTTATCACGTTTGTATGCCATGACGCAGGCTTTGTTTTATTGGCTGTATCTCTTTGTTTCCTCTCCTCTATCGCCGCTGTTCTCTTTTCTGCTCACGCCTCATTTTCCTTCTCCCTTTTTAAGCCCTCCTTCATTCGTTGGTCAGTGGCTGTCAGTCATCGATAGTGGCATATCAGAGGCTCTAGAAAACAGTCTAGAAGACGTTTGGCAGTGCTCCCCCACCCCTAGTTTTCTGTGTATTCTCTTTATTGAAATTTACCTCCGAATCATCTATCTCTGTTCACTCTCCCTCCTTTCGAGAGGGTTTGAGGGGCCTTTTAAGGGGCTTCCTCTTTTCTGTTCCAGCTGGGTTTGTTGACACACAGTCAATCCTGGACCCCCTACTACCCCACCTCTCTTTTAAACACCCCCTCCCTTTCCTTCTTTTCCCCTTCTCTGGGTAGTAAAGCTGCCACAGCTGTGGGTTGTATTAGCATAGCTGCTGAACAGAGGGGGAGCTCTAAATATATTACAACCATTAGCTTTTGTTTGAGAGGTGACAGTTTTAAAACATTGAAGCTTTTCACCCACCAAAGGGCAAAGAGACAAAAGAGCTGCTCTGTGATTTCATTTTAACTGCCATTTAAAAATGGCTCTGAACGCTCCTGGATCTGGAATAGCCAAAGCGAAGAACCTGTTGCCCAAAATTAAAAAGGGAGTCAGGAGGGGGGCTTTTATTAATAAAAAAAAAATGTTATCGTCTTTTGAAATGCTAATCTGTACTAGTTTGTTTGCAACACAATCTCCCAGAACAAAAAAAAATAACGAGTGATGAGGCTCTGTATGTTGTGTATTCAACTTGTCAAGAAGAAAAAGACCCTTTTTCTTTTGAGTTAAGAAAACCTTGCCCTTGAGGTATGGTGCAATGTGGCTGAGGATGTGCGTAAATTTAAAGGAGGAGGAAGAAAATCAAAATCCGACTATGGATGCGATCTAAAAAATAACATTCCTAGATTATAGTTAGGATAATTGCTGGGCACCTGGCATGATCAAAGACGTGGTAAAATGTTAATATGCTGGAAGTTATATAGCCACTTTCAGTTGGAAAACAAAACATTTGAGTATAGGGTTTTTGATTACATTGTAATTTTTATCATTAAGAATGTGATGCTAATTAAATTTATCACATCACAGTCAAAAAACTGTAATTTTATTGCCTAGCTCTGATTTCTAGTGGTGCTGATGGTGAGTAATATTGCAGGTGCAGGCATGAGCAAGGCCAGGTTCAGCAGAGACAGGAGAGTAACCAGATTAACTCGCAGCTCCATCAGCTCACATGACTCTGGCTCAGCTGCGTCTCAGCAAGGAAGACCCTCAGATTCGGGCCTACTTGATGACCTCAGCCTCATGAGGGTCAGTGAGCTGCAAACCTCATTAACACGGTGAGATCCTTCACTGGCTCTGATACTTTTACTCTTTTAAATATACAATGGCTATGGCCATTACCTTATTGCATTTTTAATTCACTGTCATAAAAGCCATGACATCTCCAAAATGGAAACCTTTTATAAAGTTTTAACATGAATCTGCTTTAAGTAATGAGTTTTGATTCAAAGCAGTTGTGGACCATTTCTGTTGAGCCATTCATTATGAAAAGGTCATGTTTGGGCAGCTGCTGTTATCAAACGAGGTTAGATAATAACAATAATAATAACCAGAAAAATGGACTTTGATTTTGACATGACAACAATAAAATGCAATGGCCATAAGTATTACTAATTGGCTGATGTGCAGTGGGCTGTCGTTAGCAGGACAGGATTCCTTATTTACACTACCATCTGCCCCCTTGCAAATATGTTTTTATTTGTCTCGTCATTTGCCCAACTCTGTATGTAGGAAAGGAAAGCCATCAAAGACAGGCAGTGATGTCAGTGAGAGTTCATCAGGCAGCACTAAGCATGGCCTCCCTTCCCCCTCTGGCTCTTCAGTGCGAGCCCCAGGCCGCACAGCCCCACGGGGGGCTCTAGAGACCGTGGGCCGGCTGATGAAACTGGGGCGCCTACGTAATGTGGTAGTGGTGGCTGGGGCTGGAATCAGCACCGCTAGTGGTATACCAGACTTCAGGTGAGAGGTATACTTTGTCTGAAGCATTGAAGCTACTAATTCTTTCAGTTTGTATTGTTTTCTCTGTCATTCCTGAACTTTGTATGGATACTTGCTTAACAAGTTTTTTCCCTTCTAGAATGGATCTAACTTCCTCTTATAAATTGTGGCAGAATAATAAAGCTTGCTTATTCAGTTATTGATGCTGAAGTAAAGTTATGACCCCACACCACCCCCCGCCCCCTCCCTCCCTTTTCTTATCAGGACGCCAGGGACAGGCCTGTATGCGAACTTGGAAAAGTACAATGTTCCCTACCCCGAAGCTGTCTTTAACATTGACTACTTCTCTGATGACCCTCGTCCTTTTTTCTCCTTGGCCAAAGAGCTGTACCCTGGCCGGCATCGTCCCAATTATATTCATTATTTCATCCGCATGCTGCACCAGAAAGGCCTACTGCTCCGAATGTACACTCAGAACATCGACGGCCTGGAGAAAAGTATGTATAATAGTATTTTAATTGAGATATATAGCTGTCTTTAAATTTGTAGGCTTTATTACAAAAAGTAGCAACTACCGATTCAGTCTTTTAAACTAGAACTGCTAGTGTAGGCAACAGTGTCAATCGGATGATAAATGGATATTTAATGTGTTAAACGTTAAAGTTTTTGTTGATATTTTATTTAAACAAGGACACATGATGCAAAGCAACGAAAGCTAATTGAGTGCTATCAACTAAAATAGCTAACAGCACCCCCTTATGGAGAATCTTCAGCCTGCTGAAGAGTGAGTTACAAGCCGTGAATTGATTTGCATCTAAAAACTGATGTCTGTTACCGTTTTGTCAGTGTGTGGTATCCCAGATGATAAGCTGGTGGAAGCTCATGGAAGTTTTGCCACAGCCTCCTGTCACCTGTGCTACACACCATTTCCTGCTGAGGAAGCTAAGGTTAAGAGAAACAGTGCTAAACTACAACTGCTTCTGAAAGACTGTTGTGATCATCTGGCTTCAGTCGTTATACTTGAATTCTTTCTTTTTTTCAGACAGCCATCATGAGTGACAGTGTACCTACATGTTCGTTTTGTTCAGCCACTGTCAAGCCGAATGTTGTGTTTTTTGGTGAAGATTTACCTGAAACATACTTTCAGCACGCCCAGGACTTCCCCAGAGCAGACCTGCTCATGATCATGGGCACTTCCTTGCAGGTCAGCATGCCGAGAAATCTTCACCTAGCCTCTGATAGCTTTCGGTCCGCATTAGCCTAGATCAGGGGTAGGACTGCACCAAAAATTGTGTTTTTATCTTGTTTACGATGGGCGTTTCCTCAATAAACACATTAAGAGGTGTGACAACAAGATCAAATCACCTTATACATGCAGTGCCACAGAGACATCGGGACAGTGCCAGTACAAACCGTAATGAGGGCTTTTTGAGAGTAGATGGCCAATTACAAGACACACAGTCACAACTGAATAACAGAAACTACTACAAAATGAATTCTGAACTACAAGTAAAAATGCATCAAACATTATGATTCTCACATTCAGTATGGCGTTTTAACTGCAAGGCAGCTACTGTCACAGCAAACATTTAATAACAGAAAAAAATTTTCTTGTTAAAATAAGTTCACAAATTTTAAAAAGAAACAAAAATAACAGCTACACTTGATGAGTAATGTGAAAATGTCAGGGAATGGACTGTCACTCTAGTGAATCTTCCATGTTGAATTGAATTATGTCAGTAGGTTAATTCAGGGTGATTTTGCTTTGCAGTGGTGCTGGCACTTAACACTTGCACTTTTGATCAGCGTCATGGACTCAGAGAAAAATGCAGAGTTCTCTGTTTTTCAATGATTTTGTCGTTTTAAAATCATTTGTTGCTTCATTACTCAGACAAGAAATAATAACTGTAACTGAAAGTCTACCACTCTTCCAGAATGTAGCACAGCATCATTGTACAAGTGTCTCATACTGTATCATACTAGATAGTTTCTTCAGATCTTGCATATATTTACATATCCACCATTTGTTTTTATACTTCTGCTGTATTCAAACCTTGTGGTATTTTGTATCACTCTTGTACATTTGCTTAGTATGTTTCATGCTGAATCCGTATGCACTCAAGACATATTCTTGTATGTGTAATATACAAAAAAAAATCAATTGTGACAGCTAGTCTAACGTCTTCCTCTCTTATCTGTCAGATTGAGCCGTTTGCCAGCTTGGTGAACACTGTGAAATCTAACGTGCCCCGGTTGCTGCTAAACCGGTACGCAGTGGGGCCATTTGAACGCAAGCCTCTGAGGAGAGGAGACTACATGGAGCTGGGAGATCTGGTGGACTCAGTCAGACGGCTGGCAGAGATACTAGGCTGGCATGCTGAAATTCAGGACCTGATGAA
This sequence comes from Pygocentrus nattereri, assembly GCF_015220715.1. Taxonomy (NCBI): domain Eukaryota; kingdom Metazoa; phylum Chordata; class Actinopteri; order Characiformes; family Serrasalmidae; genus Pygocentrus; species Pygocentrus nattereri. The sequence continues at coordinate 5,361,987 of NC_051217.1, read as the reverse complement.
CAGCCATGAGAATGGGGTGTGTTATCCTGCATGGTTTTGTTTACGTAATTAAAGACTTGTATCTAGGAAGTGTTGAATAATTTGTTTAAACAACAAACACTGAATTTACATTGACATTTTCAGACCCTCCCCATGCTGATAAGCACTTCACCATCAAGCACTGGAGTTCTAGTTCCCTCATGCAGCAGTGAAGAGAGCGACTCCTCAGAGACGGAGAGCAAGAGCACAGAGCCATCAGTACTAAGTAACCACAGACCTCTACAAGCTTTATGAAAAATACACATGCTAACATGATTCTCAACACTTTTAATCCACTTGTTAAATGTAGGTAATACTGTATATGGGTTTTTTATGACAAATTATATATAAAAATGTATAGCACTTCCTGATCTATGGGGAATATTAAATTACTAATTAATGGATAAAAGAGAATACACTGATGTATTCGCTTTCAACACTGCATACATTCTTAATTTAACCCATTAATGCCCATATCCATTCCTTTGGTCTATATGTGGTCCCTGAGCTTACCGCTGCACAAAACACAAAGAAATGTTTAAAACTGATTTAAACAATATACCATTTTATTCATCATCTTATTCAATCTAGTTTTCTGGTCACATTGACTTGCTGACTTTTTTTTTTTTTTTTTTTAGCAAGACAGCAGAAAATCCCTTTTTTGTAAATTTAAATATGAAACTTGCATGTAATCAAAGTACTGTTGAATGTTCATCTAAGGTACACAAAACTTTCATCACACCTTTGGTAGCTTTTTAGTAGCTAGACATAAATGGGTTATAAGATGGATTGTTTTGGGCATAGAGCCTTAGAGGCAAGGTAGTGTTGCAGAAGGACCGCATTAATGATGCAATGGAAATAAATGTAGATTGGATTTGTTTGTTGGGTCAAGGGGTGCTCTGTGGAGCGTAGAGAAGGCCCAGCTCAGAGGACAGTGCTAAATTAGCATAGGAGGTGTGACCTCCTGAGTGTGCAGTGTCCTAGTGTGTGTGTGTGTGTGTGTGTGTGTGTGTGTGCGTGCGTGCGTGCGTGCATGCATGCAACCTCTGAGCTGGGGCCCCCCCTCCAAAACTCTAATAAATGTCTCTGCTTGGCAACAAAGAACCCCAATATCCTGCTGCTGTGTGTTTTTGTGTGTGTGTGTGTGTGTGTAGGTGCGTGTCAATACGAAGGGGGGGCCTGTATGAGAAAGCTAATTTTGTTTGCTAGTGTTTGCGAGAAAGCAATTATTACATTTTGCACAGTCGATTAAGTAACGATAATGTGGTCTTGATCTTATCTACTCTGATCGCATCCTCTGTTTTGGGTTTTGAAACATGTTTCAGGCTCTTTGTATAGGTTGGCACAAAGCCTTGACCATCTGTTTTACTGTGTGCTTATTTTTTTACCCCCAAGAGTATAAAACTGTTAGGAATGCAAATAATTTTGTGCCTTCCCTGTGAATGGTATGCTTCTTTTAGAATTGTTTTTTTTTTTTTCCTTCCTCCTCACACGTATTTTGCATTCTTTATATCCAGATGCTGCTGTTTTGTAGGTGATGTACCTGTTTCATATCCAGTAATGTTGACAAACACGTAATAAATAAAAATCTAAGCCAATTTGCTTTTCTAAATACATTTTTTAATTAATGGGCCCATATCCTACATTTTTCTGGACCATTTTGTGTCAACTAACTACTTCATGAATTTGTGTACCAAAATATAGCAATTAATTTTTACATGACCGTTTCCCACAATGTATCCAAACTTCTGGCATTTGTTCTGTAAAGGATTCCAGTTTGTTACTAAAGTCACTGCATAGTCAAATATTTTCTAGTCTTAGTTTTCAGAGTAGCATGTTTTTTCTGCACTGTAACAAACAGTAAGAAAGTTCAGCACCATGTTTGTTGGTAAGATCATCCATGCTTTATGTGAAAACAAATAATTTTGACAAAACAGCCATTTGTCTTGAGATTAAATTAAGAATATTACATAAAGAGGCACATATGTACAGTGCAAATAATGTTTCAAAGATGAGAGGAAAAAATGGATAAATGGTCAGTGGAGTGTCAAGAGTAGTGAACCTCAGTTCTAATCTAATTTATGTGGACATTGGTGGGAAAAAAGTACATTGTGCATGCTCATGACTGAGCCGGCTTCCTGATCAAGAATGGAAAACATGGAGGACGACCATTCATTTACAAAGCTTGAAACATCAACAAAAAGGAGACGTGTACAAAATCCTTGCTACAAATTTGATTGAAACTCCTTGTTCCAGGCTAGATAAAAAAGTGATTACAAAGAAAAAAAAAAGACTTCAATACAAATAGAGTCCACAGTAAGGCCAGAGAAATGACCATGTGTTTAACAGGTTTGAACAGATCTGCATAGAGCTTCACTGTTTACAGAGAAAAACCCACAATACCATTGTCTGACCACTGCTACAGAAATAAGGCTTCTGCTGAAATGAACTAAACATCCCAATGTCTGTGGATGAAATGCCTGTCAGCAGAACTTCAGACATCTATTAAACAAGTATTCGTGTTTGTATGGCCCGAGTAAGGCAGTCAGTATTTTTTTACATGGCTTTTCTTACCTTGACACATAAACCTTCCATTGTTCTTTACAGTTCTCCAAAAACAATATTGATGGAGTGACAGTAAAATTACACTCCAGGCAAATGATTACTGTACTGTGTGTCTTTAAAGCCACATTGGATTTATATGAGGCATTCACCTGAAGTGAACTGATAGCTCATCCTCATTAAACAAAACTGGCATCTAACATTTCAGTGTTCAGTCCTTGAGTAAAGAAAGGAATGATTACAAAAGGTGAGCTGAAACTCCAGAACCTGTGACTGACCCTGTGCTCAGTGTACACATGCAAGACGTACTAAAACAAAAGACCGCTGCAGTAGGTCAGCCTGCTTCTACCTCTGTATGGATCTTTTATAATGTGAGACTGATGTGGATTATATCAGACTCTTTCAGTGGCTTTGCCCTGAGAGGCAGCGGGGACCCTGCAGTGTCTGAGCGAGCAAGACTGGCTCATGCTAATCTGAGTCAGATTCACTGCTGTCTGCAACACTGCATTGGTGGAGAGCCTCTTCAAGGGGCGCTAGTGAGCCATCTTTCCTCACACCCATTGGCCTGATCAACTGTTGCCTGTGGGGAGAGAGAAAAGAGCCGTCAGTAATTTTATCAGATCTACAAAGATGACTTTGCCCTCTAGGTCTACAAAAAAAGGTATTCAAATATGTGTTTAAAGAGGCGTGCTGAGTATAGGCAGAGATGAAACCTATATCACAGCATTTTCTAAATACATCACAGCATCAGATGATATTTGATGCTGCGCTAATTAAGTTATTGAACCTATGCTTCCTCACACGCTGCCAAGGGAGTCTTTCGAATATGATGTGTTGTCAAAACATAGCTAGTTCTGATTGTTTTATCCTGTTCTATTTATTTATTTTTTTCTTCAATGACACTACAGGGAATCCTGAAGTGCTGTAAACATTTATACAAAAATACATGTCCAGGGGAGAAAAAACAAACAAACAAACAAACAAAAAAAAAAACATACTATTTATATATTTTAAATAGGGATGATGTGGGAATTCTGGGCCAATGCCACCAATATTTTTCTTAATCTTATCTCCCGATACCAATACACAAACATTCATAAAATGTAGAAACAAGGAATACAATATTGATGTATAAAAAAAAAAGTATCACTTACATCTTCCTGGATTAACATTACAGGGTAATAACATTTACTTACATCATTCCATTTTTATCTAAAATAAATGAAATGCAAAAGTAGCCTAGCATCACCTAAATGCTAAAGTACAATACATACGTATTATGTTGAAATATTAGTCAAATCTAAACATGTCAGACAATATTTTTAAGCAGTTATCTGCTGATACTGATGTGCTTCTGACATCATGCATCACTGTTTAACAATATGCACATTTTCATCTTTAATACAATTTTTGATTCTGAGGTCAAGATTAGTTTTTCCTTATTTTGAAGTTGAAAATGACAGAGTTCTAATTATATACACAGGCTACAACGGATTTAACTATTTCTATAAAAATATAAACTATGCAAAAATACATATGATGCACCAGAGGCCTAGATTTGATTTCTGCAAAAGACAGTGAATGACAGATGCTGGCGACAATTTCAAATTTTGGCTGTACAGCTGTAATCAATTACTTACTAATTCCCCTCACTATTAAACTCAGCAAGAAGTCCTGCATTAAAACGTGCAGAAAAATGGCATAAATAAATGCCATTTACTATATAGGATATGGCAGTTTATTTTCACTTGGGGGGGGGGGGGAAATCAACAAATCATATTTTTTTCCCCTATATTTTACCCTTAATAGACCCTTAATTTAAAAAGTGTTATTTAAATTTAATGCATTCAGCAAATGACATACCTTGCAATTTAAAAAAAAAAAGTGTCAACACCTAGAAAGCTAAGAATTAATCAAATTAATCAGACTGAATGTGGCAACTATGTTAACTGAATTAAATCAATATGTGCAAATAATTTGATACCAGACAATCTGTGAAAACAGTAACGAATAGCTGCTTAGTGGAATCAGCAGTTTAATGCATTTGTTGTCCTCACGTCTCATCAATGTGGTTTTTCAGGCCACCAATTTGTCACCACAATCCACCTGCTCTTTGAAAGAAACTCATTGTGCCAGCCATTGTAGTAGCATTCAGGTCCTTCCTCTAAAGAGGCCTGTTGATGTGTAGGACATCTTTCTTTCCCTTTACATCCGGCCACATAAGAGCCCTTGGAATCACGGCCCCAAAGACAGCCCTTCAAACACACTCCCTGAACCCAGCCCTGGCCCTCCCTTCCCTCTGCTCTGCAGTTTAATTACAGGATCAGTACTCATTCTAATCTCTTCAAAGCCACAGCTACTCCTCCACGCTAATCCAATTATATCTGCACTGTGTGTCACCAGCACACCCCAACATGATTCATCAGAGCATTATCCAATCAAAGTAAAGCCCAGGATGATTTATCAGAACATTATCCAATCAAAGCTTGCAAAAAAAAAACTCCAATTTGCACTTATTTGCAGGTCTCACAATTACCTTGTAATTCCAGGTTCCTCAGAAAAATATGGATGAATCTGAGGTACACCGAGTCGTGGGCAATAAATATGATGTCAAGAAACAGAGGGGTTGCACTCAGTTTCTGAACTTGGTCCCATACAGTGCCAAAAACACTTTAAATGTACAGAAAAGTACACACAAACAAGCAACAAAAACAGTACATCCAGGTGTGCTACTAAATAAAATGCCCACATAAAAAATAATAAATACTAGGCTTAACATCTCACCTTTCAGACTTCAAAAACATCTGTGTGTTCAGAGGAAGCTTTGTCATGATAGCAGAGCCTGACTGATACATCAGTTAGTTGATAATATTAGTCGATGTTAGTGACCTGTGGTATTATCAGTGTCTTCCATTAATAGTGCGTTCTTGGTCTTGTATTGCCAGGATTCAAACTCGCCACAAAATTTTCACAATGGTTGAGCCCACATGGTACATATATTAGCCTCTTAGCTTCACTGCAAAACTAAAGAGGAAAACAGTGGACATGTCTTGGCTAATCAGCTACATTTGTGGTAAGGGGAAAATTGTTTAGTGTTTGGCCAAATCTTTGTTATACATATAGTATATTTTTATGACTGAGCCGAATTAGGACTAGGGAGTGAGTGGTACCTCAACTGTGTTTACATGCTACACTATTAAAAAGTGCCATACTATAAAAAGTAAAAATAAATTCAGTAAAATTCAGTTTTTTATGATGTGGGCTCCTTAAATGCAGTACATCAGCTTCAGTGCTGCTCTACTGTGCCAGATAAATACAGATGTCCAACATAAAAAGTGATAAGCCATCATAAGCACACCAAATAATTAGTTCCAAAGATGACGACGTAATGAACAGAAGTATGACTGCAAGTGAGGGAGTGTGTGTGTATATGTGTGTCGGCGGTAGGTCAGAGTCAGTGCTAATTGGAGCGAGTAAAGCTCGCTGGGGGGCATTCTTGCTGAGATTTGAGCTGTCTCCTGAGCAGCCATACTGGGCGCACTGGTGACTGTCACCCTGCCTTCACTATACCACCTCCATCCTGATGGAGAGAATGGGTAGATAAAAAACACCGCAAGGATCCATTCTAAAGGGAGGAATCTGCCTCTCATGGGCACACGCTGCTCATTACGACTCTATAGCTGGACAATAACAATGAAGTCCTCTTGTGTTTGCAAACTTATTTAACACTCTCAAGAACACACATACATATACACCAAAGCCACACTAATTGAGCCTGTATCTCTGTGCACTTCTTTCCTTGGGACAATGCTTTGCACCACCTCTGAATACAGCAGTATGTGTATAAAAAGAGGCACATATATCTATTAAAAAAGAAAAAACTGAATGCAGAGTACAAAGGACTGAGCTTGCGACCCCACTGTGTGTGCCAATTAGCTGGTAATTAATGCAGCAGAGCTGAGGTGCCGGTGACTTGCATTGACTTCTGTTGAATGCTGTGTCGCAGAGGAAGGCCAGCTGTAAATGAGGCAGAGGCAGGCAGCGGGAGATTCCTGCCTTAATGAAGCGGTTGGTAAGGAACGTGTTCAGAGCAACGCCATGTCCCTTCACACTGCTACCTCACTAGTGTTTGCTGTCACTTGTTGACAGAAAGGTCAACATGAACACAGCCTGCTGTTACAGAAGCCTCTGATGGAAGCGAAGCTGAATGGGATACACATACTCTTACTCTAGTATGCTCTTAGAATACACACTATAAAAGTTTGTAGACACTTGTTCTTCTAACATTTCTTCTGAAATCTAAAATAATATAACAGAGTTTGCCCCCTTTGCTGAAGTATGTCCTGTGAGAAGGCTGTACACTAGACGTTGGAACATTTCTGTGAGGACTTTGCAGTCTTCAACCACAACTGCATTAGTGAGGTCAGGTGCCGACATTGGATGATCATTTCTGGATGAAAAACACCACTCCAACTCATCCCAAAGGTATTGGCTGGTGCTCCATTTCTCCAGAGAACACAGGACCACTGCTTCACAGCTGGGGATTGCTAGGGGACTTTATATGACTCTACCGCAACGTTTACGCTCACATGCAGCTGCTCCAGGGCTTCCATTCTAAGTACAGACATGACGTGATCTGATAAACTCCTGCGAAATCTAACCTGACACCTCTGACTTTTAAATTACTGTTTCCAGTTTTACAGAGCAGCTTGTAGCAGCGCACAGACACCATATTTTAATGTGGTTTGTCCATCCCTACACACTACTGCTTCAAAGCAGCAGAATCCACTACTTAGAAGCAGTATCTGAATACTTTGTGTATCTTTACAAACTATGCTCAAATATAAAAGGGCAATTTAAATGTTTTGCAATAGCTATACTCTGTTTGTTTGTTTGCGTCATGAACAGTGTGCACCAAACAAAATACATAAATAAATCAATCAATCAATCAATCAATCACACTTGCTATCTCACCGTGACAACTCGCCAATCATGTTTGCAAGTTTCTGAGCTTCATATTCCTTCTGTTCCTCAGTCATGTCCTCAAGAGGGTTAGGCATTGGCTCTTCTATGTGGCCTGTGATCGGGTTTACGCTGAAAGAGACAAGTAAGAGGAAACCCACCATCTACATTTATAAAGCAAAGATATGTTTAAAAAAAAACAAAAAAAAAAAACAAACAAAAAAAAAACCTCCCTCTCTCCATATATATCGCTGTTATCGGAACAAAACCTTGTATCTCCAAACTTATAACTTTACATGAGAAGGAAAAAAAACATACTTTATTTTTTATGTCCATGGAACCAGAATTTATTCAAAGTATTTTTGTACCTTTTCTTTTGATCCATTCATACCGAAATTTACACACAACGTAAAGAACAACAGACATTTTCAAAATGTGTCAAAAACTGAAAAACAAATGAACAAAAATGGAGATACAAGGTTCTGTTCCAACAGCAGCGGTTTATTTATATATATATATATATATATATATATATATATATATATATATATATATATATATATATATATATATATTAATTACACACACACACACACACACACACACACACACACACACACACACCAGCCACTTTATTAGGTACACCATGCTAGTAAAAGTTTGGACACCCTTTTGCGTTCAGAACATTCCTCAGAAATTTCATGTGAATCTTTTTTTGTTTACAACAAATTCTGACCCTACCATCTGAATGTCGCAGCTGAAATCGAAACTCGTCAGACCAGGCAACATTTTTCCAATCTTCTATTTCCAATTTTGGTGAGTCCGTGTGAAATGTACTCTCAGTTTCCTGTTCTTAGCTGACAGGAGTGGCACCTGGTGTGGTCTTCTGATGCTGTAGCCCATCTTCTTCCAGGTTTGATGTGTTGTGCTTTCAGAGATGGTATTCTGCATTCCTTGGTTGTAACAAGTGGTTATTTGAGTTACTGTTGCCTTTCTATCATCTCGAACCAGTCTGCCCATTCTCCGCTGACCTCTCACATCAACAAGGCATTTTCGTCCACACAACTGACCGCTCACTGGATATTTCCTCTTTTTTGGACTGTTCTCTGCAAACCCTAGAGATGGTTGTGTGTGAAAATCCAAGTAGTTTCTGAAATACTCAGACCAGCCCGTCTGGCACCAACAACCACGCCACGTTCAAAGTCACTTAAATCCCCTTTCTTCCCTGTTCTGATGCTCGGTCTGCACTTCAGCAAGTTGTCTTGACCACCTCTACATGCCTAAATGCACTGAGTTGCAACCATGTGATTGGCTGATTAGCTATTTGTATTAACAAGCAATTGAACATAATAAAGTGGCAGGTGTATGTGTAGACAGACAGACAGACAGACAGACAGACAGACAGACAGGCTTACAACGGTTTTGCTGCCTTGTACTCTTCAGTATCTGAATCCTCATCAGCAGAGTACTCTGTCTCTCCTCTGCCCCCAGCCAGCAGGCCCCGAGCCACTAACAGTCCAGCAGCATTGCCATAACCCGTGTATTTCAAAAGGTTATCCACTGTAGGACATTAAATAAAAAAAGACGGCAAAGAGACACCATGTAAAAGATCATAAAATGTATCATTTAACAAGATGTAATTTACTGAAAAAAAAACAAACAAAAAAACATGAGAACTAACTCACATGCACAACAATTCCTTATACCTGTGACATAGTCATATTAAGTCAGGGATGTTCAACTCTGATTGTGGAGGGCCAGTGCCTAGCACAGTTAGGTAATTCCTCTTATTAAAACACACCCACTAAACCTTGCAATTAAGTGATGAGTTAGAGTGTTAGAGCTGGAAAATCACCAAACTGTGCTGAACACCATCTGGAGTTGAACAACCCTGCATCAAGACAAACACTCACCGCTTTCCTTGCAGAGAACGAAAAGAAACTCTGCTGCCCCTTGTTTTACTCCCATGTCTACGTGAGTCATGAGGCGCACCAGTTTGTTCCGGACTGTGGTGCCCACTTCAGGCCTCACTTTCACGTCTTTTAGAGGTGGCAAAACCTGTGCAATAGCCGCTTTCAATTAGAATTCAATAGAAATTAATTAAATTAAAGAAATGAGGAAAAAAAAAAAAACATAACACAACCTGATCTAGCAGAGTACTACCCAGGCTTACTTGTAGGCAGCAGAATGTGAACTCTACCTTAGCCTTGAGGTATCTGCGGATCTCCCTGTGGTATCTGGAGCCCTCCGTCATCAGACTCAGCACTGGCGTCAAGCCCTCTTTATAGTTGGACCCCTGAAAGTACAGAAAAAAATACTGCACAATACACACAGCAAGTACGATGCTGTTGAAAATGGCTCACTTATCAAATTCTGTTCTTTTCCCGTACCTTGTCTATTCTTTTCTCCATGAAGTCAACAAGCACCTGCACAGCATCCATGTTCTTTCCACCGTATTTCTCAAGTCCTCCCTGTAAAGGCACGTCAATCAGGACATCCAAGCAGCATACAGGAAGATTGCTCAGGAGGTTTATGGCATGACTGGGAGAGATTATTGAACAAACATCACTTAGTACTTTTGACATTAACACAGTATTCTTCAAAAGATTACACTACAAGTATTTGAAACATCTATTTGAAAGTTTTTCAGGATTGTAAGTTATTTACTTAAGCTGACTGTTTGTTGCATGCCCCACCTCTCTACTTCTTCCACTGCTTCTTTTTATGATATTTAGATTTAAAGCAAGTAATTAAAAATCACTAAATAATGCTGTTACATATTTTATGCATTAATAATTTTAATATTGCACCATTCCACTCATTAAGAACGTGAAGATTTATGAATATACAAACTGAAATCAAGCAAATTGAAAATGGCCCTATGCATGTCGCTTTCCAAACGCTAGTCCTTCCGCAACATTGGGGAGTACAACCCTATATGTTTGAATACACTGAGCAGAGGGCTGTAATGTGTGAAGCTATCAGCATGCTAAGCTACTGCTTCTTGTTACAACTTAATTACATTACTAACTTGGGCAAGCTGAGCAAGTCAACCTTCTAACCTGTGTGGACAACAAATCCATTCTGAAAATAATAAAAGCAAAAACAGCAAGTTTCTTTGTTACCATAAAACAAATAAGAAACTGCCCTGGATATAACCGGTTTACCTATACATTGTCTTGTTTTTAACCATTTTTCACAATTCAATCAAGTTTGGTGTTTTATTTGTGACACAGATTATGGCTTTTACCAATAGAAAATGTTTACAAACCGGAACTGCTTAAAAATCAGGACTTACAGGCAAGTTAGGTTGAACAGAGCTAATATCAGTATCGGCTGATGCTTAAAGATCAGGTATCAGTACTGGATAAAAGTGGTATTAGTGCATCTGTACTGCCCATTTGACAAAGTCAGACAAGAGAGAAGAACTTTATTCCTGGGCCTATTTGAATAACAAAAGCCAAGCTACTAGTGCCCAAGTCTACTTCAGCACATTCAGTGTGCTTTGTTAAAGGGGCAGAATATAGTCAGCCGGGTCGGAGAGTGGTAGAATGCATTGTGCGTTTGTGTCAAGACAGCAAGGCATTCCAAGGGTGTGAAAGGGCTGGCGACTGAGCCATGGGGCACACAATGAGTCAAACCCACATAAACAGGGTGTGGGGGGTTCAAAATGCACTGACTTCTTTGCTGCAGGGCAAAGGGGTGTGCCATTAATCACTTAAAGGTGACACCCCTTCAATCACATTCAATGCTGTGGAATTCCTTTTCAAAATGTCAATATTTTGTTTCAATATTTTTATTGTACATGCAATTCCATACATGAAAGTTCGTAAGGATTTAGGTATAACCATTACAAACTCTGTAGGGCTAACACTAGAGCAAAAAGTGAAACGAAACGTTCGAGCAGTGTGACGAAAATAAACCAGTCAATTATTCTCAGGTATCATATAATGTACTTTAAATCGCAAACTTCTTCAATTCAAGATGAACTGCTAATAACACTCAGGAGCACTCAGAAGTGCCAGAGGTTTTTTTTAAATGTTTAAAAAAAAAACAAAAAAAAAACAAAAAAAACAAACAGCCAAGTAGAGTGTTTACCTGTGAGTTTCCTCTGTTTTCTCCTCTGTCTGAGCCCTCAGCATCAAAATATGCCTCATTATGGCTGCTATAAGCCGCAGTTGGTGGTAATTATCCTATCGAAAGAAAGACAACAGAACAGTGACCAAACAGTCAGATGAAATATAACCTATTTTAAATAGTCTGCATTACACAGTGCATTACACAAGCAGTAAAAGGTCATTTGGGCAGAGAGGCCCCAACATATAGTAACAACTGTAGAATTTCAAACCCATCAGAATCCAGGGAACATAGTCTGTTGTCTGTTGCAGTGAAGTTTATTGATGTGCGTGCGGCCACAGACACGCAGCTAGCCCATAAGACATTGGGATACCATGACTATATGGCTGGACTGATGCCAAGAATAGGCCCAGGTCATACAGAACAAGTAACAGGTGTGACAAACATGTCCATATAGTAATAAACAAGAATAGACAGAGGAATGTTCTAAATACAGTCACAGCACAGGCACACACTATACAGAATATGTAACACAGATATAGCACAATTCAAAACAAATTCCTTCACAACAAAAAACTGAGTTAATTAATATATTACACCAGATAAAGAGAGTGGAACGGCGTGGGAGTGACTGGTGTCAAGATGACTAAAAAAAGTCCAGAGATCAAACACGCTTCTCCTCCTAGCACAGAGCAACACTACACTTTGCTCTGAGTAAATGAATTTATGATAATCTACTTTACACACACATTCTGCAAAACAGCATGGACCATGATCTGCATGCAGAGGAATTGCAGTGGACAGATCATTTAACTGATAAGCCTCTTACCACTGGGTCTGAATGACTCTTATTTGAAGAGTAGGCTGAAACTTTACTCTGCCAGAGGACAGTGTACACTCCTCTTAGCATCAAATATTTAACACTGCTAAATAGAAAGCAGTCATTTCAACCTATGATTTCCTATAAACTAAATATTATATATTGCCAACAAAATGCTATGACTGTTTTATGACTATTTTATACTATTATTTCAACTTGTTTCAGGTATAAGCGCTGGTTCAATCACAATCCAAGGTACATTATATGGCCAAAAGTATGTGGACACCTAATCACCACACCCATATGAGCTTGCTAAATGTCACATTCCATACTTATGGGGATTAATATGAAGTTTTGCTAATATTTCAAGACTTTGCACAAGACTTTGGAGAGTGTCTGTGGGAATTTGTGCTTTTTCAGTCAAAAGAGCATTTGTGAGGTCAGACACTAATATTGGACAAGAAGGTGTGGTTCACAATTGCCATTCAAGCAAAGCTGTTCAGTGGGTTGGAGGTCAGGGTTCTGTGCAGACCACTGGAGGTCCCCCACACCAATCAAACCACATTTTTCTGGAGCTTAATTTGTGCACAGGGACACAGGTCAACACGATCCAATCTGCCAATGCTTGTCTTTATAGATTGCAAGGCTATATGCTTAATTTCATCCACCTGTCAGCAATAGGTGTGGCTGAAACATCTAAAGTCAATAATTATTGACCATATAGTGTATGTCTAAATGGCTGGTGGGACACATGCATACAAGAGTACCAGCTACAACATGCAGCCTCAGTCCTGCTCACCTCATCACTGAAGTCTGACATGGTGATGTTGAACAGAACTTTGAGGGCTTCCATGACCTGCTCGCTCTTCTCATTTGGAACAGGTGGGGCCTGGGGGTCAGGAGGTGTGACTTCATACGGTCCCACCCAGTGCACGTCCAGGAGGCGTTCCAGTACTCCAGTGAGTAGCCCCACAGCACCCATTTCTTTGCACACTACCCCACGGACGTCTGGCCTCAGTGCAGTCAGCAGGAACAGCAGACGGAGAGAGAAGAGTCCCACCTCATGTCGTGTGGAGCTGGACGAGTGCAAGTAGGCACAAAGCCCTTGTGCTAACCGCACATCTTCACCAACCTGCTGTGCTGCCACACTGTTGAACACCACGTTGCATAGGCACTTAAGTGCTTCCACCACCACACGCTCCTCTACTGCTGACTTGGCCTCGTCTAGAGGCTTTACCTCAGCATCCGGCAGCGGGATCCGGGCCAGTCCCACCAGTGTGAGGATGCCCTCACTTGTGACTACAGGCCCCAGCACACGCTTGTCACGGGACAGAATGCGCATGGTCTCCAGACAGGTACTTTGGCATTGGGGCTGGACAGGACGCCTGAGTACCGTGAGCAATCCCTGACACAGCTTCTGCAGGGGAGGACAAAGTGCGACAGTTAGGCATCAAACTGATAAACTGCCAAACTCAAAAAGCTTAAGCAATTAGAGCTGCAACAATAAGTCAATAAAAACTGGTTAGTTGACTTCTATGTTGATTATGGGGAAAAAGATTTTTAAAGTCTGCCTAAAACCAAATGTAAATCAGAAAAACAACCAAATAAAATCAGAACTGGACCTAAAAATGAGAAGTTCATCCATAATTGAAAGCACTCTAATGTTCTGCAATGTTTATATGACACACATGACCATCTTTATGACAGATTGCACTACACTTTAGGAAAAAAGGGGTGAAGTGTCTTGTTGTTTCACTGCACCACAAAAGAAGAAAATCACTCATCACACAGACTTAACTTTGAATGAAATTGGTTCTACGAAAGAGACAAAAAGAGCAAACAGTACAAAGTATAACTGTTTAATTAGCTGATTAATCAAGCAATAGATTAACTGATAGAAAAAAAATCATTATATGCAGCTCTCAGGCAAGACAGAACAATCTTTTACTCACTATTCGAGCATCCTCTTCTTTACAGTCAAAGGCAAATGTCTTACTGTTCTGGAAGACAATAAGAACAAAGTCTCAAACAATGGAAAACAGTACAGTACACTCTTCTATTTTATGTCATGTAAAATCTGTTCTTTCAAGCAACTGTGAAACGCTCTCAAATGGGTCTCTTGACTAAGCCCAGCATGCATTCTCAAAATAACAGAAAAAAAGTGAAGGAATTTCTAAGCCAATTTGGTGGACAGCCTAGCTGTATGTCAAATTAATACAAATGTATATGATATGTCCTTAATGACCTTGATTTCTATGAACATCTATCCATCTGATGATGGTGAAAAGCTTAATTTGACTAAGGCGCAGTGTGCCTGCGTCTGCTCATTGTCCCCCACTAAACATTAAATGTCCAATTAATAATGCATAGGTCAATTTTGCCCCACAACATTACTGCCATGTGATAAACATTAATATACAGTAGGCATTTTAATGCAGCACAAACCCACTGCCACTTTACATTCATAAAGGCCAAGTATACAGCACGATCATGGACAGGCCAGGGGGTGTTCTTTATCACTTCTAGACATCACCTTAGATCACTGTGACATCCAACGGTAAGGTAAACGACAGAGCATTTAGATCTGGAGACCTCAGTGCCATGCACAAGGCAAACCCCTGAGTTAAATGCCATGTGCTGGAACTGTTAGAGTAGGGAAATGTGGATGGGAGCAGAGACTCCACTGCAACACAAGGAGCAAGATCTACAAGGGTGAGATCATCCAATTGAAAGCTGAATGGATGGTTCCTCTCCAGCAAAAATGAATTCACATGTCAAATCAATGGAAAAAAGGATGTCAAACGCAGCCACTCAAATGGCAGTGGACACTCCTGTAATAAGAGGTTTGGCAGGCTGCTTCAGGAAGAGACTGCTGTTGCACTCGCAGGGGAGTAGAGAAATACATTTAAACGCGAAATCACGGCACTTCTGAATGGCACAGAGTTCTGTGTTCAACTCTGCTCCTTTTCTCTCGGGTGTCTACAGTGACCTTTTTGTTTTTAGCAGTATCGGAGCTCAGGGCTGTCTTTTTCTCTAAGCTATTGGTAACTAGCAATGATACTTTCTCTAGTTAAAGCACTTCTTGTAAGTCGCTCTGGATAAGAGCGTCTGCTAAATGCTGTAAATGTAAACTTCTCACACCTAAAACACAGATGAAAACTGAGCGACAGCTTCAG
Organism: Pygocentrus nattereri; assembly: GCF_015220715.1. NCBI lineage: Eukaryota > Metazoa > Chordata > Actinopteri > Characiformes > Serrasalmidae > Pygocentrus > Pygocentrus nattereri. Next base: position 5,346,372 of record NC_051217.1, on the reverse strand, counting down.
TTACAGCCAGCAAACAAGTTAACAAGTGAGCGAGCCGACTTGACAAGGCTAGGGAAGAAACGAAGCAAAGGTTAGCTAACGTAGCTACACAGCTAGCTGACGCTGTGTGTCAGCTTTCTCGCAGCGATGACAAAAATGCGATTTCTCTTGCAGACTTTGCCTGGACCTCGGCACCTGCAGCGGTCACAGAGTTAAAGAGGCACATTTCCACCGGCGACGCCTCTGTTTCGCCTACGCTGCTAGGCGCTCAGCCTCCGTCTGTCTTCATGAGTCAGTAAAGCTAAGCTAGCAGCGCTGAGCTCGCTGGCTAGCAGAGCCCAGGAACGTACCTCTCTGTTGTATTCATGCAAACGTCTCTCAATTTCCTCCTCGTTTCCACTGTCAATCTGTGTTAAAATGTGACTCAGTGCCATGTCTGGGTGGTGAACAGCTCAGCCCAGCAGTTGAAAGCCTACGGCAGATATCACCTTCTGTCTTTGAACTCCAAGCCGCTAACACAGGTTTCAACTTCTAACCGAGAAACGTCACGGTCAGGAGCACTGCGTCAGAGCGCCCCGACTCTGCCCTCAGGAGATTCAGGCTGCGGTGGACCTACGCAGAAGCAGAATAAACTCACCACCTTTCACAGATATCAGATATTCAGATTCGCCTGTGTTAGCCCAATGACCAGGCCACAAGCAGTTTATCCTGCTGCAGGTCCTGATGCATTAATACTACCAGAGGTGGACGAAGTACACAAATCATGTGCTCGAGTTAAAGTGGAGAACCCCAAGGTACATATTCCTCCAGTAAAAGTAGAAGTCCTTACTCTAGACTTCAATTTGAGTAAAAGTACAAAAGCATTTGCCTTCAAATGTACTTAAGTATAAAGTAAAACTACTAAAAGATTGATTATGACTGATGTCCTGTTATCATTTTTATAACAAGACTGGCTTCATGAACTCATTTCAGGTGAAAGTCCTCCAGCGTCTCTCTTGGTAAACCAGTCTTTTAATAGAACGTCATTAATTAGTGACGCTGACGTCTATTAAAATGATCATAAGCACAAAACACTGAAGGTAAACAGTTTCCATCAGGGAGAACCGAGTGGCTCTGAAATCACTTTTTACACACAAGCAAAGTTTCAGTTTAAGATTACTTTATAAATTAGTTACAAGTTTAATAAAAACTGGCTTTAAACTCAAGTTCACAAAAGTTTTCCTTTACTATATTGATCTGTAGGCCTCTGTTCATAAACATAAACTAACCGAAACTAATTTACTATAAAATGAAAGTGTTTGTATGAATTCAGAAAAAAAACATGCCGGTCACGACTGCATATGTGGACATATTTCTATATTGTGGTCTATTTACACAAAGTTAGGTTAGTTCATCATTTAGGTGACGTATGTGCTCCCAAATTTTTACACTGCTGCACTGACGTTAAACCGTGTGCTGTACTGGGTCGGTATGACCAACAGGTCAAAACAAGCTCAGAACAAAGTGACCGCTGTGCCCTGCGGTGTTCTTGCTTTGCGCTTCTTTTGTTTTGACATTTTTTTATACACACAAAAACCAAAAGGAATGACAGACTTCTCAAAATGGAGTGGACTGAATGTAAAAAGTCGCCCGAAATGGAAATACTTAAGTAAAGTACAGATACACGAAAAAACTACCTAAGTACAGTAAACAGAAACCGTCTTATTTCTAGACTCATCGCCCATTTAATCAGCTTCACTTACCATATAGGTGCAGATTATAGCTCTACAATTTCAGATTAAAGCACATCTGATTCTCTGCATACTTTGTTGGGGCAGTCATGGGCTGGAGGTTAGGGAGCCAGCCTCATGACCGGAATATCCCCAGAGCCGACAGCACATGACTGAGGTGTCCTAGAGCAAGACACCTAACCCCCAACTGCTCCCCGGGCGCTGCGGATTGGGCTGCCCACCGCTCCGGGCAAGTGTGCTCACTAGAGTGCATGCGGTGTTTCACTTCACAGACTAATTAAGGGTCTCTTAGACATCCTGATCTTCGCTGGTCAGGTCCCCACAACCTGCCAGTATAAACAGTATAGACTAGCATGCCTTGTCACCAGCAAAACCAGCATATGTTATATTTTGGATGCTGATATGCTTGTCAGCAGCAATGGAAGTTCATATGCTGATTACCACCAATTATGTTGTGGAACTACTTGAGATTCAGTTCATGATCATACACAGGCAAGGAAAATGACCCAGTCATTTAAGACATGGTTCACCAAGTCAAATCTAGTTTCCTCTCAACCAAAGCCTATCTGATCAGCCAAGGCATACTTGGTGTCTGAAGTTGGCTTTGTCAGTTTTGCACTGCAGTTTTTAGCTACTGCTAATGTAGCTAAAGTAATTGGACTGTATGCCACCTGAAATAATTTTGGTGATACAGGCTTTTATTATGTTATATTACGCTTTGAAGTGCCAATGCAAAACAAGCAAACTTCAGACACCAAAAATGTTTTCGCTGCTACACTGTTTGGGGTGTTCATGTTTATTATATGCTTTGGCTGATATACCATAAAACTTAGTTTGGTGAATTTCCTGATCAAAAACAATGCAGTTCATTAGTTAATACTAGGTTTAGGTCATGTGCCAGAACTGGGAAATCACCAAATTGTTACCAGTCCCTGCTTCAATAGATTCCTGTTAGCACTGCTAACCACTACTATGAATCAGTGAGTCTCCTGAGCAGGTCTTGTGTTGCTACTCCGAGCCAAATTTTCTTGCTCTACAGAAGAAGGCCTTGCTGTGAAAGCATGAAAAGTCCAAAGGTTAAAGGTTACGGGAGGTGCATTAACCTCTCATCAGCAGGGGGTGATGGCTATAGAAGACTAATTCTTTCCACAGTGTGGCCCTTTTGGTCCAGAGGATTTGAAAAGATGTTTTTTTTTTTCCTCAACATGGAATATGCAAGAGAGGTAGTAGCGAAAAATGACGCACCATGACAAATATGCAGTGCCATGGTTGGCTAAATTCACATCAGGCTCCAGACCAGATACTCATCCAGTCACATTTGCAGCGTCCTTATCTCTCAGGACATCACTGGCATTTGAGAAAATGTCCATGTACAATATGCATATTAACACAAGACCGGCTTAATGTCACTATTCATTTTAAACTCACACAGGTAGAGCAGAAAATGCAACCTTGGACACGCCAGGGGGTGCTTTTCATCACTTCTTAAAATTCAAGGTCATTTTTACCTTCAGTGATAAGGTGGAAAGGTCAGCTTCTTTTACCCATTGGTGAAGAATACCTACAGCATAACTAACGGTTGAAAAGGTTACACATTTTCTGTTGGTACCGATTAAACTGGTTCAATCAGCCAATCTTAAATTAAGTGATACTTTTTTAATACCACAACCGGGGAAATTCCACCTCCGCATTTAACCCATCCGTGAAGTGAAACACCACATAAACACTAGTGAATACACACACACTAGGGGGCATTGAGCACACTTGCCTGGAGCGGTGGGCAGCCCTATCCACAGCGCCCCAGGAGCAATTGGGGGTAAGGTGTCTTGCTCAAGGACACCTCAGTCATGGACTGTTGGTGCTGGGGGATCGAACCGGCAACCTTCTGGTCACAGGGCCAGTTCCCTAACCTCCAGCCCCACGACTTGCACAAATCTTGGTGAGTATTAGGGAAATTTCACCGACTGTGTAACGCAGTTGTTGAGAAGTATACAGTCATGCAGAACAGTTTGGTGTGAAATGGTACATTGTAGAGAAGCTTACCCACTCATTTCTTTACAGTGGTATTCATAGGAACCTGGGGTCACAATGTCTACTATGCAAATGTAGTGTATTATTTACTTAAAACCACTAGATAACCTACACATGTGACATGTAAATTCGATAATGTGGTTAATCTCTAAAAATCTTCTTTTGCATTATATACTCTTCTCCACTAACGTATATTGAAAAATATGTTTTACATCAAAACTACTGCAGAATAGTGCATCTGGCAGCATGTTCATTACCATTTTGCATGTAGTAGCTTTCTGTGATGAAGCTTTTAGAGACAAATGTTTTTGACATCTGGTTCCTATCACCACCACTGTGAAGAATTTTGATTTGAATGACTTTGCTTGCAGCTTAAGCCTTGAATTATGCAGACAATTGAAACACTGGCAGAATTGTCTTTTAAATCACAGTTGAATCACATCTGAAAGAACATAATACAAAAGCATAGCTAAAACCCATCATCATTTCATTGGGCAAATAATCAGATTCAATTCTGGATTTTAAAAAATCTTTATGTGGCAACAAATAATTCCACATATATTTCATATGGTAACAGCTGTCACCACAGACATTACTGAGTGCTTTAACTTGCAAGAGAAAGTGACTAAAGATAAATGTTACATTTTGATATTTCTTTCTTTTTTTATTCCTACCCATAGGGTAATAGGTCCACAGTACCTTCGAGTGCATTTAAAATCACACAACCCTAGGTTAACACATCTCCTCTCTATATATATTTATAAAAATGCAATTTACAGTACAAACAAATATAAACAAAGCAGAGGGGCACCATGTTACAAAGCTACAGGAAAATGTTTAGAGTTAAGCTCTCCCACACTTACAGTAAATGAGCCTATAACACAAAGAACAAAGCAAACTTGCTGACGCACTGCAGTCAACACACTTCAAGAAGCAAACTGTTAACTTGCCAGATCTCAGTTTCATGTACAGTCACTGATGGATGTTATTTAGATCAGCAGTCAACCTTCCTTTGACGCTCACATTCTGGCAATGGGCCAAGATGCCTTCTAAGGGGAGAGAGAGCTCAGTTCTTCCTGGTTCTTTTACAGAATAGTGAGGAAAAAAAACCTGTGGAGTCGTAAAAAGATTGCTTTGACGTCAAGCAGCAAGCCAGAGGTCAACAAAAACGTGATATACATACTTTCAAAATGAAACAGGGAAATTGGGAGGAAAGTAAAAGGCACAACTAGGTTACAGCTGCTGTCATTATCTCACATTCTGCTCGGAGAAGAAGAGTTTAATTGGCAGCTCTCATGGTAGACACTTTCTCATCCAACTCACACTGCTTTCTGAAACTACTTTCTGTCTTCCACTGACTCATCATTTGTGAGTGTGCTGTATTGAATGTTCCTGGCCTTGCTGGAGGTCTTCCTTTCTGCACAGATCTGCCGATGTACTCCCCCAGTTTACGGGGCTTTTCTTGTTGGACAAAGACGCAGCTATTTGGCCCACCCTGTGGTGGCCTCTCCATTAATGTAGGCCATGCCGGGAAAGTGTTGTGCATGTTCGTATTCTGAGTTTCTGCGCGGTGCCAAAGGGGAATACATGTCCCCTGTGGAAGCGTAGCGGGATGAGTGCATGGGTGTGCTATAGTAGCAGCTGTTAGCTGAAGGGACTTCCGGCCAGCGGGGCGTCATTGGGGTTGAGTGCAGCCGAGGAGTCCCACCCATAAGACATGGTTCCATGCGCGACATCTGGCTGTTGAGTGGGTACTGCAAAGCGAGAAATCTTAGTCAGGCAATATAAGTATTAAAACATGCTGCAGCAGTATAAACTAAAAGTTGGAAGCAATAAAATGTTATGTGGGTCATATGGTAATTTAATCAGTCATGGCTGTGAAATAGTAGCAGCCTAAGTCAGTTGGTCTGAAGAACAGGGAAATATAAGGCACTTGATTTTAACTACTTGGCTTGCATCACAGTTGGTAAAAAATAATTAACATGGTACATTTTTATGATTGCTTCCTGAATTATGGTAATGTGAAGTTTATCCAGTTGAGTTCTAAAAATACATATAAAAATACTAAACAGCACTTGGATCCCCTTTTTGTTGCCATGGCTAATTCTACTGATCATCAACAAAAGTCAAACATGTCAACATTTGACATCTGTAGATCCTAAAAAACGCTTACTATCCTCGAAGAGGAAACCAGCAATAAGTGTTTCATTTGTAACATCTCAGTCATTTCCTTCTGAGTGATCCTCTCACACAAAGCACACACATTGTGTCCATTTTAACCCAGGCAGGACAAGTGGAAGTAAAACTCTATCTGTCCCCTCTAAATAGAAGCGATACACAGTCAATACCATTATGAAGGACCGCAGCATGGAAAAAGAAAGTCAGCCGGGGTCAGAGACCAAGACGTGCGGCTTAGTGACCCCTTGTCCAGGCAGAGAAAAGCAGCCATTGAATAACAATATTTTAATAGCACGTTATGTGCCTGGGTTCCTGGTCTGTGGCTGAGCTGTCTGAAGCAGCCATTGAGTGTAGAACAGAGGAGTGCTGAGTGGGGGTGCTGTCTGGGCTCTGGCCAGGCCATCTTATAGAACTTGCATCCGCTGCGTTGAGTGGGATTCGGTATCGACCGCTTCAACAACACTGAGACCCAGCTGATCTCCCGTTACAAAAGCAGTCTAGGCCAGAGAGCTCTTGACAGGAAATTACCACCACGCCTGCTTTGGTTTACAATATATGACGCCACTAATCTAGCAGCCTCTTTCCTTTGCTTCAACAATTCAATTCAACCACTTCCATTCCATCTGTTATTCTTACTTCAAAGAATCCTGTCTACACCATTGATCTGTTTAGTCCAGATTCCGAGCCACTTCCTAGCCTAGTTATACTACATACTCTCTCGCTATATGTTCAGCCATTTGTTAGGTAAAGATCACAACATCATAATCAGAAAGCTGATCATTCATGCACTACCTTGATGTAGGTGATCTAATTAAGTGAGGTAGAGAATGTGCAGAATGACTGGTAGTACCACTCAATTAACCTTTACCTTTATTTGTTTGCTCAGAAACATTCTTGGAAAGAAGGAGCATACAGGAACTGAGCACTGACTTAAATGACAGGGAGTTCAACCACAGGCTAAGCTCATTGCTGCCAGAGAAAGAGAACTGCTCTCTAACTATGTACCCCTCAGCATTACACATAGTTCAGCATTTCACATGCTAATGACGCACAATGTGTCATTCACCATTCATATTCATATTAGCATTCCTGTCTGAGTTAAGGCCCTTGTAAAATGTTCTTGAAGAGGTAGGAGGTGAATACGCTTTCATTTCAATGAAAGGGAATAAACAATCTTTTGCATCTATTATGATGTACCGCAAGTCATTAAGGCTGTGCAAAGATGTATATTAGATCAGACAAAGCCTGGAATCAACAGATTTCACAATACTGTCAGATTATTAGTGAAAATTTTCACACTACTATATCTAAACTTATTAACAGTAAAATGTCGAGGAGTGCTGACCTGTGCGGGTGACCGATGGTAAGAGGAGTAGTGCAGCGGGGTGGAGAGACTTGGCTCGTGAGTCAGACTTGGGTACTGGGTCTGAATAGCATGATGGTGCTGGTTTGGGTAGCTGCTATAGTTGTAGCTGTTGTAGTTGTAGCTGAGGAAAGGGTAGCACACAGATTCAGACAAGAGAAAATAATAAATGTCAGCATCTTCTGCCAGATCTCCAGTAGGGGCTTACCCATGCTCATCTCTGTGTGGGTAGACTGGCATCCGGGTACCAGATGAGTTAGGGGGTACTGGAGGGCCGCTACGCATGCAGGACAGCTGGGCTCCTCCCTCAGTGGGGCTACCCCCTGACGTAGTCACTGTGTATGTAAGGGACCATGTATATGACTGAACAGCTCCTGGCACAACACAGACACATACAGAACAGGCATTTTTTTGTGGTGGACATCATATCAGCTTCCTCTAAGATAAATAAATTTTGTACGTAGTTAAGATAGAAGAAACATTCAAATGTCACCACACAAACAATGATCCCCTTAAACAGGAAGGATGTTATGAAGCTGCTATTCCCATTCCTTAATTTGAAGACTTTATTATTCTGTAATGTTTTAAATATATATTTTACTTTTTAAATTCTATTGGTACTATATTACTAATATGCACAGTAAGTTTTGCAATTATAAAACTGAGGAACTGAAGTGTGATCCCACATACAGGCCCTTGCAAATTAACCCCTTGAACCATAAGCTAATTATTCAACTATTAATCTTAGGACTCATTATTCAGTAACTGCTATTACTTACTCTGCAACTGTTCATGTTAATATGAAAGATGAAATTTTATGACGATGTACAATTAAAGTAAAGTATAGTCCAACATACAGGCCTTTGGGGTTTAGGGAATTAAGAGGTTATGATTCCATATTAATTAGTATCTTTTAAAATCTCCCCTTACCTGAGGTAACAGACACACCAGTGTACTCAGGAGACTGGGCTGAACTGAGTGATCTGATGGCTGGTACTCCCACTGAGTGCACAGACTTTGCAGGAGAGTAGGGACCAGGCGATGTAGAGGTGGGGGTGTTATCTGTCAGCACCATATCCTCAATGTTGTCTGCTGTAGGGGAGTAATTCTGCACGTCAGCATGCACTGTAGTTTGCCTTAAATCACAGCTCTAATTTGGTCCTTTACAAAATGCTAACTGATAACTCTCCCATTGACTCACCTGTAGTGCCCTCCCCTTTCATGGCCCTCATCAGATCATTGGCTCTCTCCTGGCAGTGAAGGGACTCCAACAGGTACAACACATAGTCATCAAACATCAGGTGGATCAGGTGGAAAGAACCTGCAAACACATAAAAAGGAACACATTTGTTGCACGTTATGTAGCTGCTTAAAACAGCTCATGTACTAAACTTCACGGGAAGCAGATCTGCACAGAAAGAAAGCTCTATGCTTTTAATTGCAAACTACTTATTGTTGAGGCAAATTTATGTTTGCACTGCTTTAGACATAAGCCACAAACTCCTTAAGGTTATGGGGCTCAAATATGTCCATGCCCTTGCTCTGAATGAGGGGGGAGGGGGGGGGTCTGGAAAGAGCATGGCACAATCCTCATTTTGTACAGCTAACTCCAGCCATTCTGTGCATTACAAACCCTGTGGCTATTGAGAGAACAGACTGCAATACTGCCCACTCATAAAATGGGAAGCAGGAGGAAACACTTGTGGGGGGGCTTGCCTTTGTTAATTAGCTGTTTTTGTACAGAGAGCTGCATTATCAAAACACTGCAACCAGCTGTGTCTTTGATATTCACAGACAGAGCTGAAGAGGAGGGGGTCTTCACCTCTTTTTATGGCCCTCTCTCAGCTACTCTGCCATAGACAGCGAGCCACTGTTACCCAAGACCTTGCAAAGCAGCCATCTTGGTGGAAAGCTCAGAATGTGGATTGGGTGTCTTGGTCAGGAGTACAGGTTTTGGCTATTTAACATATGATCAAAGGGAATGCACCATCTACAATTCCAAACCATCCATCAAAGAGTATAGTTTAAAGTATTTAAAATCTTTTCAAAGCATTTCCCTATATATGTGAAGCTATGATGATGTTGACAGAATCTCTTGGTGAATTTTTCTCAGGCCCAGACACACGAAAGCACTTGAGACTGTACACTTAAATTCAATCACCTCTTCGAACACCATAGTACAATGCATTCAGTGGTATGTCTATTACATGGACGATGCTGTTGTATTAGACAATGACTATAGGGCATTTTGGTCTTAAAAGACTTACCGAAGCTGGGGGCGCTGTGCAGTGTCATGTCCCGAATCACTCTGGTCCCAAAACATGACCACATAAGGAGGAACTGCTGGGCAACCTTCTTAAGGCACCCGGGTCTCTTCCCTGCCACCTAAAGGGATCATTACCATGAGAAAAGTGTGAAGGAGGGGCACGAAGGCCTTAACCTTTGGATCCAACCCCCAGGAACGAAAAACATGTCAACTATTTGATTTGTCCTCAGGGACACACCCTCCTATTGAACTATTGTCTGCTGAGCAGTGGACGTTCCCATGGTGACCAAATTTTCACAAGCCTATATGTGCACTATAATAGCTGCTGATTTCTGAAACTACAGTGCAATTGTAGGCAAACAGGTAACAGTTGTGTAAAACACTGAAATGAATAAATGTTGAACTGACCCTTACAACGCATCTGTCCACCATAGAGTCCAGCCATTCAATATATGCTTCAATGGGGGATTGATCTTCTAGCAGCTGGTCAAACTCCTGATATACTGAGTGAGGAAAGCAAGACACAAAAACAAAACCAAATGAAACACAGTGAGAAAACTGTAGTCTCTAAGTGCTTGTACTCTTCTGATGGTAGTTCACTATAAATAATCTATGTATAGCAAGAAGTGACATGCAACTTGCAACTCAGTCCTAACCCAAATTGAAACTGAAGACATCAGTATTGTTCCTACTTCATATTATTAGCTGAACCAATTTTAGCTCTAGCATTAAGAAATGTTAACTTTCTGTCAAAGGTAGATATTTATCCTGTTCCCCAAAACAATTAAATAAATTCTGAGATAGGAACTGGAAACTGTTCATGCGAGGGCATGACCCAATCTCTGAACTCTGACCTTATCGGTCATTTGAGCGGTTGCCACTGAAATGCGTTTGAAATGTTCCCCTGGATGTCAAAGTGTGGGGGTGAACTTGGTTAACCTCTAAGTGGCTATAATTAAAGCCTGTCTTTCTGACCGTGGGAATGATTCAGTGATGGGCATCGGTGACATCTGACTAATGTCAAAGATCAATATTTAGGTCTTCCCATAGGATCAAATACTATCTTAGTCTAATAACTTTCACTACAATAACGAAAATGCTGAAATGCGTTTACATGTCAACACATTTGTCTAGTCAAATCTGTTAAAGTATTTTTCTACATACAAGGTCTACACATGCACCATTCACAGACTTCAGTCACTACCATATGAGTGTCAGTGCACCATTTAAAGAGCATTACCCTTTAAAAGAATTAGGCATTAGAGGTAAGATGTGTCAGTAAAAAGAACAAAATGTTCAGATGAAGTCTACACTTACATTATGGTAAGTATAGACTTCATCAAATCTACTTCAGTTAAAGCTTACTGTCGCTGTCATCACCATGAAAATGCATTAAAAAAGAAATCTATGTTTCGTTTCATTCTTACACTGGATGATGAGTCTACGCTGCTCCTCCCGTGAATCCTCCATCGTGTAAAGTGTCTGCTTAGTGATGCTATTCAGGTCTACGTTCCTCCAGTCCTCCAGCATCTGAAAGGTGATGTCTGCACTGTGTATCACTGTCCGTGATGCCTTAAGAAAGACAAAATGTGGAAAATTACGCTGCTTATTCTGAGTCAGAAACAATGAAAATGGTGAATAGAACTATATTATGTGGGAAACAGATTTGAATGTGTATAAGTACATTTTTGTCTCACCTGACAAAGATGATTTAAGGACGTCTGCCGTTTGAGTATCTGGGAAAATCTTCTTGACACTGACAAAATAAAAGTTGAACAATAAGTCTTGAGCAAACCAAACTCAACATAAATCCAGCTAGGACGAGACTTACACTCAAACTTGATGTTTCGCAGATTCTCAGGCAGATCGTGCAGAGCCAACTTCAGCCACTCATCTAGCTGCTTAGCAAATTTCCTAATGACCTGGGTCAGGCTACATGAACCAAAAGCACAGTGAGATCATTTTAAAAATTACTTATTGTGATATTTTTTTCTTCAGAGGACATTATGATATACCTAAATGTGTTGACATATTATCAAATTGAAAACACTATAGGCAATATTTGTTTATTTTACCCTAGTTTGCTAGCGTGCATCAATGATGGAAAAAGGACAGTTGGGAAATAATTAATCTCATATTACAAGTCTGTAGTCAGGACTAACTGTAGTGGTATCCTGCTTTTAACTCATGTTGAGTGTCTCCTCTTCAAAAAGAAGGAAATTGTGAATACATTTAAATGTTGGAATCAAAGTTGCAACAAAAATGAAACCTTCGCTGTTGTTGTGCCACACACATTAATCCTTTGCTGTCCTTGTTTCTGTCGTTGGTAGCAAGCAGAGAAGGGCAGAATAAAGAAATATCTCTATAAAAAATATGAGCTGTGTGGTAAGCTAATGTAATACCCCTCAAATCAATTAGCTGTAGATGAGCAGCTTATCACATGCAACTTATGCAGCTTTTCAACACAATTCCCTACAGGAAACAAACTTAAGTATGACATTTTTCTGCTCATGTTAGTGCACAATATCTATTTATTTATTTATTAAGTTTAATATATTGGTAAAAAACATTAAATATAAAATGGCATAACCTTTGCACAGTGTACATGTAACATTAAATTCAAGAAATAATAGTAAATTTGCCCTAAACTGTGCAGAAGTGTGTTATCTGTAGAGGAAGTGTACTTATTTTCAATTAGAACCTCAACAAATTATGTAACTTGACCAGGGACACCCAAACCTTTGCATGCCGCTGTATGTTCTTTATGACTGATAGCTAACCAGAATCACTATTACTTATTTAAAAGGCAAGTCCATGGCCTCCAAGTCAACTTCCAATAGATTTCCCATAGAAAGGATGCACAACACACAAGCATAGGACTTCTGAAGTTGCTTTCATATTCTTGCTTTCTGGCATCTACTAGAACAGAGGAACAATCAACAGGTGCTCACCTGTCAGGGAGGGCCTGCAGAACGGTGGGCATGAGGACTCCTGAGATGGCTTTGTAGAGTATGGAGTCGCACACCCCTACAATATTTACTACAGTGGGGGAACTCAAGACAGGCAGCATGTGCGGGGGCATGCCCTGCCAAAAGTGCAACAAGAAGCTCTGGACCTACACATACAAACACATAAATGAACACACAGTGGGAGGTGGATTATTAATACATACATTTACGTTGGTTCTGGTTTATGAAGTCGAACATATTCAGTCCTGTAGCCAGTTCAAAGAAACTAAAGACTGTAACAAAATCTGAAAGAAACAAACCTCATCAAAGTTGGCTCGTATGACAGTGTCCAGTATCCTCTGACAGTGAGTTCTGTACATCATTATAAATGTAGAAACCTAGAGAAGAAGGCACGACTGAAATGAGACTTACTGACATAGTAAATGAAATACATTTTATAAAAGTTGAGCCTTGACACCAAAAATGAAACACAAAATACACCGCACATATGATTCAGTCAACTGTAATGTATAAAAAGTGGCTTTTGGAAACCAGCAGCCTTTAAAATTACAGCTGCCTTTTAAAGAGGGACAGCTACTGCCTGTACTTTGTTGCATGCGAGATCTTATTATCTACCCAAAAGATTAAGAGTTCGCTAGGACCCAGAATATAAATCCTCTGGGTCCTTGTTTAAATCCAGGCTAGGGAAGGTGCAGGGGGCAGATGAAAAGGGGAGCTAGAAGGGTGGCTGGCTGAGAGAAGAGGGGGTGGATGGCTGGCTGAAGTAGAGTGCAGTCACTGAAAGTTTTAGGGCTCTGTTTACCTTCTCTTCTGGCAGACTGGCAGGCAGATTTAGGTCTTTGACATTTGGAAAGTCTGGCAGCAGAGTGCCCAGTTTGGAGCGGGGTGAATACGCCACTGTCTGTTTGGTGACCACTTTCTTGCCCGTCTCATTCACCCAGGCTGTGCCTTTCTTAGAGTACATCACATCATAGTACTGAGAGGTCTCCTTCACCGCTATGCCATAGTAATGATACCTAATGGAAACATAGTTGGGAGATTAAGAAGACAGATTTTACAACAAAAATTGGTCAAATTCAGAGACACTAATGTTGGGACATGTTGGGACATGTTGGGACATGTTAAAGAGCCAAAATGACTAATTTTGCAGAAAAAAGTTAACCTAAAAACAACTTAAACTGGGGAATCCTTTGAGGTCGACACAGTGTTATTCAATTAAATAGGCCTGGAATAAGTGATAATTGGCAGTGAAAGTATAGTGGTAATCTCTCACTGCTCAAAAGGAATCAAAATTATCACAAAGCACAGGAGAAAATATTCAGTAGTTGGTCATATGTATCCCAAAGTCACTGCAATATCAGGAAAGATTTCCACTTACTTTGATTGGCCCCTTGTCCCCAGTCTTCGCGTGGTTAATTGAGGAAACTGTTGTCTTATTATCTGTGCAGGACAAGAGACAATAAATAATTTATTGTAGATCATACACTGATTTCTCATCTAATTCAGCATCTGCCTGAATCATGGCTGTCCATGAAAACAAGTTAGTGTTTAAGTAAGTCTAGTGGACATGTTCTACACAAAAGGATGAAAAGCTTCAATGTCTTGTCATCTGTAAAAGCCCATGGCCCTGTATTTGACCACTGAAGTTCATGCCAGTTGTCACATTCTCAAAATTCATATCCAACAGTTTTTTTTCCCCATCTTTTTCATTTTCCTGTGTCTCTCTCTCTGAACGTCTGTCTCGCTCTCCCTGTTCTGTTTTTGTCCATGAGATTGGCTCCTTGGTCCAGCTCCCGGTGCAGAAACTTTAGCAAACAGTGGAGCTCTCCATTGTGTGGAAAGAAAAAAGAGGCCAAGCTGTGAAGTTTCTGTCAGGCTGGGCTTGATAAATGAGCAGACAGGGAGGCAGCCCCAGCTCTCTCTCTCTTTTTTGTCCCAAATCAATGAAGCCTTCCTAAAGGACACCCCACGCTGCTCCAGCCACTGATCTAACATTCCGCAACATCTCACCCTTCCAAATTTCCTTTAATTACACATTAATCCAGGCCCCCTCTCTTTTTCAATATCCTCGGACAGGAGCTGGGGAGGGGGGCAGGGATGTCAGGTGGTGGCAATGTGAGGAGGTGGTTGGAGGGGTTGTGGGAACAAGAAGAAGCATGTCTATGGATTTAGATTATCTGTCCAGAAGTTTGTGAAAAAGACTACTGGCGTCCTACCATGTCCAGTTTCACCAATTATTCTCTTTAATTTGTACACACCACATTTGTATTTATGATATTGTAGTATTAGTTACTTCTAAAAGGAGAACTCAGGGAAAAGTATTTGTAGTTTTGTTTGTATTGAAAGTAATTCCATGGAAGAAATCAGCTACAAAGCTCAGAATAGGTGAAAAGAATATGAGAGCTCACCTTCCCGAAGCTGGCGGCATTGACAGGCTGGCTGTCATGCTTCTCACAGAAGTCTAGGTAGTGCATGTAAAGAGCACTGCGAGGCACACAAACACCTTCAGCGATCTCATAGTTCTCCTCCAGCCTGATAAAATCAAGAAAAAAATTCTTATCAACACCAATTTAACTTAACTGCACATGTAAAACATTTCAAACCAACTTTTCAAAATAATCCAAAAGTAGTGCAAATAAGATCTAAAAGATGTAAATTCTGTTTTAAAAAGTTTATACGTACATACTATTTGCTCCCTTTCTCATAATTTTTGCACAAGTATTAATTGTTATTTAACATATTTTTTACATTTTGACTTAATTGACAAGTTGCACATTACTTATGTCTGTTGTTTAATCATTTTATTTGCACTGCTCTGGAAATACATCTCTCTCACTTAAAACTAGCACTTAAAGATCGTCACTACATTTGACTTTTGAGAAAGCCAGGATTAAAAAAAACAAAAAACAAAAAACGTTATTTTACAGGACCCATTCTTGTTTTATTAGAAGGGCAAACATGATGGTAACATTGTATAACATAATATGACCAGACTCAAAGGATATAGAAACATGTTTTTCATAAATAAGAACATAAAATCTAATTCATGAGTGATCCTGGCTGAAAATAACCCAGAAACCAATGTCTCCTTGGTTTCATGTAGACAGCTGAATCCGTATTTTTTGCACGTATTTTTATAACGTATCTGATATTGTCTTTGCGATCTAAATACCAACAACCTAATCAATTCATATTTACATGTACAATGTTATAACGTAATAACATAGGTTAGTCAATTGTACCCAAAGGCAGATTCACTTCTTGGCCTCACACTGTAACAGTAAAATCTTTTGTAATAGCCAAAAAAAGTTTCCTGGAATTTGTAGCTTTATTCTTTTATTAAATAACATGATATGTGGATTGTGAGCTTCATATATACACCGTGAGTCTTCACAAATAAACTAAGAATATTTAACTGTTTACAGACAACAGGGTAAAGAAACCTACAGAGGTAAGGGTACAGAATAGCAGCGGTATCTCTGTATCTTTTACAGTAAATAATACAACACGTTGTAGTTTTGAAATCCCTAAATGTACTTTTAAAAGCCATCATCTGGTTTCTTGCTAGAACTCTCCTGATTTGTGGGTGAAATGATCAAGACTGTAGCGACCACATCTTTTGAATCCCAACTTCAGAATCTCTAACTAAACTCTGGATCGAACTGTATACATTCACTTCTGTGTATGAAGCTCTGTTTACACATTACATTAAAATAAAATTTTAAAATGTCATAAATGACTGATCATTAATCAACCAGTCAACCACAGGGTGGGCTATTTTGCAGCTATGATTAAAATGACACCAATCAAGTTCTAAATTTCCAGCCCAGGTGTGACCTCATGGATCAGAAATGAAGAGTCACTGACTCAGAATAAGTAAGTGGAGACTCACCATTGTAAAGTTGCAGGTGTTGAATGACGTTTAGAGGCTCTGTTGTTTTCTTTCTCTTCATCTTTGAAAGCTTATAAAAAGAAAGCAATGTGATTAAAATACGAAATTATCTTAAATGGCACTATATATATATATATATATATATATATATATATATATATATATATTTTTTTTTTTTTTTTTTTTTTTTTAATCCACCATCTCGTTTGTTTTTAGCAAAAAGTTTGCTGAAATTAAAGTTTCAGTGATGAGGCTGTAAACTGAATGTATTTGGACTCGCTGGGTGAAGCACAGCGAGGATGTGGGCTTACTCTCGTCGTTGGACATGCTCCCTAGAGACGTGTGGCTGGAGTAGCGCTTGCTGTCGCTTTCGTTGAGACATCTTTCGATCCAGCTCTCTGGAAAAAAAAGGCAAATTGTCCAGTTTCTTTCTGCTCTGTTCACAGCCAGCTTTGTTCAGAGGCTCACGTTATGAAAAGGTAGGTTTAACGGTAGACTAGTCTATTTTCTCTCTCGCTATAAATCAAAGCAACAGGTGTAACGGTGGATGTAGCAGCTACGTCTAAAAATGGATTTAAAGCTAGTTAGGTTAGTTACCTAACAAGCTAACGTTCTTTCCAGCAGCAACGTAACGTGAAATGTTGTTCAAACGTAACGTAACAGTTTAGAAGAAGTTCTTAAAAGGCAGCTTGGCTATCTTACAGCATTTATCATTTAGCCTAGCTGGCTCTTGTGTTATCATAGCAGGTTTAATGCGAAAATGTGGATTTTGACTGATGAGCGTTTAGGGCTAACGGTTCTCGCATTCTCACACGCCAGGGCCGAGGCTCTACATGAATTACAGGCGTGAAAGTTTGGCTTTAGCGCGGTTTTATTCTGAGGTGATTTCACCAGAATGACAGGAGACCGACCCCAGTTTCTGCTCCTGTATTTCCCGTCTCGACAGTCCTCCAGGCTGTAGTAATAAGGCGTTAATAAACGCCTCGGCCGGTCGTTGTGTAGAGTTAGCTAGCTAGAGCACTTTCCCGCACGGGCCGTGACTGCGGTCACCATAGCAGCGGTTGCCAAGGCCGCGTGTTGGCAAGGAAACTAGTCCATCAGAAGGGGTTAAAGTTGTGTGTGGGGTGGAAACTAAAAAGACGTTGAACCTTCACTGGATAAAAACATTATTTAACATCTATTCAGAATGGCTGAGCGGATTTAGAGTGAGAAGTAGGCTGGGAGAGGTCAAGGGTATTGAGCAGCGACCGATTTACGGCCAACAAAATAATTAAAACAGTCTGTGGTGACCTTCAGCCCATCGGTGCCCCACAACTATTAACTTAGTTCGGGAAGGAAGAGCGTCGAGTCCGCCAGCGGAGGGAACGTTCACGCTGGGTAATATAAAATGTTGAAGGCAGTCTTGTTTGAATAAGTTCATGCGCATTTTTTATTTATTTTTATTTTTTGCCTGCTCTCACTCCTCAGCGGGCACACACAGCCGTTCATGTGTCTGAATCGGGCCTGAACCTAAATAAGTAAAATCGATTTCTTAGATTTTTAAAAATGTTATTTCATTACTAAATTATTTTTTTCCCAAGAGAAAAATAATTTCTCTAACGGAGTATTAGTGCTGTGCTGTTATATTTTGTTATATATGCCGCAGACGGCGACGGGGATTGAATCATTTGTTACACGCGCAGTTTAAGCAGTTCTAAATAATGGGATTAAACCCAGTTTAAAGGCGAGACGGATCACGGATCATTTATAGTGTCGAACTGAAGTCCACAAAATGGAAAATGAACGTTGACGTTTAATGTTTAGCGGCGTTTAAAATGAGTTTCATTGAATTATTAGCGGTGTATTATTAATATGCCAAATAACGAATGAGAATACAAAAGTCTCGAGTGACGAACTTTTTCAACGTAAGCCTAACGTTAACCTAACGTTATCCTAACGTTAACCATCGCTAAGAAACCGGTAAAAGTGGAGCTATAATTTTGGATTAGATTTTTTCCTTCGATGTCAAGGCGGTATTACAGCTGCTGGTAGTTTAAACTAGTTTGTTCTTCAGCACACCTGTTTCTGAAAGCTTGATTTTAGTTTTATTCAGAGGCTGTTTTAAGCTGCTGATTGGTCCCACTGAGATGTCGTCCATAGCAGGTGCAGCCCGTATTCGGCCTGAAGCAACAACACAACTTTTCCCCGACTTTTACTATATGATGCCAAAACGCATGAGAATCTGCCAACCTAAGCACATTGAGATTAAACGCGCCCAGAGGCCACATGTACTCCACCTAAAACAATTTGCACTTAAAAGCTGTTCACTATAACGTAAAATTCAGTATAATAATGTCCATCAAAAAATGCACATCCTTTGAAGAAAGAAAAAAAAAACATACCAGCTTATCTTTTAGCTCTAGAAAGTTGAGAGCACAAAGCTGTCCTGATGGGGAAAAAAAGACTTAAAAGTTATAGGAACTTTCTTTTGAGTGATGTTGAGGTCCCACATTCCCAGGGCCCAGCAGCTTGCATTCCAGTGCAGCCCCCTGTTCCAAAAGCACCCCAAAGCCATGGGCCTTTCAGCGAGAACCAACCTGTGGAATCCATATCAGGCTCTTCCAGCAGCCCACAATGCATCCTCTTCCCATCCACGTTCTGCTGCCTCCTCAGAGAAAATTGCTTCGTGTAGGATTCTCCCTCCTCAGCTCCATCCGTCTCTCCAAGAGCACTGCCCGCCACAGAGATGCATACGATGTGCCGGGCTGCAGAGAGAGAGAAAGAGAAAGAGACAGAGAGAGAGAGAGAGAGAAAGTGAGAGAGAGAGGGTGGTGGTGGTGATGGTGGTGGTGGTGAAGAGGTGGTGGGGGTGAGGGTCGGAGTGGTGGGGGCGTCAGAGACTCCAGAAATCCAGAGGGGGGAAAAGCCAGAGCCGTCAAAATGTTTGCTGATGTTTCATGGGAAAGGGGCTGATTTTATAGGAGCCCTGATGGGGGACATGTCATTGATAGGCTCGGCAGGCTGATGAATGGCTTCGAGTCAGATGGGGATGTGGCAAGGCTCACTGGAAGTCTTTTGTGGGGCTGTTTTGAATAAGAAAAGCTCCCTCCCCAGAAAAAAAAAGAGGCTTAGATCTACGCAATCCCGGCACTGTGGCCTCCCCGTCTCCCATTATAGCATTTAATACGTTTTCATACCCCCTCCCTACACACACACACACACATACACACTGCCCCCACTGCCTCCATTTTAAAGTTCTCGATCCAAGGGCCACTTTTTGGCCCATTACGGAACTTTTTTGATGTCTGCGTCTTCCCCTGGGAACCTGGATGAAGTTACATTTTATTTCTGTACGAGCAAAACTGAGCTCAAAAGTCTGTTCAAGCTTTTGCTTTTCCCTCTGTTTCTCTGATATTAAAACACTTTTGTTTTGTCAAAAAAAAAAAAAAAAAACAGTAAAATTCATAGAATGGTGCCAAATCTTGAAGCGGAAAAAAAGAAAGTTTGAGAATTTGGTGGACTCTGCATTGGTGTGACAACCAACCCCCCCCCAACTCACTCTCTCTCCTTGAAGCAACCTTATTTCAGTGTGCTGGGAGGAGAGCGTTGTCCACAAAAGGGGGAAGTAAAAGTGTAGAGCCTGAGGCAGGGAGGGCTCTGATGGAGTGCCTGCGAACTGCAGAGGGGAAAGCTGTGATTAGAATATGAATGGAACCACGGGGGGGTGGGGTTGGGGGGGGAGAGAGTAGGAGAGTGAGCAAGAGAAAGGGGGATTATGGCTGAACTGCTCCCCACACGGTGGACAGCAGAGGAAGACTTTCCTCCACTCAGAGACTGCACAGAAGTGGAGAACAGTGTGATTGCCTCTTAACTGTGTGGCTACTTGTCCTGTCTATAAAGCAAGAAAATATGCAGGGCAGGTGCAGGACTCCTGGCTAGTGGAGGTCACACAGAGTCTGAGGAAAAGTGGCACTGTGTTGTAGTTCTGAATGTACATCTAAAAGTTTATAACTTTTCTTTGGAGAAAGCAGCTACACAACACAAATATGAGATCACAACTGATTTTCTGATAAACATCATTAGCATTAAACTTATCACTTGGAAAGCACTTCCAAAATCCAGATCAAGGCTCGACACCTTGAAATCTGAACCCCAGCTGTCCGCGTCTGCGAACTCACTGAACATTCTGAGGAACCTCATCAGAAGAGCAGCAGTCATAACAGGCTAAAGACAGGCTCATTAATTCTACTTTTAAACATGGACAGAGGCCGAGAGCCTAAGACAGAAGGGGTCCTCTTCCCCTCCTCAGCGGACATCCTTTTTCTGTCCTGCCACTTTCAGTCTCTCATTAGGCCCTCATTAGCTAGGACAGGTGCAGTTGCCCAAAAAGAGACGACCGAACACCACCACCACCCTCCACCTTTTATCAGCAAGTCACTGTCAGTGCTCATTCTGCTGCATTTTCTCAATCAAAGGGTTTCCGAGCTGCTTAGTGGGTGGGGGCATGCATTGAATAGCGGACGTTGTATTAGTGTAAAAAGCATCAGAGAAGGAAGGTGGCCAACACAACAACAAGCTCTTTTCTGCTGTCAGTGTTGTCACATTAACACTTAATCAAGAACGTACAATACTTCTCCCTTCATTTCTGCCTTTGGGGCACTGAGGACAAACACTTCCGTTTCCTTGACCCATAATCACTGGTTTACAAAAAGGCGACGAATCAGAAGTTGTTGTAAGAAACTTCTCCAATTGTTGACATTTAAAGAGTCATTTATTACTTACATATACATACAGAAATGTAACAATTTCTGAAAAGCAAAAAATAATAAACATTGGGGGGAGGGAATAATTAATATTTCACTATTTGAATAAAGGAAAAAAAAATCCTCATGTAGTAGGCACTTTTTCCCACATGCAAACCAAACGTCTTAACACTCGAGACTGAAGTGCTAGTTATGCAACAACCTCTAAATTGTTCTTTAGTCCAGAGCTCATTTCAGCTCATGAAATGTCAAACTACTTAATTTAACGCAAAATGTAACCACTAGCGGATTACAAAGAACTTCACTGATTGGTGCACCCACACCACTGTGACGTCAAGTCACAAATATCCAGGCTGAGACATCAGAAGTGCAACCTCCACAGTAGTATGTCTTATCTGTTTTTTTTTTTGCCTGCTCTGTTAGAGGCATCACTGGCTTATTCGTTGTATCGAGACAGTTTAAGACGAGGTACAATGTTCATGGATTGCAGCTCCTGGAAAAGCAGTTTGCAGGCGTAGGGAATGCGCAGAGATGATACGTGGCATGAAGATTTGCAGTAGTGGCACCTGCAGCACATGTAAACACACCACATACAAAGGATTTAGCACAAAAACAGTAATCATGGTAATTACATCAAATGTACTAATTTCAACCATTCCTAGATCAACAGATTATTTTTACATGACAGAAATATAAACCATATGTACATATTTGTCATCTGAAAGTAATGAAGTTTGTGACTGACCATCCTGAATATCCCAGCAGACCACACTGGCCGCACACGTCCACTTCAAATGCATCACTGGAAATCATGAGACGCTCCAACAGCAGCATGCTGGCCCCATATCCTATCAGACAGTCCCTCTCCATCTCTCCCAGACGCAGACCACCATCTCGGGAGCGACCTTCTGTAGGCTGTCTGCGTAACCACACATACAGATGAGCAGAAGAAGAAGAAGAACAAGAAGAAGAAGAAGAAGAAGAAGAACAACAACAACAACAACAAGTGATTACAATACCCAGCAAAATAAATAGCTGCTCCATACCTGGTGAGCACTGCTCTTGGTCCACGTGCTCTGGCATGCATCTTGTCCAGCACCATGTGCTTTAGTTTCTGGTAGTACACAGGACCAAAGTAGATGTAGGCCTCCAGGGGCTCCCTGTGTAGAAAGCATAGACCTAGTGACATTAGAATAAAAGGATGCCAAAAATAAGTGGGGAGGGGGATTAAATAGTTAAATATATTACACTGACGTTTAGGAATGACTGGTCTGGGTATCAGTTTAAATTTTTCATCTTAATTTCAGTAAGTAGAGATGTAGAAAGTAGAGATGCTCATTTCAAAAGGGCGTTTTTTTTGCTGCAAACATGCAATTGGTCAATTTATTTTTGTTTGGTCATCGGTTGCAATTTTATGACATGGATAATGTGGATCAGGTAAGCGCACTTGTGCTGTATTTGAATGCTGCTGCTGCTGCTACACCTGTACCAAAATATCACAGCATAATTATGCATGACTCATTGGGGTAAACAGCCAGTTGCCTTTTACTGACTTATTTGAATGCTGTTATTTTGACAAATTTTTCATTTAAGAATTTAAAATGCCAGTTTGGTCTGTTAAGGAGCAAATAATGTTGCAGTTTTGTCAGTAGAAACAGTAATAGTGTGTGCTAGTGGGTCTCATTTAGTCTACACAGAACAAGACTAAAGACAAAAATTAGCCAAAGAAAAGAGTTTCTGTAAAGAAAATAGAATCGACTATGAAAAAAATAATGATGGAGTGTATTCCTAAAATTAATTGAAAAGAAAAAGAAAATGTATTACCCAGTGATGCCAGAGGTGACGAAGTCCTTGCCCTGGTAGTTGTATCCATAGCGAATAAGATCCTCACACACATCCTTCACCTTACTGCCTCCGAAAGCTGTACCGTAATGGAAACGCCCATCCAGCACGCCTGCCTTCCCAGCCAACAACTCAATCAGCTTCCCAACCTAGCACAGTAAATGCAACACAAATACAAAATTAATTTTCAAATTCACTCTTAAAATGTTTTCTGCTTAGTACACCAGGGATAAAAGCATCAATGTGTGCACAAAATCACAACACCGTGCACATTCACTTATTCATGAATCTATTCTATTCCAGGTACGCTGAGAATTATACACAAAACTTGGCCGAATATGATTAAGGTTTAATGTCAGTGATTCTGCAGGTGGAGAATAGGAGAATGTGACATCATACAGCAGGGTCATGGTCCACTGCACTACAGTGGCCCGGCGGAGGCGCCTCACAGAAAGAACCGGAAGACCTTTGACCTGCAGATGGTGAAAGGGTGAATGCTTTTCTTCTGTTTACACGATTTCCTATCTGAGATCCTGCTGTGTGCACCCAAACATACACTTCAGATTGTGGAAACATCAAAATGTACTGGCTTTAAAGTGCATTAAATCCAATTTTATATTTCATGCAATTTTAAAAGTGACTCTCTTTACATTAACTTGATAAATTCTTTTGTAGACAATGGAAAAGCTTAGAGAAACGTTTACCTCTCTAATAAGCTAATATGCAGATAGTTGATTGTACTAAATCCAAATAATTTAGCATATTAACAACAGAAGTAGAATTTCTACATCAAAAGCACCATCTATGAATTTAGGGGGTGTAATATAAAAGTGGCATCCAAAAATTTGAGCGCCACTGGTCGGCATGTTTTGGTTGATTTAAGAGCGAACACATATACACATCCTGTATTAAAAACAAAACTCTGCATAATTAGTTTATTTGCTGAATTTAACATACAGAGCAAAAAAAATAAAAAATTCAAACATGACATTTTGTAAATTGTGTTTTTTTTACTATTACAGGTTGTTCTTGTTTTCTTAACAGTAACTTTATTAAATGATAGTGTAATTGATTATGCACAGTTAAAAATACACTGTTAACAGACAATACTTCTTTCGGCTGCTCCCTTTATGGGTCGCCACAGCGGATCATCTGCCTCCATCTTGCCCTATCTACTGCCTCCTCTACTTTTACACCAACCATCTCCATGTCCACCTTCACTACATCCATAAACCTTCTCTGAGGTCTACCGCTTCTCCTTCTACCCGGCAGCTCCATCTCCAACATTCTTTGACCAATATATCCACTATTCCTCCTCAACACATGTCCAAACCATCTCAACCTGGCCTCTCTGGCTTTATCTCCAAACTGCTCCACCTTCACTGTCCCTCTGATCTGCTCATTTCTAATCTTGTCCATCCTTGTCACTCCCAACGAAAATCTCAGCATCTTCATCTCCGCCACCTCCAGCTCAGCCTCCTGTCTTTTAGACAGAGCCACAGTCTCCAAACCAAACATCATAGCAGGACACACTACTGTCTTGTAAACCTTCCCTTTCACTCTTGCTGCTATCCTTCTGTCACACATCAGCCCTGACACCCGTCTCCACCCACTCCATCCTGCCTGCACCCTCTTCTTCACCTCTTTTCTACACTGTCCATTGCTCTGGATGGTTGACCCAAGATATTTGAAGTCATCCACCTTTCCAACCTCTACTCCTTGCATCTTCACCTTTCCACCTGCCTCCCTCTCATTCACACACATGTATTCCGTCTGTTAACAGACAATACTGTATAATACAATAATGCATTCTTCAGAACATCAATAATGCATTCTTCAGAATAAACTCCACTAGCACTTCTTATCCAAAACGTGAACACTAACTTCAATATGTGTAAAAAAGGATGAGAGAGATGATGCACTTCCACAAGGAAGGACTTACAGTCATTCTGGAGGGGTATCCATGAGGGTTCATGATTATGTCAGGACAGATCCCTGAATCACAGAAGGGCATGTCCTCCTGAGGGACAATCAGCCCACACACACCTGTTGCAGGAGAAACCACTCATTAAAACAGTGCTTGCTACCTTACAAGAATTCCATTGCATGTTCTGTGACTTTATTAAATTGTTAATGTCAGATTTATATCAGAAACTGACCATTTTTTCCTTGTTAGACCAAAATGTGATGACTTTTGTCTGCCCCAAAGCATCTTTTGATTTGTGTTTGTCACCATAAACCAGCAGACAAGGAAAAATATTAAAAAGTATTGTTTCACCTCTGCCTTCCACCACTTCTACATATCATTAAACCCTTAGCTAGCACAGAACATCTCTAATACAAAATATAACTAATACATTCCCTTGTGGTATAAAAGCAAAACTGATTATGATTTTCAATTCAGATTTTAAACTTGGATGAGAACTGTTCATGGGCCTCTGTTGTTGCAACACCAAAGCTGGGCAGTGAGCTGCAGCAAAACTTTAGTGCGTTAAAGGAGATACATTTATGTAATGACTGCTCAGCATAAATCTGTTTCAGTGGCTCCATGTAGCTGATCTCCCATCTTCCAGGCTCGAGTAGTTAAATAACTGAAATCTTCATAACATTTTGCTTCAGGGCATCAGGGAGAAAATTTAACAGACCAACAATTCATTGAAATGGTAATTTTATATATTAATAACTTCAATAGCTCAAGTTACACATCCGTTTAACTTGTTTGTGCATCATAAAGAACTAATATGAAGGTTGATCATACACAAGCCCAGAAACTCATTTCATCTCAAATCTAGCCCCATATAGAGCCCAATAAAAGAACAACAATCAAACAAAGTCACAGCAACTACTGTCTGCCTGTGTCAGAGACATCAGGATCATTCTCAAAATCCCATAAAGAATGTCTGTCCCACTATGAAAATCACTTGCATACCAACTGAGTGCCATTAACAAATGCGAGTGAAGCACAGCAAGTATCTGCAAATGCTGGTCAGGTCCAGTTTCTTTAAAAGTGGTATAGCAGCAGCAGTAGCCATTTGCACGGTGAGCCAGAGAAGTGGTGCACAGCTCTGAGTGAGAGTGCAAATGTTTGCCGAGGAGCTCCACACTCTTCCTTCTGCCAGAGCAAACACATTATTGGGCCATTTGCAAGTCATAAAAGGCAGGAGAGGCAAGAGCAGGAAGTGAGGAGAGGTGCTTAGCCGGACAGTGAGAGAGGGATTATGCGTCTGTAGCTTCCCTTTAACATAGCGCACAAAGACAGGATCAAATCGTGAGAGGAATCGAATACAATCATATGTAGAGAGTCTAGGGAACGACTAGGGAAATCTTAATGTACAGAATGATGCAAACGTCAGAGACCATTTGTTTAATGTCCAGGCAAAAAACAGCCATTTCATGATACTTTATATATAAACACTTGTAAAGTTCAATCATAGAAGCTGGTTGCTTTTTCTGCTTCGTACATTTCCATTAATACCAAACAACATTCAGTGATGTTGAGGTGTGGGCTCTGGGATGGTCAGTCCTTGTTCTGAGAAACGAAGCCGTTTGTTTTTTGTCTGACATGCATTTTGAACTTGTCAGCAGTATGCTTGGGATCATTATATTGCTTTATAGTTCATTTCTTCTCTGTCAAGTTCTGCATGATATATTAGATTTGTTTTTACTTATCATTTCAAGCTGAGTTCAATCAAATACAATCCACCAACTCCAGATGTTGCTATACATCGTGAAGTTGCATTCTCAAAAGTACTCAGGAGTCCATAAAACTTTACTCCACATCTCAGATGTCCAGTTTTTTGCTCTACAAAGTTTTGCAAGCTCCAGAAACATCTCCTCTAGCCATTTTAGATAACATTTTTACATCAGAATTAAGTGAGGCAATTAGCAGCATATTATTATTATTCAGTATGAAGCACTTCAGTTGCTGAATTTGAAAAATCTTCACGAGAAGCTGAATAAGGCTTCAAAAATTATGTAGACTAAAATGCTTAAAAGTCAGAAAAGAATTACAAACACACACACACAGAAAGTGAGAGAGAGATTCCCATCACAGACATCCTCTGTGTTGTTTATTTTGTGTGCGAGCAAATGATAAAAGAGGCATGAAATCAGCAGAGAAAAGCAGGACAGCAGTAAGAGCCCATGGCCCTCCATCACACCCCATACAGGCTCACCGTGGCAGCTCACACAAAGGGCCGCACCAACACTGCTGTGTGTGTGTGGGTGTTGTTTATGTCTGTAGGTTTGGGCCACCGGTAAATAATTAACCTATTCTGCTCTTTTGACTAGAGATTATGAGACTAGTCAGGGCTAATAAGGAGGAGGGAGGTAAATAAGTAAGACAAAACTATATCGGAACTTGCTTAATACAGCTGGCACCAGCACACTGTGGGATGTCCTCTATTGGTTCTTGGAACCACTGAAGCTGCCAAATTTTTCCTTTTGAAAAGCAATTTTCTGTAAATATCCATTTCGGTTTTGATATAAAAGTTCATGATTAATCTTCCAATTTCCAGTTTTGTGTAATTTACATTATTTGGACCACACAAATGTGTTAAGCTCTATAGCATTAATTAAATTAATTTAAAAGTTCTAACTTAAGAAAAAAAACTGATGGATATTCTACTGAGGCACGTGCTACACACATATTGGCTCTGGGTCTATATGATTTCTACTTAAAGAAGCAAGTTTATTGTTAATAAATAAAGATGGCACATCAGTATCAATGGGTAATTGAGTTTGGTCAATGTCAGTAAAAAAAAAAAAAATGCTGGATGACATCTCAGAAAATCGCTTAATAAAAAAAAGAAGAGGGAATCTGTTGACAAATCTATCCTGAAAAGCACACACTTACTTTGTCTGTGGATTTGTTGAGCTTGAGCTTGTAGAATGTGTTTGGGTAGTTTGAGCATGATAGCCTTCTTTTAGATGTTCAATTTGAACACTCAGTAATTTAAAACAAAGAAAAATTTGATGGGTATCAGAAAGTTTGAATATAATATGGTAAAGAAAAAATACTGGTAAAGAAAACTTGGTATTGTCACCTCTATTAATAAATAAAACTAGAATGAAAAACTAAGAAACGAAAAAGAGTGATTGTATTAAAGATAAATGTATGTCTACTATTTTTTTCCATGCTAACGGTTTCAAGAAGCTAGAGGACTGTGAAGGGGAAGATTACTGTTTAGTAAAGCTAACATGATGAATCTTGATTTACCAGAAAAAAAAGCTGTTTTTCAAAGTTTTGGCACTGAAGCAGATTGCCACTTTATCCCAAAACTCAGAAAACAACACACACAATCCAGTGCAACTACATAGAACTCTACACTACATAGACTTTTGAATATATTATGTACTGTTATATACAGTTCTGAAAAAAAAAATACATGTTTATCTAATTTCACTGTCAACTAAATTTTCTCCCAAAATATTTTAACCACCACATCAAATGACAGTTCCTGGTAAAATAAGCAACTGAATGAAATAAAACTATTCTGAACAAACCTCAGGACAGGTTCAAACAATTCACACCCCTACTCAGTACAATCCGCCATTCTCTAGACTCAATACCCTTGTCTCGGCAGAAAACACCCAACTTCTCCCACTCACACAGCTCCACAATAGCTAGCCTCTAAAACCACAAAAAGGCGTTCAAGAGAACTACGCTGTCCCTCGCAAACAACATTTAGCTGTCCTGTATTAGTGGCTCTGTGCCACTCCTTTAAATACCAAGAGGCCCGTTAAAAAGAGCAGTAAATAGCATCTCAGGCTGTTTGCGGCTAACCCCTCCCTGACCCCTGCTCACTGTCATGGGCCGTGATGAGTGCTTGTGGACAACCTCGGCTAATGAAATGAGTGAATTATGCATGGCGCCAGTTACCGCTCTGATTAAACCATCATCGTGGCCTACGTTCTCAGTAGAGGTGCGCAGAAACAATAAGGGCTGTAAACACTTCTTCCCATGAGCTGCGCTGCTGTAATACATTTGCATAGTCTAGATCAGGACAAAAGGCTAATTAATTGAAAAACAGCCCTCAAAAATAAATAAATAAATGAATAAAAAAAAGGGGGGGGGGCACCCCAGATGCAATTCATGTTGGAAATGAGGAATAAAGAAAATAAACTTTCTACACCAACATCAAAGACAAAAAAGTCTTTGGTGTATGTGTATATATCACTGCTGTCGGAGCAAAACCTTGTATCTAAAAAAAAAGTTAAAATACTTAATATAAGTCAATGAAACCAGAGTTGTTTCCACATAATTTTGGGACATTTCCTTTGGTACTTTCATCATGAAATTTACATATAATACAACAGGTACTTTTTAAATGTCAAAAACTGAAAATGACATAAATGGAGATACATACACACAAATTTACCTTTTTTCCCCCTTCTCCTGTAAAGTTATGGTTTTGGAGACAGAGCGCATACACTTGCACTGGCATTGACCGACTAGTTAAGGTCTTAACACACAGTGAAGGCATAGTCTCTGCCACTTATTAGTTCAGCGGAGGGGCTAGTGTGCTGAGGTACCTTTCTGGCCATGCCGGCTGCTGAATTTGTCTCCTATCTCGGGCCGACGTGTCTGCCTGAGCAGGATTTTCACTAGGAAGGCATCCTCAGCGTTTGATGATATCATGACCTTCTCTATGTAGGAGTCTGTTGAGCCCTTATACCTGTGTGAATAGCACAGAATACAGAGTATCACTGACATCACTTGTTGTTATGTTATTAAAGCTTAAAAAAAAACAAACAATAAAAGGCTCTTAAAGTTAATTGGCATGCAAGAGGACCATCAAAATGACCTTTTGATGCCTGCAGACCACAAGGGAATAAGCAGTCTTGTACCAATTTAAACACAAAGGGCAAAAGAGCATAGAAGAATATTTGTATTTGACGTGATTTAAACACGTGAAACGCACTAGACGGTGTCCAGTCAAACCAACTGTGAACAGAGAGAGGCACACTTACGTGATGGGTACGTCTCTGTACTGCGGCTGGCTTGGCTGGGTACTGCCCTCCAGTGGTGTCTGGGTAACTGTGGGCATGGACTTATTCACTAGCACCTGCTTATTCTCTACTCGCTCTCCTGGAGTACAGAGTGTGCATATACGCAAAGAGTGAAGATTGCATACATTGAACCTCATATCAAATTTACAAATATACATTTTAAGACGTTCGCTTTACTACAGCCTTGCTAATTCATGATGAGGATTTCACTCATATTGAGCATTCAGAACTCATCAAATAAAGCATAAAAAAGTGGTAGTATATGATGGGAGCTCCTGCACTGTGCTATAGCGAAGTGTCTTTCCATAACACTTACCGGGAGAGCAGATGCCATCTGCATCCAGTATGCTGTGCCTCCAGATGGGCTTCCGAGTTTCAGCATCCAGCATGGGACCCATCACCTTGTCAAAGGTCTGGTTAGTATAACGTCTCAGGGTGCACTTGGCGTTCTTGTACACAAGACATCTGCCAAAGCCTGGCAATAAAAGAAGAGGCATAGAGCTGAATGTGGGAGGCAGGCAAGTTGGATGATTTATTGGTTACTAGAGTCATTGGTTGTTGTGCTCTTTTGTAATTTACAACTTGGTGATTAAAACTTTTGGGTGTAAAGAACAAGACAATGCAGTTAATCACAATTTTTTTGAATAAACTATTTGATTAAACTACATTAAATATCAAAGTACAAATGTGGCAAAATTCAACATATGCAAGTTGTCAGCCCTATTAATGTTTGTTTTAAATAGCACTCTTACCTCTGTCCAGAGAGGCCTTATTAAGTACCAGAGCGTCCTCAATATCATAACCACTGTAGCTCATCACAGCCACTGTGGCATTCTGACCTGCAGGAAGTTTCTCAAAGTCAATCAGTTCAATTGTCTTGGTTTTCACCATGGGTCTCTGAGGATAGGCCAGCAGGTACATCAGCGTGTCTATCCGGTTCCTCTGGTTATAGCCAATAGTGCCTGTGGGCAAGAGATATGTTATATGCTGTAATAAAGGGTATTAATCCTTCATAGCCTACACTCTTCTTAGGATTTACACTACATACTGGGACAGCGCAGTGAGGATTTGAGACCATTCGTATGTAAAAACGCTAGTAAGGTGAGGTACTGATGCTGGATGATTAGTTTGGTTTCAAAAACTGTTGAAATGGTAATTCAACTGATCCCAAAAGTACTGGATAGTGCTCAACCACACCAGAGAATGCAGTTTAACTGCTCCAAAGCCCAATGCTGGGGGCCTTTATTCCCCTCTAGCTTGGCACTGGTCATGGTGACCATAAGTTCATATGCTCCAGAGCGCCTGATTTTATTAGCAATGCTTTTCTAAGGAGATAAAGATGCAAGATGTGTGTATGTGCAGTTGAACACCTGTATCAGCAACGGATTGCTTACTGCACTATTTAGAAGATGTATCAGGATATAATTGAACATATAATGCATGATCAGTAGAATGCATTCGTTTCTGTGATGAAGCAGAGATACATGGAAGAAAAACTTAGACAATGCTGCATTAAACTGGCAGTATATTTAAAATGTAAACAATGTCTTAAAGCTGTAATCACCACGTTTGTTTGTTCTGATACCTCCCCTGATCACAACTGGTCCCATGATGGACCTCTCGTAGTGCGGAATGAGAAAGACAAGTACAGAGCCTTTTTTTAAAAGTATACTTAAAAAATTATAAATAATGCTGCTGGCTTTATGCTTTGACACATCATAATTTTCTAATTGGAAAAATGAATTATAAACTTTGACCATGGTAAAATGTTCTTGATTCATCAAGACATAAAATCAAGAAATATCAGATAAAAGATATGACCAAAAACCAGCTCCAACCAAGTTCTGTCGAGATGGTTTCCCAAACCTGGGTCTAGACCTGAAGTAAGATTAAAAATAAATAAATAAATATATTCCAAAACCATGCTTAATCTGTGTCCACAAAACTTGTCCTAAAAATCACATTATGCTTGGCTAACTTTGTCAGTGAGCATGTAGAGTGACAGTATCTTTAGCTGCAATGAAGCCGAGAGAGGACCACCTCCTTAATCCACAGGCGCAAAGCAGGGCAGGTTATGGAAGAATAGCAGCCGTCCCTTGAGGCCTTGACATTTGTCAGATGCTATTACTTCACAATCAGGGTACAAGCACACAGTGTGTGATAATAGGTCCGGGGCCACACAGAGAGATTTGCACATGTATGGGGCAGTCCACACAGACGGGGGCAGAGAGAAGAAGAAGAAGAAAAAAAAAAAAAAAACACCACACAACATAAGAGACAAGGGTGAGGATATTGGGCCAAACGTAGTTGCAGTCTCAGTGGTTTTGTAAAGATGGTGGGGAGGGGGCTGACTAGAGTAGTTCTGGTAACCAGGGGAGCACTGTGTTCTCTCGTTCTCTCTCTCTCTCTCTCTCTCTCTCTCTCTCTCTCTCTGCTGCAGCTGAGCACACTAACCCACTACACAGACTGAGCTGAAGACACAATGAATGGCTAATGACACTCAGACAGACTGTGTGTAGAGGCCCTTTCCCTGCCACACACATGGCCTACACAAGCAGACGATGTTTGATGTACACAGTCGGATACACCCACTTACTTCAGTTTGTATGAGGGTGTGAATGGCACTATGAATGTGAATATATTTCAGCATGAATGAATGTGTGAGTGAGAGCAAGCGAGAGAAAATGTGTAAATGCTCAAGCTCTCTATGACAGCTGAAGATGGAGGCTGTGCTGCAGAGTATGGTATGGTTAAAGTGGGCTATTTATTACACAATACTTAAGGACATCCACAATACACATAACCATTTTGTTTTTATATGTTGAAACTGACAATGCATCATCTGTGTTTTTATTTTTTTCCAACACAGGGTTGGGTGAGATGCAGCACTATATATTTTTGTTCAAAGATGATGTTACATCATCACCCACACAAGTATTATTTAAGTACTGATGACACCCATTATATTCTCGGAAAACCTTCATAAGGCTTGGACGATAATATAAGTTTGGGTAAAAGACTGTGCTTAGCTGAATTCTATTATAAACAACAGCATCGTTAGCCAAGTTACAAAGCATCACATGTTGACACATTACAGAGCCTTACCCTATTGTTTACATATTCCCTTGATGACAATATAATTACTATAAAATTACCAACTGGGCTAGCTTATAATACCTAATAATTTATAAAAGCTAGCTATATTCTGCACAGATGGCATGTAATACTTACATAATGCTATTAACAGCTATTCACCTATTTCACCTTCTACCAGATCTCAGGAGTCAGAGTTTCTTTGTTTCATTTGCATGTAGCTCAGCCTTCTTTGCCAGACTTTAAAATCTATGTTATAATATTTGTAGTGTTTAAAGTATGTGTGTGTGTAGTTCATTATTTACTAATGTTCTATTTGAATAGCCATAATTTTGCACATAATTTATATATTGGCACTTTTCTTTGGTAGTCTGAATTATAAAATTCATCATCAGACAACCAACATAACATTCATCATTTTATATCACCCAAAGTTACTGAGCTGAAACTACCACATTGCTGTGATGGACACACTGCTCTTACCCATGGCCTGTTTGCCCATAGCACACTGGTAGGTGTTCCTAGGGGACTGGTTATGATGGGGATAAGGGATCAATCCAGCACAAACCCCTAGTAGAGTAAACGGCTCAATTTCCAAATGTGTTGTGTCCCTGAAAAACATACAGTGAACAACATGCTTAACCACCATCTGAAGTGGTTATAAACACAAAAAGTATTACTCTTACTTCACAAATCATTCCTTTTATAAAGTAAAAATGGAAATGGGCATAAATACATAAATCTCACTTGCTGATCATGTGCTCATACAAAGCAATAGAGCAGTCATTCTCCTCATTCACATCCAGATATTCCACCAGACCTTCATGCAGAAAGTCCTCAAAGTTCCTATATGGATAAAAAGATGCCAGGTCAGACATAATAAATGGGACTAATGAAGCAACTCTTTTCATCGGTTTCAGAAATGCCAAACACAGGTTTTTAAAAAATCTTAAGAGAAAGAGCATTCAAGAAAGAAAGCATGGACAATACAAATAAGCTTCAGATCCACTTGTTTGACCCTCTTTTCAAAATCAATGAGGATTTCAACTATTGATTCCACTGAAGCACACCTGTAACCCTGAGACAGCTCCTCAATGTGTTTGTTCTTCACAGCCGGCTGTCCATTCTTCACAATGATGTAGGGTCTGGTAGGCAAGCAGACAAGCAGAACAGAATTAAGCTTTCACTATTCGTTTCATTTGAAGAGACCCCACACAAAAATGAAATAAAGGCAAGGATTATATCTACACATATTAAACAAGATAACTGTCAATCATAGTGGATTTCACAGGTATGTCCCATCATTAGTATTTAGGTGCAGGATGAAGCCTGCACTCCCACAGTAATAGTTAATCCAAACAAAATTGTCCTTTTGCCTGTTTCTCTACAGTGCAATCAGGTCTCAGAAGAGTATGAGATCATCACGAGAATGGAGCTTTTCAGCCTGTGCTGAGCAATATAT
The DNA here is from genome assembly GCF_015220715.1 of Pygocentrus nattereri. Taxonomy (NCBI): domain Eukaryota; kingdom Metazoa; phylum Chordata; class Actinopteri; order Characiformes; family Serrasalmidae; genus Pygocentrus; species Pygocentrus nattereri. The sequence continues at coordinate 5,311,814 of NC_051217.1, read as the reverse complement.
TGTTTTCATAGTTTTAATTCCAAAGGCTGATATAACGGCACAAAAATGCATAATATTCGGTCAAGATTTTTTTTTTTTCTTCAAAGCTATACACGCATCATACATTTTTGCCTGGAATTTGACCATCTTCACCATTCCACCAACAAACCAATGTGCAGAACGTCTTCAAGTGTCAAGTGTCCTTATCCTCCCACAAAACTGGCAAATCGTAAACTTTATTGCTCTGTTCAAGAGCTGAAAATGCTGTGATCTCTTTCACACATAGCTCAGATACACATAACCCAGTTTTGGTTGATTTTGAAGTTATAGTTGTGTGGACATAGCTGATAACTCAGCTTGCATATCGGTATGACCACACCAGAGAAAATCGTAGTTTAATTAACGTCGCCTGTGAAAGTTCACAAAAATCAAAATAACCATCACATTTTTGCCAGCTGCAAGAAATCAGTTGAACTTGTTAAAAATTATTTCCTTACATCTGAATAAATCACACAAATTAACACACTTTGTGTGCTTTTGCAGTTGCTAGGGTATACTGAGATTTACCTGCAGAGGCGCCCCCCATCAGAAGAGATGTAGACACAGCGGTCAGTCACATTGGTGGAGATGGAAACAAACTCGTTAATAAAGCCAGCTCTTCGCATCAGCCTGAATGTGTTGACAAGCTTGCGGTGGTCGCGAATCACTCCCAGTATGTTACCTGGAGAATTACACACACGTACTAGCTGGTTAACAACACTACACCATATCATACTGTTTTATACACAGAAAGAAAAAAGTCTGTAAACACTGAGATCACCATTATAAGCTACTTGATTCAAACTTGACTGAAATGAAGCTAGGGCAACGAAAATTACACTAGGAAGACAGGTATGTGTTTTCCCATTTGATTTGGTTTAAGGTAAAAACATTTGTGAAATAATAACAGGATACCGTTGTGCTACAGAGACAAGCAAGTGAATGGGTGAATGTGTTGTTTGGGGCAGTGACTGGATTTACAGACTGCTCTGCCTTATGCTCTGACACCTGCTGTTTTTGCTAATTAATTACTTTCTGAGGCAGCCTGCATAATTTGAAACTTATCAGTGCTCTCAAAAACATATACACATTAATTAATTATCTAGGTGAGTCCTCTCTGACAAGACATTAAAAGCTAATCTATGGCATGCAGTATACAGCTGTAACGTGGCTAAAGTTCATTAGACTTTCTTGCTGCCTTTCAAGTCAAACACAAAAAACAAACCATTTCATTGTATACCTTGCATAATAGGTTTTTACTGTGTTCAGGTTTTTCCACATGCATCAATTGCACTAATGTTACAAGGCAAGACTCTACTTCACAAAAACATATGCAAAACGTTGCAAGAATATGTGATCTGAGTGTAAAGCTGGGCCTACACATGTTTCACGCTATTTTGTTGTGAGGACATGTACACTCCACGAAAAGGCAAAGAGAGTGTACAACACACATGAATTTTGGCTACGAAAAGCACCCAAAACCCCAAATCTCCCCACAATCACAGGATACAAACAATGCTAAACTGGACTGGACCTGTTTGTACTTTTATGAACACATAAGAAGTATAGTGAACGTGCAAATTACCCTGCACTCAAGCAGCTTGTCAGTCTCCACAGTCCAAGGCTCATGCTTCGGAGTGCATATACACCCCTCTTTACATTTTTTGTCTCTCTCCCTACTCTCTCACTGTTACCTTAATCCTTTGTTCAGTTTCATCGCTGACCATCTCACCCTATAGGACTTGTGAATGCTTTAAATTGAAATAAACATTTAAAAATATTGGAGAGCCTTGAAATACTTGACTTGTTTCACCTTTCACACTAGCAGATCACCAGTTAAATCGTGCGTAAAATCAAGCTAAACTTGTGTAGTGTAGGCCCAGCTTAAAAGCTTTTGTGTGAGAAAACCACATGTGTGGTAAGTAAGGCTGAGTTACCATTCAGGAAAACTAGAAAAACAGTAGGGTAAGACAGCTCCTCTCCACATAGCAGGTTGACATCCTCCACTCCAAGGTTAAATGCCAGCTTAATGATGGGCCCATCCTCCATGTCTGTGGTGATGTGGGTCATTAGTGCCAGATTCTTCACCAGACCACATGCCTGAAACAAACATTAAAATATATGAAAATGAGTAACCCCCCAAAATCAGTCACTTCCTGTTGTGCTTACTATTTAGCAATAAATAAATAATGAATTGGGTACTGTTGTAGGAATTAGCCTTTAGCAATTCAACTGTGGATTAAGAAGTAAAAGAAGTCTTGAACATGTCCCTGCTGTAATATATAATCCATTTGATAATAGGGATGTACATGAATACTTGGGTACTTGAGTACTAGGTTTAACGTTTGAGATGCCAGTACTTGAACACAATTCACCATTTGGGTGCTTGTTATGTTTCAAGAAAGGAAGACAGAAAGCATAGCAAAACGTAACAATTGCATGAAGTGCCACTTGCCAGGCTGTAAAAAGCGACTCTTTTGCTCATATCTGTGAAGAATTATGTTTGTTACACTTTGCCAATCTGAAAACGCATAAGCATGTTGCCAAGGACACTCTGTTCAGGATGTGGCTGATAAGGCAGATGCAGCATGGACCTACAGTGATCAGGTATAACATTATGACCTTGTTTCCACGCTCATTGTCCATTGTTTTTAGCTCCACTTACTATATAGGTGCACTTAGTAGTTCTACAATTACAGACTGTAGTCCATCTGTTTCTCTGCATACTCTGATACACTCAGACCAGCGCAACACACACTAACACACCACCACGTCAGTATTACTGCAGTGCTGAGAATGCTCCACCACCCAAAGTGTACCTGCTCTATGAGGGTCCATGGGAGTCCTGACCACTGAAGAGCAAGTCAAAAGGGTGCTAACAAAGTATGCAGAGAAACAGATGGACTACAGTCTGTAATTGTAGACCTACAAAGTGCACCTATATAGTAAGTAGAGCTGATAAAATGGACAATGAGCGTAGAAACAAGGTGGTGGTCAAAAAGTTATGCCAGATCAGCGTGCAGTAACATTAGGCTAACTACTCTAACTTATGTTAGCTAGTTTCAGAAACGGTGGAAATACATTTCTCTGACAAACTAACATGTTGGCACATCATCCAATGAGGAGAAAATACCTTGTGTACCTTGTCCTCCAGCATCTAGCATTGCATCAGTTAGTTGTAGTTTTAGATCTAAGGAGGCAGCCTCTGTTATTCATACAACTACCAACTTTTATTTTTAATAACAAAACCTTTCCAAACCTATTCCTCTGGTTGCTGCTACATTATAGGCTACTGTATTTAGCCTCTTATCACAAGAGCTATTACACCAGGCCATATCATACATTAATTTTGGCAGAAGTAACTGTTAACTGCATATCTGCTCTTCTACTCCTGAGGTACACTCAAACAAAAACTATTCAGAATGCACTTACCTTTTTGATAAGACTGTGATAATTGGTTGACGAAGTCAATGTTTCAGTTTAGAAAAACTTGATGAATTAAGCACTCTGTTCTATAGAAAGCTTTGGCAGTAATATGGCTTCTGATGTTTCATTAGACCATAGCAGGAAAAGTGAGGGAGAGCAGTCGAAGAAAGTGTAATAGTTTTGTTAACTCAACATATTAGCTCTGTATAAAAAAACCTTTCATGTTTGCAGGCAGAAGAGTTGTACTGACCTCTCCTTCAGGCGTGTCTGAGGGGCACAGCATTCCCCATTGTGAGGGCTGAAGGGAACGCGGTCCGCTCACCTTCCTGGTTTTCTCAAACTGAGAAGAGATCCGGGTCATCATGCCTAATGCTGAGATGAAGGACAGGCGAGAGAGTACCTGTGTGACTCCCTGCCTGTCCATCTTAAACCTCTTTAGAGACCAGTTCCCCTAAGGACAGCAAACCAGAGCAGGGCCAGAAAAGAGAAGCAGTGAGAAATGTGTTGGTCAGTAAGCCATGACATGAAGTCTATAAAAGAGCAGAGACTCACAGTAGAGATGGCGTTAACCATGCCGTTCGTGATCTGGTCCTGCCTCATGTGTTTCACCACGTCAAACTGAGCCGCTCTCTGCTTGGGGATGATCTGGTCTGCGATCTTCTTCAGCTCAGAGTTAAACTTCTTAAAGAGATCCTCAAACAGCAGAGACAGCAGCTGAGAAGGAACAGGAATCACCAGGTGAGCACCTCTGCTAACTTTTGTGAGCCTTAGCCTTTAGAACCACTACACTTTACAGAAACACAGCGTGAGTTCCAGCAGTTCAAAACTGGCAGCCACTGATCAAAACATGCATCACAAAACAATGCTACATCAAGCTGTAACCTGCTGATTAGCACGTCTAACAATTCAGTGTGTCTGGAGCATTCAGACAGTGTCCTATTTAAATTCCTATCAACACTTCAACTTCTTCTCCTTGTTGTTCTGATTCCCCAGTGCCACTTTCAACAACCAACTTTATTAACTGCATCTGGCTCTTACAATATCACATTCTGTGTCATCAAGCCTCTAGGCTCTGCAAACAGATGTAATAACCAGGTGTGCCAGTGCTGTGATAAGGTTGACCTGGCGCTTCTCCCAAGGCCCTCTCATCCTCACTGCAACCCTCAAATAGCAGCACCCCTCCATCCAACCACATTAGCATACATCAAAACAAGCAGGCTGCGTCAAAATTAATAAAGAAATTAAGCTTCCGCAGCGCAGCAGGGCCAATTAGTTGAATGTCAGGGATTCGTAATTGAGGAGACTGGCAGTGTTGGGAGTGTGTGTAAGCTCTATTGAAAAGGGTTTTTCGCTTAGTAGTCGCTCTCTCTCTCTCACACACACACAGTTCACCCCAGAGAAGGCTGGTTGGGGGAAATTAAAGGACTTAAGACTGCGGTAATTACATTATCAGAGCCGGGCCGGTGGATTAACTCAATCGCTCAAGTCAAGGCAGCCATTCTTTTGTCGTGGCTGTGCTAAATAATAATAAAAAGCGAGAAAGCCCTGAGCTCGCCTGGCCCAGGATTTGGGTGCTGTCTATGCTGCTGCATATCTCACCGTCAACAAAGGCAAGGCGAGCTGGGAATGGGGGGTGTGGGGGGAGGCAGCCACGCAGGGAGGAGGCAAACACAGAGGAGACAAACAAAGCAGCAGGCAAATAATGAAGGTATTAATAAAAGACAAGGAGGCCAAACACAAAGAAAAAGGTGAGGGATTGTGAGACAGCCCAGCTAGGCCTGCTCCACTGCTCAGAGCTCAGTTTCACACAGGAGAGCAGCAGTGTGCACAGTACAGAAGGAGAGAGGAAAAGAGAAATGTGGGGGGGGGGGGGGGGGGGTCTGATCAAAAACATACAGCCTAGATTCCCGAAAGTAAGGATAACCAATATTAATACGAGGTATCACCAAGGTGAGTAAAATATGGAGACATTCATAGAATTAGAACTGACAGCCTATACACTGCATAGCAGAAGTATTCAACCCACTTAAAAGACATAGAATCTGCCTGGATTACAAAAAACACTGATATTTTAGGCTGTGGCAGGTTTCATTTTAAAATGAAATAATTTAAAGTGATATTGGTTTTATGTAAGAAAATGTTGTGACACAAATGTCTGAAAAATGCCATTTGTACAAGAATTAAACCCTTGTGCTGTGGAAACTCCAAGTTTACATAGATGAAACGTATTGCCCCAACAACATCACAATCAATTTACAATTGGCCTCTACCTGTGAATCTTTAGAACACTGTCACATTTTCTGGTAGTAAGACCTGTTTAATTCCTTAAGTATCATTGATCAGACTGTGAATCTGAAGGAAAGCTAAAGACCAAAGAGCATTCTGATGAAATTAGAGATAGTTATAGACATGCACAAGACAGTGAAAGGCTACAACATAATATCCAACTATTTGGACATCACAGTAAGGAAATGGCAGTTGCATCACACCACACAGGCACCGCTAGACAAGGCCATTCCACAAAACTTCACACCAGAAAAAGAAAGGGACCTGTAAGTGAAGCCACATAGAGGCCAACAATCACTTTTTGAAGGAGCTACAGAGTACAATGGCTGAGAATGTAGTGAAGGAGCACCAGTCAACAATATCAAGAGCTCTGCATACAATGGGGCTGTATGGGAGAGGGGCTTGGAAGAATCAGTACTGAAGGAAAACCTCAACAAAGCACATCTGGAGTTTGCCAGAAAGCATCAGTGTGACCAACCTAAAATAGGGGAAAAGGTTTTGTGGTCACATGAGACATAAATGGAGCTTTTAGGCCAAACCAAAACACTATATGTACAAACCTATCACTGCTTACTCTGTGGACTGAGCATCTTGTTAAAACTCAAGAGCAGATGGATGGTGCAAAATACAGGTAGATTCTGTAAGACTTTTTGTAAAGGGCTCTATATAGCTTCTATTGCTACAAGCATGACACCATAACAACAGAAACACCCTTTTGTGTGCTTTATAGAACTATTTTCAAAAAGGTTCTATATAGAACCATCTGCAGCACATTCTGCATCAGTCTGAAGAACACCATGATGCAAAAACCCTTTAGTAATGCAAACGGTTCTTTGAGTGTTCATGGTTCTTTATAGAACCATTTTCTTTACTACAAAACCCTTGAAGTACCTTTTTTTAACTACAAAATAAGTGTACAATGGCCATGTCAAATTCCAGATCTTAATCCAAGACAATTGGTGGTACTCATTCAAAACTGTGGTCCACAAATGTCATCTAACCAACCTGAGCAACATGGAGCAATTCTGTCAAGAAGAACGGGAGAAAATCACTCTCAAAAAGTGTGCAAAGCTGGCAGAAACTTACCAAACAGAGCTCAAGATGTTATTCCAGCAAACAGAGGTTCTAACAAGGAAAAGTCTGAAAGGGTTGAATACTTATGCAAGAAGCATTTTTCAGTTGTATTACTTTTTAAAGCTATATAAAATACTGGCTGGAACAATCTGTGTGTCATTTGAATTCCAGATGAATCTGATGATTTTTAGGCAGGCTCAACACTTATTCAAGGTACTGTACTTTCCGCAACTTCAGCCACCAAAATAAAATGTCTGTACTTGTTTTGAACGACCAGATAAATGCATTAGAAAACACAGAGTCTTAGTTGAGGCAAGCATCATTAAAAGGCTGTCAGTCATTCTTAATTGAATTAGAGTTGTTGTGAATGACAGCAGACAGAACGGGGACGGTGTGGGCCTCTTGCACAAGAACAGCTGCTCAGAGGCAGTGTGAGGATTGGTCAGCTCATCCCTATTCCAGGACCACCATTATATCCATTCAAGCTTCTACAGAACCTCCTCTGAGTTTCTGCATGTTTATGGACAGAACGGTGTCGGGCATTGTTTTTACCTGGCCAGCCAACTCCAGACGCTTGTTTCCATAGTAATCTCGATCATCCACTTTGTTGTTGCCTTGAGCAAGAATCACTCTGCGCACCATTACTGCGAGGTAAATGCACTTGGCCCGAAAGTTAAACTCTTTTACCTAGGAGACAGAGAAAAACTGACTTTACACATGGACACTAATATGCCAATATAATAGAAGTCCAGGACAGGAATACAAAATAAATTTTTGCTACAAAGTCATACAGCACAGTACAGAACTAATCCTAGTAAGAAGACTATGCAGAAATAAAGGATGGAGACTCACAGGGACATGGGTGAGGATGGTGGATGCCAGCAGCTCTCGGGCTTCCTCCATCTTGGTTTTCTTGGGTCCACCCCACATGCGCTGACGCCGCACTTTATTTCCAATGTACTTCAGTGCCTGTGCAGAAGAAAAACAAGTTTTTAAAGCATGTCAAAACTTTTTACCTCTCAATTGTGACAGCAGCTGGACAAATCACAAACAGCTGTTGTGTCACCTGGTAAAAACTACACAATGACAGGTGTATAAGCTTGTTCACTGTTCTTTTCCAAATTTGTACCAGTCTTCCTCTCAGTCAACCTCATCCCAAGCAGAATACACTTTAGATGGGAAATGTGCGAACACTGAACGTTGTAATGCATTAGCCCTTTTGCCAAATATTTCTCCAACACCAGCTTAGTTTCACTGATGTACTACAATGTTCCCCAAGCACTTTACTCTGTTCACACTTCATCATAAATTACAAGACACTGTGCGATGGAATTATGTATATTGAGCATTGGAACAGACACAACATCAGAATGTTAGAGGACACAGAGTTTTTTTTATTTCAGTTCAGTTTTGCTTTTTTACCATTTGCAGGTATTAAAAACACATATACTGACTAGAGCTCAGTCATAAAACCTATTAAAAGAAAAGAAGACACTGCTAAGGTGGTGCTGAAGTATGGTGATTCTTCAGCATCACCTTAGTAGTGTTTTCCTATTAATCTTACCACTTCCTCAGACAGACCTATTGCATTCTGCTCTGCTTATGTCACTTATGATCTTCTGCTAACCTGGGCTTCTCTTATGCAATAAGAGCCCAGTAGTGGTTTTCTACATTGTTTTATTTTTTTCATCCAAATCGTCAAGAACATTTTTCAATCATCTAGCAGGGTTAATTTCAAAGAGGTGGTGAGAGAGAGAGTTACTAATATGTGAATTTCATTGCCAACTTCTCAACAAGTAACAGAATGAATCAAATTAACAAAGGTGTTTTGGGGCACCTTGTGTATGGATTTATGGTAACCTGCACAGACAATGCATTTTGCTTTCTTTGTGATGCTGGGACTCTGCAACACTGTTTTTACAGACGGCAGGTTCGGTGGCCGTAGAATCTGCCACACACAAAAAAACACTCTGGAAACTGGAATTGCTCAGGGACTATAGCAAAACTTGGAACCTGGGCTACAACATCTTTATCAGTTTTTCTGAATTTCCATCCAAAGATTTCAACAAGAGTTCCCAGAAAAATCTTAAATATTTAATTGTTGAATGCGCAGGAAATCCCAAGACCCACTGACTCACTAAACAGGTATCAAAGACACACACACACGCACACACACACACACACCTGAGCTTGGCACTACTTACTCCACCAAAGAGGTTAAAGGTCGCAGGGATTGGGATTTTCTTCCAGACCACCCACTCAGACACTTATAGCCACATGGCTGAGCAACTCACAATAAGGAATAAAATTAAATGAACAAAAATTTGTGAAAGATCAGAACAATTTTTAAAGACTTAAATCAACTTGACTTCCTTACAGCAATATTTGTGTTTTTGCATATTTAGATGTTCAATAATTAAAAGATCATAATTTAAAAATGTACAAAATTTTTACAAAATCTGTACATTACAATTACAAATTACAAAAAAAATTACACTTTAAAAAAAGTGTACCAGTGAGTGATTCTACATGCCATGTATACTTACCAATATTTAAATTTAGATAGATTTTGACTATAAATTTAAAGAATAACAAACTCGCATACTGTACTGTGAAAAAGTCTTAGGCATGTTTCACACGTACCACCTTTAAGAGCATTCACACAGGCTGCCTGAGCAGAGGGGTAGTGCATCGCAGAGGTGACATGGTATACAGAGAATAGGCATGGAGCCCATTTTTTTCTGTCTTACCTGCACCACACAGTAAAATACAGTAAAATACTTAGAAAACCAACAAAAATGAAACAGAAACCTAAAAATGTAAAATATGGTAAGTCATATGAAAAGAAATACTAGTTAAACATTTCATGCAGGATAAAGATTTTCAGAATTGATGTAATGACTGAGCTCACTGATAGAATATTCAAAGAGAACTCAGTCAAAAATAGATAAATGATGTGTTTCTTGAGGATGTAAGTAATTATCTATTACTTACATCTTCATCAGTATAACACTGATTTTGCATTTGAGACAAACAAAGTCAGGTCTTGTTTTTGAGCCTGTGTGTGACATGAATAGGTAAAGGCGTATGAGATAACCCAAAAAACTACAATGAAATCTAACCAGATGCCTCTAACTCAAATACAGGGTGACTGCAGCACCACTCACAGACCATATTTAATGGGGTTTTTTCCATTTCTCAGTAATCCTACTTTTTTCAATTTGATCAAAAATGGTTTATACAGTGCTGTTTTGAATTAAACCAGGGTTGCTGCTAATGAAACTGAACAAATCAACACAATGAATTCAGCAACCAATTATGTCTAACTGTATTCTTCTAACCAAGATATAAATAAGTTCACTAAAAACAAAGTTATGCTCCATGTTCATTTGCTTTTTTATTAAAATAAAAGTGTTTTTACCACTTTCATGGCTGTTTACTGCACAGTACTGTACATGTAAGGCTGAATTAATGTAGAGGAGTTTTTAATCGGACTGTTGATATCAACTTCTGCCCTGGTCCCACAAGATATGTCTTTCTACACTTTGGGGATGACTGATGCTGCCTCTAGTGGTCATTAACAGATGGGTCCTACAATTTCCTTTCTTTCCTCTATTAACTATTTGTTCTAATATGTCTTATCTAACTGAACTCTGCCTGGATCAATAGGAAGACACATGTGAGGCTCATTAGAGTCCTGATGTGACCAGCACAATGCCACAGGCCCACAAAACAGGCTCTCGGACATGCTCAGATGCAGGTTGCTAGGATGCAGATATGCTTCTTACCAATCCATTGTTGGGGCCTGCTACAAAATAAGACATCCGCTTTCAGCAAATTAGGCCTCAGCGTTTACTAATGTACGTCACAGACAGACATATTTAGTGTTGTTTCACACTGGGTCGGTGAGCTCTCTGACAGATCCAAGTTTCATCATTATATAAGTGAAGGGAAACATGATTTCAGTGTTTTTGAATAAATCTACAAACCCTGTAAAGACTAATGAAACTGTGAGAGATGCTGCCATTTGGTGTAAATCTCCAAATTATTCATGTGCAAGCTATGCATTAACAAAAAGACCTAAGACAAGAGTTGATTCAATACATGTTTAAAATACATGTGTTAAATATTGCCCAATTTTCATAGTTTTACATATTATTATTTTGTCTATGAGCTAGACAATAGATGGGTATTTTCTCGAGCCATGTCCTGTGTTTCAAAATGCTGATACAGTCCAAATTTATTAGAGCAAATAGTGGCCTATATTTTGGCCAAGTTCACTCACTAACACGTACAGTCAGATGCAACAGCTTAAGCACCTTGGTCAAATTAGGTTTTGTTGACTTTCCAAGCAAAAATAAGTTAACACGCCGCCTACAGAAAACAAAAGTATGCTAATTTTAATGCAAAGCTACACTGTTTATTTGCTGAATTAAATGAAATGTTTTTAAACAGTAAATAAACAGAAACTGTTCACCGCAATTAGCAGGAAAATGCCTAATTGAATCTGTTGCTTGTAGAGAGCATGTACTTCTTTTGTACTGGATACAAGTTTGTGAAGCATTTCTTTTAACATGAATCAAAATCCATAGCTCTGCTATGTTAGGCAGTAAGAGGTACAGTCTGATATTGGCAGTGAGGTACCTGGGTCTGGGTGAAAATCTGAGCTTTCTGGCACTCTTCCAGGCTAGGAGCAAAAGCAGCCATGACATGCTCTTCTGTACCAATCATCTGGACAATCTCCTGATCACTCTCCACACCCATGGCCTGAAAACACACACACACAAAAGCAGAGAAAAGAAAAAAGAGGGAGAGAGTGAGCTCACTTTCTGTATCATGACAAAGACAAGTTAATTCACAATGTATATCAAATATACTCAAGATGTTCCTGATTTATACAGATGTGCACTGTAACATCTGCCCAAATTTGACACAGAAGATTCATTTCAGTGATAAGGAGGCCCAGGCCTCTTTTAACATTTACTTATGTTAATAGACAACTGTGGGAACCGAACAGTAGGCCAGGGCACTTACAGGTCGGTGCCGTTTGCAAAGGCCACTGGGTAGCAAGAAAAGACCTGCAGGAATTTACTCTGGATGCACAATTGCAAAGCAAACAGGCTCCACAGCCAATTTACTCAGTGCGTTGTCCCAAACGAGTCATATCTGTATATTTGGAGAGAGCCTGAGGCAAGGGACTTTGTGATGACATCTCTAGAGCTGAGGGAATTCTCATTTAAGCTTAGATTAAATAACTTGGTCAACTGAAACTTACATTGTGATTACAGGCACTCTCTGCAGTAAAACCCAGACAAAGCAAAGAAAGATCAATTCTGAGCCACAGTACTTGGTAAAAAACCTAGATGTTACTCTCACAGAACATACAGTTCAGACACAAGAACAGTACTTTAGGAACCCAAATTAATCAAGTATACAACACTGCTATAAGACGTCAATCAGCTGTTTTACCCATTGAAAACAAAGTAGCAACAATAACCACTTTTTTACTTAAAACCAACTGCAACAGTCCCACTGGTTTTCTGTTTGTCATATTGCGCCATCTGGTGGTTAATGACTGAAATCATGCATCAGGGTAGTAGGTGTATTTACTGAATTTCCATTCCATCAAGAAATGCAGTATGGTTCGGTTACAAATTTATGATAAAGCATTTTGTCCTCATTTCCACAACCAAGTGAACTGCAACTGGGGGTGTTTGATATAATAGAGGTTTGGCAATTCAATCCATTTTTGATACAGCAAAAACAAGGAGTAGCTTGTGTATAAAAGGGTCTTACATTATCACATTATGCTACTGAACATCCATAATGAACCCCAATTCATACTTTTTTCCCCCTCATGGATTTATGAATGGTACACCTTTGTCTTCACTCGCTCACCTTGAATATGATGGCTATTGGAGCATCCTCAGAGAGTGTGTTGTGCTTCAAGTAAAAACGACCCTGTTTCACAATCATGTTAGTTCTACTCTTCTTCTCATGAGTGGAGCTACAGCCCAGAGAAAAAGAGACACACAATCAGAGAATTATAAATAGAGAGTAAGAAGGTAAGAAGTACCACTTGTGTGTTAAACATTGGAACACAGTGTAAACACATGCAGGACACATGACTTGCAGCACCTCGTAACAGAGGCTCCCACTGCACCCTTGCGGTCTTGCTCCACAATGATGCGGTTCTTGGACAGCTGCTCCTGGATGAGAATGACCTTCTCCTGGCCCTTCACAATGAAATAGCCCCCTGTGCACAGAAACATAAAAATAAAATCAACAGAAAGTCTCTCCCAATAAACTGTTGTGGTTCTTGTGTTATTTAAGGATGTACCTGGATCTAGGGGACACTCATTGAGCTTAGAGAACTCCATGGGTGTCTTGCCTGTCAAGACACAGTTGGAGCTGCGCAACATAATTGGCATCCTGGCAAAAAAAAAAAAGCAATTTAAACTGGTTATTTAGTCATTTCTGGGTTTAAATAATAGTTTACAAGGAAGCATCTCTTTGAATGGCTCAGTGAGCCTTTGATCAAAACTAAAGCTTTCCTGTCATCTTAAATGAGATGCAGAATAGAGACCTTGGTCTTCAGTCTGGCCTAGAGATGGGTGTTGAAGAAAAAAATAAATAAATTAAGTACCTTCCAATGGGTAATGCATTGCGAATGATTCTCTGGCTGCCTCTGGTGTACTCTATGTCCACTGTGATTGGAGCGGAATAGGTCATGTCTCTCAAACGACACTAGGAGGCAAAGATAAAGAGAGGAGACTGTCACTACTGTCTGTCCCAGATTTGTACAAACTACAGAACTTCTAGTGTGTTTAGTTCACAGATACCTCATGTGGAGACACTGGTCTGGTTACATTAAAGCTCTCCTCTACATCAGGCATGCCAACGTAGATATTGAGGTACCTGAAAATGCATGGCAGTACAGGTTAACTTTTAATTTTTTAAATCTGTAAAACTCAAATGTCAGAGTGTGAATGAAAGAGGAAAACAGCAATCTTACTTTAGATACCACATTGGATCAGCATCACTTGTAATCTTCTCATTTGCCTTCATGATCTTCTTTATCTGAAAATATATGAAGAGACCTAAAGACCCTAGCGAAGCTCTTAATATCTTCTGGAATCAGTGGTGGACAGTAACTAAGCAAATGTAATTCGTCACTGTACTCAAGTAGTTTTTTCATGTATCTGTACTTTACTTAAGTATTTCCATTTTGGGCAACTTTTTACTTTCACTCCACTACATTTCAAAGTCAAATATCTTACTTTTTACTCCACTACATTGTGAGAAATCTGCCGTTCCTGTTGGTTTTTGTGCGTATAAAAACGTAACATGTCAAAACGAAAGAAGAGCAAAGAAAGAACACCAATGATGGACCTAACCTAACCTGTAAATAAACCACAATATAGAAATATGTCCACATATGCAGTCGTGACTGGCAAGTTTCTTTTTTTCTGAATTCATACAAACACTTTCATTTTACAGTAAATTAGTTTGGGTTAGTTTATGGTTATGAACAGAGGCCTACAGATCAACACAGTAAAGGAAAACTTATTTGTGATCCTGAGTTTAAAGCAAGTTTTTATTAAACTTGTAACTAATTTACAAAGTAATCTTAAACTGAAACTTTGCTTGTGTGTAAAAAGTGATTTCAGAGCCACTCGGTTCTCCCTCATGGAAACTGTTTGCCTTCAGTGTTTTGTGCTTATGATCATTTTAATAGACGTCAGCGTCACTAATTAATGACGTTCTATTAAAAGACTGGTTTACCAAGAGAGACGCTGGAGGACTTTCACCTGAAATTAGTTCATGAAGCGAGTCTTGTTACAAAAATGATAACAGGACATGAGTCATAATTAATCTTTTAGTACTTTTACTTTATACTTAAGTACATTTGAAGGCAAATACTTTTGTACTTTTACTCAAGTGGAGGTCTAGATTAAGGACTTCTACTTTTACTGGAGTAATATTTACCTTGGGTGTCTCTACTTTAACTCAAGTACATGATTTGTGTACTTCATCCACCTCTGTCTGGAACAAATGTGTCACTAAAAGCTCGAGCATCTTACCTCCACATTGATGAAATAGTTGAAAGAATCAATGTGCTGCTTTACTAATCCTTTGACCTGAGAGTTAAGTGAAAAGAAAAGAAAAGAACTCGTTAAGACGAGTTAAGTCCCAGACCTGCTTTGCTGTATGAAGACCAACAGTGCTTTTATTCTGGTGTGACTGCTTGTTATTGTGGTGAACAGCAGCTTTAATAACATGGTGGAATGTTTACCTTCAAAAACGCTGGAAGCAGCTTCCATTTTTCCTTAAAAACAGAGAATATTTGTATTACCATTATTACCGGGTATACAATATTTTTATATTATATAGGTATATAATATTATAATCCATATAAGCAGCATTTTAAACCAGTTAAAGGCCAAGTCAAGCAGAAGAGCCACTGCTGTTAGCTCAGTTAACCTAGCTCAGCGAGCTGAAGCACGCTGCAAGTTTTAATGCTCGTTTACCTCCACCGTGTCCACAGGAGCAGCGAGCTGCTGGGGTGACATGTCCCCGAAGTCGTCCTTCAACATTTCCATGATGTTTAATTTTAATTTCACACATTCACGCGATACAACATCATATTACTTCATCAAACACTCCAGTGAGGATACATGTGAACTGTGTAGTGTAACTGAAAAAGAATCCCGGGCGGTACAAAGATCATTAGTTCCGGCCACAAATAATGTTTTGCTGCTTGTTTCTTTGTTATTTTTTTTTAACGGTTAACAAATCAATCCAACGGCTCAGACTCATTTTTAATGAATACACAATGTATATAATTATGAACCTGACTTGAAAACTGCGCTGTAAACCTCTCATCAATACCAACGAGAAAAACCATCAGTTATATTCAGAGGCTGGAATCACTGTTCAATTTGAAATCATATAATTCATAATTCAATAACCTCAAGCTAATGTTGTTGTAGATGAATGCATAAAATAGTTATAATATGTTAGCCCTGCCCAGCTTCACAGGTTTTAAATAATCAGTAGGACACTACCCTGCTATAAACCACGCAAACACCAGCATGGCTGGTCACCAGCAAAACTAGAATATGTCCATTTTTGTTGTTTTTCTTGTCCAGTCGCTCTTTGCCTTGCGTTATAATGTTATAATGAATTATACTATACTATATATATATAATATAATATATACTATACTACTATAAAAATACTATACAAATGGTCCAAAATCACTTTTGAGAAACATTGTTACAGTGATGTCCATTACAAGTTAAGAATGTTTTTCTTCTTTCTCCTGTAAAGTTACCATTTTGGAGATTTACCATTTTTGACAGCAATGATATTTATGTTTTGGATGCTGGTATGTTGACCATGCTGGAGGGCCAGATAAACAAGCGCTAGACAAGCATGGAATTTATACCGAGTTATATAAGTGATACTTTTTTTTAATCCCACATCCACATTTAACCCATCCATGAAGTGAAACACCACACACACACACTAGTGGGCACACACACTAGGGGGCAGCGAGCACACTTGCCTAGAGCGGTGGGCAGCCCTATTCACAGCACCCAGGAAGCAATTGGTGGGTAGGTGTCTTGCTCAAGGACACCTCAGTCATGGATTGTCGGTACTGGGGATCAAACCAAACAACCTTCTGGTTATGGGGCCAGTTCCCTAACCTCCAGCCCACGACTTTTGGTAAACAGTTTGTAATAAATAAATCCACATTGTTTAAGGTGCTATTGCGTATAAAACAGCAAGCCATTAACATGACTTGGAAGTGATTCCAAACTTTTGAACAGTAGTGTATATTCAGCATTGCCTTTCGCAGATGACAGACCAACACAACCTAATTCTCTGTTAAGATATAAAACTACTTTTTAGCCTGAAATATGTCTCCAGACTCAGTGACCAGAAGAAAACAAAGCTGTGGACAATAAGTTCAATAGAACGTGAGAGCGAGTGCGTTATCGCGAAATAACATCACGGCTGTGATTTGGTCATAGATCATCACGGCCGTGATTTTATAGCGAACACACACGACTTCGAGTGTTGTAGTGCTTTTAATAGTTAAATAGATACGGTAGGAAATCAATCAATTGGACTGTGAACGCGGCGTTTAGCATGATTTAATGTCAGCAATTCCTTCCGCCAAATTATAGTTCCTTCATAAGCAGCTGTTGCTACGTCAGAGTAACGAGCTCCGCTCATTCGCTGCAGAGCCGGCACTTCGTTCTCCAGCTCCACACAGACCAACTGACACTTTGGGAAAGTAGTGTCGTCTCATCTTCAGAGTCTGACCAAGTCAGCTGTAGGTCAAATGTGATCTTAAAAGTGTCCGTTTTCTGTTTGCGCGCAAACAGAAATATAGCCGTAGTGTCTCTTAGGAAAGGTGTTGCTTAGCAACGGCGTCTCAGCGGAGTGATACAGAGTTTGTGAAAAACCCGTGACGTTATGGCGAAATAACAGCACAGTAAGAACCAGCAGTACATTATTTCATCATGTATGTCTCTCGCTGAAATTAGATCGCTCCCCACACATTAAACAAATACTGCGAAGACTTGGCAATGTGTGGGAATTTTCATCAGTGGTCTGCAGATTTAGTCATTGTTTGTCAGACATTTCGGACCAAATAAGTAACAGCTGATTTATTTTAGGGGACTAATTTAGTTTAATTGTTCTAATTATTCAATAACATGCAACGTGCTAAATATAACCAGAGGTGAAAGAAGAAATCCAGAAAACCTCTCCTGACACTTTGAACAGCACAAATAAAACAAACCACAACTTGATGAAGAGATGAAGCCAAAAAGCTTTATTAACTAAGCTGTGCACATCAGTTAAAATTCTAAAAAGCATGAGATAATGCACTAGTTTCAAACAGTTAAAAGAAGCAAAAAAAAAATCTTCAGAAGAAGGTTTCTGAATACATGCAGTTCAGCTTTATGTGAATTTATACTACTGCCCCAAATCCAGCAAACTACACATTACATGAGTAAGGATTTCTACAAAAAGCACGTCTTTCACTTGCTTGTCCCGACTTTTTAACAACGTCAGTAAACGCAAAAATACTATGTACGCTGCAAGCAGGACAATCAGATGTAATAAACTCTATACGTGTCTGCTGTTGCTGCTCAGTAGTTTGGGATAGGACGTCCCGATGGAGCGTCCGTGTCTGTGGACAACCATCTCCAGCTGATACTCGGCCATGTTGACCACAGCAATGGTTGTCTTCTCAGTGGATGTGAGGAACAGAATGGTAAAAATGGCCATCTCAAACTCGGGACTGACACCAATGAAAGTGCTGCCTACAGGCTTGACCAGACCATGCCAGCTGAACTGCACATTCAAGACATGGTCATCCTCATCTGGCTAAAATGGGAGAGAAAAAGAGACGAGATGAGAGATGAGGTCACAGAATGTCCCAAGTTAGAGAAAGAAGTATAATGTCCCCTAAAATTAACCTCTACTTTATAGTGCTGTGCAAAAGTCAGAGACCACCTCTCATTCATTTAATTTCCAGTCAAAATAACCATTAAATACAAGTTGTTCGTTTTTTTTTATGTCAGGAAAAAAGACAGAAAACATGTATTTAACAGGAAATTACACAGAAACTGCAAAAACTAAATCTATTATTTTTCAGTACTCAGTTTGTCCACCATTTGCCTTTATTGAAACGTCCAGTTTCAGTTTGCTTTCAGTTTTTCAAAGAAAGCTACAGGGACATTTTTCCACACCTCCAAAGTTCAGTCTTTGGAGAAGTTGGTTCCATTTACTTCTTCTCACAAACACATTCAACAACGTTGAGGTCTGGACTCACAAGTCCTCTGAGAACATCAGCAGCTTCTTTAACTTGAAAACATTCTTCCTATACCCTTGAGTCATCTTCTCACAGTGGAAGGACAGATAGAAACACCTGTAGATTTCCTAGCGCATGCAGATTATCTTATATCTAATCTCCTCAGCAATCTCCTGAAAAACTAATAGCTTATATCTAACAGCCGTTTTCACTGGACATTAAATGAATGAGGGATGGTCTCTGAATTTTGCACAGTAGTGTGTGTCAGTGTCTTTATGAAAGACTTTACCATGTCATTGTGTCTGGCTTTGTAGCCCTTGTAGTCAAGCAGATGCTGCTTCTCCTGAAGATAAAACTGGACCCAGTTGTGGAGGCCCATGATTTCATTCCCAAATTTGGTCTCACCAACAAACACATGTTCAAATCCACTGGAGTCCTCACTATTTGAGTAGAGCGAGACAAAAGAAAAAACATCAGTTACATCACAACACATAAATTACTTATGATGGACAGACACAAAAACCACTAGATCTCTAAATATTCTTTCATTTTATGTAAACACATGCTTTTTGTGTATGTGGACATGAGTGCTTGTGCATGTACACAAGAAGAGAGAGACTCACCCTCCTTTCCTTTCTCTGTGGTAAAGACGGAACCACATGTAGTACAGCTGACTCTTAAACGGTCTCAGACTGGACTGAGATTTGCCTTTCTTCACCAAGTACTGGTGAGCACGCTGAAGAAAGAAATCGAAACAATCATCCTCAAATGAATTAAGCAGATGTTAGTGTTACTGAACGCAGCCAAAATGGGACGTCACATGTTAAACTGCAAGAAATTGTTTTCTTCCCGAGATGTTCCAGGACCTGCAGCTTTCAAGAACAGAATGTGACGGGAAGAAGCACCACTCAGAGTGGAATTTACTAAACGTAGGTCTACTGTGAACAGCAACCAGACTAATGTGCTGCCAATTCTTCAACAGTTTACAATGGTATCATACAGTGGTAAGCCAAAATAACATGCTATAAATTTTTAAATAGGAAAATAAGAGGTGACGTGGTAAGCTTCTGTATGCAGCACTCCATTGTCTTCTGCTTAGAGTGTCTTTTGTAAATCACATATAACAGCTGAGCTCCATGACTGCCTACACCAACAGTCAACAGTGTATATACCTTCATGACTGCGGTCTCCAAGATGGCATCCAGGAAAGCGTTATTCTCTGTCACTTCCTCAGAGGTCACTTTCTCAGCCACACCAGTGGCCCTTTCGTAGTTGTCCAACAGCTTCATGAAACCTAGAAAGAGTCAGACAATTGTGCTTAAGAGAAAAGAAGGATTGCTACTTTGCCAATCATTGTTTTTGGAGTCTTGCCCAAGGTCTCTTTTTGGTATAGAGTACCATCATTGCCCAGGCTGGGCTTGATCACCTTGGACAAGTCCCCTAACACCACATTCACCTCTGCAACATTATTTCTATTGTTAATCACTCTGGAAAGAGCATGTACCAAATGCCATGGCCGTTATATAACTCAAGTTATACTTTTAATCCTAATTCGTCACACTTTCTTGACTAATGAGAATAATAAGTCAAGATTTTTTTCAATCTAAACACAATGTTCAATGCTATATTTTAATGCTCTGGGCGTAAGCATGCACTAATTTACAGGGCAGCTAATCAGAATGCAGATCATTTAAATATATTCTAAAAAAAAAAAAAAAGGGGTTGAGGGAGTGGTCAAGTAAAAATGAATAATGACTAATTTTGGTACATAAAACCTTTAAGTGGACCTCAAGGACAAAATAAAATGTGAATAATATAGGCTATGGGCCTGTTAAATAAAAAACATGTTGAAAGAACTTTAGTTTCATATCCTAGTGTACCATACATTTAAAATAAATGGTAACATATTTTATATCATTAATTCCTTCTGCTATGAGTTTTCAATTTCACAGAAATATTAAAGGGAAACACTGTACTTGCATTTATTATTAATGCTCTTATTACAGTGCAGTTATTCTACACATTAAGAAAACCCTTCACAGTGAATTGTGGATTCTTGGTAACCAAGCAAAGTGGGTGCCACACATTTGGGGCAATCAAAGTAAAGGAAAAACCCTCTATAATTTAAGCCAGACTCGCTTTGAATGCAATTATATTACGTAATGCATAAGCATGTCCCTGGGAAAGACATGTCTAGAGCAGCTCCTGGCGCAGTCTAAGCTTTTGTGCAAACTGTGTGAGCCAAACAACTCCAAACAGTACATTAATGGGATGGGTTTCAAGTGTCAGAGCATGTTGAGGCAGAGGAGTGAGACTAGACTGTCATCACTGAGGATTTATGGAAATATCTGTTTGAGAAAGAAAAGCCAGAGGCATTCAGAACAAAGAATATGCTTTTTCACTTACGGGCGTAGGTAGTGATGGATTTCAGCTTGTTCTCATTCACATAGGAGAAGAGAGGAGATGAGGCATGATCTGTTGCCGTAGTGCTGCCACTAGGTATATAACCAGCTTTGCCCTGCAAAGAAGTTTTAATCATTAAAACATCTGTTAGAAGTGTTGTCAGGAAGCACCGCGGAATGGTGGAGTTGAGCGAGGTTAATGATGTATGATGACCAATGTGATGACCAGTTGCATAATAGCGATGCAGTAATGTAGTAGATGACATGTCATATCAACCTTAAAGGGGAATTTCACAGATTTTTCAAAATTTCAGCACATGTAAGTTTTGGACAGTAAGTAAAATATCTTTTTTTCCACAACCACTAGTTCCCAAAGCAAAGCCACCACTGTAAAGAAATCAGAACAGGTACGTTTTTCTACAACAGCCCATTTTGCATCAAACCACTCTGAATGAACTTACATCTCAACGGCTGAGAATCTTAGAGAAATGGGCGAAATTCCCCTTTGATTCTATTAAACCTGAAGTACCTGCAGTGAGATCCTGTAGTCTGTCCCGGCTTTAAAGCGATTCACATCCAACTTCCAAAGCTCGTTGAAGATGTCAGACAGCTCCTGGTTTACAGTTTGGCTGAAGATTGGCATAAGTTTGTTTTAGAGCTGTTTGTGTTCAAGATCTGAGCTAAATAAACCTAAAGACGTTAACGCGTCTGGGACAAGTGAGTAGAGAAGGACTAAATACTCACCTTGCCGCATCAATATATGCAAACAGAGCAAGGAGCCCAATGAAACCACCACAGACACGCCTGAAAGTTAAGACAAAAACGTTTAAAAGTTCAACTTTCCTATCCCAGCCCCACAGAGCACTTCATACCTTACTAATGAAAACCTCAGCTGCTGCTCAGCTACACTGAAAAAATAAGCCTCGGTTAAGGATGACGGGAGAGCAGTCAGACTACATGGACAGTGTTCTAATGGCAATGGTTTAAGACACTCGTGGAAAGTTTTAGACAGATATAAACGTTTCAAGTACCCGCTAGCCATCGCTGTGTGCTTCCCCAGTCCTGTCTGTACAGCAGAGCTGAAGCTGGAGAGTGGAGAGAGTGAATCCTCCCCTCAGACTCCTTTAGATAAACACACCCAAATGGCCGCCGCGTTACACCGCCCTAAACACAGGCTCAGCCTTCAGGTGTAGAAACCGCTCTAAACAGCAGTAAGCCTCAGTTAGGTAGCCAAGTTAACACACATGGGGACTTTAAATAAAGCTGCGAGATTTCGCTCGGTCACAAATAAACAATCAAACAAGTATAGCAGCGTGTCAACCTAGTGCACATCTCCAGAACAGACAGCAGGCGGCGCTGCTACTGCAGCTGCTTCGACCTGTGGTTTACTGGCATTCCGGCTCAAAACTAGCATTTACAGTCTGAGATCAAAGCTGACCTTTTAACTTATGTCCCTATTAAACGCGATTAAGTATCACTAAAAATAGTTGTTTTCACATATTCTTTGATTGTGTAACTTCTGATTTAGGATTACATCTTCATGCACCGTCAAGTGAACAAATAACCAATAACCAACACCTCCTCTCTTAGCATCAGGACAAACACTCAGACATACATCACAGCATGGAAGGAAAATGCTTTATAATCCAGTATGTCATCAGCTCCCCTCCCCAGATGTAGCACTCTGCCTCCGGTAGTGTTAGCTATCTTTCTTCCATCTGCATTGACCAGCTAACGGAAAAATGTCTCTCAAGCCCCCCGTCTCAATGATACTGGGGTGAGGGCCCTATACCTGCCCCAAAGCGCTTTTAAGTTCTCAAAACTCTCACGACTTGCTCCACCACTGCAGGAGGCAAGCGGGTTTGAACAGGTGTAGCAATGCTTTCATTTTAGCAGGAGTTGCTTTAGTACTACCAAACAGAAGAAGACCTGAAATCCTTTGTAACTGATGATTTGAACTATTCTGCCCTTGCTTTCCTTTATGGACAAAATCTTTAGTTATATGGTTGTAGATCTTATTATAGATCTTATTATAGAAGCATTTGTTTTCTAATGTTATGCTATGGTTTTCAATATTAATAATTATAAATGCTTCTTTTCAGCAGTGAGATTGACTCAAAGGTGCATTATTAAAAAATTCATCATGCTCATTAGTAGTCATAGTAGTAGAGACATTTCTACAGGATTCTTAGTCTTGTGTAATTGTGTAAAATACAGTAAATTCAAATATCAGAAGGCAAAAATATTACACAGTACTATTGAATCTTATGGCTTTATGCACTACTGTACATGGGCAGACACACACACACACACACACACACACACATATACATACATACATACAT
The DNA here is from genome assembly GCF_015220715.1 of Pygocentrus nattereri. Taxonomy (NCBI): domain Eukaryota; kingdom Metazoa; phylum Chordata; class Actinopteri; order Characiformes; family Serrasalmidae; genus Pygocentrus; species Pygocentrus nattereri. The sequence continues at coordinate 5,288,430 of NC_051217.1, read as the reverse complement.
ACATACAGGTGCTGGTCAACGAATTAGAATAATTTGAAATAGTGCAATCATGAAATTCTTTGAATGCATTTTTTGTGCAGAAAGCAAATCAGGTGTTCACCGCACCTGTCCTACTCGTTAGACTAATCACAGAACTCGTTACCTGTAGAAAATTTGCTCAGCTGAGCTTTCCAAAAGGCCCATTTAGGCCATTTAACTGTGACACTGTTGTTTTATTGAATTAGAATAATGGAGAAACCGTTTCATTGAATTAGAATAATTTTTATTATAATTACAATCATCACTTTCTCAGTATTTTGTGGCTGCCCCCTTGGCTTGTATGACTGCCTGAAGTATCCGCGGCATCGATTTGACCAGCTTGTCGCAAGTTTCCGCACTCACAGCTTCCCAGGCAGTGGCGATGTTCTGCTTCAGTTGGTCCAGCGTAGTAGGCTTTCTGTCGCGAATTTTCCGCTTGACGATGGCCCAAAGGTTTTCAATGACATTGAGGTCAGGCGAGTTGGCCGGCCATGCCAAAACTTCAAGCTGTTTTTTAGTGAACCAATCTTTGGTCGACTTTGCCGCATGAGCCGGTGCAAGATCCTGTTGAAATATGAAGTCTTCTTCGCCGAACTGTTCCTCAACAGTCGGAATCAGGAACGTTTCCAGAATATCTTGATATACGGCAGCATTGACAGTCTTCTTGAGGAAGCAGAGTTTCCCTACACCTCGAGCGGACATGCATCCCCAGACCATAACGCTCTGGGGAAACTTGACAGATCTTTTCACGCACTCGTGGTTGTAGGTTTCGCCACCACGACGCCAGACACGAGGACCTTGGTCACCGAAGGAGATGCAGAAGCGTGATTCGTCACTGAAGACCACTTTCTGCCAGTCTTCAGCAGTCCACTTGCTGTGTTCTTTGGCCCACTTCAGCCGTTTCTCCATTTGTTTCTTGTTCAGCATCGGTTTTACTGCTGGAACGCGAGATTTGAAGCCGAGTTCGCGCAGACGACGGTAAGTGGTTGATCTGGAGACGTCAGCACCGGTCTGCTTGTTCCACAAGTCGGTGAGCTCGGAAGTGGACTTGAACCGGTTGCTGACTGCGATCTTTCTCAGCTGCTTGTTGTCGCGAGCAGAAGTTTTTCGGACGCCGGAACAGTTGGTGCGCTTGCTGCAGTTTTTCTTGAGAGCTTTGCAGACGGAAGACTGGCTGATGCCGAGCTGCTCAGCAATTTTAGTTTGGGTCAAGCCTTGTTGGCGAAGGGCTTGAATTTGAGCCACTATTCCGGTTGAGAGGTCGCGCTGCTTACCCATGATTGATTTTACAACTTAGAAATTCTACTCAACCCTGACTTTATACTGCACAGTGAACACTCTTCACAGAAAACAAAAATTCGAGCATTTATTCTAATTCAATGAAACGGTTTCTCCATTATTCTAATTCAATAAAACAACAGTGTCACAGTTAAATGGCCTAAATGGGCCTTTTGGAAAGCTCAGCTGAGCAAATTTTCTACAGGTAACGAGTTCTGTGATTAGTCTAACGAGTAGGACAGGTGCGGTGAACACCTGATTTGCTTTCTGCACAAAAAATGCATTCAAAGAATTTCATGATTGCACTATTTCAAATTATTCTAATTCGTTGACCAGCACCTGTACATACATACGCGCACACACACACTTTTCTGAGTTGTACTCAGCTGTACTCCGGCTACATTACACCACTGCCATTCCTGTATAATGGTCAGAGTGTGATTTTGGAAGGAACAGCATTGAACTACATGTTGGCAACTGTTCAAGCAATGCTAGTTCCCAACAATATTAATATGGTTATTTATAGTTATTCTAGATTCATCCTCTTGGGACCACTTTTATTCTTATAAAATGGAAAAACCGCCCAGTGCACCAACAAAACAAGACTGTGTGCTGTACTTATTTTATTAATCTTTTAAAATGAGCACAGGTTGACAGAACACCACAATACACAACTGAAATGATTGAGAGGCACCAAAAAAATACCACTGCACTGATGAAAAGCAGATTTTTTTTATGTTAATTGATGCACAATACTTTTGAAAATGACAAATGCTTAAATAACATGCAATGACATTTCTTACAAATGGGCCCTAGAAATGCATTGTACTTAGTTGTTTCATAGTGTTAAAATACACTGCGTGCAAATACATGCATCAATGAGCATATGCAGAATCCAGGGACAGACAATACAGATCAAGACAATTCTTGTAAAAGAATACAAATATGGCCATTGTAGGCACTGAGATATCTGGCAATCCTTATTCAGGAGTGTGCAATGCTTTGAAACTTGGCAGTTGTTTTTGTAATCCAATTTTAAAATCTAAATTTCGTTAAATAGCTCTATGATTCAGAGAGGCTAAAAGTGTCATTGTGCTCCGTTTACTACCATAAAAAAGGACAAAAAGACAGAGGAGTGTAAGGCCTGTAGAAAAAAAAAAAAAGTGTGCATAAGTCTCCAGTGACCAGCTGGGAGGCAAACTACAGTAGGACTGCCACTTATTCCCTTTAAAAATTCATAAAATACCTGCAATCGAAGCACAACTACTTGATAAACAAATAATTTAAATCAAAAGTTGGGACAAACTAACCCTTAAAATCTTGCTCCTTGGGACATATTCACTTCTTCTACACATGACAGCTTACATAGGAAAGACATCTATTCTGCTATGGGCACTGTTCTGTATGGTAAATACTGTAATGTGGATCTTCTAAAGGAGTTAACATGACCTATGTAGACTGATAAAGTATGGATGGCACTGTGAGAGAGAGCGAGAGAGCGCGAGAGCGAGAGAGAGAGAGAGAGAGAGAGAGAGAGAGAGAGAGAGAGAGAGAGAGAGAGAGACTGAGAGAAAGAGAGAGAGAGAGAGAGCGCGAGAGAGAGCGAGAGCGAGAGAGAGAGAGCGCGAGAGAGAGCGAGCGCGAGAGAGAGCGAGAGCGAGAGAGAGCGAGAGCGAGAGAGAGCGAGAGACAGAGAAAGAGCGAGAGGGAGAGAGAGACTGAGAGAGACAGAGAAAGAGCGAGAGAGAGCGAGAGAGAGCGAGAGAGCGAGAGAGAGAGAGAGAGAGAGAGAGAGAGAGAGAGAGAGAGAGAGAGAGAGAGAGAGAGAGAGAGAGCGCGAGAGAGCGAAAGAGCGAAAGAGCGAGAGAGAGAGAAAGAGAGCGAGAGAGAGCGAGAGAGAGAGAGAGCAAGGTGTGCAGAGGAGTTGGCACAGTCAGTTCCGATCACAGTAGCACTATGGACAGGCGAGCCTAGGAAGCGCCCTTAAATGTTGGCGTCATCATCAGTTACGCTGGGGTTGGGTGACGACGTTGACATCTCCTTAAAGAGCTCATCATCTTTCAGCATACTCTGCACCACAATGCACATAATAATTATACATGGCGCTATAACACATTATAGAGTGATGACAACTGTATGATTTGCGTGATGTGATTTTTACCGTCAAGTTGTTGATGCCCTCTGAGAAAGCTCCAATCTGTCGCACAGTTCCTTCTGAGTCCTCCATCTGTGGCCACAAAGTCAACAAAAAAAGTAATTAAGTAAGTCTAGTAAATTAAAATGAATTAAATAAGCCCATTTTGTGTGATGCAACGATTATGCTGTCCTTTCTGTGATATTATTCTTTAATATTAAAGTGTCCACACAACCTTACCTGCTCTAGTCGGTCCAAATCATCCTCGTAGATCTGCAGCTCCATGCCTCTGTAGCCCTTCTGGAAGCTGCGTCCTTTAGGCATTTCCACGTCCATGGGACACACGTATTCCTCACTCTCCTCCTGCTTCTTCTTCCTCCCAAAGCTTCCAAATGTCAGCTTCCGGGGCTAAATACAACACACAACAACACAATAAGATGGAAGCCCCCCAGTATTAAAGCAATATTTCTATAAAAAAACTAAATTTTACCAAATACAGTAGATCAGCCAAATAGTGTTAAAGTTGGCTAATTCAAGAAGAGTGTTCAAAATTTTTTTATAATATACTGTAATTATTATTTTAGTGATTGCTTGATAAGTTCTGCCTCAAGGTTTGATCACTACTGCTCAAATACAAGGCATTCTGAATATTAATTTTAGTGTATTCTGTTTGTATCCATAATTTCTACAAATAAATTAAAACAGTGATTCCAAACTTCTGAAATGTTGTGTGTGGGTCGCATACCTAATAACAGTATTAGCAGATATCTCTAGGCCTAAGTTGTGTCTATACTTTTGACCATTTTTATAGATAACGGTGTCATTCAGTATCTTGGGTGATTCACTCCATAAAGAGAAAAATATGTAAATTAGATTTTTTGTTGAATGATTGCTTTACATGGGAATTCCACCAAGTTTTTTTTATATTTCTGAATTATTAAATGATTAAGATGTAAACAAAGCCATTCGGAAAGTTTTGATGTAAAATCCTCCATTCTACAAAAAGTTATCGCGTCAGATTTGTTCACAGTAAGTGGTGGCAGGTACTCTGAAAGGGTGTAATATCTTTACATCTTCCTTAATGAAAGGTATTACAAGAAATGTATACAAATCTGCTACCTTAAACTTGAATTTTGAGATTGTGGAAAAGCCATTCATGCACGTATATTTCTAAAGATTTTTTTCAGATTTTACCATAATTAACATTACATATAAAAGTGCATAAGACACCTGCAAGGTCACTGGTGGCTTTGGATAATGAAAAAATAGCTATATTTGCTACATTGCGACTCCTGGTTCCTATTACCACCACTGTAAAGAAGTCGCCAAGTTTCTCGACAATTAAGCATTTTACATCAAACTACTCTGAATGACTGTTTACATTTCAACCACTGATTTATACAAACATTTTGGAGTAAGGAAAGGAATTGTCCTTTAAGGCTGGTGTACTGAAGTGAACCTTGACTTTAGCGGTTGCAGTAAGCACAGTATGGTCAGGGTTTTCCAGACACTCCTGCTTTAGCTGCTGCGCCTCTGAGCCTATCAAAAGGTTAAAGTGAGTGGCCAGGTGCCTCCGAAGCAGAGTCTTATTGGGAGGAATGTTCAGCAGCAGAGCCATGGTCTCCACATTAAAGCGAGGCTCCAACACCTAAGCACACAGACATACGCATATATTTAAAGCCATTAATTTCTCAAAGATATAAAAACACCATTTTTTTCATTCTCACTGCTCACCATCAGTCCTCCGTGGACTCCGCTGCCCCTCAGATTGGGTGCATATTCTGCCAGATCTACAGAACGTAGCCACTCCATCACACGGTGATTGGTCCACTGAGAGACCTCTGCTGGACTGATATTGTTCTGAAACAACACAGAGAAAGGGAATCAGCATGATTACCCACAGCAGTGAGTACTCTATAGTGGACCAGCACAGCTGAAGACAACAGAGCAAAGATCAATGTAGCTGCACATACCTCATCTGAGGGTCTGCGGCGCAGGCAGTTGGGCTCGTAGTTGTTGAGGCGCAGCACCTGGATGGCTCTTTTAATGCTGAGGTGATGCAGCACACTACCCACTTTTAGAGACAATAGATCATCCTGACCAACGTAAGCAAGTCCATTGTTAAATGCAGTACAAGTTTAAAAGTGCAGTAAGCAAATCCTTTTATGAGAACGATGACATTTGGGAAATCTGGATTCAGAGAGCAGTAATAACAAAAAGTAAACTGTAAAATGTCAGTGAAAGAAAGTGGCCTGTCATTAAAAAAGCAGACTCACCACAGTCATGTAATGAAGCATTCTCCCATCTACTCTCCCCTCATCAAACTGGGTTTTGTACTGGGGTAGGCCAATGTCATCAAGCCACCCTGAAAAGTGATCAGGGAAAATGTTAGGGAAGAGAAATAAAAACCTCTGCCAAACAAGTAAACTTCCAGGAGCCTGCAGTTAATTATGACATTTAGAGCAGAAAAAGGCCGCTTCTCACTTGTTACCCAATGGTAGTCCAGTTTGCCTTTGTTGTCTTCCTCCTCAGAACCCAGTGCTTGCAGGGCCAGCTGCAGTTTCTTCCTGTGGAGAGGGTGCTTGATTCCCAGCTCCTACACACAGGCCACCGTGCAAATGGTTAGCATTAGCACACAAGTTCAAGTTTCAAGTTTATTTGTCATTTGCACAACATGTCAGGACATTTATGCATTGAAATGCTTGTGGTGAGACTCTGAGGTAATCACTGTAAGTAAAATATATACATACACACACACACACCCACCATATTTTATTATATATATATATATATATATATATATATATATATATATATATATATATATATATATATATATATATATATATATATACACACACACACATACACACACACACACACACACACACACACACACACCATATTTTATTATATATATACACACACACACACACACACACACACACACACACACACACACACACACACACACACATATATATACAACCCCAATTCCAGTGAAGTTGGGACGTTGTGTAAAACATAAATAAAAACAGAATGCAATGATTTGCAAATCCTTTTCTACCTATATTCAATTGAATACACTACAAAGACAAGATATTTAATGTTCAAACGGATAAACTTTGTTTTTTGCAAATATTCACTCATTTTGAATTTGATGCCTGCAACACGTTCCAAAGAAGTTGGGACAGGGGCAACAAAAGACTGGGAAAGTTGAGGAATGCTCAAAAAACACCTGTTTGGAACATTCCACAGGTGAACAGGTTAATTGGAAACAGGTGAGTGTCATGATTGGGTATAAAGGCAGCATCCCTGAAAGGCTCAGTCATTCACAAGCAAGGACGGGCGAGGTTCACCACTTTGTGAACAACATTGTTGAGAACAACGTTTCTCAATGTGCAATTGCAAGGAATTTAGGGATTTCATCATCTACAGTCCATAATATCATCAAAAAATTCAGCGAATCTGGAGAAATCTCTGCAAGTAAGCGGCAAGGCAGAAAACCAACATTGAATGCCCGTGACCTTCGATCCCTCAGGCGGCAATGTATTATGTGCAAATGCAGTGCCGCCTGTGAAAATGTGTGACGCATTATGAAGCGCAAAATACGACAACGGAGACCCCGGACTGTTGAGCAACTGAAGTTGTACATCAAGCAAGAATGGATAAGAATTGCACCTTCAAAGCTTCAACAATTAGTGTCCTCAGTTCCCAAACGCTTACTGAGTGTTGTTAAAAGGAAAGGTGATGTAACACAGTGGTAAACATGCCCCTGTCCCAACTTCTTTGGAACGTGCTGCAGGCATCAAATTCAAAATGAGTGAATATTTGTAAAAAACAATAAAGTTTATCCGTTTGAACATTAAATATCTCGTCTTTGTAGTGTATTGAATTGAATTGAATATAGGTTGAAAAGGATTTGCAAATCATCGCATTCTGTTCTTACGCTTTACACAACGTCCCAACTTCATTGGAATTGGGGTTATTTTATATATATATATACACACACATACACACACACACAAAAAAAAAAAAAAAAATATATATATATATATATATATATATATATATATATATATATACATACACACATACACACACACACAAAAAAAAAAAAAAAATATATATATATATATATATATATATATATATATATATATATATATATATATATATATATATATATATATACACATATATATATATACATACACACACACCAGGATCAGATCACTGAATGTACACAAAATGCTAATTTGTACACTACACAAAATACAATACTTAAACATTAGGAAATGGACATTCGGGAAAAAAAGTAAAATTTCTGACTAATGGAACAACAGGTACTAAAATTAACACTCTTGCTGTTGCCATTGTTGTGTACATAAAATACTGGGCAAAGGCAGAGGCCACCAATCTTTTCAATTTCTAGTCAAAATGGCCATTAAGTACAAGTTTTTGAATTTTCAGTGAAAGCTAAAAATTAGAAAACATATGTAACAAAATTACACTTAAACCTAAACAACTAAATATAATACCAATTTTTTTCACATTTAATGTTATTGCAGTTTTTCTAAAACATTTTCCAAGTGAAAATTCTTTTCTCAAAGTCTTGAAACTTACACATTTTCTTTAGATCTGAAGCAAAAGTGCAGCTTGACTTTCTCCTGTCTCTAAAAGGTATAAAAGCTATAAGTGTTTATCTGATGATGACAGTTTTGGTGGTCTATCAGACTGTGCATGATTGTTAGGAGCCTTGTTTAATCAAGTTTTGAACTTTGAGTTTTGGAAGCTGCTGTTTTTTTTACATTTACTTTTCTTTGACTTTCCCTTTCCTTAAGAGGATCCTCTTCTATCTAATCTCAGAAATATCTCCTAAAAATGAATGAGGCTGTTTTCACCAGAAATTAAATGAATGTAGAGTAGTGTCTGACTTTTACACAGTACTATATATTTTGTGTGCATGTGTATACAACACCAAGGGAACGATGGGAATGAGCCCATTTTGTTTGTATTGGTGAGAAACACTCCAGCACAGTTACGTCTGCATGGGAACAACTCCCATTGAAACCAAATTGAAAAAGAGCACATAAGACAGGAACACACCGTTCTTCCTCAAGGATGTGTGAGAGTAGCTGAATGCTCACCTTTTCTAAGTCTTGCTGTGAGGCCTGCAGGAGAGTGTGTCCTGAGGAGATCCACTGCCTGGCCAGGTTCACATACAGCCCTAGTCCCTGCTCCTGCATCCAGTCACACACCTGCTCCCGGGACCAGCGCGCAAAAGGAGCATCCAGCTCACTGACAACCACACACATACACAAACTTTTAGACGCCAAATGAGGCAAGAGTAAACAAAAACAAAAACAAAAAAACAATAAAAAGGTGTCGTGTGTAACAAATGGAGAAGCATTATGTCTTCTACCATAAGACATCTAAAGCAGAGATCAGACATCAGACAGAAATATCAGCAAGCTCACCACCAGGTGGTGCTGTCTTCACAGCTGCTCCTTATAAGCAAAACTGAAGGATGAAGTGCATATGGCCAGACCAGCAGTCACAAAGCCTCTGAAGACTGACCTGTTGGTGTTATGAAGGTCTCGTGACCAGCCCAGCCTGGGCCCAGCTGTGGCTCGGATTCCTCCCCGTTTGAACTCGCTCTCTGAAAGGTTGTCATCCAAGTTGAATGTGGTTGACTGACTTCTTCTGAGCCTTCAATGAAGAGTGAAAAGTAATGTTTTATACTGATTAAGGTGAAGAAAAAGGATTCTAAGCATGCACAATGAAAGCAAAAGTACATCGTTCAAATCCCTCTCATTTTGCATGACGGCACTACAAACACTATACATCAAATACTTTGTAAAAGAAAAGAAAAAAAAAAAAATCACAAGCTCATTTCCAAAAAAGTTGGGAAGGTATGTAAAATGTCAAAAAACAGAACGCAATGATGTGCAAATCATTTGAACTCTATATTCAATTGTCAATAGTACAAAGACAACATATCAAATGTTGAAACTGAGCAATTTTATCATTTTTTGAAAAATGCATGCCTATTTTGAATTTGATGTCAACGGCGCATTTCAAAAAAGTGTTGAGAGGGGCATGATTACTAGTACGCTGCATCACCTTTTCTTTTAACAACACTGTACGTGTTTGGTAAAGGAGGAGAGTAACTGCTGTAGTTTTCAAAAGTGAAATGTTTTCCCATTCATGCTTGATCTAGAATTTCAGTTGCTCAACAGTTCAGGGTCTCCTTCATCATATTTTTCGTTTCATGTTTTTAATGGGTGACAGGTCTGGACTGCAGGCAGGCCAGTTTAGCACTCAGACTCTTACAGCAAACTCAGACTCATAATATGGAGCAGTGCTATTGTAATATGTGCAGAATGTGGTTTGGCACTGTCTGGCTGAAATAAGCAAGGCCTTTCCCATAAGAGACAACGTCTGTACGGCAGCATATGTTGCACCAAAACCTGTATATATTGTTCAGCATTAATGACGCCTTCGCAGATGTGCAAGTCACCCATGCCATTTGCACTAATTCACCCCCATACAATCATGGAAGCTGGCTTTTGAATTGTGCACTAATAACAAGCCAGATAGTCCCTCTCCTCTTTAGCATGGAGCATGCGGCATCTGTGACTTGCAAAAAAAATTTGTAGGAACACAAGACTTTTCCACTTCGCCTCAGCCCATCTTAAATGAGCTCAGGCCTAGAGAAAGCAGTGGCATTTCTGGATCCTGTTTGTATCTGTTTTTTTCTTTGTATGGTAGTTTTAACTTGCATTTGTGGATGCAGTGATGAATTGTGTTACAGACAATGGTTTTCAGAAGTGTCTGAGCCTATGCAGCGATTTCCACTACAGAGTTGCGTCTGTTTTTAATGCATTGCCATCTGAGGGCCCAAAGATCACTGCCAGTCAGTACTTGTGTTCAGCCTTGTCCTTTGCACACACAGATTTCCCCAGATTCTCTGAATCTTTCAATAGCGTGTGCCGTGCATAATGAATCTCCAAAAGTGTTTGCTATTTTAATCTGAGACAGGGTTTTCCTTAATTGTTGCACTATTTGCTGCACTGTCTTGTGAACCCCTCCCCATATTTACTTCTGAAAGACTTTTTATACCTAATTATTTTACTGACCTGCTGCGAATTAACCAAATTAGTTGTGTTGCACCAGGTGTTTTTTTTTTTTTTTTAGCATTACACAACTTCACAAGTCTTTTGTTGCCCCTGTCCCAACTTGAAACTTGTCTGAAATGTGCTGCTGGCATCACATACAAAACAGGCAAATATTCTTTTGAAAAATTATAACAATCCTCTGTTGCTACATTAGATATGTTGTCTTTGTCCTATTTTCAGTTAAATATAGATATAAGTGATCTACACATCCTTGCATTGTTTTTATTTACATTTTACACAGCAGCCCAACTTTGGGAATGGGTTTATAGAAGACAGACAGTGGTCTACTCACTTTCCTATGAACGCTTTGATTCCCTTAGACTTCTTTTTGCCATCCGGGCAGATGGGGAGAGTGTGTGTGCTGTCACTGTTTGCTGATCTTTGTGGCATTCCGGCAAGGTCTAGATGGTCTGTACCTTCACGCTCAGTCTCAGCTGTTTAAACACATATAAAAGTTTATGAAGTTTAAAGTATATATTTTTAAGTCTGCATTGCAAATGGAAGATGCAGAAATTAAAAACACCAACACCAGAACAGAAAGTCCAGTGCAGAAGAACTAAGAAGTCTAATATAACAGTCTTCTCCAAGAACTACAGGAACACATCATAATAGAGTATATTTGCAGATGACATCTAGTCAGGACTCCAGAACAACTGGTAGAGTTTGTTTCAGGGACACTGAGGCAGGGGAGCAGAAAAGTCACGCAAACATGCAGGAAAACCAAAGAGTAAACATGCAACACAAACTATGTCATAAAACATGCCTGCTAGTCCCACTGCACACAGCAGCCCTGGTCTACACAGCATGTACAAGGTTGTATGAAAAGTTACATGATCTGATGTCGAAGAACAATGTGGTTGTAGAATAACTTGTGATTAAGGGGGCACTACACTTCCATATTCTTCATCCCAATGGGCTCCTTCTGGTAACAAAGAATGAATGGAATGCCAAAATACTCCAAAGATGTCACCAATCCACTTTTGCTTGCTTGGTTTTGGAATAGTGGAATATATAAAAAATCCATGCATAAAAACACATGGATTTCCTTTAGATGCAGGCAGTTTAAATCATGACAAGGAGACTAGGGAATGTTTGGTGTGGGAGAAGGGGCCCATCTGGAAGAGGGTGTGTTAAGGCCGGTTCACAGAGACAGAACATATCCAGTTGTTGCTTTGTTTCTCCAGAGAGGCCATGCGGCAAGCCCAGCTCTGCTGTAGAGGGGCTGTACCGTTCCTAGCATTGGAGCTCTTGCACTCTGGCTGCAGTCTTAACTCTATATACAGCCACCACCCCAATGCCAAATAAACAAAGGGCAGACGTTAGGTTAGAACATGCACATACAAAGCCACACTGGACAGGCTGGTTGGACAAACACTTGTGCATCACAGCAAAGAAGACAGTTTCAAGCATAAAAGCAGACACTATTACACAGTAATGCTGTCTGGGACCCTAAAAATGATTGTAGAGGAAGGGCTAAAAATAATCCTTTAGAGGCACGATATCAAACCTAGATTTGGTGCACTGGCTGTTCTCTTCCCCGCTTTGATCTTGAAGAAGCCTCGTCCAAAGGACGACCTGGCCTTCTTGGTGCCAAAAGTGTCATCCTCAGAAGTACGGGAAATAGTGGGGGACTTTGGTGGCAAAGTCGTAATTTTGTTGAACTCATCAAAAGCTCGGCTCTAAAAATGAAACAAAATGAAATTACAAATAAAATAAAATAATACATATGTACGAGAAGAAATAACAGCTGTAAGTTAAACTTACTTCTGCGGGTCCTACTGCCAAAGGTCTCTGAGAAAACAAACAAAATGTTTTCAAACAGATATTTGCTTTTTCCTAGATGTATCAACAGTCACTTTAAAGTACTGTTATTAAAGCCTGTGTTGTCAAAGACTATTTTTTAAAGTTCTTAACAGAATGAAGTTCACCTTTTCACTAGGACTGCTATCCAGGTTGCTCTGGCTTCCAGATCCGGGCACCTCCGCAGTTCTGCAATAAGATGAGTTTCCTATCATCATTTACTCGCAAAAACTCTGAAGCATCAAACCACTCGTACAAAACAGAGGAAACATAAAACTGCTTGTAAATACCAATTTCGAATGGCATAACAGGAAACAGAGTGTATCCAATTTTACAAATACACTTGGGATGCACTTATTCTGCCTACTTACGACCATGAACAAAAGATACCTTCAGACCAAGTTGTATACTTAATATCACATAACAGTTCTTCATTGGGGTATAAAAATGTCAGTACGTAGTATTTCATTAGAGATGCACCGATATGGGAATTGTAGGTTAATGCCAGTATCCAATATTTTTCAAGTACATATCTGCTGATGCCAATACATAAATTATAAAATGACAAAACAGGTCCACCGGGACTAACATTTCAGAAAAAATATATAAAATTTACTTCTGTAGTGTTAAAAATGCAGTCAAATGAATAAAATGTAGACATTTAAGCATAGGAGTGCAATAAATAGGTTATCACAACAGTTTGAAATACCCGCCAAATTAACCATTTGACCAATGTCAAATTTTTTAAGCAAATGTATGCAGATGCCAATATCATTCCAATAATATTGTGCATCCTTACACTGCGTTAATTCATGTTTCAATAAAACAAATAAAGACAATTATGGCAGTAATGACCCATATATGTAGCAATGCTGCTGATAATGACTGAGAACTCTTAAAAAGGCTGTGGAAATTCCCCTTTCTGGCACACATACTCACTCTAGTTTGGTATCTATTGGAGGCTCCTGTGATTGGCTTGGCTCTTGATGCCCTGCATCACTACAGAGGACAAACACATTGGAATAGGAATGCTAAACATGAAGGAAAAGAAAGATGGACAAGCAGTGGGTTGCAAACAAGGCTAGACAGAGTTCAGACAATGGTTTGCTAAACACAGTAAGAGTGGAAAAGAGTCACGGCAAAGGGAGTTGAAACTGTACAGTGACCCAACAGTACCTACAACAGTAGAGGACACAGGAAAAGCAGTGGTGTGACAACAACAATGAGGAACCAGGGAAAGGAGTTTATCTTTATCCTGAAGAGCTATAAACAAGCATCAAGATGTCAATATGGAAGGCTTGAAGACTGAGATGTAAACATAGTTAGGAATGATGACAATGAATGTGAAACACATAATAAGATAGAATATGTTACTGGTGAGGCATACAAATGAAAGAAAAGTGTTAAGGGTGTCTGTAATCTTTAGGAGCCATAGTCATCGGGTTTATGCTTTTTTTTTTTTTTTTTTTAATTTGGAAATCGCAAAATCCTTCAAGTGCATGTCTTGGTAGGATGCTGTAGCACTGATGGTTGGTGATCTTGCCAGCCAAGATAATTTCAAGAAACCACACTTGTTTTTTTTGCTCAGCTCACCTCTGTGGCGGCGTTGGCTGCAGGTCTTCGTCAGTCTGTTTGGCTTGTGGAGATGGCGTGAGGGAGGGCACCTGCAGTGTACTGACAAACATAGTTGGCTACACACAAAAAAGAAAAAGAGAAATATCCAACAGTGCATTAGATCAAACCAATAGCTCAGCTTATCTAAATATTATGAGGCTGTTAGTTTCACTTTTTCACTCCAGGGATCTCTATTTCCTGACAATTCTGACTGCAAATTGACGTTCGATCAACTATAGCAGCAAAGTGTGACTTGGAATTAACAAGCAATGTCCTCTGCTTGGGTCTGTTCAAGCCTCAGGCTTGACAGATTCAATAGGATCAAAACTGTTTGGCTAGAGTGTCAATCTTGCAATCTTGTGATGTTCAAAAATAACAGTATCAAAGCTAGCGGATATAACAAAAATATTATATAACAATGGATGAAGATATCGTCATTCAGGACTTCAGGGCTCTTCTTTTCAAAAATACAAACAGAATGCTGATTTAGGAGCACCAGTGTGACAACAGATTTTGACCCATTGAGTCCATTTCATTATGTATGTTGTTAATACGAGGGAGGAATTTTTTTAGTGAAGCAAGCCACTGGATAAATCAAATGTTACTATTTTGACAAGACATAAGAAGAACATCAGGCCTACTTTGCTTTGTGCATGTCACAAGAAACCTAACTAACCTGCCAAATAAACTTCCGAAGCTGTCAAGTCACACTGTTTGGTTTCAAAGCATTGAAGGCAAATCTGATGGGTTTTCAAACAGAAAGAGAAACAGAGCTTAGCTGCGTGTTTGCAGTGCACTGATGAGGATTATTAGCCAATACAGCACCTTCAAAATAAGGCTAAGTATGTTGATTTTGTATACTGACATTAAAATGGGCCACCAAAGTGGATGCTTAACAAAATGAACCAGAAGTTAAATGCCCACTGTATAAAACTGAAAAACTTAGAAGTTAGCAAATGCTAACAATACTATCTATCATTTAATTTTCCACAGATCTTAGTCTAAATGCATTATGTTACCAAAAAAAAAATCATATAAAACCATCAAGACATAACAGCAAGAAATGGCTGCTTAGCAAACAGGCTCGCAAGCCAAACTTGAAGAGAAAGAGACTTAATTAGTTTTGATTAGATAGAAGTCAGAAATACAGATGAAATCAAAGAAACTGCATATATGACATGATCCTAATGATGTTCCGATCACCCTTAAGGGTTTGCTAGAAAAGCCTGATTAATGAATCCTTTTTGGCTGACAGGAAAAATCATTTAAAAAGTAGAGGGAAAAAGTTAATATAAAGTTTGTGCTCACAGATTTTTCTGTGTGCTCCTGTCTATTTTAAATGTTCTGGGAAAACATACTGTAGAGCCCTGAATTTTACCTAACACACATATCACAACATCCAATTAAGCAGGGCCAAACGTGCTCTCTTGAAATTCTATCATCGTCAGAATACCAACGCATAACCTTCCCACAACAGGATAACACATCAAAGCTTTCACATAGGCATCTATTTAATAAAACATTCAGCTGGTGGGTGTTGTTTCTGTACTCATGATGACCAAGATATACTCAGAAACTTGTATCACATTGTATCACCCACCCCTAATCAGGGCTCACAAAGTTTGACAAACTAAAACAAAAGCCGCACTGAAAAATGAGTAATAATATCTCCTAAAACATCTCATACAGTTAGGGGTTCTGAAGTTCCCCGTCACTGCATGTAGGAATGCCTTGTGTGGACGTGCAAGAAGACTCAGCTAGTTTGAGGAGAGACGCAGTACCTCGTCCTGACTCGTTGCAGGCCCTTCCTCAGTATAACCCAGTAGGGACTTCTCAGTGTCCATGGAAACTGAGATAGCAGTTGACATGGAGAGGGAGCTGTCACTGTGGCTCTCATCACTTTCACCTTCTTTTACTTTATCTGAGGAGAAGGAGAAGAGAGCGAGGGAGGCCTGCTCATTAACTGGCATCGGGTGCACGGAACACAGACATTTAATTTAGACTCACACATCAGTTTCAATTACTGTTTATTAACAGCAAGTTGAGTAATTTGACTAATTATGTCTTAAATTGGATGATGTGTCAACACTTGTAAGAACGCACAGAAATAGTTCACAGGACCAAACAAAGGCTAACTGCCTTTAATTTGCCTCAAGAATTCTCTCACTGATTAGTACATACACAACTTCTTTTTACCTTTTCTCCCTTGCACTGACATGACCATATCTTGCACTTTCTTGTAACGCATAAGAGACTGCCGAAGCTCCTCAATCTTGCGATCCTGTGGAGCAGGTAAGAGGAATGATGACCGATTGACATAAAGCATCCAAAACACCAAAAAATTAAATTAATTTAGGAGATGGAGGTACCTTCTCTTCATTGGCTGCCATCAGTGATTCAACTGCCTTCTTCATTCTCTGCACTTCCATGTCTGCAAAGTACAGGCTATGTAGTAAAATCAGGGGCCAAAACAAGAACCCTGACAGCTAATGCAACATCTGAAAGCACCGACACAAGGCAGACGACAACAGATCATAAATCTCATTAACAGAGAGAGTTGAGGTCCAACAGTGAACTTTGAGTGCAGTGAATACAGTGGAGTGGCTCCATTGGGTTTACTGTGAGAGTGCACACAGCCAGAGTGTACAGCGCTGGTCTCCAGCCTGAGAGGCTACCTCTGGTTAGAGGTCACAGCACTGCTGCTAATGACGGAGTGAAGGTGACAAAAGAACAGACAGAGAGAGGTGACAGAGGAGAGGTGCTGAGAACAGCTGGAGGGTAGACGGGGTGGTACTGTTAAAGGAGACAAGCGAGAAAACACAGGCTGCTTGCTGGACACAAGGGTGTGGACAGGACACATCCAACATGCTAAAAGGGGTAATACATACTGTCTCACTAATCAGAAGCCGATGTAGACCTTGGTCTTAATGCTTAATGCTTTTAAGGCCGATATCCTACATTTTTCTTGCATGTTCCTCCTGAGGTCCACTTATTACATTTTTGCATGGATTTATGTACCAAAAATAGCTGTAACTTATTTTTAAATTAAAGCAATTTTTGTTACTTAAGACAGAATAGGGTTAATGGTTCTGGTCAAATGACATATATCGTTGATTTTCTATGTGAAAATAAGTCAAGCATCTTTTATAGAGAGCATACAAAAATATGGACCAATATAGAACATAACATTTAAATTTATAAAAACAAAAGTTTTTTTCCCCCCCTCAACAAGTTAAATTCAGCAAATAAACAATAATTGTGCAATAAAATGTGCAGTGTGTTCTGCAAATGACTGTACAAGTAAAAAAATCTGAATGTCCAGTTTTATTACACTGCAAGTTCAAAAAAATAATGCTTTTGCATCTTAGTTTTCATAAATGGAGCAGGGAATGAATGGTTTGATTTGAACTTTTTAGATCATTTTCCATGATATCAGCCCTAAAACCAATTTCTTTCATCTTTTCTTTTTCACCTTTACTTCTAAAAGTGACTTGTGGTTGTTTTAACTGGTAATGAACGCTTCTCCTTCGTTTCTCAGAAAAGCAAGCATAATGAGTACATACATGCAGACTGTGAAAGAAGAACAGAACTAAGCAAGAAAACGATATGTAGGCATAAATAAATACATAAAAAGTAAACCTCCCTTACGTTTTTCTTTGAGCCTCTTTTTAAAAGTTTCCTCTGTATGGTAGACTGTGTAAGACAGAGTAATGAAATACAATATCTTTTGTTACTGCTTCTGTCAAAACACTGTCCATTATTAAATGGAAACAGACATGCAGCAGTCATATGGAATCAAATAAAACATTAGAAATATAAAATGCAAAAATGCATTCTATTACAACCTCTTGTATTTTTCACCAAGATGTAGATGTTAGCACCATAACATAACACTGACACATCAAAACCTGGCCCTGGACTAGGGTAGTTCCCAGAGCATGCTGAGGCAGGTGATGTGGCTATGAGTAACAGTGGCTTAGCCTGACCCACCTCTCTCGGTGCTTTCTAAGCCTGCAGGCGTGGGTGATCTGGACCCTGTTTCATCCTGTAGCCTCCTCAGTTCTCCATCTCTGCCATCCAGCTGCCTTCTTAACGTAACCAGCTCCTCCTAAAAAACACACCCATACACATAAATCATGAGATACTGGTTAGTTTGATGAGCTTCATGCTCAAGCAACACCACAGACAAACAAACAACTGGCCACAGATCTCTGCTGTATAATAAGTTATGCAACAGAGATCTGTACAGATCTGTACATGTGCAAAAATGTCTTACAATAAACTACTGGCTGAAACCAATGAAGCAAAAAGAGGTCAGCATATAATTTCTGCACATTACAGCAAAGTAATCCCTATAAGAAACATGAAGAAAATCACCCACTTTCTCTGTTGATTCAACAGCAGGTGACCATAATTCTGAACAAACTCATCTTTTTTCTTTCTGAAAGGTACTCTGTCAGCCTACACAGTGCAGTAGAGTCTGCAAGTAACCGAACAGTGAACAATTTTTGTTTTGGATTTGTAGCTCAAACCTACATTAATGAACCACAGAGGACTAGCCACCTTTTTCAGTGGGCCATGAGTAATAGCTGTTTTTTACTGATACATAACAAGCCAGGAGAGTTCTGGGGTAGTCTTATTTTATACACCACACGTAAATTCTCTTACCATAAAAATGAAAGTAGGGAAGTAAGGAAAAAAGGAATTACTCATGATCCAAATCATCCCACCACATCTGTATAACACTGTGTATGTAGAACTGGCTCACTTGTCTATATGATGTGACCGCTCATATTCTGAAGCATCCTGAGGCATTCTGGCCTAAAACTGGCATTTAATGTTAACTGTTGTGTTATGAAATATTATGCACAGCAGTGTTATATCCCTCAGCCTCGCCAGTCTGACAGAATCCATGATTCTGTATCACTTGGGTTTTCATTCATAAATGTTCTGTCACTAGAACACCCAGCTTGCATTACACAAAAACATCAGAAACCCTGTGGTGTCAAGCAATCCTGACTGCTTGCCTAGCACTGATGTAAAGGCTGATGAATGCAGATGGGATATCCAGCTTCCACACAGTAATGTTAGCTATCTGGCTTCCTTCTGCATTAGCTAGGTAGGAAGTCAGATGTCTGGGTATTTGGTAAAGTCGTTGCGTTTTGCTGACTGCTATGAAATCCTGCATGCACATCATGATTAATGTTCTTTCCATTTGACGGACTTGGGTTTCTCTTTGTGATTGTCTTATCTACTGTGACCATAAGTCCAATGTAACACAATGTTTCTAGATTTCAAACACTAGAACTTGATGGAGCCATATACAGACTGGGATAGGGATAGGGATAGGGAGAATGGTCCTAGAGCATAACACAATGCAAATAAATTGCGGGTCAAAGTCAAAGTGAAATATAAAGTGTTCATCAGTAAGCTGCTGATGAGGTAGAATAAATTACTTGATACGTATAGCTATACGTTTAAGTACTATAAGGATCTATAGTTCATGTAAATGCATATAGTCAAACACAAATAGAAAGATAGATAACTTTTTTAGTCACAACATCTCCAGGATTGTAACTCAAAAGCCCAACAGAAGGTCCCTGTTTACACAACAGCTATACAGACTAAACTAGTGCTACTTTTTTATTATAGTACTATATAACTGACAACAAAAATCAGTCTAAACTATTCAATCAGCTGACAAAATGATCAGCCCCTTAAAATCAGTACTGGCCATAAAATGTTTATATTGGTCAGACCCAATTATAAACAGACTGGCAAAATTAGAGGTGAATATTTACTTTAAGTAAATAAAGCAAATATGTAAAAATACTGCCTGGCAAGGTGACTGGTGTGTGTGGGTGTGTGTGTACACACTTTATACAAAAAAAACAAAACAACTTCACACAGTCACCCTGAGGTACGCCAACCTTGAGTGCCTGGATTTTGTGCTCCTTCCTCTGTTTTTCATACTGCATCTGGCCCATTTTGATTTTCAGGCTAGACAGTTTAGCCATTAGCGACTATCAGTGGAGTGGTATAGCCAGGAAAGAAGAGAGAAAGAGAAAATTTTAAAGATGAAAAAGACACTTGTAGAAGGAAAAAGGGGGTGAAAATAGAGTCAAGCCAAGTAATTACAACAATCATGGAAGGAAAAGGAAAAACTGTGGTGAAAGAAGAAACTATGAAGTGAAAACATTAAAGCAGTGACAAAAGACAGCAACACTGCTCAGACTGACACTGAACTAAAAGCTTACCTTAGTGGACTTCAGTTTCTTCTCGTACTGTAACCGTTCACTGTCCATCTCAGAAACCCGATACCGCAGCTCATTGATCTCCAGAATCAAACCCTGCAGAGAAAAAAAAAACTATTTTACAACCACTCCCAAACAGATCTATGAATAGTTGGTCAACATGTGTTCAGGTGACCCAACATTACTGCATTTGCATCCCGATACAAATACATTTTATATTTCTCCACAACACTAATCCAGGTGGATCTAGTTCCAGTTTATATGATCAGCGAGTAATAAAGGGTCAGCCTCAAATGTAGGCATCTGCCCACAATTTCTATATCAGTGTAAGCCTATTTGTGATTTTCAGTAAAGCTCAATGTTGCATTTAACATTGTGCTCAAGCAGCATAAAAGACTAAATGTACAACAATCTGGCTTAATATTTAAATCTTAGAACATAAAAGATCAGTATTTCAAAGGGAGGAAAACAAGAACCCAGTGACAGTGACTTCCATTCAGCACTGGGCTTGAACGAGTTGTTTGTTAGTGTCCAGCATTCAGCAAGAGATTTATGATTCAATAAACAAGCCTGAACTGCCTGAAGTCATTAACACTTTATAACACTGTAAATTGGCAAAATTTATTATACGATAACGATTAAATCAGCTTTATGCCTCAACAGAATTCCAGTTTAAGCCTCCAGCTATTAGAAGATAAAAATAGCATCTTTAAGGGAACAGCATGGAGCCATTAAATCATGGGACACCGGAAACAGGCCTGACCTTTCCTATCCTTAACGAATGCACGGACTATCCTACTCTAAAAACAATCCACAGTTCTGGTAACAATCCTTGTATACTCGTTTAGGGGCGTAAAAGTTTTGTCCGCAGACAGAAAACCCTTTGAAGTGTTCAGTGCTATGCTGAAGATGATTGTTCAAAAAGGCAGAAATTAGATTTGTCAGTACGTCAACATAAGGAGGAAAAAAAGACTTATCCCTGTGTTTTATTACCTCTTGGTGGGAGGTGATGGGTGAACACACATGCAGGGACGGGTCATCTCTTAGTCCCTGATCTGAGAGGAACATCTTTTTTTTTTATAAAAAAATAATAATAATAATAAAAAAAAAGCATCTGTTCAGTTCTCCATCTGCTTTTTGCATTACTGGATAAGCAGCTATTCATTCTGGCCAAGGTGACAGAAGCAACGTAAACCTTAACTTTAAGCGCAACAAAAAATGTGCTGATGAAAAATTTTATTTTAGCACCACCTCACTCTCCCACCATTTTACAAAGAACATGAGGTATCCATCTGTTTTCAGCAAGTCCTTCGCTATCCATAAAGTCACCACATGTGTCTTTCCACAGCGTTTGTACAAACCCTTCCCACAGTCCTATGCTCAACACCCACTCTCAGGAAACTCGGCATTCGACTCCCAGACTCGCAGAATCCACAAAGGGAGCAAAGCTTCCACAGTAATAACTACCTTCCAGAGAGAAGAAAAGCCACCCAAAACAATTTTGGAGAGGAAATGGCTTCTGGCAGAAACTGTTTTTGCCTTAGCCTTTGTCCAGACAGCAAGTGAAGCACAACATGAATAAAGGTCTGCTATTCCAATGGGCTAGAAGAGTCCTGTGTACCTCAACAACACAATGCATGACTGAAAGTAACCAAATGCAAATTTCATTAAAGTTGAAAAAACAAATAAAATCAATCTTCTTTCTGTTTCAAACTTCACCGAGACAACTGCTGCTGATATATATAAAAAGGATATCTATGGATATAAAAAATGAGACATCTTACCTACTACAAATTGCAGGGGAATCTATAAGAAAAAGATTTAAAAAAAAGAAAAATAATAAAAACTTCCCCACCTCACTATCCCTGAATCGTTCATCAAAGTCTATCCTGTCTTTTTCCATGGCTGTCAGCTTAAGTTTCAAGTTGGAAATCTCAGCCATCAGCTCAAGCTTTTGGGTCTCCAGGGCTGACCTGAGAAGGAGCTCCTGAAAGCAAAAGAGGGGCAGAGAATTCAAATGCATGGCCAGCACATACGAAAGCTCAGCAAGGTGAAATCTCTATTTAACTGGATTTAATTATGTACAATATGAAAGTTAGTCTGAATTCTGAAGTAAGACAGCAGCATTTTTCTTTGGCTTTGAGAAGCAGCAACTAACCTGCTGTAACATTTCCTCAGTGGCATTCAGTTTTTCGCGGTGTTCCTCAAGGCACATGTCTAGGTCTCTTATCTTTTCTCCTTGAGCTTCCACTTGGTCTGTCAAAACACTGACCTGCAATGCATTGTTTTCACTTAAAGCAATTAGCCAACTATTATTCAGTTGTACGAAATCTACAAAAAAATTACCTGGAGAACAAGGGACTCCTTGTCACTTTCAAGACGATTAAGTCTGTCCTGGTAAATGTCACCAGTCACAGAAATGTGTCCATTTGACTGTATCAAAAAATAAGACAGACAATTTAAAAGTATAAAATAAGCTTATTACTACAAATTTAAGTCCATTTACATTAGTAATGGGTACAATGAGAAAAATCACTCAGTTAAGAGATAATCACAAATGTAAAGAAAGAAGAGCATCTCAAAATATCACAAAGAAGGATTTCGAAGCTGCGTGTCCAATCCAAGTGTTTTCCATGAGCTCTTTGTTCTCATAACACCACCTTAAATGGTGAATGGACTAACAAATCCCTGAGTAAACAGACTGAGTTATGGTATTACATGCTGACTTTGGCATTCCTTTGGCAGTCATCCAAACCCCTCTCTCTTAGCATACAGTCAGATCTGGTTTCTTGGTAAAGATAACCATTATCTGCATATCAGAATATTCAGATATAGCATGGTAACTAAAACATTTCCAACTGCCTTAAATAGCAGTTATAATCTGCTCTACCGGCAGTTGAAATATGACTGCACTAGAAATATTACTACAAAAAAACAAAAGCATTAGTATGTAAAGCACTTCTGTATAAATTCCAGTTCTATTTACAGCATAGCAATACCATACTATTATTGCTATTTGCCTGTATCTAGTAACGAACAGCAGTAACATGACACTGTTATGAAGGCAGAATGCGTACCAGGTGGCCCTGCAGCCACTCCACCAGGCAGTCTGCGGTGGTGTCGGGAATTTGGCAGCGTAGTCCCTCTCTCTCCTCTGAGTCCATAAGCTCCAGGGCCCCCCTCAGTTCCTCAATCAAGTGCAGGGCCCGCAAGCCTCCCATGAATGGAGAGGTCGGAGACTGGCAGTCAAAGATGCCATTGGAGTAGTCTAGTGCCTTGGAGCCTGAGAGATATTGACAGCATGTCAGATTGTTACTCATTCAGATGTGTCCACTGCGATGACTTAAGCAGAACAAACAAAAGAAAAATGGCATATTTGAGGAACTTAGGCAAAAAAGAAAGCTGAATGTTTTCCCTCACTGTTCATGGAAGGCTTCATGCAAGCAGCATAGTAATAACATTCTAAAGAACCATGTGCACTCTACAGCACTGCCAAGCAACTTCAAAATGAGACCTCTTTAAATGTGAAAATTCTCACAGTGCAGCACTAAGGAATGATTATATCGGACTTAAGACATAGCGATGAAAAATATGATTATCTAACACTGTGGAACAAAACAGTGTGCCCTTCTACTGAGCCTTGAGGGCAACTCTTTGACTACAGGCCAGAGAATAAGAGTCTGAAATAGACCAGAATAAAGGCTATAGTTACCGAGACCTCGGGGCATCATGTGATGTGACAGGCTACTTCTACAAGAAATGCCATCCCCATAATTAACTAGTGCTGAAAAACGGTAGTACTTCACAAGCCTGTTCAGTGAACTGAGCATCAATTACTGTTGAATCTCATGACTATGAAAGTTGCAGGACACCATACCATTTAAACACTTCTTTGAGCTCTTATAGTTCAGACACTGTACAATAGCCTTGTACAGATATGTAAAACAGAAAATCATCAACGGATCATAGATTTCAGAGAAATCAGCAGGTGAAAACAGCAGGTGCATGGTGCACCCAAATTTTTGCCATTATTTCTGTGAATATCTACACTAAATATAGAGAGCTTACCTGCAATGATGCCATCCATCTGCTCCAAGGCAGCTGCCAACATGTCACTGGCATCAGACATCATCTTTAGTCTTCTGAATTTACCCTGGAAGGAAAAACCAAAACAAAAACATGAACAATACAAATGACTAACCATTAACATGTCCTACAGTTACTCAAAGTAGGAAACCTTTCTTCTCTCACAAACACAGAAGCTGCTCAACTAGCAAAGAGTGCTTCAGAGAGAATGTGAGGGGTGGCCAAACAAGCAAACAGAACCTATAGTTGAATACCAAGATGTTGTGACCAGTATTAAGCTTACAGGAGGAAGTGCACTCTGGCAGAGTAAGAGGAGCAGTAGTAAGGGTGGACAATTTTGCAAACATTAAAACACATGTTTTCAGGATACACAACATGTACCATGATATTTAATTTTTCAGAGGTTGCATGACTTAAAAATACAACTAGATGAATTTTAGTCAGTGTTTTAGGTGCAGCAAAGCACTCCATCCAATCAAAAAGGATGAATTATGCTCTCTTTGCAATGAAAAACTGCAGCTGATTAGTGTTGTCGAAGGACTGACAATATACACGATATAAACAAAAAGCATATCATGACAAAATTTATCACAATAATGATACATATCATCACTGTATTTTGTACATTTATTAACTGATCAGATCATGATCTCATTAGTATGCTTGTCATTTTCACCTTCCAAACATGGACCCTACCACAACAGTATAATCAGCTGCACAAGACTGAGAGGCTCTGGCTTGCAGTGTTCCTGCTTTAGTGTCCAGAGCACGGTAAATCTTTTGGGAGAAAGGCTGGATGATTCTTAGCTTGTCTCCTGTTCCTTGGGTTACCCAGTTAAGACAACCATTGGCCACAGATTTGAAAGAATAATTGAGCCTTTTACCTCTATTACTGGCACACTGCTGCTTGGGACACAGGGCACTCTGTTGAGGGACCAGTGGAGGCACACAGTGACGCTCTTCTGGACCAGCACCCAAGAACACAGCAGCGTCTTTATCTTAGTCTCACTCCTCAGAGCAAACAAATGAAGGGTAACCCTGTCATCTTCTCCTATCCACTCCACCACTCGGGCTCAATTTCTGGGCTAAAATGCACACCATATATGCAACTTCCAAAATGAATCAGTTGTGAGCTGGTAGGGTCACCACTGTGCATTACACTACTGTACAAAGATGTATTTTACTGTACTCAGTTCCCTTGTTAGGAACCTATGGCAGCTGAACTCCAGATTTTCCCTTTGGGGATCAATAAAGCGCAGTCCAATGCAAAACTCAGAAATCACTCTTCATTTATTTCAATTCTAGTCAAAGACCTTCCTATTAAAACGTTGGACCCCCTTTTGCCTTCAGAACTGCCTTAATTCTTTGTGGCATGCTTTCAACAAGGTGTTGGAAACATTTCTCACAGATTTTGGTCCATATTGACATGATAGCATCACGCAGTTGCTGCAGATTTGTCGGCTGTACATCTATGATGCGAATCTCCTGTTCCACCACAACCCAAAGATGCTCTATTAGATTGAGATCTGGTGACTGTGGAGGCCTTTGGAGTACAGTGAACTCATTGTCATGTTCAAGAAACCAGTTTGAGATGATATGAGCTTTGGGACATGGTGCATTATCCTGCTGGAAGTAGCCATCAGAAGATGGGTACACTGTGGTCATAAAGGGATGGATCACAGGATGGATCCGTGCTTTCATGTTTACGCCAAATTCTGACCTTACCATCTGAATGTCACAGCTGAAATCGAGACTCATCAGACCAGGCAACATTTTTCTAATCTTCTATTGTCCAATTTTGGTGAGCCCGTGTGAATTGTAGTCTCAGTTTCCTGTTCTTAGCTGACAGGAGTGGCACCCAGTGTGGTCTTTTTCAAGGTTCGACATGTTGTGCGTTCAGAGATGGTATTCTGCATTCCTTGCTTGGAACAAGTGATTCTTTGAGTTACTGTTGCCTTTCTATCATCTCAAACCAGTCTGCCCATTCTCCTCTGACCTCTCACATCAACAATGCATTTTTGTCCACAAAACTACCGCTCACAGGATATTTCCTCTTTTCCAGACTGTTCTCTGTAAACCCTAGAGATGGTTGTGCGTGAAAATCCCAGGAGATCAGCAGTTTCTGAAATACTCAGACCAGCCAGTCTGGCACCAACACCCACGCCACGTTCAGAGTCACTTAAATCACCTTTCTTCCCCGTTCTGATGCTCGGCCTGCACTTCAGCAAGGTGTCTTGACCACCTCTACATGCCTAAATGCATTGACTTCAGTCCTGAATTTTCTGCTTCTCATAATCTAAATAATCTCAAATACATAAGGTCTGATGTGGTCACTCCATTGTTCTGAGAACACCAGCAGCTTCTTTGTTTGATTTGCAAATTTTCTTCTTTTTTTGTCTATTTCCTTTTCTCTGTAACAGCTTCTTGACAGCTAAATATCCTTTCAGACTCATAGCATTGAATTTTCTTCTCACAGTGGACGGATGGACAAATACTCTTTTCTGATCTGAAGCAAGAGCAGAGCTTGATTTTCTCCCCTCTCTCTATCTCTGTCTCTCTCTCAAAGATGAAAGTTTTAGGCATGTTTAATCTGATGGTGAGAGGTTTGGTGGTCTACCAGGTCTTGCACCATGTCATATTTTCTTCTATATCTTTTTTTTCATTCTATTTCTTTCCTTTTATTACCCTATGGCCTATATGTAATCTCTTCAGTAATAACTCCTGGAAAATGAATAATTAGAACTTAATGATTGAATAAATGGTGCTCTCTGACTTTTGCGCAGTACTGCACATCTCTCTATCTATCTAGGTGGGAGATACAATGTACTAACTACAATGAAGCACAATACAGGCTCTGGACTGTTAATCTTCACAACACATCAGCTTTTATTTCCAGGTTGGAGAAATTGTTTAGTCACCCCGCTGAATGGCGAGTTTTATTTAAACAGCTGGTCTAACACACTGGTGACACCCAGCATTCAGGTGGCGGTTTTCACTTTTATGCTCTCGATGTTTTATAGAAACCGCCCACAAACACACACCACATGAAGGACAAAAAGCCCATGTTACAGGAATGCGTAAACCAACACCCATTACGGTGGCTTAGAAACGCCTAGGTAGACCAATGATTTGAGGTGATTCCACTGGAAGGACCACTGCTCTGCTTTACATCAGCTATGAACTTACAGAGCAGTCCCTACAAACCCCTACAATCTCAAAATTGCATGGCAAATGCTGTTTTGAGTTAATTACTATTTTGCTGGCATTCCTCGAAAAGGAGAGGAAACCTAAGGCATTAATTTGTCAAGAGACCAATTCCGTCAAGCCCGTCTAGCTTATCTAGGCAAGTTAGTTCTAGGCAGAAATCCTTTCAAGCAGTGTCTTTTCATAAAATCCCTTTATCTTGAAATATTGTGAATCCACAGTCCGCAGTGATTTCTGAATTTGTAAACATCCTGGTTTTGCAGCAATCACATTTCTGTCAAATGAAATGGGATTCAAAGGCCTTTCTGCACCACAAGCAACATGATACAACCCCAAAAACATTTCAGCTCTGTTGAAAATGTCCATAGACCAAATGAAGCAGAATACCACACACATTTCACATCTGTGATGCAACTCGTCTGGTTCTAAGAAACACAGCCACTGGCACATGGTTAGACTTGATTTTCAAGCAACAGTTTTGCCTTGACATGCTGTATTATTGAATAAGCTGAGGATCAGACAAGCACAAAGAAGTCATGACTGATGCAAGTCATGCATTCTTCTGTCATGCATGCTATCATTCAGATTACTCAGTGAAAATGTGCAAGATCTAGATGTCATTGAGGAAAGCTATGCCAGTTTAAACTGAAACCAAAGTTACTATATGCTTGCATAAAAGTGGAATTAGTCTATAAGGTTTACTTGTGTTGTCTCCTCGGCCCACAGTCAGCTGCTATAGACTAAACAGCGTTCAGAAGGCATGAAGTCTTCAAGGTCAGGGTAAACATGTTAGTGATTACTGGGTTCTCACTGAAAGAACAGTGCTGCACTATGGCTGCTGAATTGCTGTTCAAAGGATCAAAGAGGGCTGAAAATGTGAAGGAGACAAATAAGCATTACACCTTTTGCCTGGATAAGTCAGAACTTACAACCAAAACAATCTACTGACTAAATGCCTAGGCGAAGTTACATCAACTTAATGAGAACGCTTGGAGTATTTTATCATGTCCAGAGACAAGAATATTTCCAAACCTAACCTCTTTAGCTTGAAAAATACAGTATGCAGATTAGAAAAGGCATTTCAACTCCCATGCTTTCCACAGTTTTAGCATTTGTTAGGCACATTTATTACATAATCACCTGATCACAGTTATTTGCACCAACCACAATTATTTTCCACAGAACTAGCAAATAGTTAATTTGCCGAGCTAGGCTCATACTTTAATAGTTCCATACAGGGAATAAATTAAGACAATTAATTTGTGTTGCAAATATTTTTACACCAACTAATCATTAGCTAAAAAAAAATCACTATTGATTATATTAGTAACAGAGTAACCTAATGATTATTTTAATGGGTAACTGAGCATCATGGGTCGAACAATAAACAATGAACTTATAAATAACAAACCATACATAACATTTCAAATATTTCAAAGTACAATACTTAAAAGAGATAAAACAGGAAGGCTTTAAAAAGACTTAAAGTAAATACAGCACTGAAATCCATCAGGATCTGTTTTGTTACTGAAAGAGAGACTAGAGGCAGAAATGTGCATCATTATCATGCAATTGTTACTACACTAGCTGCACTATGTAAGTTTTTGGGGGATTTGCAGACCCCTTTGATGGAAGCGGACAATAGCACACAATGTGTAAAAGAACATTTTCTAATCCAGCTGTGCTAGTTCAGACCCCTTCCCTGAGAGGATGAATCTGATAATTGCGAGCATCCGAGAGAGTATTCATAAAAGAGTCAAGTCCAGACTTGATGAATGATTGAGGTTGTAAGGGAATTATCTACTATTATTTTCAGATCTTCCTTCTTTCTGAGTGTAATATTGATACATAAAACATATGATGAGCCAAAAAACTCAACCCAACACTAACTTTTAAATGACCATTTCAGGATTAAAGGGTGACTCGCAGCAGCATTGTATAGAACAGTTTATTGTATGTATGTAGGTTTTTCTTCTGACTAAGAACAATGCCATATCTTTAAATTTGAACAAAAAATGTGACTGTGCAGTTTTACTGATCACTGCTGACGCACTGATAATTTGTTCATTCTTTAGGCTGTCGTTAATTTAAAAAGCTGAATGTTATAGTGTTTTGATTATGTCTGTCCTGCAAAACAGTGGTCATAGGTAAAGCCCAGTGTCTTCTCTCTTTAAAACTACTTATGGGTTTTACAACCCCGACCACCCCCCAACAACAAACACACACACACACACACACACACACGTTCATGCTAGTACACATTGCTTTGCATTGCAGATTCTTGCAGCTCTGGAATTTCCTCTCGTAGCTGGAACACAATGGCTCCCAGCCTGGGCAATGATAACACAAGTTCTTTGTGATGCTCACCACTATCACAATCACTGCACAGATCTCCACAGATTCTGGAATCACTGCTATGGGCATGTGGGGATACTGTGCATTCCAGATA
This sequence comes from Pygocentrus nattereri, assembly GCF_015220715.1. Classification (NCBI taxonomy): domain Eukaryota; kingdom Metazoa; phylum Chordata; class Actinopteri; order Characiformes; family Serrasalmidae; genus Pygocentrus; species Pygocentrus nattereri. The sequence continues at coordinate 5,258,412 of NC_051217.1, read as the reverse complement.
CATGTGGTCACTGGAATTTCACATCAGAGTGAGGCCAAACAAAGGAAAACAATGAATTTCACCAGAACATAGATGCAATGTGCAGAAGAAGACTGTCCACCAAAAGAAGAAAAATTCATTTTATAGACTACAGATAAGACAGAGCATAACATACAATTTCCGCAGCATGCACAAACATGTTTTCTTCTTTTTACTTCTATAGCAAACAAAAAAGTTGGGAGGGGTGTAAATGTAAAATCAGATCTGAACTGGAAGACCAGCTTCTTTAGTGGCATCGCACGTTGCAGCCAGTCTTGCAACTTAACGAGCAACACTATTTCAGTACTCTTCAACTCAATGGAAATAGCTGACTCTTACTACTCAGAATGCAAATATTTCCCTCCATTTTGCTCTCCCTCTAAGCACGCCTTAGAGCAATAGTCATGCTTTCCTGCAATGGTGAGTAACAAGCGTGAAAAATAATAAGAAAAAAAACCCTAATGGCCTCTGAGATCCATCAGGCTTGGTGCCTCTGGGCTACACTTCACTGGCTCTGCTGTATTAACTACTGTCCTACTATGAACTCCAAACTGGCTGACAGAAACAAACCTTCACTGGCACATGCTGGGAAAAACATACCAGCCTTCAGGTCCTTTGTCCCGGAAAAAAAAAAAATACAAGTACTTGCGTCAGGCAAGTCCTAGGTCAGCAAACTTACTTTAAGTCATGCATGTAGAAGCAGAAACAAGCAGCATGGGCAGAAAAACCGAATGAAACTCTTCAGGTTCTAAAGCACGTGTACTATAGATCTCTCATCTTGTAGTACAGATTCCATATCATAACAACTACATTAAGAAAGGCAACATATCTGTACCCTTCCTTACCACAAACCAATAGTCAGATATTCCTTATCGACATGCTCAAAAATGTGCCATGTGACAAGCACTCAAATGTCAAGTTTTTAATTATAACTCAGGGGGCAAACTGCTGTGTTATTTTGGTTTAGGCCTGACGCCACACTTTATAGAGAGAAACATAAGCTGTTCTGATTTCCAGTTTTTAAGACAGTGCACCACTGTAAGCCCAAAAGAGCAGCACTTGTCTTTCCAGCTATAGCACACAGGTGACGTTACACAGCCCCAGACAGAGTTAAGTAGGGAATATTGTCTTTTCACAGCACACGAAAAAGTAAAAGAAGGACAGGATCTATGACTACACGCTTAAGAACTATGGTTCTTCAAGGGTTCCTCAGTAAAGGCCTCAGTTCAAGTCAAGAACCATCAGCTCTATATAGAACCATTTGCATGCTAAACAGAAGGTGATCTGACTCTTCAGGGAGAACGCGTTGTATGTGGTTCTATTTAGAACCTTTCTGAAAATGGCTCTACATAGCCCCAAAGGTTTCTTCCATTCCCACAAGCTTTACATTTTCTATTGTTACAAGCTTGGCATGCAAATAACCATTTAAGCATGAAATGGCTCTATCTAAACACATGGTTCTAAAAAGAACCATTGCCTTTACAAAAAAAAAAAAAAAACCTGAGGAATCGTCTGTTTAAGCGTGTAGGCCACTCTGAGTGTTACTAAGATATTTTAAACATGGGCAGCCAATCAATACGGAGACTGTCAGCTCTTATACTCACGGATGTCCATCTGACCCTGATTTTAAATAAGCCATAAATAACAGGCTCCTATTCCAAGCCAGACTGACACAGAAGAATATCACTTATTTCAGACCCTCTCAACTGCATGGAAGGGAGAAGAGCTGCTTGGCTATCTATAGCATACAGAGGAAAAAATAAATAAAATAAATCAAAAAGTCCACTACGCTTAGTTAAACATCTCTTTGCTCATACACAACCACAGTGAGAAAACTGTGGTTACACAGTGACAAATTTCTACTTCCACGCTTCAGTTTCAGCAGCACTGCAGCTCTTACGTTACCTAAACTGTACAGTCATTTCAAAATGACCTGTAGCAGAGCATTTGACTGTATAATTTCATTCATACTGTTTATATGCATAACTGTGCCATATTTCCTTGTTAGTGACGGTGTGTGTGTATGCCCATACATACATACACATACACACACACACATATATATATATATATATACACATGCAAATAACATAAGTGATACTGTTTTTGATCCCACAACCGGGGAAATTCCATCTCCGCATTTAACCCATCCATGCAAGTGAAACACATACACACATAGTGAACACACACACTAGGGGCAGTGAGCACACTTGCCCGGAGCGGTGGGCAGCCCTATCCACGGCGCCCGGGGAGCAGTTGGGGGTTAGGTGTCTTGCTCAAGGACACCTCAGTCATGGACTGTCGGCGCTGGGGATTGAACCGGCAACCTTCCGGTCACAGGGCCAGATCCCTAACCTCCAGCCCATGACTGCCCCAAAGGCGCGCTTTGTTTCTGCCCGGTTTCGAACCGAGGACCTTTCGTGTGTGAGGCGAACGTGATAACCACTACACTACAGAGGCTAAATACATAAATACATACATACATACATACATATATACACATATGTATGTATATGTGTATATATGTATGTATGTATGTATGTATTTAGCCTCTGTATATATATATATATATATATATATATATATATATATATATATATATATATATATATATACACACATATATACACACACACACACACACACACACACACACACACACCTAATATAAACTGTAGAAAACGATTCTTGCCAGCTGAAATGATTGTTCAGATTGAAGGAGAATGTGTTGTAACTAGCTGTATAACATATACATACACTTCAAAAACATTATATATCAATGCCAATAACAGCCACTAAATCAAACCAGACTTGCTGTGATTTATTAAGCGCGGACCTGATTGCACTTTTCCCAGTTCATTCATATTGCTGCAAGTGGCTGGGCGAGAATAACAGCTTCCCCGCGTTAGAGCAGGTAAGTGAAGCACAGGCGGCCTGGAGAAATGCCTCCCTACTCCCTAAGGGAACATTAAACCGTCTGTTTCCGTCGTGATTACGTGGACGACAGCCCAAGTCTGCCACCAGCACTTCGGTCGTTCAGTTACCGAAAACTCACGACTTCTTTTCAGGTATTGGATGGAGAGCGCAGATAATAACCTCGGCATCTTTTCTCTCTAAAAAGATTTAGTCAGCGGCGACGGCAAAGCGTTTCTGCGGAATCACACGAAGTCCCCCGGGCTAAGGAAACAGCACATTGCGTTACTGCCGATAGAACCAGTCGTTAAAGATAAGTACATGCCATATCTTCATGGGCCTCAGCCAACCTTTCGTTTCAATAATACGACAATTAGCGTTAGTGAATCCATAACGCAGCCCATCTGCCGAGGAGACCACACCAAGTCCACTCAGCAAGTTCTGGAAGTAGAGTCTCAGAAGAAAGTTAGACTCGGCCTGTTTACACGGACCGCTACTTTAAAAACAACTTACCAGTAGCTGAACTGGCGCCTACAAATCAAAAGATGATGTGCGGTCGATCCGGGACGTCTCTCGCCGCTTTATGTGTTACTACTTTTTATTTATTTTTACAGGGTTGGTTCTCCCAACAGCGCTTCGTGCTCCCCCTCACCCTGCGCCATGTCGACAGGGAGCTGTGGACGTGACTGCGTCACTGGTTGGGAAAAGCCCGCCCCAAATCCAGTGGGATTGGCACGAGAGTCGCCATGGGCAGTTCTGTGGAGCCAAAGTGAAGCCGGTTTCAGAGTTTCCGAGGAAAGATTTAAGGCTGCAGTTGTAGACGGTTGAGGCGGGCACGTTTTCAGATTCGTCTCATTTATAACTCTTTTATAACTGACACGTGCTCAGATTTGGGGGAAGCCGCTCTGAAAATCCACCTCAAAGTACATGTTGTTAATGTGTTGCTGATTGTTGGTGGGGAAACTGGATAAGTTAAGTGATACTTTATTAATCCCACAAACGGGGAAATTCCACCTCCGCATTCAACCCTTGAAACACCACATACACACTAGTGAATACACACACACACACACACACACACACACACACACACACACACACACACACACATATACACACATATACACACTAGGGGGCAGTGAGAACACTTGCCCAGAACGGTGGGCAGCAGTTGGGGGTTAGGTGTCTTGCTCAAGGACACCTCAGTCATGTGCTGTCGGCCCTGGGGCCCTGGGGCCCTGGGGGGGGGGGCCCTGTGCTGTCGGCCCTGGGGATTGAACCGGCAACCTTCCGGTCACAGGGCCAGTTCCCTAACTTCCAGCCCACGACTGACCCCCAAGATATTCTTCCCACTGACATGCCGGTTATTTAGTGTTTCCTGCGCAGTTCGTTTGTAAGTGGTGAGAAAAGTGCTGAACTTTTGTTGCTTCCAGTCACCTTCAAAGTCGTCAAACTTTGCCTTATTTTATTCAGATAACTGTTGTTAGTTGCAGTGCAGGTTGTAAACTGGCTAAACAAAACCCCATTTCCAGTTGAGGTCTACAGTTCGCTGTGTCTGTGAAGTAAACATGGCGGAGCTCCAACGGTCTGCGGCTGAATAACACATCAGCCAGCAGGCTAATGTTTACTGTGGTAAACTGCTGTAGGTTAAAGCTGTACATTCATGCAGCACAGAGAGCAGCGCTTATTTTAGCTTTCATGAATGTGCAAACAGCATAGCTTTAGCTAATTAGTAATAAATATGCAGGGGTGGTGTGGAGGTTGGACACAAATCATGTACTTGAGTTAAAGTAGAGACCCCCAAGGTAAAATATTACTCCAGTAAAAGTAGAAGTCCTTACTCTAGACCTCCACTTGAGTAAAAGTACTAAAGTATTTGCCTTCAAATGTACTTAAGTATAAAGTAAAAGTACTAAAAGATTAATTATGACTGATGTCCTGTTATCATTTTTATAACAAGACTGGCTTCATGAACTCATTTCAGGTGAAAGTCCTCCAGCGTCTCTCTTGGTAAACCAGTCTTTTAATAGAACGTCATTAATTAGTGACGCTGACGTCTATTAAAATGATCAGAAGCACAAAACACTGAAGGTAAACAGTTTCCATCAGGGAGAACCGAGTGGCTCTGAAATCACTTTTTACACACAAGCAAAGTTTCAGTTTAAGATTAATATTAATTAATATTAATTAATATTAGTTTTCCATTACTGTATTGATCTGTAGGCCTCTATTCATAAACATAAACTAACCGAAACTAATTTACTATAAAATGAAAGTGTTTGTATAAGTTCAGAAAAAAAGAAACACGTCAGTCTCGACTGCATATGTGGACATATTTCTATATTGTGGTCTATTTACACAAAGTTAGGTTAGTTACATCCATCCTACCATTTAGGTAGATGTATGTACTACCAAATGTTTATGCTGCTGTGCTGACGTTGAGCCGTGTGCTTGCATTGGGTTGGTATGACCAACAGGTCAAAACAAACTCAGAATAAAGTGACCGCTGTGGCCTGGCTGGTGTTCTTGCTTTGCGCTTCTTTTTTTTTGGCATGTTACGTTTTTATATACACATAGTCCAAAAGGAACGACAGATTTCTAACAGTCTAGTGGAGTAAAAAGTAAGATATTTGACTTTGAAATGTAGTGGAGTGAAAGTAAAAAGTCGCCCAAAATGGAAATACTTCAGTAAAGTACAGATACATGAAAAAACTACTTAAGTACAGTAATGAATTACATTTACTTAGTTACTGTCCACCACTGGGTTTGAATATTTCAAACTGCCATTTGACACAAAGGCACAAATGTTGTGCTTTAGCACAGGAGTGACGAACTCCACTTGTAGGCCCATATTAAAAATCCCCACCTAAACTGACCATTGTTTATTCAAAATATGCCGAAGCTGCTACTGCAAAATATAGATGCAAAATATAGACTGCAAAATATAAACAATGGTCAGTTTAGGTCATAGCAAATTTTTTTTAAAGAAATGAATACAGAGGCGTTCTCTGGTCCACAGAATTGTTGGGATTTTTAATATGGGCCTTTTAGTGGGGTTCAACACTCCTGTGCTAAAGCACAAGATTTGTGCCTTTGTGTTAAATGGCAGTGTGTGAAAGACCTGTGAAGGAAGAAGCAGTGGCCTGGAATCACCACATTAAACTGTTTATTTTTGGTTAAAAGGCATATTTAACAGTGAGACATCTTTTGTATTGTCAAGCAGGGAATCCTTCTAAGGCATCCTAAACAGTGGAAACGATAACACTCGGTCTGAAAATCAATGCAGCCTATTCTAATTGTTTAGGAACATTACAATCACAGGTAAAAGGTACTGCAAAATATATAATTTAAACGTTTAACAGCATGTTTGAAACATTTTTCAATCAAGTTACCAAAGTTATATAGAGTGTCAACTGAAAACATAGTGATTACACAGCGTCACAACTTCATGCTGCAAGACGACTGTAATAAGGCTGAGGAAGCAAGCACTAGTCAGTTAGTTCAGTAGCAATGCTGTTATAAAAAGCCGGAGCAATGCACTGTCCTATTTTTCTGATGTAAATAATAATGTCTAATATCAATGATGAGCTCAAAATGCTTAAACTTCAAGTTACTCATAAAACACTCCACTTTTATTATAGAACTTGATTAGCGTGCACACAATTTTACATTTTATATCCTACATACATAGAACTACTTTCCAGTGCACTAGTACATATGACATCTTTCATCCTTCAATGAACTCAAAGCTCTAGACTACTGAATTGCCCTTAAGGGATTTTTCCACCTTCACCGTGTTGGGGTCACATTCTAGCATCTCTCTTATCCATTCATCATCCAGCGCTCCCTCAATGAACTCCTCCAGACTGATGATGGCTGTGGAGATGGAGGAAAAGCACAAATAGGTTCTGCTTTCTCATTAATTGAGATAAGTTGTCACTTAGAGCTACCACATTCACATTCACCCTATGGGTGTCATGCAATGCAATGCCAGTGTAAGCCCAACAAATTGAGTTAAATTTCATTAAGGGCAATAATTCTGTACCCCTCCACATCACCTTACCATTGTTGTCTTTGTCCAGTCGTACGAATATCCTGTTGGTGCATTCCTCAGCAGTCAGTGAATTAGGTTTGGTCAGGGAGGCTGCAACACTCATCTTGTACACAGCCTGACAACAAGCAGGACATGTTGGCAAAGTAGGTCTCTGTTGCCCTCTAACGGAGTACGGAGGTAGTGAAAACCTCTTTTGCATGAATAAGAAAACTGAAGCATCTAATTGTTGAAACATCGGTGCCAAGTGAGAAGTCACTGTGATTCCAGTGTTCACCTGTTTTCTTCATACAAAGCAAACATAGACTGACACAATACAATATGCTATATGTCCAAAGTTTGTAGACAGAAACTAATAAGGAGCTTGTCCCACATTTACTGCCGTAACAGCCTCTACTCTCCTGGAATGGCTTTGCACAAGCCTTTGCATTTGGCCACACGAGCATTAGTCAGGTCAGGTACAAATGTTGGATGACTAGAATTCTCAATTAGAAGGAGTGTCTGAACAAGTGATTTTTAAAACAGTCACCTTATTATACGTTGAGCACACATGCTGAACAAGGGCCCCACCTGCATGATCTCAAGCATTTCTGATCGTGTTATGGCTCCATCCTTGTCCTTGTCATAGAGCCGGAATGACCATCGTAATTTCTCTACTGATGAGCCTTCTATCAGCATACTGATGGCTGTCGCATACTCTCGGAAGTCAACAACTCCATCCTGTAAAGTAATAAACCAACATTTACCATTGTCTACAACCAAGTGTGATTCTCAATGCTAAAACACAAAGACCTTTTCGTAAGGCATTTCGTGTCAGTTATTTTTCCTAACAAGTTGAGCACCTTACTAATACTGGGTTTTTGCTCTCAAAATTCCCTCATTTGTTCTTGGTATGAATTCCACAAGATGTTGGAAACACTCCTTTGACATTCTGGTCCATGTTGACATGATTGCATCATGCAATGCTGGTAGATTTTTTTCAGGAGCACTTTCATGCTGTGAATCTTGTGTTTACCACATCCCAAAGGGGTTCTGTTAGATTCAGATCCAGTGAATGGGAAGGTCGCTGAAGAAAAATTAAATCATTGTCATTTTCATGAAAAGTTTGAGACTTTTGCTTTGTGACATGGTGCATTACCATACTGGAAGTAGCCATTATAATATGTTTGAATTGTGGCCATGAAGGGATCAATGATGGACAAAGCACACAAATCATGTACTTCAGTTAAAGTAGAGATACCCAAAAATTTTACTCCAGTAAAAGTAGAAGTTCCTCCCTTTGGACCTCCACTCGAGTACAAAAGTATTTGCCTTCAAATGTACTTAAGTATCAAAAGTAAAAGTACTAATAGATTCATTATGACTTTAATGTCCTATTATCATTTTTATAACAAGACTGGCTTCATGAACTCATTTCAGGTAAGCGTCCTCCAGCGTTTCTCTTGGTAAACCAGTCTTTTAATAGAACGTCATTAATTAGTGGCGCTGACATCTATTAAAATGATCATAAGCACAAAACACTGAAGGTAAACAGTTTCCATCAGGGAGAACCGAGTGGCTCTGAAATCACTTTTTACACACAAGCAAAGTGTCAGTTTAATATTTATTTGCAATTTAGTTACAAGTTTAAGTTTAATATAAAAACTTGTTTTAAACACAGGTTCACAAATGATTTTTCCTTTACTGTATTGATCTGTAGGTCTCAGTTCATAAGCATAAACTAGCAAAAACAAATTTCCTATGAAATGAAAACAGTGTGTATAAATTCGGAAAAAAGCCGCGTCAGTCACAACTGCATATGTGGACATACACAAAGTTAGCTTAGTTCCATCATTTATGTTGAACAGACTCTCACAAAGTTTTACGCTGCTGCGCTGACGTTGAACTGTGTGCTGCACTGGGTCGGTATGACCAACAGGTCAAAACCAGCTCTAAACAAAGTGACCGCTGTGCCCTGATTGGTTCTCTGGCTTTGCGCTTCTGTCGTTTCGACATGTAATGTTTTTATACACACAGAAACCAAAAGGAACGACAGATTTCTCAAAATGTAGTGGCACTGTAAAAAGTAAGATATTAGACTCTGAAATGTAGTGGAGTGAAAGTAAAAAGTCGCCCAAAATGGAAATACTTAAGTAAAGTACAGATACACGAAAAAACTACTTAAGTACAGTAATGAATTACATTTATGTAGTTACTGTCCACCACTGGAAGGGATGCAGTAACAAAATACTTAAATAGGCTGTGGCATTCAAGCAATGACTGATTGATATTAAAAGGCCCAAAGTATGCCAAGAAAACATTTGCACACAATTACACCAATGTGGTCTTCTATTGTAGCCCAGCTGCCTTGAGGTTCGATGTATTGTGCATCCTGAGATGTTTTTCTACCCACTACAACTGTAGAGTCAAGATTAGTAGTCTCCTTTCTCTCAGCTCAAACCATTCACTGTCTGGCCATTCACTGTTGACCTCCCTCAGGAGGAGGGTAGGAGTTTCTACCCACAGAACTGCCGTCATTGGATGTTTTTTCGTTATCGCACTATTCTGACCCTAGAGACTGTTTTGTGTGAAAATCCCAGGAGATCAGCAGATAGAAATACTTAAATATTTCAGCTGAGATAAAATTGTATGCCCTTTCTGATGGTCTGCAACATGATTGGCTGATTAGAAAATAGCATTTCTAAAGTACAGTGAATATATATTCAGGGAATACGAGGGAGGTTCAGTACTTTTGGTCAAGGAGCGTAATTGTAACATATTCAGTTGTCTTTATTTTAAGCCTGCGGTGGTAAACTGCAGTCCTGGATGGTTGTTGTCCAGCACAACTATGCATTCAACTCAGTAGTTAATTTTCTTAGCTGATGTGTTAAAAGCAGGAAAATCGCCAAACTGTGCTGGACGTGGGTCTCCCAGGAGAAGAGTTTACAGTTTACCACCACTGTTTTAAGTGTAAGACCTGTTTTGACTGCAGGATTTTTATTTTACTATTCTGTTTAAAAAGTTAAGTTCTGAAAAGGTCCAATGTGCACCTTTCCACTGGAAAAGTGAATGCAGTATGTCTTGAAAACTCAAAGACACACATATGAACACGAAAACATTGTTGCACCTTGGGAGGACAAAAAAGTGCTCTTTACTGACAGTATATATATTTTCTGACAGTGTATACCTACCATATATATACCATATATACCTACACTATTGTGCAAAAGTCAGAGACTGCCCTTTCTAGTCAAAACAAACATTACATTATTCATTTCTCAATGAAAGGATAAAATAGCAGAAAACATATGTTTAACACAAAATTACACAAAAAGCTCAACAGCTAAATATTTTCAGTCACTGCTTCCATTGGTTTCCAGAGTCTAGCTTTCGATTTACAGGGATATTTTTCCACGCCTCCAAAGTTCAGCCTTAGAAGTTGGTTGCGTTTTCCGCCTCTCACAATTCCTGTAATTCCAAACACATTCAGCGATGGTAAGGTTTGGACTCTGGATTGGTCAATCCATTGGTTTGAAAACACCAGCAGCTTTTGTCTGATTTGCAAATTTCCTTCCTTCTTTGTCTGTTTCCTTTTCTCAGTAACGGCTTCTTGGCAGCTACAGTGGGGAGAACAAGTATTTGATACACTGCTGATTTTTCAGGTTTTCCCACTTGCAAAGCATGTAGAAGACTAATTTTTATCATAGGTACTCTTCAACTGTGAGTGATGGAATCTAAAACAAAAATCCAGAAAAATACATTGTATGATTTTTAAATAATTAATTTCCATTTTATTGTGTGAAATAAGTATTTGATCATCTATCAACCAGTAAGAATTTTGGCTCTCACAGACATGTTACTTCTTCTTTAAGAAGCCCTCCTGTTCTCCACTCATTCTCTGTATTAACTGCACCTGTTTGAACTCGTTACCTGTATAAAAGACACCTGTCCACACACTCAATCAGTCAGACTCCAGCATCTCCACAATGCCCAAGACCAGAGAGCTGTGTAAGGACATCAGGGATAAAATTGTAGACCTGCACAAGGCTGGGATGGGCTACAGGACAATAGGCAAGCAGCTTGGTGAGAAGGCAACAACTGTTGGTGCAATTATTAGAAAATGGAAGAAATGCAAAATAACAGAAAATCTCCCATCAATGATCTTGAGGAAGGTGAGGAATGAGCCCAGAACTACACGGCAGGACCTGGTCAATGACCTGAATAGAGCTGGGACCACAGTCTCAAAGAAAACAATCAGTAACACTCTACGCCGTCAAGGATTAAAATCCTGCAGTGCACGCAAGGTGCCCTTCCTCAAGCCAACACATGTCAAAGCCCGTCTGAAGTTTGCAAATGACCATCTGAATGATCCAGAGGAGGAATGGGAGAAGGTCATGTGGTCTGATGAGACAAAAATAGAACTTTTTCGTTTAAACTCCACTCGTCATGTTTGGAGGAAGAAGAATGATGAGTACAACCCCAAGAACACCATCCCAACCCTGAAGCATGGCGGTGGAAACATCATTCTTTGGGGATGCTTTTCTGCAAAGGGGACAGGACGACTGCACCGTATTGTGGGAAGGATGGATGGGGCCATGTATCGTGAGATTTTGGCCAACAACCTCCTTCCCTCAGTAAGAGCACTGAAGATGGGTCGTGGCTGAGTCTTCCAGCATGATAACGACCCAAAACACACAGCCAGGGCAACTAAAGAGTGGCTCCGTAGGAAACATCTTAAGGTCCTGGAGTGGCCTAGCCAGTCTCCAGACCTGAATCCAATAGAAAATCTTTGGAGGGAGCTTAAAGTCTGTGTGGCCCAGCGACAGCCACGAAACCTGAAGGCTCTGGAGGAGATCTGTATGGAGGAGTGGGCCAAAATCCCTGCTGCAGTGTGTGCAAACCTTGTCAAGAACTACAGGAAACGTCTCATCTCTGTAATTGCAAACAAAGGTTTCTGTACCAAATATTAAGTTTCTTTTTCTGGTGTATCAAATACTTATTTCACACAATAAAATGGAAATTAATTATTTAAAAATCATACAATGTATTTTTCTGGATTTTTGTTTTAGATTCCATCACTCACAGTTGAAGAGTACCTATGATAAAAATTACAGTCTTCTACATGCTTTGCAAGTGGGAAAACCTGAAAAATCAGCAGTGTATCAAATACTTGTTCTCCCCACTGTACATATCCTTTCAGACGTATAGTGTTGAATTGTCTTCTCACAGTGAACAGACTAGGGATTGTTTTCAGACCTGAAGCAGATCTCCCCGCTCTCTCAAAGATGAAAGCTTTAAGTACTTTTCATCCGATGGTGACAGTTTTGTGGTCTACCAGGTCTTGTGTGATTGTTAGTAATCTCAATTTCTCTGGACCTTATAATGATTTTTTTTAAACTCCAGGTCTGGAAAATGCTGTTTTTTTCCTCTTATTTTCCTTTGACTTATGCTTCCTTATGCAAGTGAATTATCTGACATCACTTAAGAAATATCTCTTCATGACTGTTTTGACTGGAAATTATATAAATAAGGGGTGGACTCTGACTTTGAGTGTATATAGAAAATTAAAGACAATTAATACAGCCAAGTCCCACCATACCTCGTTGTTGTCCAGTGTGCGGAATATCTGCTCTGCGTATTCTGCAGACTCTGTTCCGACAGTTCCATTGCAGAAATGGCGTCTGAATTCATGGAGAGTGATCAGGCCGCTGGGGCACTCGTTTAAGAACTTCCTACCAGACAAGAGAGAAATCAGCACAATCCAAAATTCCCCCCTTTATGGTGGTATACTATTAAGTCTGAATTTGGTCCCATTAATCCACTCAACATTTTAATATAAAGCCATAAACCAATTTGCTACCATTAATTTGACGCGGCTACATATAGTAGGGGAAATGATGGTCAGAACGCTGAAAAGGTTTTGGATCTGTTCATCACATCTACCCAGATTAATTAAGCACGGACATCAAGCATTCGCAAAAAGCCTTGATGTTTTCTAAGTGAAAATAAGTTTCACATCCTTTACAGAGAACACACTGGTGCACATTGTAATGCACAATTACTGTTTATTTTTTTTATTTAACATATTGTGAAAAAATGAAGCGTAACATTTTGTCAATTCAAGTAAGTGGGGATTTTATATTTTTTTATGGATGTTTCTTCCACATTTTATAAGAAAATGAACTAAAAATGTAATTAACAGTGTTCAAACATTTGAGATATTGAGAAGTATAATATTTTTGTGTCATTTGTTTAACTGGGTTCTCTTTATCTACTTTTAGGACTTGTGTGAAAATCTGATGATGTTTTAGGTCATATTTATGCAGAAATATAGAAAATTCTAAAGGGTTCACAAACTTTCAAACACCACTGTGTGTATATATATATATATATATATATATATATATATATATATATATATATGCACACACACACACACACACACACACACACACACATATATATATATATATATATATATATATGTATACATATATACATATAGCAATTATGACTGAAAACATGTAGGATAGGATGAAATGAAAAGCAAAGACTCATTTGTAATATTCATGTGGTCAGAACCATAAAAAGATAATCAATTATTTCTAAGAACTAAATGCCCATAAGCCAGAAGTCATCAGCGTGTAAATAAGTAAACCATAAAACTACAACATGTAAAGTACAGTTCATGCAAACATAAAATACGTCTGTGAATCAAACGCCGATGAATATCTAACCTTACCTAAACCACTCATAGAGCTGTGTGACGTAAGTGCATCCGCTTCTGCTGGGCAAGGTTGCAGTCTGTCCCATCCTCAACTGTTTTCCTCTGTAAAGTAGACAGTGACACATTTATACCCCAGCCCTGCTTACTTCTCTCGAGCTTAATCACTCTTACAAGTGCTATCCTGCATCTGTGAAATTAGGCAAAAGTAATCTCCCAGCAGGGGGCAACAGGCAGGTTGGGGCGATGCAAATGTAATTACTTCAAGAACAGCTCCTCTCAAGGGTGCGTGGGCTGTGAAGTGTTTTGTGGTACCCCATTCCTCCCCTACACCAACATTAATGAGCGCTGTGAGCAGTAATTGGAACACTAAGTTTTTCTCTGTGACTATGTGGGAGATGTGCACCCACGTGCGCATCACCATGTTCATGTAACCCTGTGACCCAGTTAAGAATACACTTTAGACACCTGCAGCAGTACAGATGCATGTAGATGTACACGTGATCTGATTAAGTAGCAACACTAGCCTGTGGTTTTCTCAGCCAGCTTTATGCTCCGACTTATCATCTAACAACAATACAGTAATGACTACCCTAATTTAGAGAAAGGAAAGGCTGATTTATGTGGTTATGTGTTCCTGTAAGTATGTTTTTCAGTGCTTTCATCTGAGAATGAAAAGCCCATTTCATGGAAAACTAAGATTTCCTTACTTTTTTATATAACTAAGACTATTTGCTGTAGTATTTATATGGTTTTATAGTTTCAAACCACACTGTTCACACCTCACCCCAAGCATAAGGGTCATTCTACAGAAATGTTCATTTTTGTGTTACAGATATATACACTAAAAAAAAAAAAAACATAGTAGGGTTACAATATTTTTTACAAATTTTTTTACACAAAAAAACAGTAACTTATTTTAACAATGACACATTCTTCAGCCATCAATTTAGCAATTTTGGTTTTTAAGTCAATTATCTAATATTTCAAACACCACAGAAGTGCTCATGTCCACAGTCATGTGTAAAGGGTGAGGCCATATTTTGAATGACTATGTAATATATAAAAACAAATACCAAATAGTTCAAGTTCAAAGTGTTTATTGTCATATGTACAGAGGAAACAGGTTTCCTTATATACAATGAAAAGCTTACTTTGCTCCTCGCTAAGAATGCCAGATATAACATTAAAAATACAAAAGAGTATATATACAACCATATATATTAATCAAGAAACAGTGCAATGTATAAATTACAGTGGTATGGATGGATAGTGCTGTGCCTTGCCGGGAACATGATTATCTGCAGCAGAAATGAGTGGTAAAGTGCAATAGTGCAATTGTAAACATGTGCTACAGTTAAAGTGGCAGTAGGTGCAGGTTATTCCTGAGGAAAGAGTTCTTTACCAGTGGGGTACACATCACACGTCTGTACCTAAGTCTGGCAGACCGAAGTGGGAATAGTTATTTCAGGTTCAGAACTCTGATTGCGGTGGGGAAGAAGGAGTTCTTTAGTCTGGAGGTCTTGCACATCATGCTCCTATACCTCCGGCCTGAGGGCAGAGGTTTGAACAGACCGTGCTGGGGGTGGGTGGGGTCTTTGATGATGGAGGCAGCTTTCCTTTGGACTCTATGGTTGTAAATGTTCTGCAGAGAGTGCAGTGGAGAATTGGTGATCTTCTCTGCAGTCTTCACCACTCTCTGTAGGCATTGACGATCCATCACAGTCAAGCTGCCGTACCACACGGTGATGCAGCTGGTCAGGAGGCTCTCAATGACGCAGTTGTAGAAGTTGCTGAGGATCACCGGAGACATCCCAAACCTCCTCAGCCTCCTCAGGAAGTACAGCCGCTGTTGAGCCTTTCTAGCTGCTTGGTGTTCAGTGACCATGTGAGGTCTTCACTGATGTGGACACCCAGGTATTTAAAGCTGCTCACCCTTTCCACCTCGAGCTCCCGGATGAAAAGTGGCCGATGAGGTCTCCTCTCCTTCCTCATGTCCACTATCAGCTCCTTTGTCTTGTCCGTGTTGAGGATGAGGTTGTTGTCATCACACCATGACACCAGTCTGGTCACCTCCCTTCTGTAGGCTGCTTCATCTCCACCAGTGATATGTCCTATCACTGCTGTGCCGTCAGCAAACTTCAGGATGATGTTGTCCCTGTGGGAGGCGACACAGTCATGGGTGAACAGGGTGTAGAGAATAGGGCTGAGGACGCAGCCCTGTGGAGTGCCGATGTAGGTGGTGATGCTGGCTTAAGTCCTGTTGCTGATCCTGACATATAATAAATAAATAAATAAATAAATAATATATAATAATAATAAATAATAATAAAAATAAATAATAATAAATAATAAATAAATAAATATTTTTAAATAAAAATATTTATTAAAAATAAACAAATAAATCAATAAATAAATAATAAATAAATATTATACAATATATTATGAAAACTGTTGTCCCCAGGAGTCGTGTCACTGGTGTTACCGCGTATCAAAAAACTCTTATTTTGAACTAAAATCATACTGATGACATCACCTGACTTTCTTTTACCTATATTCTGAAGATCTATTTAAAAAAGCACACGGTGAGTCCACTGTGTCTTTTCAGTTCTCACAGATTTCCTCATTTAGCTCATGATTTCATATGAAGCTTTTAGTTGAAGTCACAGGTTTAACTTACTTACTCACAGGTAATTGTGAAAAAATACAACACAAATGGATTAAATTATATATTTTAGTGGATAATTAGTGGACTCACTCTACCGAAATGCACCACAGAGCGCCACAGGAGGTCATTCTTACCTGTGGCCATCAAACTCTATAACTCCTCCCTCAGTGTGTGATTCACAAACTCAATACGAAACTGTTCATATGTGCAATAATAACAATTGTGTGTGCAATAACTCAGAGGGACACTAACTTCATTTAAATAATTGTACCTGCTTTATACCTGATGTTTCACATTACTATCACAATCACCGCCACCTTACTATATTCTTAAGTACTTAAATCTGGTGTACATACTGTAAATTTCTCTATATTGTCTTAAATTATTAGTAAAGTGTTTATTTTTACATAAATGGCTGCAACTGTAACAACTGCAATTTCCCCCTGGGATCAATAAAGGAAACTGAATCTGAATCTGAATATTCCATGACTCATAACATGTGGTTTGATGCTCTGTAGTAGCCATTTTGTAAAATGCATTTTTCATTTAAAATGTCACTGGTGTTTCCTTCCTTATGTGTAACGCCATTGAAGATTAGTAACACCAGTGAAACTTATGGATAGCTAGAAAATTGGATGTTTCTGAAAATGGATCTTTGAATTCAGAAATGCAAGAATTTGGCCACCCCTGGTCAAATGATATAACATTGATATATATGGAATGAATATTGGTTTTATATATATATATATACACAATGAACACTTATATATATGGAATGAACATTGATATATACTGAATGAAAGTTCCTGTTGAAGGGTTGAGGATGGCCAACAAAATATGTACATCAATAAATGGCCATTAAAAAAACTACAGGTTGAGCTTAAAGGAAGGGAATTCTGATAAAGTGACCAGCTCTGAGCTGGACATAAAATAATACAGTTAATGTATAACATGCAATGTCACTAAAGAACAACATAAACAGCCTGTTTAGCGAGAGTGTGTGTGTGGGAGGGGGTGTCAATGCTACAACACCCTCAACCCCAAAAGTCCCTCTCTGTGCGAAAAAAAAACAGTTGATGTTATTTTTATTTTTGAATTACACTGCTCAAAAAAAGGGAACACTCAAATAACACATCCTAGATCTGAGTGAATGAAATATTCTTATTGAATACTTTGTTCTGTCGAATGTACCGACAACAAAATCACACAAAACTCATCAATGGAAATCAAATTTATTAACCAATGGAGGCCTGGATTTGGAGTCACACACAAAATTAAAGTGGAAAAACACACGACAGGCTGATCCAACTTTGATGTTATGTCCTTAAAACAAGTCAAAATGAGGCTCAGTATTGTGTGTGGCCTCCACGTGCCTGTATGACCTCCCTACAACGCCTGGGCATGCTCCTGATGAGGTGGCGGATGGTGTCCCAACTCCTGGACAGTCTGTGGTGCGACGTGGCGTTGGTGGATGGAGCGAGACATGATGTCCCAGATGTGCTCAATTGGATTCAGGTCTGGGGAACGGGTGGGCCAGTCCATAGCTTCAATGCCTTCATCTTGCAGGAACTGCTGACACACTCCAGCCACATGAGGTCTAGCATTGTCCTGCATTAGGAGGAACCCAGGGCTAACCGCACCAGCATATGGTCTCGCAAGGGGTCTGAGGATCTCATCTCAGTACCTAATGGCAGTCAGGCTACCTCTGGCGAGCACATGGAGGGCTGTGCGGCCCTCCAAAGAAATGCCACCCCACACCATTACTGAGCCACTGCCAAACCGGTCATGCTGAAGGATGTTGCAGGCAGCAGATCGCTCTCCACGGCGTCTCCAGACTCTGTCACGTGTGCTCAGTGTGCTCAGTATGAACCTGCTTTCATTTGTGAAGAGCATGGCCTGTCTCCTGGTAGCGCCTCCAGGCTCTGGACACTACGCTGACAGACACAGCAAACCTTCTTGCCACAGCTCGCATTGATGTGCCAGCCTGGATGAGCTGCACTACCTGAGCCACTTGTGTGGGTTGTTGAGTCCGTCTCCTGCTACCACGAGTGTGAAAGCACCACCAACATTCAAAAGTGACTAAAACATCAGCCAGAAAGCAGAAAGGTACTGAGAAGTGGTCTGTGGTCCCCACCTGCAGAACCACTCCTTTATTGAGTGTGTCTTGCTAATCGCCAGTAATCTCCACCTGTTGTCTGTTCCATTTGCACAACAGCTGTGAAATTGCTTGTCAATCAGTGTTGCTTCCTAAGTGGACAGTTTGATTTCACAGAAGTTTGATTTACTTGGAGTTATATTGTGTTGTTTAAGTGTTCCCTTTATTTTTTTTGAGCAGTATATATATATATACACACACACACACACACACACACACACACACACACACACATACACACACAGGGGGAAAAAAAGTATATAGTCAGTCACCAATTGTGCAAGTTCTCCCACTTAAAAAGATGAGAGGCCTGACATCATAGGTAGACCTCAACTATGAGAGACAAAATGAGGAAAAGAAATTTTTAGAAATTCACATTTTCTGATTTTTAAAGAATTTATTTGCAAATAATGGTGGAAAATAAGTATTTGGTCAATAACAAAAGTTCATCTCAATACTTTGTTGGCAATGACAGAGGTCAAACATTTTCTGTAAGTCTTTACAAGGTTGGCACACGCCGCTGGTGGTATGCTGGCCCATTCCTCCATGCAGAGCAGTGATGTTTTGGGGCTGTCGGCGGGCAACACAGACTTTCAACTCCCTCCAAAGGTTTTCTATGGGGTTGAGATCTGGAGACTGGCTAGGCCACTCCAGGACCTTGAAATGCTTCTTACGAAGCCACTCCTTTGTTGCCCTGGCAGTGTGCTTGGTATCATTGTCATGCTGAAAGACCCAGCCACGTTTCATCTTCAATGCCCTTGCTGATGGAAAGAGGTTTGCACTCAATCTCACAATTCATGGCCCCATTCATTCTTTCATGTACACGGACCAGTCGTCCTGGTCCCTTTGCAGAGAAACAGCCCCAAAGCATGATGTTGCCACCCCCATGCTTCACAGTTGGCATGGTGTTCTTTGGATGCAACTCAGCATTCACTCTCCTCCAAACACGACGAGTTGTGTTTGTACCAAACAGTTCTACTTTGGTTTCATCTGACCACATGACATTCTCCCAATACTCTTCCAGAACATCCAAATGCTCTCTTGCAAACTTCAGATGTGCTTGTCTGAAGTTTGAAGTGCCCGTCTGGCACTGCAAGATCTGAGTCCCTGGCGGCGTAGTGTGTTAGTGACAGTAGCCTTTGTAATGTTGGTCCCAGCTTTCTGTAGGTCATTCACTAGGTCCCCCCATGTGGTTCTGGGATTTCTGCTCACCGTTCTTGTGATCATTTTGACCCCACGGGCTGAGATCTTGCGTGGAGCCCCTGATCGAGGGAGATTAGCAGTGGTCTTGTAGGTCTTCCATTTTCTGATTATTGCTCCCACAGTAGATTTCTTCACACCAAGTTGCTTGCCTATTGCAGATTCAGTCTTCCCGGCCTGGTGCAGGTCTACAGTCTTGTTTCTGGTGTCCTTCAACAGCTCTTTGGTCTTCACCATAGTGGAGTTTGAAGTGTGACTGTTTGAGGTTGTGGGCAGGTGTCTTTTATACAGATAACGAGGTCAAACAGGTGCCATTAATACAGGTAATGAGTGGAGGACAAAGAAGCCTCTTAAAGAAGTTACAGGTCTGTGACAGCCAGAAATCTTGCTTGTTTGTAGGTGACCAAATACTTATTTTCCACCATTATTTGCAAATAAATTCTTTAAAAATCAGACAATGTGATTTTCTGATTTTTTTCCCCCCTCATTTTGTCTCTCATAGTTGAGGTCTACCCCTGCTGTCAATTACAGGCCTCTCTTAAATGGCACAGTAACCAAAACAGCCTGTTTAATTTTAAGAGATATAGAAGGGCTTGAAAATGGTCATGTAGAAATTGTGGCTGTTTTTGACATGAAGCCTCTGATCTAAGCAGGTTTTTTTTAATTGGTCTCTTTAGTAGATGTGCCATGTAAATTTGACTTTTCTTTTGTTTTCACACCCTTGCCACCTCTTCAGCTTCAGAGTGTAGCCGAGTTAAAAACTGCATGCATGTCAAAGACAATCAGAACGTAAATGAAACTAATGTTTATTTAAGAATCTTTTTACAGGATAGCTCGGAGAGAGACAGCTTCGCTGCCATGAACCAGACCTGTTGACAGCAGCAGCGATGGTGTCATACACTTAAGTGCTTTATAATATAACGGGAAGGAGGATGAAAAAAAAATACAGAGGAGGCTGTGTGGAACTGGCATCGATGAAGTCCCCCTGTTTTCCAACAGCCTCTGCCAAAGGCTTAGACAGAGTGCATGCAGGACGGTGGCCTGCTCATGTCCAACCCACATTCCCCTCACAAGCAGTTCATGGAAGGGAGGAACTGTGGAAACCGCAAATGTAGAAGAAGTCCCCAGTGGATGAACAGTCTACAGTCCACACTAACCACCACTCTCCAAGACAAAAGGAGAAGAAAGAAAAAAACAAAATGACAAAATCCCAGTCTGTCTCATAAGGCAAACAACACCTTTATCTACCACTAACAAAAAAGTAGAAAAAAGCTAAATTAACAGGTACACAAAAAGGCGGCATGCATGGATATCACTGGAAGAAAAGGGAACAAAAAAAAACAAACAAACAAACAAAAAAAAAAAAAACACTAGCATATTTCTATGCAGGCTATTTCAAGATATCTGAAACTGGGGCTAAAAGCAGTAGAAGATAAGGTCTGTGGTTCTAACCTAAGTACAGTACTCAATTTTTGCTTAGTGCCACTGCAGCAGATGACACATATAGTACATACGCACACTGAAAAACAGTGACATTGTGCCAGGGCATGAATGCACACAGTACATAGATTCTAAAGTAAAACAATAACTCAAAGACAGACAATTAATGATTTTTTTTTTGCCTCTCATAGTTATGGCACATGTGTCACAGCTCACTGCTTGTTCGTATGGGTGGAGAGAGCAGCTGTTCCTGTGCTTAAGGCCCCAGCTGACCAATCTAAGCCCTCATTGGCCATCATACCAGGCTGCCAATTGGCTAGTACTCCAAACCGTTAACATGGTATGGAAAATTTGCCTACCCTCTTAGAAACAGATGGTTTCTCAAGGGTTCTTCAACAAAAAAAGGTTATAATGAATACATAAAGAATCTTTTGCTTGATTAAAGTGTTCTTTGCTCACCTTAAAGGGTTCTTCAGCCTGATAGAGGATGTGCTGTAAATGGTTCTATTCAGAGCCTTTTTGACAAGGATTCTATATAGGACCAAAGGGTTCTTCTATTTTTACAAAGTGAAGCTTGTAACAATGGAAGCACCCTTTTAGGTGCTATGTAGAAGAAAAAGGTTCTAAATAGAACCATATAAAAGACATTCTCCATCAACCTGAGGAACCCTTTAAGCATGCAACGGGCTCTATGTAAGACAATTTTCTTTTTTAAAGAACCCTTGAAGAACAATTTTTTTTTTTTTTTTTTTTTTTAAGTGTGTAGTCACAACAGCACTTACAAATGATCCCATGAAATACCAAGCAGGTTTAATGGAAATGCCCTTCCTAAATACTCTCCAGTCCATGTGTTTGGTAAAGCGACGCATGGGGAAGAGAGGGACTGTGGTCAAGCTCAATCATGTCTCAAACAGGCAGGTGGAGCTTCTGGACACATTGGTGGGAAAACATACACGGGAGTCTCGTGGAACTGAGGATGGGACCCTCCTCCCTTCAAGTAGTAGTCTGGATAGCATTTGAAATGATCAACATGAACAAGCACATTTACCAAAACCTCTTCAAAACAAACACACCAATGATACAGAATTACAGGAGATTATTCTAGTACATTAAAGATACACTGCAGCAGAGAACCTGAATTATCCTGTCACTCAAAATGACTTTGGTATGTCAGTAAGAGTCAAACACATGCCAGCGAATAAGGCCATTAGACGCCAACATGTTTTTTTTTTTTAAAACTCAACAGTGCAACTGTGTTGCTGCCAGTTGAGGGAAAGTGAAGTGGGGAAGTGGGGAAAACAGGTCTGTTGCAGAGAGGTCACTATTAATACTTGGAAAAGAGTTTTTAAATTATGTTTCTACCGAACCACAATTGATGGCAGCCAAACTTGGCTAATTACTATTATTTTGCTAGTCAGATATTGCATGTAGGCCATAGCTTAGTCTGTGGAAGGCTCTTACTGATTGTGCGTACTTAGTTGAAAGACTCTGAGCACAGTCACAGCATAGACGTCAGAAATGATCAGTATCCTAATGGGAGCTAATCGGGCAAAGATTAAAAGCATTGAGGATGGAGCTATAGAACAGAGTTCTATTTGAAGTACAAATCTAATGTCTAATGTGCAAATCTAAAGTCTGGTTCTAAAGTAGGATTTTTCCTTTTCCTGTAATCATTTGGAGGCTTTCTTCCTCATTATATATACACACACTACTCACAAAAAGTTAGGGATATTTGGCTTTCGGGTGAAATTTCAGGATGAAACCAAAATGCACTCTAACCTTTACACGTGAACTTAATGTGGCCCTCTCTATACTTCTGAATGCACATGCCCAACTGTTCAATGTTTCAGTACTTTTTGCACAACTTGCAGTGTGGGCAGGTGTGTCTAGTCAATACAGAAATGCCCTACACTTGTGAATGTTACAGTGACAAGCCCATACTACCGAATAACATCATTAATCCAGTCACTGTGCCTCTGCATGAACAACACAGGCCTCATTTCATCTTCTTGGACGACAGTGCTCCAGCTCATCGAGGTCACATCATTAGGGAACATCTGCTGGAGACTGGTGTACCTCAAATGGTCTCTCCAGACCTCAATCCCATAGAAAACCTACGGGATCAGCTGAGTCGCCATGTAGAGGCTCATAACTCTGTACCCCAGAACCTCAATGACCTGAGGGCCGCCCTTCAAGAAGAATGGGATGCAATGCCTCAGCAGACAATGAGTCGACTTGTGAACAGTCATTGTCAAGCTGTAACTGATGCTCAAGTGCACATGACGAGTTGTTAAGACATTGACATTTTTTGTTGGGGTATACCCATCACTGTTGTTGGCTTTTATTTCAATAAATTGTTTGAGATGAGGAAATCACCACTGCATGCTTCTACTTAAATGCCCTACTTTCATGATATATCACTGTAGCGTGAACTTTTTACTTTTTCCATAAATTTCATCCGAAAGCCAAATATCCCTAACTTTTTGTGAGTAGTGTATGTGTCTGTGTGTATATTAATTCTGGTATTTGTTCACAAAAAATACATACTGTACTGCCAACAGAAAGCATTCTAATTTGCAGTAAGACTTGTACATAATGGATGGCAAAGGGTTTCCCATTCAGTTGCTCCCTGAGTGTTCTGGACTGATTTTAATGATTTTTAGCCTTCTCCACTGCTTTTCTCCTATTGTTTATCCGTGTTCTGAAAGAGACCTTCATGGTATGGCATTCAATCACTCAGCTTAGACCTCATTCACTAACTTTTAAAAACACCACTGAATGCAGATCTGCAAGTATAAACCAAGGTCAAATAAAACAAAAGTTCACAGATTTTGAGACCAAAGGAGGTGGGGGGTGGTATTCAGACCCCAATGCCAATTCAGAAGTCCCTGCAAAGTCCTTCTATTTGACAAATGACCACAAGCCTGCCTCTTCATCCCCATGTTGTTCTGGTTCAGCACTCAAACAAACTCTTTCTGCTTACAAGAGCAATAACTGTCAGGCTTCCCTTGACTCCTTAAAGATGTAGGGATCCTGTTAAAAATTTTCAGTGCGGTTTTGCCTTAAAAAGCTCCATACATAGTTCAAGTGAAGAACATCTAAGGACATTACAAAAAAAGTCCCTTCATCCACTGAAGAACAGTGGACCATTTGGGTACTTGCTTTATGGCTTGGCTGAAGCATGCTTTTCTCAGCACAGGAGAGTGGGGCTAACAACTGTCCCTCAACCTGCGTCCTCAGAGAAGAGAAATGCACAGCGGACCAATAAAATCTGGTCTTGTTGCTTAAGGTACTCAGCTTCCTCAAGCAGACCCTTGCTCATCATCCAGCTGGAAGATAGACAGAGAATAAGAAAAAAGGATAAGTGTTTGGAGGTGTCCTTTTCTGTGGATCCCATTCACTTCCACTGAGGAATCATCGGAGGACTTGCTGTATCTTTCACAAGAGCATAAATTAAAAATGTCTAGGAGCCAGAGAATGTAGATGATCTGCCAGCAATGGAAGGTTTGTTTTAAAAACAAAAGACCATCATGAAATAAAAAGTTTCCAAAAAAAAAAAAAAAAAAAAAAAGAAATACGAAAAATAGAAAGACATTGGAGCCGTGAGGTTAGAGAGACCAGTGCATCTCGTCAAAGTCCACAGCCTCGCCCAAGTTGGCGTCAGTCTCAAGCAGGCTCATTATGACGGCCATTGCAGCTTCGTCACTGCTCAGGCTTCCCAGCCCTGGAACCCCCTCAAGATCCAACTGAGAGCTTCCCTCTGCAGATACGACAAAAATAAAGAAATATATGTCTTTTAAAGTTACAAAAACAAATAGTGAGCTAATGGTTAAAAATGAATTACTTCACTACAATGAACAAAGCTGACAGATAAAATCTACACTGATACAATGGAATAGTAGGTACCCAAGACGTTTTCGCCTGCTGCAAAGGGTCCGCTTCGTGCGTCATCCTCAGAGCTTGATTTGCCGGGAATCTCCACATCTGTTGCCTCCCCATTTGGCACCTTGACAACATAGAAAATCATGTAATTAGGCCACTACGAAACCTGCATCACACACAAGTTTGACTTCAAACACGAATATGGTTGTTAGACTGACTCACGTTGCTGCTAGCTTGCGTGAGGGCCAGTGGAGACTTGTCCTGAAGCAGACTGAAGGGGCTGGCATTGCCGCTGGATGGGGAGGAGTTCATCCTAATGAGAATTTTGCAAAAATCACATGCATTTTAAATTTCTATTACGTCATAGAAACACCTGCTAAAATACTGGTAGTCCAAGTCTTACCTATTGAAGTCTAATAACTCATTAGCGATTTGAGTCCCAATGCTTCCAGCATATATCATTGTGCCTGAGGCATTGGAGATCCCTGGGATGATGGGTAGGGACTTCTTACCATCATCTGACGAGGCAAAAACAGTAGAGATTCACTTCAAGAGGACTGAAACAGTCAAACAGTGTTCCTTCATTATAATGAAAATATTATTTGGTGTTGGGAGTTACCAAATATTTCTTCACACAACATGATTAAACAGGATCATATCTCTAAGCTTTAAAACGTTGATTACAGTTTGAATCATCAAATAAATGCAATATCAAACTAAACAAAGTGATCACCTTCAGAGGCCTTGGAATCAACAGGCTGTTCTGACTTGTCCCCTGACCCACCTGGATTACTCTTACCACTATATCAAAACACAAGCATTAAACAACAAACTGTCACCATCTCAATGTTCAGGAAGAAGAACTACTCATTCAGCAGTCGCCTCAAACATAGAAATGCAGCATTTGTGAGACTAAACTTCAGCAAGTCGAGAATTATATTTAATTGTCCTTCTAAGGAAAGGATGAGATTTGTACTCACGATATGACTGTGTTTGTTGACACTATGTATTCTACTTCTTTGGTCCAGGGATTTATAAAACTAAACCACTGACTTTGCAAGGTGACAAAAGAACCGTATTTCGTTTTAAACTTGTAGCAGTTTGTCTCAATCTTCTCTTTACTTCTCAACACTGCAAAGAAAAAAGGTTGATTCACTCATTTACATATAAGTAACAAAAGTCAACAGTTTCTAATTTTAGAAACAGGAACACTGAACACATCAAGCATGCCCAAGGCAGTAAAGTGGACTTACTCTGTTAAACTGGAGCTAACTGCATAAGCAACTAATCGCTGATGAGGATTTGGCATGTGCAGGTGGCACACGCAGATGCCACTTGCCAAAAAAATCTACAACAGCAACTTGCCTGATTTCTCAGAAAAGCTTAACCCAAATCAAATTTAATGGCAACATTAACAGTAAAATGCCCCAATTAGCATGTGATTTTCATCAAACAAATTAGAGGTTGTCGTAGCTTTAACTTTTACTTTTTACTGTGTTAGTGTTTGTGGTCAGAATAGAGTATCGCAGTCCGGAGGCCACTCTGTACTGAACTCTGATCGCTCACCTTTTCGATGTCTCTCTGCCAAATGAGGCAAGTCGTCCTGATGGAAGTATTCATAGCAGGATGTGCCTAGCAGCTCCTGAGGCAGGTAGCCAAGAATGGTGGTGGCTCTAAACAGGTTTTTGTGATTCAGCAAAACACAGTTTTGTGATTCCGCATATAAACATTGCTACATGTTTCATGACATACTGTTCACTCTCCACTCTATATAAAAAAACTAAGCTGCAAAAAACGCTCATTTTGAATTCACTGTTTTTGTGATGTTAACAATAGCCAACACATTTACATACATCTGCCTAATTCTTGAGGATTTTATAAGAAGTTTTTCAGTCCACACTGCTTTTTGAATGAAACACACTACAGGACAACCAATTAGAACTAGAGGTCATTCACATGTATGCTGTTCAAGCGACAAACCAAGGTTGGAAAATGCTCATGTAAAATGATTTAAGCCTGTGTTTGGTATGTACAAACAAACAAAAAGGACAAGTTTGACTCATTTAGTTCCTCATTGTGTCAAAAGGCGTTTGTTTCAAATTGACCAAAGGTCCTGTGTACACCAACTGTTTCCAAACCACAATGCCTAAATTTAAGAGGTATTAAGACAAGGAAGTTACAATGTGTTTTGGAAATATATGAGATAAAACTCCATCTATTTACCGTTGATCCACAAAGGTGAATTTGCCATCCATGGCACAGCGAGTGACAAACTCTGTGGGCTTGACCTTTACTTCTCCATTGGCCTGGGGGACGGTGTGAGGGTGCACACGACCTATGGCCACCAGGCAGCTGAAGTGTGAGCTGTCTTTGTCGGCCTCAGCCTCACCTTCTGTGCAGAGCTGGCTGGTAGGCCAGGTGCGCATGTAGCCGGTGCAGTGAACCGTACAGTATCGCTGAGATTCTGAGATGGGAGAAAGAAATGAAGAAGGGGAAAAAAGTTCACATAACGAGGGCTGTGCGATCACAAATAAAGTCTTACTTTAACCAAAGTTTTTATAATCAATAACCAGGGGAGGTACAACACTCAATAACAGTAACATGTCACATGACTGTGTCTACTACAAAATTTATAAAATATAGACGTCTGGACCAAATCCACCTTGATTAGCATCATAGAGAAATGTAACATTTATTTCTGCAGAGTATAAATGTAATAAAATATATAAAATGTATATATCTCAGTATAGTAGACCAGTGTCACCTAAACATTGTGCTTTTTCTAAGAGTAAGAAATACTTCAAGTATCGGGTAAATCAGTCAAATATAAATCTGTCTAATTAAAAAAAAAAAAAATCCATCAATATGAAATTGATTCCAATATGAATGTGCATCCCTGATTGTAGTACCTCACTAATGTAAAACTAACCCAGGTTTTGAGACCAGTGCCAAAGTATTTTCAGAAAAATCTGAAAATTTCACAAATCTGAGAATTTTGTCCTGTAATAGTCACAAGACTAATGTCTGTAATTGCTCTGGTTAAACAACTAATTTCTCCTGAAGAAAATGTAGACACTTCATGCAATTGTTTTATTGTATAATACAGAAAAGTAAATGTTATACTGTGCAAGAACCAGAGCTCTCTAGGGGGACTTCAATTGTAATTGGTATTCCTGGACCTTAAGGCACAAGTCTGTACTACTTACCTTTCTTTTTGGAAGAGCCTGCCTGGAAGTCCTTTTCTTCTTTAACAGTGACTTTGTTGTACTTCATTCGGCAGAAGAAGGAGCGGCGAGCCCCTGAGCAGAGCCGAGCGGCTCCCACAGGCAAATCTGCCTGCACCTGCAGTCCCGCTGCAGCAGAGATTCACAGTCATACAAGCAAGTATTGGAGATATATATATATATATATATATAAATTACACATACAGCTTAGAAATATATAGCTTACGACATTAATCACTAATGCACAGTTTTTGACCACAAACTGAACACAAAAAAATACAGAAAGCAAAATCAGCTCTAGTTTAAGAGTGTTTACTTTTGGCGTCTATAAGGCGTTCCCGTGGATACAGTTCTGAGGCTGAAAGCTGCTCCTTTACTTTTCCGATGTCCTTGGGGTGAACATAGTCAAACAAGCTCTGACCAATCAGCTCTGGCTAAGAAGCAAAATAACATTTAAATGAGCCAAAGTGTGCCCAATAAACATCCCCAATCCATAAACAACAAAACACACTGTTCTGAGATGTTTGCAACCTGTTCACAAAGCAAACCTAAAGAAAGTGCATGGGACCGTAAAAGTCCAGGACAGTAAGCCATATGACTAATTACAGAATACCACAACCTCTATATAACTTTTTTTTAATTTGCTTTTTTTTTCGTATGAAGAAAAACTGCTCACCCGACTGTAGTTCAGTATCTTCGAGACAGACTCTGAAACAAAGACTATTTTCCCTCTGTCACAACCAACCACAAAGAGGAATCCATCAGCAGCCTAGGCAACAAGATCACTGCAGGTCAAAAGAATGAAAAACATACAGAGAGGAAGAGCAGTTCCACTGCTAAGAACACACAGTTTACATAACGCACTAAAAATGGACAAGCAAAAAAAGAGAAGAATTTGCTGCAAGTGCTGTTTAAAAAGCATCTTGTATATCAGAGCCCGTCTGTTTCACTTGTCTCCAAATATACACTTGGCATTGTCTGAACCGATCTTGGCATTCAGTAGCCGTAAAGCTTTGTGCGCTTTCATTCAGAGAGGTAGGCTTTACACAGCCGTACTGGACCAGCTGCAGTACATATTGCAGGATTACCCTGAGGACAAGGTGCTTGAGTTCATCATCCGGGAGGAATGAAGGCTTGTAATTGGCTTCTGCAAAGGAGCTGGTTGCACCTGGCGAAACAAGAAAATCTGCAGTCAGGAAATGATGCATTGCTCTCAAGTCTTGATTTTAAAAGCAGAGCGATTGATGGGTGTAACCATATGCGCCTGTGGATAGATACCTACCTTTGAGTGATTTGAGGTGTTGCACAGCCATGCGCAGCACAGTGAGTTTGTCGAGCTTGCGGGACATTGGGTTACAGGTGGGAATCATTGCCGACAGCTCATCAATCAGGTTATTCATCTTGTCCCGTCGCCTTTTCTCAATTTGGCTGTGAGGTTCCCTACAAGTAGGGAAGTTGTTTAACACAAAAAAATGGCAGACAAGTAACTCACTTGATTTAACTGCATGAAATTCATGGAACACATGAAGCCCCACTATCCTGACCTTTCCAGCTGAAAAGCTGAAAGTTTAAATGTGCATGACAAACAATTCTAATTGCATCAATGTGAAATACCAAAACTGTTGCCATTTAGATCATTGAGTGAGGTGTGCAAATGTAAAACAAATGTGTTAATGTACCACTCTTTAAATTTCATGTCAACAATCTACTATACACACACAAAAATAGAAAATAGAACATGAGAACATGTATTTGAGATGCCTAAACACTATACAGCCAAAAGTATTCACTCCTCTCCCTTCACCTACATATGAAACTGAGTGACATCCCAATCTTAATCCATAGGGTTTAATATGATGTCAACCCACCCTTTGCAGCTATAACAGCCTCAACTCTTCTGGGAAGGCTTTCCACAAGGTTTAGGAGTGTTTTCAGGGAATTTTTGTCTATTCTTTCAGAAGCACATTTGTGAGTTAAGACACTGATGTTGGACGAGAAGGCCTGGCTCGCAGTCTCCGGGCTAATTCACCCCAAAGGTTTTCTAGGTGTTGAGGGCAGGACTCTGTGCAGGCCAGTCAAGTTCTTCCACACCAAACTTGCTCATCCATGTCTTTATGGACCTTACTTTGTGCACTGGTGCACAGGCATGTTGGAACAGGAAGGGGCCGTGCCCAAACTGTTCTCACAAAGTTGGGAGCACGAAATTGTCCAAAATCTCTTGGAGCTGAAGCTTTAAGAGTTCCTTTCACTGGAACTAAGGTGGCCGAGCCCAACTCCTGAAAAACAACCCCACATCATGATCCCCCTTCCACCAAACTTTACACTTGGCACAATACAGTCAGACAAGTACTGTTCTCCTGGCAACCGCCAAACCCAGACTCGTCCATCGGATTACCAGATGGAGAAGCGGGATTTGTCACTCCAGAGAGACACGTCTCCACTGCTCTAGAGTCCAGTGGCAGCGCTTTACACCTCTGCACTTGATGCTTTGAGTTGCACTTGGTGATGTAAGGCATGGATGCAGCTGCTCGGCCATGGGAACCCATTCCATGAAGCTCTGTACGCTGTTCTTGAGCTGATCTGAAGGCCATATGAAGTTTGGATGTCTGTGGCAATTGACTCTGCAGAAAGTTGGCGACCTCTGCGCACTATGCGCTTCAGCATCGGCTGACCCTGCTCTGCCTGCCACGTCGGAGCTGAGTTGCTGTCACTCCCAATCGCTTCCACTTTGTAATAATACCACTGACAGTTGACTGCGGAATATTCAGTAGCGAGGAAATTTCACAACTGGACAAAAGCACTGGTGGAATCCTACCAAGGTATCACAATGGAACTCATTGAGCTCCTGAGAGCGACCCATTCACCTGTGGCCATGGAAGTGATTAGAACACCGGAGTTCAATAATTTGGATGGGTGAGTGAATACTTTTGGAAATATAGTGTATACGTCTTTCCATATTTAGTGTGCCCTCTTTTTCCCCTTCACTGCTTCCCATTCTTTTTTTGTGAGACATGCTTTCGGTTTTTCAAAGAAATCTGCAGGGATATTTTTTCACACCTCTAAAGTTCCATCCTAGAAGCTGGTTGCTTTTTCTGCTTCTCACGAACCAAGTTATAACACTCAGTGATGCTGAGGTCTGGACTCTGGGGTGGTCAGTCCATTGTTCTGAGAACTGGCAGCTTCTTTGTTTTGTTCATCTTTGTCTTTCTTTTTTTTTTAGTTATGACATCTTGACAGCTACACATTCTTTCAGACCTTCTCACAGTGGAAGGATGGACAGAAACATCTGTTGGTTTTTCCCTATCTGAAGCAAGAGAGGACCTTTGCACAGTATTTATTTAATTAGGCATGTATGTGTGTATATATGTGTATGCATGTATGTATGTCTGCCTGGAGCTCTGTAACAGGCATAAAAGTACACTGAACATCAGATCAGAAGACAACAAGAAGCAAACATGGTTAAAAAAGAGATGAGGAATTGTTTTAGTACCTGAAACACTTAATTTTCACATGTTGATCATCCCCTTCTGACCTAAAAGCAGAAACACTCCATGACATTAAAAACAACAGTAGAAGCATGTAGGAGAGACATTTTGAATGTCATCACAGATCGAGTACCTTTCATGTTCATCCTCCATATCCTCATCCAGCATCGATGCAGATTTTGTTTCC
This sequence comes from Pygocentrus nattereri, assembly GCF_015220715.1. Taxonomy (NCBI): domain Eukaryota; kingdom Metazoa; phylum Chordata; class Actinopteri; order Characiformes; family Serrasalmidae; genus Pygocentrus; species Pygocentrus nattereri. The sequence goes on along the minus strand of NC_051217.1, from coordinate 5,226,486 downwards.
CTGGAGACAAAGTGGTATAGTGATTGAGTGATGAACAAAGCCAAAAAAATGAGGCTAGGCTTCACTCTCAGAGCACTAATACAAACCACACATATTTCTTAGCATTCTGCATGTTCTGCTCTAATACATAAAACCCAGAAACTCTAAAGTACATTTCATTCAGATTTACTTTGCATTCTCTTTAAAACAAAAACTCACTATTGAGGTCATCTTTATACATGATAAAATATATCAAATATACACACATAAACAAATAAAACTATGCACTCACTTGTTGTCCATGCTACCCTTTCGTTTCCTCGGCAGCTCCATGCCAGAGGCCATGCCAGCGGCTGAAGGGGGGGTCACCAGACTGGAAATGGAGACAGAGTGACTCTGGAGTCTGTCCTCCAACGCATCCCCTGAAACACAACCAACCACCCACCAAGAGGGATTTTAAGGGTGCTTGTAGTTCAGGTTCCCTTGTTCCAGACCAAAGCAGAAAATAACACATGGTTGTAATTCGGTCTTAGTTTGCTTAGCGTTCACACTGACATTTATCGCTAAACCAAAAGATGTCATCAAATGTCACATGAGCAAAATGCAACAACTAACTGGGCAAATTTCATGATGTACAGTAACTGCAATAACGTTCACTTAACTTTCTGAATCACGTTCTTTGTTCTATCTGGCCTGTTTGGTTGTTTTATTTTATCTGTTTTGTGATATTAGAGCGATAAGCCAAAAGAGTCCCTGCGTTACTCTGGTTTTGCACATCACAAATCGGAGCAAAATCCCTGTAACGCAGCCTCAAATGGCTGCTTTTACAACAAAGAGAAACCTTGGCAAATCATTGGTGTGTGCAGTCAAAAATGTATATTGAGTGCTTTATAATGACAGCCTTGGTTCAAAACCAAAACTATGCAGTAATTACTGATTCAGAGCTAATGAAGAGATGACAGAACACATGCATGTGTCAAAACACCATTAGAAAATCCTTGTACAAAGGATGGATTGTTCTCTCCTTAGTCTGTTTAGATGTCTTCAATCTGTATTGTGTTCATGTCAAAAAAAAAACAAAACAAAACAAAACAAAAAAACCAATTTGTCTCGAAGTCAGACAGACATGCTTAGAAGGACTCGCATGAACAGTGCAATCGTACCGGGGTTAACTTTAATTGAACCAAACCTGCCAAGTCTACACACCCTAAATCTTTAGGAGACTTGATGGAAAAATGAATGTTTCTGATGAAAAGGTTACTTCAACTTAGATAGATGTTTAGGTATTTTGGTCTTTAATCCAGACAGAGCTTTAACTGTTCATAAACGCTAGGTCAGTAAAGCTCTAATGAACATGCTCTAGAATGGGTCTGCATAAAGTGGTTTCATCTGCTTACGCCTGATAATTGGTTAAAACACACAGCTCCAAGATGTATGACATGTTTGCCTTTTGAGTGCTGTGCAGAAGTTTATTTAATTTATTAATTGCATTTATTTAATTTCTTGTCAAAACAGCCAATATTACAAGTTCTTAATGTTCAGGAAAAAAAATGTAATAGAAAATTATACTCCAGTGTTAACAATTAAATATGACCTTCACCATTTTGTGTGTCCATCCTTTGCCTTTATAACAGCTTCCATTCTTGTCAGGAGATTTGCTTTCAGTTTTTCCAATGAAATGTACAGGGACATTTTTCCACACCTCTCAGAAGTTGCATTTTCTGCTTTTCATAATCCAAGCAATCCCTGACACATTCAATGATGTTGAGGTCTAGGTGGCTAGTCCATCGTTTTAAGGACACCAGGATCTTTTGTTTGCTGTTTCTCAGCTTCTTGACAGCTGCACAGCACCGAGTTGTCTTCTCACAGTAGAAGGATGGATTTTTTTTTTTTTTAAGTACATTTTTTTCAGGTGGTGACCATTTTGGTGGTCTACCAGTCCTTACATTGTTGTCAGGAGTCACATTTTCTCTTCTCTTCTCTTCTCAAATGAATTCTACTTTTGGAAAACGGCTTTTTTACTTATATTCCATTGACTCTCACTCATGTCTAATGACCTCGTAAATATCTCCTTGTACAAAATGGCCATTTTGCCGGAAATTAAATAAATGTTCAATAATAAATAAATAAATGTCTCCAATGTTTGCACAGTACTGTATATTCTCTTTTACAGGCAGCTTGGATAGTGTAACAGAATCCTTCTTGCTTAATATAACACACTTCTGAGTGAAATCAAATATTTGGGTGGGAAATAATTGAGGGTGGGACAAGAGTTCATCCTTCAGGGTTTGATTAGATTGCAGAAACCAGCAGAATCTGTCTGTTTTGCAGGAAAAAACAGACCGTCAAAGATTCTTCAAAAGAGTTATGCAACATTTTTCTACAATTTCTGAAACATGACTCATTATTTGTTGAAAGCATGATTTTAATATGCATTTTTTTAAATGTTAAGACATAGGAGGCTACCGAAGAGCAAGAGAAAAGACATCAGCAATAAATATGTTAATAAATATTGGTAATAATATGTTAATAAATATAGGTAAAATAAACCTGTGCTTGTCAATCCGTCATTAGCTGGCTCGTCTCACAGCACCACAGCATGGCGGAAAACCTTAGAAAACAGTGCAGATATTGCCAGATATATGAACTACCACACTAATGTTAACATGAACTGAAATAACTCATTAAATAGTGAGTATTTTTACAACTGGTCCAAAAAACAAAACAACAGATTAAAGTGAGGATAACAAAGGAGGTTACATGGAGTTGCATGTATTTAGAGCCAGAAGCGAAGGTGATTACAGGTGTTTTCGCTCGATGATTGGTCAGGATAGTGGGAGGGGGAAGAAAAACATGCTTTCATCTTTCATCAGTTAGTATCATTTTTTTCCTTTCGATAGTACACGGTGACACAACCAAACATCAAAAGGCATTTATAGATTCAGGCAAATAGCCACTACACTTCAATCAAAGAATACAGAGAATTAAAATGTTTGTATTTTGAAAGATATGGCAATGGAATGCGCTTAAAATAACCAAGCAAATGAACTAACAAGTTAAAAAAGGTCCATTTTGATTTCAGGTTGACTTGAAAACAAATGTAAAATACATTTAAAAGGTTAATCGTTTAAAAAGTTAATCAATTTGTCCAGCTTAACAACAAAGAATGTGCTGAAAGGAACCCAAACAGCACCTACACCTATTCCCACTACTGGAACCAGGGCATGGATGAAATGCAAGCATGTACACAAAGACCATGAAGTTCTCCAAAAAACATCCCCCCCAAAAAAAAGAGGAACACTGCACAACTGCAGGTCTAAATAACAGACTAGGAAACACTTATAAAAGCTCATGATGAAATTTAATACGAAGGCTTAAAACCCAGAAACCCAGTTTTGCACATGGACCTTAAAAGGCGACACTTGAACATGGATGAAAACGTTCATATAAGAAATTGTCATGTCACACACACTTAGTAAGCACATGTAGGTTACCTTTCTGTGTTTAGAGGCCTGTTATCACAGTATGGCCAACCTAGTTCAACAAGAGGCTTCAATACTCTTTCATGTTCTCTTTTCACTGTTCTTAACTCTTTACTGCAGACAGACAGACAGACAGACAGACAGACAGACAGCACAGCACAGCACACAAATAAAAGATCATTTGTTGCCTGACCAATGGCCTTCAGTACTAACAGGACCTAATGACAGTACATGCTTAAACAAATCATTCGTTTCTTTTCTCTATTTAAGCCACAGGTTGTAAAGATGACAACAGAGGTGAGACCAGAACATTATTACACAGTCACAGGCTTAAAAAAGCTTCAGTATTATTTAGATTTCATAAACAATCTTCATTAGTGATGCACTGATCATGAATGTTTATGGCTGCTTCCAATTTATTCACAGTCCAATTGGTCAATATTCAATTTTTTTCTTTTAACGTGAAAGGAAAAAAAAAAAACATTTTTATTAGCCCAAGTCACAATATGAATAATATTTTGCTCTTTATTGAGATATTGACATTTTTAATTCTTAAACAAAATCGGTTTCTTATTTAAATAACTTAAATAAATGTGTTGAAAGTAGGAGCAGGTATCTAGCAAGGAATAATGCCTATTTATATCATTTCTGCAGGTCTAACAGCAGCATTTAAACACTGCATGAATGAACTTACTTGACTCGCATTATTTACATCAAAATATTTAAAGACAGGTCGCCAAAATAAAAAGAAAAATTTAGCTGCCATTCTGCCATTCATATCTTTGGAGCAAAATTCTGTCCATCTTCCCATCTTAGCTGATTTAGATCATGGTTTTTTGAGTTGCCAGGATTAAACTGGTGTATAATCTTGAAAATCACTGACTACAAATTACCTTCTTGGTCAACTGGCAAAGCTTAGCAGTTTGGATGATGTTTTAAACATTTTAAATTCTCCTACCGGGCTCTCTAACAGTAAGAAACACATTTATGCATGTTTCGCCATAAAAGATTCTTGTACATGTCCTTCAAACATCAAATGTATCATTTTTCTATTATAAGCAATTCCCATTCCAGGTCAGATAAGTCCAACACCAGAAAATTGGGTAATTACTAGATTACTAATCTAGCCGATAGTGACAGCAAAAAAAAAACATGAGCAAACACACCCCCTCCCCTGCAGGCACTTGAGCTTGCTATGCCAACTTTTTCTTCTCATAATAAAGTGACTGACAACAAATGGACATTGCACCTTGCATGACACGGCCATTCAGTAAAACACTCTGAGCCTCCAATCCCATTCATAAAGAGATACACCTGGTCTGTGTGAGAAGCCAGGTGGCAGCTGCTGTTCTAAGCCTCTAAGCATGTTGATTTGCCCCTGAACTACTCCTACACATCTCCAGGGTACTATGTGTACACGTGTGTGTGTGTGTGTGTGTGTGTACACAAGGGTGGCCAAACTCATGCCACAATGGATCGGGCCAGGCCAAACCCAGCTCACGTCCCTGGCTCCTATATTTAAAACTGTTCCACAGGCCCAGTGACCTAAATAGTCATTAACAGATCAGCAACAACCTGATTTTTAATCCTGGGCTCTGGAGTGAAGATGTGTAGCAGGATTACTGAGCTTTACAAGGGGATGTTGTGACCACACCTTGCATTGATCTACCTCTCCCTCTCTCCCAGTTAGCAAAGTCACTTACACACATATGACCTGCATTTCAGCGCTGCCACATGATGATAACTGAGTGACGTCATTTGCTCGAGAGAGAGCTGTTCCACTGATAACTGAGTGAACAACGAACAGAGATATTTTCCAGGATATATGTACATAAACGCAAGATATAACAGGTTTGTATTTGCCCAACTATCAACAAATCCCCAAATTTTTTTTACTTTCTCAGTAAGTCATGGATAGAATGCATTTTTTTCTAACTTAAATCAAAAGGACAGGGATAAAAGGACTCGTCAAAAACATTTAAATGGTTTGGGTTAAGACTGTGCAGCCAAAGCCTTAAGAGCTTTTGCAAAGCCTCCAAAGATTTTAGGCAAAATACTACTATTACATAGGCAATTATATTTTTCAGAAATGTTAACAGAAAACCCTGTTACAATCATACCCTTACTCTATTATCCTCCCTGTACGGATATACAATAATCAGAACCATACCAATATTATGAGACGGCTTCTTCTTTCGGCTGCTCCCTTTAGGGGTCGCCACAGCGGATCATCTGCCTCCATCTTGCCCTATCCACTGCCTCCTCTACTTTCACACCAACCATCTCCATGTCCACCTTCACTACATCCATAAACCTTCTCTGAGGTCTACCTTTTCTCCTTCTACCCTGCAGCTTCATCTCCAACATTCTTTGACCAATATATCCACTATTCCTCCTCAACACATGTCCAAACCATCTCAACCTGGCCTCTCTGGCTTTATCTCCAAACTGCTCCACCTTCACTGTCCCTCTGATCTGCTCATTTCTAATCTTGTCCCGCCTTGTCACTCCTAACGAAAATCTCAGCATCTTCTCTGCCACGTCCAGCTCAGCCTCAGCCAGTCTCCAAACCATACATCATAGCAGGACGCACTACTGTCTTGTAAACCTTCCCTTTCACTCTTGCTGCTATCCTTCTGTCACACATCAGCCCTGACACCCGTCTCCACCCACTCCATCCTGCCTGCACCCTTTTCTTCACCTCTTTTCTACACTGTCCATTGCTCTGGATGGTTGACCCAAGATATTTGAAGTCATCCACCTTTACGACCTCTACTCCTTGCATCTTCACCAATATTATGAGACATTTGCTTTAAAAAAAAATCTGCACCAGTCAGGTGTTTAGATTTGACCTATATTTCAAACCTTTATTTAAAGATAAAGACAAGAGCAGAATATTTATGCAACACTGAGCTAATGTGCTTAAATCTCTGAAGGTTACAAAATCCAGCATTTGTAACAGTAACAAATGCTAATCCAGCAAAACGTATGTCCAATTTCTACTTTCCAAAAATGTATATATGTATATACATTGATACGGAAAAACTCAGGATATTGGCATTGCCCCAAAGTCCTCATATCAGTGCATCACAATGTCCAGTTTTCTGGGAGTTTAGCTACACTTCATAGTACCAATTTCCAGAACGTACTGACTTGTCAGAATGGAGTGTGCAGTTAAGTACAATCCATCCCAGTTTTGAAAACTGGCCATTCCATAAAATTAATAATCGTGGGATTCATGTTGGGGCTGAATGACCTACGAACAGTGCCTGGCACAAGTTCAGAAAGCTCTTATATGCCATGAGAAAGCTCTGATGAAAAAAAAAGAGGATAGAAGAGACTGCTCTAAAAAGAATCTGTGATAATGCAGAAAAGTGGGACTCTTTTCATAACTTTCAAGTTGTATGGAGCAAAGGCTATTTTCCATGACCTAGCTCGATGTTGGCACTACTTTATGCATGTCCTAGCCAATTTACTGTTTCAAGGCTGCTCCAATTTTTTTGGGCACTTACTCTTTGAGAGCAGATCACTCCAAGTCCATGTCACTGACGTAACAACTAGCTGACACGCTGCTCCATTAGTTATTGTTACAATGCATGCAAACCTATTCAGAGAAAGCACAAATAACCACTAACACATAAGTGGTTGGATATCTGGATACAATTTTACAGTTTGGTATTTGGATACAACATGTAACTTATTATAATCCACTACAAAGCTACATTTTACACTTTTAGTTTAGAATTTGACTGAAATAATCAGAACACAACAAAACTCTGATAAAAATTAAACCAACACATGTGAGTTTGACGTCCAAGCTGGTCATGCCAAAAATGTACATTTTTCAAATATTCGCCAACAGGATGTTTTACTACCACATTGATGGCAGCACTGTTTAATTGCAATACACACACACACATACACATACATACATACATACATACACATATATATATATATATATATATATATATATATATATATATATATATATATATATATATATACACAAAATTTTATATAATGTATATAATATAAAAATATATTTGATTTATATATATATATATATATATATATATATATATATATATATATATATATATATATATATATATATATATATAAAATATATTTTTGATTTTGATATATATATGCATGTGTGTGTGTGTGTGTTGTGTTTAATGTAAGTCAATGGAACTAGACTTTTTTCCAAGTAATTTTTGGCTGTTGTACAGACCACATAAAGGGCAACAGGCTCCTGGAACTGGAAAATTGCACTTTCAAATTGCACCATCGACCCCAAAAAAACTATTTCAGATTTCAGTCATGCTAAAATCACAGTCCTCCTTATTCTTGGTGAACAGAGATCAAGTTTTAGATGTTCAGGACGAGACAGGAACATAATGAGACAAATACAGTGTGTGTATTCAGTAACTCAATTTCCTGTCTCATTGTTCTGCATTAGCCATAATATGATTTCCCTGCACTTAAGGTCTAGAAAATATACACACGGCAGCGTCACAGTGTACACAGTTCACATCTATTCTGGAAGACAAAGAATAACATAGCATCTCCTCTGCTGTCTCAATTCATATCTTTCATCTTTCATGACCGGGACACTTGTTTACGTATGCTATCCTTTACATACATGCACAGCAAGGACGCCACCCACTAAAGCCTGTCATCTTGGGAATTCAATGGCGCTTTCACAGGCTGTTCTACACACACAGAAGTATGTATGGAGGTAAAAGAACACCACAGGTCAAGTGACTATATCTCCCCCCAACCCCCACCAAAAGCAGATCAGCTGACACCTGAAAGAACTTTAAACAAAGTGGGTTTGGAACAAACTTGAACCTTAATGAACCAGGGCCTTTGCTTCGCTGCCTTTAAGGAATAACTGGTGGACGGTGTGTGGACTCCCTGCAGTCTGTGATCACGTTGTGCCAACCTGTCCTTCAACTCTGTCCATCAGCATGTGCTCATGCAGAGCAAAGCAGACGGTGAGGCAACAGCAAGCTGCTAAATATACACACATGCAAAAGAGTAGCAATATACCCCAATTCCATTGACCTACTTTTGATACAAACTTTCCCTTTAAATTTATGACCTTCACAGTGCCAATTACTCCGAGGTGGGTACAAGGAGCCTGCGGCATTCAAATGATATGTTTTCTCTTCTGTTTTCTGCATCAAATTATTTGCTTAAGCACATATATGTGCAAGTGATTAACTAACCTAATAATACAAGAGCGCTGCTTCACAAAAAATTCAGGGGCTGAACGCTCACTTAATGCTGGAAGACAAAAGAAAATCCTCCCGTGGCGCCAACCAAAAGGTATTTCTGTAGTTACAGTAGGTTTCAGAATTTCTTACCTCACAAACATCAAAGAGCAGACGGCGAGCTCTCCCATTTAAACTGAGACACAATTTTGTTGTGTACTTTTCATTTTCAAGACTTCCGCTTACTAAATTTCTTCAAGAAATAAGACATCCAGACACGTGACTACATAATAGTAATATATACCACATCTACTACAAAGTGAAGTGGTGATATGACACTCAGTTACTCAAAGCTACATAAAAGGAAACAATAAAAAACTCCCTTGTTTAAAGGCAGTTATTTTAGTCAACCAGGTACTATTTACTATTTTTTTTTGTTTGCCGTCAGAACATCTTGTATCTCAATTTTTGCTGTTTTGCCGTGTCACTGCATCTCTAACACTGAATAATACAGCAGGCTTCTCTTGGCACAGGAATGAAGAAACCTATGACAATGAACGTTTTGAGGTCCGTCATGTTCACGTCTGTTTATTGACTGATTAACTGACTGTATAACTCTGGTGTTTACAACACTCTCTGCTCTGATTTATGACTGCATACAAAAGCCAGAAGCATCGACTGGCTATCTCTGGGGGGTGGGGGGGGGGTCGTTGGGCAAAACCAACAGAAATAGCTTAAAATCCTGCTTGCGTCCGGAGGACGGACAGCATATTTTCTCAAAAACAGCAGTCGTGTGAACATGCACACAGCGCCACAGACTTGTCTCACTGGAGCTTTTTCCCCACTATGCTATATTCCACCTCCACAGGCGCTCCAAAAAAACATGCCCATGCTAGTCATTTCAGCCATTTCTTTTTTAAAAATCTGATGAAATTAAGAGAGTTAAGGATCAAAATTGAATTTGCAGCCTAAGAAACTCTAAAGAGGCACAAAGGGCTTTTGAATTCCGAGTCGAGAGCGAGGCAGATTCAGTCTGTGCATTACTCTGAGCCCCACTCCACAGAGCAGTCAGGACAAATGTTTATCTCTATTATCTAGTGGCACAACATCTTTCCTTAATATCGATTTAATATCGATTTAAATTTAACTACAGTACAAATGTTCTTTTTGACCAACGCTTTAGACTTGACAGGTAAAATTAAGCGTTTCTATGCATATGTGGGTCTGCTGGTCCCTCTGAAGGCTGAAGAGACCCCTCTTCCACCTCAGCCACGTTTACAGCACTGCATTTCTCAAGGGTTCACCACACAGCCCCGTGTCTTACCAGCCGACTGCTGTTAAAATGAATAAACACTTGTGAGAGACGTTTAAACGCGCGTCTAACGCCGTTTTCCTGAGCAGGTTTTCGGCGGAACGTGAAGGCTCGTTTTCTGACGCTGAAGATGAGGAGGGCATCACGGCGATGGCCTACAAGGGTGCCGAGTTTGACCTAGATATTATACAACCGGCACAGTGCCGGATCCCGTTCACGCACTGAATGCACAGCAGATATGGCACCGTTACAAGCGGATACGACGGAAAACGAAGCGGGCACATCAGGCACCTGCACCGAGATCAGATCTGACATTTTACACATTTTAGTCAATTCGCTTCTGCTCAAGAAACAGAAAGAGAAAGAACAGCCCCATCTGAACCGCACTGTATTTACCCTCACGCTGCTAATCACACCTCCCACCACCACAACAACAACAAAGAACCGACCTCTCTTATTTTCTCAACTTCCCACAGCCTGAAAATACACCCGATTTTGCGAAAGAGACTCTGGTCCAACTGACTTCACTTCGCCTTTCTCCACAGCCGCTGACATCTGATTATCACAACAGAGCGGATTTAGTTTGAGCCCTCAGTGACTGATAACTTCTACAGGCCCGCAGATCCTACATGTCAGTGTGTGCAAGTTCACTTAGAGCGGTTTAAAGGCGAAACCAGCAGCCAAACACCAGCCGCACGTTTCGTAAGACCGCGGAGCCGATGTAGGTTAAGGACTGATATCAAAGGTTAATAAACAACATCCCCCTTCACTCAGTAACGGCGGAGACCAGCCCGCGGCGATTCACTCCGAACCGACACACATCTCGGGGCTGAAAATGCTAAGCTTACTAGTTAATGAGGTGAGGAGACTCTGCCGTTGTTTTGGTCTGAGGTCCGAGCCGAGCTATTATTATTATCATCATCATCATTATTCACGGCACTGTAGAGCTCCTCTCCAGCCAGTCACACTCAGTAGTGGCTTCTTTAGGAATCATTTTCACACAAAAATTCGGCTGGGTCCGGATGCTAGCTAACCCACAAAACACACGATAATTCCGTTAGCATAGCCACTTCAGTCGCCTCATTGTCGGGCCTCGCCGAACAAACAAATGCAAATTCAGACAACATTCAGCCTGAAATGCTCCGACACACGGCCGAGGGATCGAGGGGGCTTTAAATTCACCACAGCAACATGTTGCTCGTAGTCCGGTGTCCAAAACGGGCCAACGGGGCCGGTTCTGCCGGCAACGTCCAGCGCGAAATCTTCGACTACGAGAGTTTGCTCTACTGAACTACTGACCTAGTTTCGCTGTGAACGCGAGTCCGCGGAGCCGAGAGCGCAGAGCACCGGCAGCTCCCTCTCCTCCGTCACACACACACTCACACTCACACACACACTGACTGAGGGTCTCTCTGCTGCTGCAGCCCAGGAGACACACTCACTCACCGTCCACCCTCATCGTCCGAAAGCCTTACCTGTCTCTTCCCCAGTCGGTCTGTCACCGCCGCCGGCCGCTGCACTGCTCGCCGACATGGCTGGAGCCGGTCCGCCGGGGCCCAGCACTCCACCGCATGTGGAGAAAGGCGGCGGGTAGTAACGGCTGGAGAGGGAGAGAGAGGTGAGAGGGGGGCGGGGGTGGACTGCAAAACGTTGTATAATTGACTTTATTATTTTTTTCCTCCTTTCAACTAAGTGAGTCGGGAGGAGGGGGGACAGGGCTGAGCACAGAAACGTGCGAGCGCGCCGCGCGGCGTAATCAGGACACGCAGAGGTGGAGATCCGGGAAAACGCGGAAGACGACGACGTGTCTCCACCTACCGCCATGAACGCAGCCTCCCTTCTCCGCGCTTCCCCTCACGTTACTCACCCCGCGAAGTCACGCGATATGTTATGCAAGCAGAGAAAAATGCGGTCATTGGGCCGCGGTCCAATATGCGTGCTTGTGTTCTAAGTAGAACGCTTAGCGAGGGCGTGCATTTCTGCCCGCTGATTGGCAGGCCGGCGCACGCTCGCCTTCTAACTAGAGCACTAAGCTAGGGCGTGGAATTCAAAGCAGGCTGTGTTCTAATTGGCGGCCACAGTTGTGCGCACTAGCTAGGCATTCTCTGTGTGGACCGCAAAGCACCCGTTGTGTGTTTTTTTGGCATGCCAGAATTCTACATATTCGCAAGCGTCTAGTTCTTGTCAGGACAGAAGTGTGCGGGCTGTAGGCTGTACGGCAGGACGTTGGTGTTCATTTAAAACACTACAAAGAACGCAAGTACTCAAGTGTTCTCTTTGGGTCACAAGCTCTAAGCATGCTAGTTAGGACACAAGTACGCTTATTGGACTGCAGCCATGTATTCAGCAGTGGAATGCAGTTTGGACCGGGGAACAGCGATGCCTGTGAAATGTCAGCTCTGCAGCTTCAGCAGCGAGTTTTCTCAGAAAGTACTTATATTTCGTTGTCGGTTCCGTTTCTGATGTATTCATTCTTCTTTTTCTCCATCATTGTTAGTTGCAGAATACAAAACGTCTATTTTATATATCCCACTGTAGCTGTGTTGTGTGCTGCACTATTAAGCTCGTCACTGTTAAAAATGTGCACTTTTCAATTGAAAAGTGTGTTAAGCTCATTTCCATATTGAACCAGACTGCGAATCGAACAGATATAAACCTCTATGTTCTTTCATTGTCTTCCTTTCTTTCTTCCCTTGGGAAATAAATTTGGCAACATATTCAGTTTAGTAAAATAAATGCAAAATGTTCATCAGTATAAACCTACAGGCCTCCAAATGAATTTTCTTCTCTCATTTCAGTGAAATTATATGAATCATTTGTTCTATTTTAAAGATTTTTGTTTGAAATCGAATAAAATATCTTCCAAAAGACTCACTATGGAGAACGTTTTACTATATTTATAATATTTTATTGCATGGTGTGCATTAAATTCACGTAGACTAACAAATAAATACAGTTTCAAATAATAATAATAATAATAACACACTATTTATTTTTCTAAATAAGTAGAATAATAAGTAATATCTTCATATACCTGGATGTTAGATATGAGGACAGTCATAAAATATCCCACGGTCCCTAATCCCATATTCAATCCATATTTCAGTGTTCACCATCATAGGGCTCTGCCCCACTGCTCCACTGCCCACTCAGATATAAACTGTAAAATGGCTCTATAAATCATATCATTTCATTTGAACTTACTGGTGGTAAATTCATGCTTGTTTGAGACCTCTAGTAGTTCAGCTCTGCTGTTGCAACCTGCTTTGTTTTCTTTTATTTAAAGGAAAAGTTCACCATTTTTTCAAAGTGTCTGTGTAACTGAGCTGTTGAGATGTAAACAAAGTAATTCAGAGTGTTTTAATGTGAAATTCTCCACTCTGCAGAAACTTGCAAACAACTACCGACTTCCAAATCGTTCGCAGTGATGCTGATAGGAACCAGACGTCCAAAGTGTTTAGTGCTTCTGAAAGCTATCTAATACAAACTTACCATATTGCCTGATACGTGAGGCTTTGTTTTACAACAGTTTTGGGATAAAGTTTTGGCCCTGTTTTTAAATGCATTCAGGCAGGGATGTACATGCTGGGGGTTAAAAGGCAAAATAGCCCCCCACTATTTTACCATTACTAGTATTACATATAAAATGCTAAAGATACATGTAGGAGGCTGTTTTGACAGTAAATACAATGGCTACATCTCCTTTATGCACATTGTGACTGCTGCTTCCTGTCATTGTAACTGTAAAGAAATCTGAGGCAATAAGGTTCTCTATAATATACCATTTAGTGTTGACTTTGTTTACATCTTGTTCAATGAATTATGTAGACCTAATAAACTGAATTCTACCAACAACAGAGAACAGCAGGCATGAGTACAACAGAGAAAATAAATTTTTCTCAAGGAACAAATTCACAATGAAAAAACCTTTACTCTCACTCTCACTGGCCAAATGACATGTTTTGTTGATTTTCTGAACAAAAAGAGACACACATCCTCTTCAGTGAACAAACATAGATATGACATTTTTCAACAAATTTCACAATTTCTATTTATTTGCTGAGGTTAACATAGTGGAAATAAAATGTGCCATAACTTTGGCAAAGGCCACACTCTATATTTTATCTTCCTCTTCAATATTTTCAGTTCAGTAATTGTGCATCAAAATGTGCAGAACTGTGTTCATTGTGTTTGTTTAATTATAACTGGATAGTAAAATGTGAATACGTTTAATTATCAAAAGCAACTGATCACACTGGACTGTCCTTTATCCAATTATATTGCACTGTATCATGCCTTGTGGAAAAACATACATCAAACTTTGCCAAGCTGCATGTCGCTGTATGGGAACAAAACCTTATATCTCCAAAATGGTAACTTTACAGGAGAACTAAAAAATTACTAAACATATTTTACTTATAACGTAAGTCAAAGGAACCAGCCTTTTTTTCAAAGTCATTTTGGGTCATTTCTTTTGGTCCATTCATCGCAACATTTACATACAATATAAAGGGTAATGGGTCTTTTCAAATTATGTCAAAACCTGAAAAATCATACAAGGTTTTCTTCCGACAGCAGCGATTTGTCAAATTCTACTGCATTAGTTTTTTGGGGATTAATGAATAAAGGCAGAATTTTTAGCCCAATTCAGTGAGTCAGTAGTGCTACAGAAGTCAATAGAAAGACAAGTTCAGAGCTGATTTATATGAAAAATGGAATGATTACCTTAATATGACTGTGTGTTTCTGCTACTGTAGTAACTCATTGAAAAGCTATATTGAGTAATTTATGTGTTTGATTATAATGAATCTTCTAATGGAGAAACTGAGTGGTTCAGTGTATGAGATAGATTTCTGACACAGTACTAAAACTTTATTGTATGTGACACATCTTAATATTTCAGTGTCTCACATTTCTTGAAGATGTTTTCTTTCTAGTCTTGTCTTTTGTACAAAAGTAATGAAAAAATGGAACAGGTGTCAAATAAGGTTCTAGAGCTGGTCCTGACCACCACTTCCCATGTGATCCACTAGATGTCACATCGGTCCTTATGATCTTTCAGCTCATTCCCTGGGCTCAGTAGGTGAGCATGTGAACAAATGTGTTTTTGCACCATATAACATTAGAATTAAACCACATAATGCAGTAAAAAGAACAAGAAGTTCTTGTAGTTGGTCATAGTAGTTGTAGTTTTTTTTGTTTCCAGATGCCTCTCGCCATCACATGGATTTGTTAAAATCCATCATCAGCACATTTGATTTAGTTCAATGAATGACTGATTGAGCTAAACTTGGTGTTGGATGGTAACTGGAAGGTTTGGGAATGGCTTAAAGAGCACAATGACAGACACGAAATCAATACATTTTGTATTATTGTTATTGTTGGGGGGCAGTGGTGGGCTGGAGGTTTGGGAACCGGCCCTGTTGCCGGTTCGATCCCCAGTGCTGACAGTCCATGAGTGAGGTGTCTTTGAGCAAGACACCTAACCCCCAATTGCTCCCCGGGCGCTGTGGATAGGGCTGCCCACTTCGTGTTTCACTTCACGGATGAGTTAAATGCGGAGGTGGAATTTCCCCATTTGTGGGATTAAAAAAAAGGAAGTATTTGTATCTATTGTAGTGTGTTTGAGAGCAAATAAATGTTTTCTTAGATTCTTTAACCTGGTCCTACTAAGAAGTCACTCTATTCTCTCTAGCAGTTATTTCAGGAATGAATGTGCTTTGCTACTGCATGAGAGACTTCCAGTGGGGCAACACTGGAATTTATTTCTGGCTGACTACTGAAGCATCAGTGAGGCCAAACCAGTTTTCCAAACAGGCCTGCCCTGAAATTCATAGAGTTCAACACACCACTACGGTCTCTACTGATGAATCTTTTAAACCTCAATATCTGAATTTTTTACAAGTGCTACATTTTTGATCACAGTCAAACAGAGACTGGGAACAAGTACCTTCACATCATTACAAAAGGAACCTCCACTGCCTAAGTAGGAGGCAGCGAAGCAGCTTCACACATGCTTCAAACCCTTGATTCAGTGTTTTATTTGTTGTTGGTGATACTTTTGACCCTCAGTGGCCTTGGTACACTAACACAGGATGGCAGTGAGTCTGGGAGCAGAATGCTCCATCTCTGGTTACACCCGCTTATATCGTCCAACACTGAGCCTGCTTGAACTAACTTCGCCTTCAATCTTTAATGACCTGAGCCCGCCTGTCTTACTGTCCTGCTCTAGATCGGGATGGGACCCAGAGGGTGAGGTTTTTGGAGGGGAAGCAGGTATCCTCAGCATCTGTTGGGACTGTGAGGAGGACAGACTACACCAGCACACCTACACTCCATGATGAGAGTTCAGTGAGAGCAAAGACACTGGGCATTTGTCCTTTTGCTGCCAAATCAGGACCTTTTGGACGTGTTTCTTTATGCCCATGCCAAGCGAAGGAGAATAGACGGACACCCCATTACGTCCCCATCTCCAGTGCCTCTAGCAAGTCCCTCCTCTCCCCTCTCTCAGCATCCCACCTCCCCCTTCAACACACCTCAGTCAGCCCACAACAGCCCAGCCAGGAGGAGGATGAGCATCAATGCCTAGTGGACATCCTACCTGTTCGGCAAGGCAAGAGCCAGGTCTGTAGAAGAGCAACCAGAGGGAGGGAGAGAGATGCCGTTTGGAGGACTTGCAGGGCTGAAGGAGAAGGTGCTGAAGCCAGGGAAGGAGGAGGTGAAGAACACAGTGGGTGACTCTCTGGGGAACCTGCAGAAGTAAGTGTGTAAACCGCTTGAGGGTAGACCCTGTTCTCAAAACAAGACTAACCGAAGCTTTTCAATAGTGTTTTTGGCCAGCTGTTGTAAGATTTTTTACTAGCTGATGCTGTTCACTGTTTTTTTTTTTACTAGCTGAAGCTGGTAAGGTTTTTCATGGTCTGAAGCTGCTCAGTCAGGTTTTTAGAAGCTAAGGCTATCAATAAAGGTTTTGACTACCTAAAGCTGATAAGTATTTTTTTTTGATTAGCTAAAGATGTTTAGTATGTTTAATATTGTTGTTCACCAGCCAAAGCTGATCCATTGAGTTTTGACTAGCTGAAGCTATTCAAGGTTGATGACTTGCTGAAGTTGTTCGGCAGCATTGATGAGCAGAAGCTGTTCAGTAAGGTTGTTGATGTGCAGAAGCTGTTTAGTGATGGTTTTGGGAAGGTAAAGCTGTTCAGTAGGGTTGTCAACAGGCTGAAGTTGTTTAGTAGGGTTATTGACTAGCTAAAGCTGTTCATTGGGGATTTTGAATATGTGAAGCTGTTGATTAGAGATTTTTACTAGCTGAAATTGTTTGGTAGGGTTGTTGACAGGCAGAAGCTGTTCAGTATGGGTTTTGACTAGCTAAAGCTGTTGAAGGGGTTATCGACTAGTTGCAGGTGTTCAGTAGAGTTATTGATGGGCAGAAGCTGCTCAATTGGGGTTTAGACTAATACAAGCTGTTCAATATTGTGGTTGACTAGCTAAAGCTGTTCAGTAGGGTGATTGATTAGTTAAAGCAGTTCAATATTGTGGTTGACTAGTTAAAGCTGTTCAATGGGGTGGTTGACTAGCTAAAGCTGTTCAATAGGGTGGTTGACTAGCTAAAGCTGTTCAGTAGGATGGTTGACTAGTTAAAGCTGTTCAGTAGGGTGGTTGACTAGTTAAAGCTGTTCAGTAGGGTGGTTGACTAGTTAAAGCTGTTCAATATTGTGGTTGACTAGCTAAAGCTGTTCAGTAGGGTGGTTGACTAGTTAAAGCTGTTGTGCAGGGTGTTTGACTAGCTAAAGCTGTTCAATAGGGTGGTTGACTAGTTAAAGCTGTTAGGTAGGGTGGTTGACTAGCTAAAGCTGTTGTGCAGGGTGTTTGACTAGCTAAATCTGTTCAATAAGGTGGTTGACTAGCTAAAGCTGTTGTGCAGGGTGGTTGACTAGCTAAAACTGTTCAATAAGGTGGTTGACTAGCTAAAGCTGTTGTGCAGGGTGGTTGACTAGCTAAAGCTGTTCAATAAGGTGGTTGACTGGCTAAAGCTGTTCAGCAGGGTGGTTGACTAGCTAAAGCTGTTCAGTAGGGTGGTTGACTAGCTAAAGCTGTTCTGCAAGGTGGTTGACTAGCTAAAGCTGTTCAGCAGGGTGGTTGACTAGTTGCAGGTGTTCAGTAGAGTTATTGATGGGCAGAAGCTGCTCAATTGGGGTTTAGACTAATACAAGCTGTTCAATATTGTGGTTGACTAGCTAAAGCTGTTCAGTTTTTTTCAATGTATAGTTAATTTTCAACTTTCAATGTAGTGTAACTTGATATAACAAGATTATCTCAAATTGTGTGAAAAAAACAACAAAAACTATAATGCAAGGTTTTTGTGCAATAGAGATGTTGTGTTATGGATGCTGGTACGCTGGTCAACCAGTAAAACCATGACAGGTAACCAACTAATCCAGCCCGAGATCAGCACAAAACCAGATTAAATCAGTTCAGACCAGCATTGAATACATCCAGGTCTAACCTATTTTTTTCAAAAGAGGTCAAATTTAACTATGCTGTTCTGTAGGGGGGTTTACTGGCTGGAGCTGTTTTTATTGATTAAAGCTGTTCAGTCAGGTTTTTGACTGAGGCTGCAGGGGTTTTGACTAGTTAAGGCTGGTGAGTAGGGCTTTTGTCTGCAGATCAGGCAGTGCTGAGTGTTTGAGTGTCTCTGTGTTCAGCACTTGTTATTTAATTCATTCATAAGGTGATTACCAAGGCATGTTGCAGTGTATTTTACATTTTGCACTATATTTTCTAAACTGTAATCAGAGAGTAGTATTTTCAGATATTAACACATATTTCATATCTGATACATATTCACAAGAGTATAACAAATCTGAAAACCCCATATAAATGCAAGATCACTGTCAAAAATATGACAACTTGATAAACGAGATAAAGTGAATAATTTCCTGTGCCTGGGTGATATTGCAACATGCGGGGTTCAGGTGCAGTGAGATTTTGTGAATCTGTTATTGTGGTGGATAATAAATATAGTTAAATATTTCACTTGGGGACCCCATGTTTAGTTCATATAGTGCTGTTGTATTTTCACAATTATGATTATGTTTGTAAAATGGCGAGTACTGACTTAAGGAGGGTGTTTAATTTGCCATAAATATGATGTATAGATTGTACAGAACTGTAACTTGACAGTTAACTGTAATATCTTGTGAACATTTCTGTTTAATCATGTACTGAAGGAAATTTGCAATGCATACTTTATACACTCGTTTAGTTTTAGGCCGTCTTTGTCCATTGCAAAGGAGAATGTTTCAATATCTGCTCAAGGAACTGGGATAAAAGTGTCTCTTCAACTGTGGCCTCATAATGGGTTTGAGGAGAGTCATGTTGGCTTTTGTCTTTGAAACCTGCAAGCACCATCTTCATTAATGAACATGGCACTGTTAGCCAGGTCTCTCAAAAGGCCTTTTTCTCTTTGTATGTCAGAGCAGCACTGAGGAACAGTCCATTTCAAAGGCAGCTAGAATAGATTTGCAGCAGACTGCTGGAGAATCTCACCAAAAACTGATGCAATATTAATCTAACCATTTCTGTTCTTGCTGAATAAAAAAGTAATACTGGAGAATGATGAAAAAAACCCAGCCTTCAACTTTCTGTTTATCTTAGTGTATGTGTCTTTTGTGAATGATCTAGAGCATCACACAAGAGGAGCCCTTGAGAAAGCATCCAGTCTTTCACTGTTTGCAATAAGTTGAAAGCTGCAAGTTCATCTTGTTCACAAACATTAGTGAGATGAAGACTGAGAGCTTTGGGGCGTCATAAAAAGAAACGTCTTTATGCAGCATTCCTACTGTTTTATTCAACTCTCTGAGAATTCTCTCCATTATGGGAGACACAGGAACTCAGGTGTGTGTTTGAGAGCAGACAAGATGAAAGTCATTGCCATTAGGTGGAGGATGAGAGGAGAGATGGAGGTTCTGTAATGGAGCAGGTGTGCGTGTGGGCAAAAGGGAGGAGGGAGTGAGTTACAAACGCTCCACTCCATGACCTTTCTGGAGCCACCTTTTGCTGCCCTCTCTGATTGCAGTGAGGATATGCCTGTTGGAAAGCACAGAGCACATTGAAAAGTGGATCTGTATACTAAAGCAGAGCAGCAGTTCTGAGTGCAGGACTAGTGAGACGAAATGAGAATTTTTTCTCGAGCAGTAACCTTTGCTCCAACAAACTTTGGTCAGTTAGTAAACAAAGAGCACCTCAGAGTTTGATCTAAAGAAAGGAGTGGATTTTAATAAGGCATTAACTTGCTGAATCATGAGCAAATCATGTGTTGAACATCGACCGGTATCGGCGAGCCCTTATGTCTTACATTAGTGGTCACCAACCCTGCTCTTGGAGTTCTGCTGCCCTGCAGAGTTTAGAACTGGGCCTAATCCACCATGCCTAGTCCAGTAGATGATTGTCTCAGCATCTTTAGCTGTTAGATGTGGGTTGAAAGGGAAACCTTCAGGAAGGTATATCTCCAGGAAGAGGGATGATGACCATTGCCCTAAAGTGTGCCCCCCCTCCCTCCACCTCTCCGCAGGAAGATTGATGGCACAAACGTGGATGAGGAGGATCAGATAGAGCTAACGGAAGATGGCAGGCCAGTGGTAGCCCCCCAACGCAGCCCACCCTTACTGGACTGTGGCTGCTTTGGCCTGCCCAAGCGTTACATCATTGCTATTCTCAGCGGCCTGGGCTTCTGCATCTCGTTTGGCATCCGCTGCAACCTGGGTGTGGCCATCGTAGAAATGGTCAACAACAACACGGTGTACATCAATGGGACTGCTGTCATGCAGGTGATCAAAAAAGCATGAAGGGAAGGTGTATTTCTGATGTGACTGTGTTACTGTGAAAATACTTTAGAATTTGTATTGTTGTTGCGCCATGAGGAGGGCACAGTAGTTAACCAGTTCAGCTGAGGTGATCAAACCAAAGATAATCTGGGTTTTAGCATAAAATCTCATCAGTGACTTTCCATGTAGTTAGCTGCTGCAATTTCCTGTAATTTCCTGTAGTCTGAGCAAGGGGAGGGGAAGTATGAATGAATCTCTCTCTCTCTCTCTCTCTCTCTCTCTCTCTCTCTCACACATTCTCTATATCTCTTTAAACATATTGCAGTACTATACATTACAACATACCATAAAATGTTAGTAAACTGTAAAAATGATAGTAAAACAAAAGATAAATAAATTAAATAAAAACAACAAAAAAACCAACTTTGATTAGTGCTGCTGTGTACTGGTATTACTTGGCTTCTTAATCATTTTGAGACTCTATATAAGATTTGAAAAACGTGGATTTTCATGGATGAATTCTTTACAGAATCTTTTACACTATTTGACATGCAATATTTAAAAGGAATGAACTATGTTTTTTCCACTGTTTATTTTCAGTGAGGGAATTCCAGTAAAACATTTCTGTCGGATTTTCTCTCCTATGGAAGACCATTCCTGCCAATTAGAAAAGATTTGTTTGTTTGCTTGTTTGTTTTCCTCTTTTCTTGGCAGCAGTATGTCAGAGATTTGACATAGTATCTCAAAATAATTGCACATTATATCAAAATTATAACTTATTTTCTTGAACCTTTCAGTTCTGTGAAATAAGATATTATCTCAAAGTAATTGTTTATTATTTTAGAATAACGACTATGTAAAAATAATCACTTTCCCTCACAATGACTGTCATTATTTAGTAATTAATTAACAATTTAGTAATCTTTCTGTGATATGTTATTTCAAGGTACTAAAAGGTTGAAGAAAAATATATTTTTCTCCTCTACTTGGTGAGAATGAGCTTCCATTCTTTTTCTCTCTTCAGTAAATTATGATATGAACTTCATCCCCACGTCTAAGACATGTTCTCTATTGCTGTGTCTGAACCTCCAGCCTGCTCAGTTTAACTGGGATCCTGAGACAGTCGGCTTAATACATGGCTCCTTTTTCTGGGGTTACATTGTCACTCAAATTCCCGGAGGCTTCATTTCCAACAAGCTAGCAGCTAACAGGTAAGCCAACAGACCTCTGGACACCTTAGGACAGACAGAGACAGCCTAGCTGTTAAACCTAAGCTTCACATTGTCCTCACTGACAGAAAGGAAAATAAGTAAAGCTACCCCAAAAAAGAACTAGTTAGGATTATTTAGTTATTACAAGAATGTAATAACTTCTGTCTGGGGTTTGTTGGGTGGATGAGTGGAGCTCCTTAGTCAGGGCTGTAAGGGTTAAAGAAGTGCGGTGTGTTGATGAGAGGTGCGATAGCAGCTCCTGTAATAAAAGCCTCACAGGAAAAGAGGACATGAGGCTGACAGAGTTAATAATGAAAGATCCTGTCGCAGATCTCTCCCTGAAACAGCAGCCTCTGGAATATTACAAGTGTCACTTACACACTGTTTTGGAAAGAAAAAAAGAATGGAGGGATGAAGTAAAGGGTGATAAAGCGCAAGTGAATGAATCCAAAATGGCTCCCTACTGTGGGACTCATGGCTTTGTAGCTTCACTACATGAAGCAGGCCATTCTTTTTCTCTGTACCAGACCATCCATTAACACGTTAAAACCTTTGTGCTAAATTATTTACTGTCGTAAATCTCAGGATTCTGTGCATATAGACTTCATTGCTGCTTGTTATCTGACACAATGAAACAGCCTTTGGCTTATTCATTCCCATCTACATACGAAGTCAGTGCTGAACTGTAGGTGTCACTATTTCACCATAAGAGAGTCTTGTAGGGCTAAACAACTGCAGTGTCTAAGACAAAGAACAGAGATATTGTGATATTGTATGCTTATAAATGAACATTTCAGTCTTTCAAAGAACTGTCTAATACGAAACAATAGAAAATGGGTTGTAAAATCTATAAAAGCTGCTTCTTTCCCTCAGGGTGTTTGGGGCGGCAATTTTCTTGACGTCGGTGTTGAACATGTTCATCCCGTCAGCTGCGAGGGTCCACTATGGCTGTGTCATGTTTGTGCGAATACTGCAAGGGCTGGTGGAGGTCAGTGAAAGGGACATCTCATGATTTCTGTAACCCTAATCTCAAAATTACTTTTCATCTTTTTTTTTCCTCTGTCATATTGAGTGTTGAGGGTCTCAGCACAGTCCTTTGGTTGGTCCGCAATGTTTTGTTCTTCTGTGGCAAGGGTTGCACAGCTTTGAGATTTCCCTGCTCTATCACACATACTACATTTACATTTATGGCATTTGGCAGATGCTCTTATCCAGAGAAACCAATCATCTAATATTTTTTCTAATAATAATAAAAGTAAGAAATTGGAGCATGGAGTACTTGTCTGGGCTGGAAATTGAGCTCCAGTAGTTTGGTAGCTCCCCAGCATGGGCTCCCTAATTAGGGTAGCCATTTAAGTGTTATGCTATTGTCTGGAGACTGTGATTCCCAACAATGCCACAGCCATTCCTAACCTAGAGGTTAACTGGTCTCACTCTTTCTGAGAGGGGAGGATGGGCTTCTGCCTCCCCCATCACCCAGTATGATGCTAACCAACACACACATCTGTTAGCTGACATGGGAGAATTAGCACTTAGCATCTAAATACATTTGAGCTGTGCAGCGGCGTTGTGTTAGCAGCAGTTTGAATGCATGAAAACATATGTCAGCCCTCAGCCTCACCAACAGACAAAAATTGGCCAAAACAAAGTTGGGTAAAAAAGTCAAGTCAGTTGTGTTTGAGCACCAAATTGTCAAACTATGCATTAATCCAGCCTCCCGGAACCAGAGTTCACCATCCTTTCTCTACAGCCTCTGATCATCTGGTTCAGGTCCCAATATGCTCAGGCAAAGAAAATCTTTTCTTCAGTCCTGAGTAATAGAATATGATAGTTTGGGTTTATAAAACTTAAAGCATAAACTTGAATGTACTTATTTAAGGTGAAGGCCCACCAATGGATTAACAGCTAGGAACACAGATAAAGAGGCCTATTTAATGACACATTTTGACTGTAACCTGTAGAGCAGTAACCTAGAAATTTTGTCAAATGTGTGTATGTATGGATGTATGTGTGTGTATCAGGGCGTCACATATCCAGCCTGCCACGGAATGTGGAGCAAATGGGCTCCTCCGCTGGAAAGAAGCCGACTGGCCACCACCTCTTTCTGTGGTGAGTGTACCTATGAGAAAATGATTTACATCGAGTCCAAACATGTAGGCTAATTAGCTGATCAAGATTTGAGATACAAGCTCGTCATGCGTGCCATTATCTTACTGATGGCACTATATCCCCTCAACATATTCAAACTGTGAAAAGATGCAGTATTTTAGAAGTGTTTTAGTGCTACTGCATCAAAACTGAAGCTAATGGCTAACATGCTGACTGATCTTTTCAGATAGCTATTAAACAGTCCACAGACACAGTCCTGTGCTGATGGCAGTTGAGTGCTTAGGAAAGGATGTTTTGTTGTGCAGATGTCTGTCTACTCATTACACCTTACCCCCCATACACACATGCAATAAAAATAGCCATCTTTCTCAATAAAATGGTACCATGACAACCCGTTCTTCAAACCTCTCTTGACGTTGCCTCTGAATGGAGATGGTGTGCATGCAGCTTCACCTTCTGCATGTGAAGGAGCTCTCTTTCTCCCCATTGATACAAATGAAGAAGCTCACTCTGCTCTGCCCAAAAGCACTCCGGCAGATACCCTCCCACTCCAAACTGAAGTGTTTATGAGCGCATCCAGTAATGAAAAATATATGAAAACGCCTTTTCATTAAAATCACATTACCTATAACTGAGCAAGAGGCAGACCGAATACTAAACAATTAAATGAATTATTGATGTTTGGAAAAATGGGTTCTGTTTTTCCGTGTTTGATCATTTTATGGGCAACTTTTGATGATAGATTTGAAAGACGAATTTCACCTGTTTTTCCAAATTTTTAGATAATTCAATCATTAAGGTGTAAACGGATTCATTCAGAGTGGATTTGATGTGAAATGCATTGTGCGTTTGTGCATTGTTACATTGTAGGGAAACTTACTGACTGATTTCTTTAGGCTGGTTTATAATAGGAACCTGGGAAAACAATGTCTGCAATGCAAATATAGCCATTTCCTTTACTATCCAAAACCACCAGTGAACTTCTATGTGTTTTCTGAGTTTTTATATGTAATATTGATGATGGTAAAATAATAGTAAATCTAAAAAAGAGGTTCTTTGAGATATTTAGCAAAATTATTGATATGAATATTATTGTTTTTAATGTGAATATTAATGTTAAAAAATATATGTTTTAGGCCATATCTACCAAGTCATATTTCAGTTCTTGTAAAACAATTTCTTAGGCATCAAGCAGCGTGTTAATGGCAATTTCATGTAATGACTATCTATGAGGGAGCATTTAAAGCCATTAAACTAAAAAAAAAAATACACATCTGGTTTTAATCACCATTAATTTGAACAAATGTAACTCTGTTTTTCCTTTAAAGGAAAACTCAGGCATCTTTCTACCTAAACTCTGTAATATTCCATTTGTTTACCCTGGACAATAACTTTGACCTGAACTTCAAGCATCTGCCCATTGTCTTCTCTTAGAAGAGTGTTTTGGTTACTTTGGATACTCTTCTTTTCTAAGTACAGGGAAATTACTGGCGATGGTCATTGACTGTATGCTACATGTGCTGCAGATTGAGTTTAGCTTGAGACTGAAACATTCATGTAACAGCTTTTTTTCTACAGCTTCAGGATGAAATAGTGGGCTTTGTCACATCATATGAAAATGAAAAATGACTGAACTGAAATAGTGGACCACTGGCAATTTTTTTAGCAATCGCTGTAACCACTGGAGGTTGTGTGGGAGACATGCTGTAATTGCAGTTCAGATTAATTAATCTCTGTTTTCCCTCTCTGTAATATACTAACCCAAACTACTCCCACATGTGTTCTGCTTGACAGGGTCCTATGCAGGTGCAGTGATTGCCATGCCTCTGGCAGGAGTGTTGGTGCAGTATGTGGGCTGGCCCTCCGTCTTTTACATTTATGGTGAGATTACATCTCCAAAGCCCACATCAGCATTACACTGAGTCATATCTAAAAGTCATATCTACACTCAGAATATGCTTTCTCAGATATTATGGCTTTTAGAGGTTATACAAAGTAATAATGGCCTGACTTACATTCTGAACCACCGTTCATACATAAAAAAGTCATTGTAAATGTGAATTTAATATTCACTATATGACCAAAAGTATGTAGATAATTCTCCTAATGATTGCGTTTGGGTGTTTCAGCCACACCCACTGCTAACAGGTGGATAAAATCAAGCACATAGTCATGCAATCTCTATAGACAAACACTGGCAGTAGAATGGGTCATACTAAAGAGCTCAGTGATTTTAAACATGCCACTGTCATAGGATGGCATCTTTGCCACAGGTCAGTTTGTAAAATTTCTCCCCTGCCAGATCTGCCCCAGTCAACTGTAAAAGCTATTATTGTGAAGCTGCCAGAGGACTCTGGAGCAGTGTAAATGTGTCCTCCAGAGTGATGAATCATATTTCACTATCTGGGAGTCTGATGGGTGAATTTGGGTTTTGGCAGCTGGCAGGAAAACATCTACAACAAGAAAGCAAGCTCCATAAAGACATTGTTTAATTAGTTTGGTGTAGAGGAACTCTGGTGGTCTGCAAAGAGCCCTGACCTCAACCCCACTGAACACCTTTAGCATGGCAATTGTAAGCAAGGCCTGCTCGGTCTGTGTCTGATCCCACAAATTCCCACAGACACACTCCAAAATCTTGTGGAAAGCCTCCACAAATAAAGAATAGTGGCTGATATAACTAAAGGGGGATGGGGGGGGTATATCAGTTCCATATTAATGCCCATTGTTGTGTGTGATGGTCAGGTGTCCACATACTTTTGGCCAAATAGTGTTAGGGATGGGATGGGCAATATGACAATAATTATTGTTATTGTGATAAATTACTCCGCAATATGTTACAGTATGCTGTTCTGAGTATATCGTGGATATCATCCGTATTTAAAGAACACTGGCCAATTGCATGTTTCATTAAGAAGATACCCTAATCAGTCCTGGCTAATTTCATTTAGTTCAGTGAAGTTTGTAAAACCTAAATGCAGCACCTCTGGTTCTATTTTGTCTATTTTAACGTAACAGTTGTCAGAAAAAAAAATTATTGTTACATTGTGTATCATGAAAATTTGTTAAGTATTGTGATATTATATTTTTGCTATATCATCCACTCATAATAGTGTATTTAAAGACAAACAAATAACAGATATTTATATTGATGAATAAATAACAGATACCAACCTGAAACTTAGCTATGCTGTAATCTGACTAAAAACAAGGATCTGGTCTGATTTTTGGCATGTTTATGTTTGCTTAGGAGTTTTTGGAATCCTGTGGTATATTTTCTGGCTCCTGCTTGCCTATGAAAGCCCAGCTGTGCACCCTACTATCAGTGAGGAGGAGAAAACATACATTGAGACCACAATTGGAGAAGGGGCCAGCTTAATGAGTGCTACTGAGGTACAGTACTGGGATTTCCTGCTTCACATCACCAATTCTAATATAGCATACGTTTATATTTTAATTTGACTATCATATGTTGAAAAGAGGATGGTAGGCTGCCTTTTGACAGTTGATTCCTTGCAAGGTTCTTCATGCCTTCAGCATATTTTTCATTGCTACTTTCAGCCTTGGCTCATTCATTAGGCACCTGGGCCTGGTTTTCTGAAGAGCTGCTCTGTGACAGTACCTGTTGAGTTGAATATACTGTATAATGTTTAATATCTTCTGACACTGAAACTGACACTTCTTGCACTGAAACTAATTTCTGATGTTTTGAGAAGATGGACGCTGTGCTCAAGAGGTTAATTCTACCACTTTCTAACAGAAATTCAAGACTCCATGGCGACAGTTCTTCACCTCCATGCCAGTCTATGCCATCATTGTGGCCAACTTTTGCCGCAGCTGGACCTTCTACCTTCTGCTCATCAGCCAGCCTGCCTACTTTGAAGAGGTCTTTGGCTTTCCCATGAGCAAAGTGAGCTTTTTTTTATTTTTGGCCATAGAACGCCAATCATCCACCATTGTGCTGTGTACACAGACAACTTCATGAATAGTTGCTGACGGGTTCTTCACATAATGAATGAAATATATATAACTGTTTAATATGTGTCTCTTAGGTGGGTATCCTATCAGCTGTGCCCCACATGGTGATGACCATTATTGTGCCTATTGGGGGCCAGCTGGCTGACTTTTTGAGGAGCCGTAAAATCCTCTCAACCACAACCGTGCGCAAGATCATGAACTGTGGAGGTTTGTTCTGTTCGCTAATAAGTGAATTAGTGTGAATGAAATGTGTCACAAAAAATACCAGATAATTTTGCTGTTTATGTGGTTCTCAGGTTTTGGGATGGAGGCCACTTTGCTGCTGGTGGTGGGATTCTCACATACACGTGGAGTAGCCATCTCATTTCTTGTTCTGGCAGTGGGCTTTAGTGGCTTTGCCATATCAGGTTAGAGTAACTTTTGACCACTGTGAATTGTCAGAAGATACTTAGCGTATCTAAGCCTCTCAGTTCATTCGTGCTCTTCCTAATGCTTGATTATACAATCTTAGGTTTCAATGTGAATCATCTGGACATTGCTCCCCGTTATGCCAGCATCCTGATGGGCATCTCCAATGGAGTTGGTACACTGTCGGGTATGGTGTGTCCTCTCATTGTGGGAGCGCTGACTAAACATAAAGTAGGTGCTTCCCTTTACATTGAAATGTGCATACAGATGTTTATAGCAATAAGTTTTAAGCCATAGACGTCTTGACAGTAGAACCCAATAGCTGAATAACTGAACTTTACTTAAGGGCCCATTTTCTACATGTTTCTCACATTTTATTTTTTCCCACTATTCACGTTTTTCCACTTTTTCTATTTTGTGTGAAAAACATTGTCCTTTAGAATAAATCAAAGTTAATCAAATAATTTTTGTTCCTATACCTTACCTCATATACCAAGACATATTGCTAAACTCTCATATACTCAAATACTTTTTGGGTCAGACCTGTGCTTTGATAGCCTTACTGTCTGATATGCAGTCACAATTGCTGTTTTATCTAATTGTGCATATTGTTCTACAATAGTGCTAGTTCAGGCATGTCAAACTGGATACCTTTAGAGCCAAAGTGCTGTGGAGATTAGTGTTTACCCTAATGTAAGGCTCTGAATTCAGTTCATGAAGGCCTTGTTAATTATATCATGAACTGATTCAGCTGTATTTAATGAGGCAGCGTGCTGAAGTCTGCAGGATGGAGCTTGTGCTAGAATATCCCTTCTGCATACATAATAAGAATTTGATTGAAGATACCAGTAGACACGTACTTAATTCACTATTCAGATATTTCTATAATAAAATAGAAAACATACAGGCAGGCAGTTCAGTGAAACACTGATTTTATGTTTTAACAGGGCTATGAAGTGTGACAGTTTTTCTTGTGTCTGTGAGTAGCAAAACTTTGCTAATACAAAACACAACAGCCTTAACATGACAGCATTGCCAAAGACCCGTTGTAAAAGATGTTTATATGATGGCAGTGACAACGAAGTCTGCTCTGGTGCATCATTTTCACTAACTAGGCTAACTACTATACTTGATGTTAGTCAGGTCCAGAAAGAGTGAAAGTCTGACCCCAAACCTGCTATTACTACTACTACTGCTATGTTCTCTTAGCTATTAAATTGAAGAATAAAACATGTATATCAAATGGTTTTTTTTTTGCTGCTAATTATTTGTGCTACTGATTTTGTAGCCTTCTAACACCAGTGCTATCATGTAAATTTTTCTGGCAATGGGTCTCGAGTAAATTTGCTCATTGGCTGGATTTGGCCCATGGGCTGCTTTTAGATGATCCCCAATGTATGTCAAAGCTCTTTCTGACTAACCTGTGTTGAGTTTCATTCAAAGAATTCCAAAAGTTTGGAATGAAATGTACAGAACTGTTCAGTTTAGAATCCTTAGGGAAGTTGGAAAATAAAGTTTCAGCAACCTCTATTTATTTGATTCTTTTGAAAAGCTGTAGCGATATTGCTTCCTGAAGGCCACTAACTGTAAAATGTTGATTAATTTTTTCCACATCCTCACTCCAGTAAATCTGCTACAAGCTCTCTGCTTTAACAACACTCTAATTCATGTCAATGCGAATGGACAGCTGAACAGCTTATTAGTACACACTGGAAGGTGAATAGTACACTGTTTGAATAGTACATCAAACCTTTTCATGTCAAAAATACAAAGAAACATTTTAGCTATGAGGAGAAATTGGTCATGATGCTGTCTTCTTAATGTGATGCAATTCTTTCAAAGTAAACATCTGTACACTTTTAACTGCTGTGATTATGACATGCATTTTATTATCTATTACAGACCCGCCGGGAGTGGCAGAATGTCTTTGTGATTGCCTCTATGGTGCATTACTGTGGAGTGATCTTTTACGCCATCTTTGCATCCGGTGAGAAGCAGGACTGGGCGGATCCAGAGAACACCAGTGATGAGAAGTGTGGCATCATTGGAGAGGATGAACTGGCTCAGGAGACGGAGCCTAGCTGCGACAGCTCCCTCGCCACCAGCAAGAAGAAGTCCTATGGGACCACCACAGAGAACTCAGCCGGCCGCAAGAAGGGCTGGAAAAAGAAAAGAGGGGTGACCATGCAGGAGGACGATGAAAAGGAATCGTACCCTTATGAAAACGGGGACTATCAGGAGCAATATCAATGACACTTTGTGGGTTCATTATGAGCCCAGGACTTCCCCTCACTGGTGTGCTTCTGAGGTGAAGATGTTCATTTCA
Source organism: Pygocentrus nattereri (assembly GCF_015220715.1). Classification (NCBI taxonomy): domain Eukaryota; kingdom Metazoa; phylum Chordata; class Actinopteri; order Characiformes; family Serrasalmidae; genus Pygocentrus; species Pygocentrus nattereri. The sequence continues at coordinate 5,195,633 of NC_051217.1, read as the reverse complement.
GTAGCTGTTGAAATAGGCTCTCCACTCCAACATCAATCCATGGGACATTACCTACATGACTGCAATATATCAACAGTTTTTCTCACAAATTACTATATTTTGGCTCCTTCGTGACTTACCATCCTTTCTCCCTGATACTGCGTAAACATGTTAATAAGGTTAAAGTTACTTGTAGGAAATCAGTGTCTGTTGCTGTGTGATGGATTTCATTTGAGATGATGGAGGCTTAAATTTTTAGGAAACTGAAAAAACTAGGAAAAAATAAAATAAAGCAAATAAAAAAGCTTGGGAATGTAACAGTAAAATGCATCAGAAATAACTTCACAAGTCATAGTTAATAACAGCTTCTTGGAATGGAATTTGTCCACATAGTAGGTTATGCATCATTTCTTTTTATTTCACTTTTCTTTTTATGCCTATTGTTGTAAGCTATGCAATAAAAGGCAAATATTGAATGTGTTAAGGGATCAGAACTATTTTTAAAAGGCTGTGGTGAGCTTGCATTTGTTGGGCAACCTCAACTGATCTGCAAATCTAGCGAAGGAACTAAATCACCTGCATTATTTCCTCCACCATCATATCTGGGACTATGGTTTAGTGTTGTGATCTGGAATTTTGTTTCAGTGGATGGGCGAGGAACGAGGAACACTGCATCCACAAGAAAGGTGGACTTTCAGGTTTTATTTTTGAAACGTATTAAAAATACAGTCTGAAAATATCAGATCCTGCAGCGCATTCTGTCAAACTTGTTTTGGTGTTAAAAGCCAGGAATGTGCCTCTTTTTTGAAGCACAGCTTCAACTTATTGTAAGAGTAATTTTGCTGAAATGAATATAAAGGTATTTATTTCTGTTACTGTAGCTATTAATGTGTGTATTAAAGTTTAATTTGAGAAGAATAAAGTAAAAGTTTTCAAATGAGGTTTCTTTAAAAAAAAAAAAAACACTTCAAGTCCAAAACTGATGTGTCTCAGCCAAACTGTACTTTGATTCCACATGCCAGGGATAATCTTCCGAGAAGAAATTGCCCATTCTAGAGCATTACATTGTGACCATCTTTGAACATGATAATGTTCAGACAAGATCTACTTTTGTTATTAGTCAGTTTCACACTATTAATGAGCTGAGTGTAAGGACTGATGTTGGAGTATCTCACAAGCTGTTCACGTTATCACGCTGCTCTGGTGGAGAATGGCTGTGTTTGTTTATGCAGACTTGCTTAAATTGGCTCACTTACTCATTGTTAAGAGCTGACAGAACTGTGCTGGTTTCTGTCTTGTAGATGTAAACATCCTTCACTTTATCGCTGTTCAAACGGCACTGAACATTCACAGCAAGAAGCGGTTTATTTGTTTTTCCAGGCTTGAAAGGAGTCTAGTCTGAATCAGTGTGCAAACTGCATTGTTAACCATTCTTTAGTGCTGGAGATTAAAAGTTTGCTATAAAAGGGGCTCCTGAATGGCACAAGCACTGGCGTCATCATAAGGAGACAGGAGTTTGATCCCTAGTGATGCCAAAGCCATCCATGAGAATGATCGGCCTTTGCTCTGTCTGGGTAGGAAGTATGGTCCTCCATTCATGCTGTCACTCAGAGAAATGTCAGCCAATGGGAGCATCTCTTAGTTGATGTAATAAAATTGGCAGTTATAACCTGTTCACACATTGTATTAACATGTGTTTGATATCTGGATTGTGTCTGGACAAACTTTGTTTATAGGTGGCATTTCATGCGATGATCTGAACGTGATCCGCTCACCAAAAATGCATGTTAATGTAAGGTGTAAAAAGACCCTTACAGTTCTCCTTCAAGCATGTTGAGCCCTCCAACAATGTTGTGGTAGCGCCAGTTTGAAAAGACGTGGTGAAATACAATGGCTTTATTTCGTGATTACAGCTGAATAATGGAGTTGTGGAGCAGAAGGGTCATTCATTACTGTTTTAAATAAGTCAAGAAATGTGTGCTTACTTGTTAAGTTACCGTTTTATGTCTCATTCAATGTCTGTGACAAAGTGAACATATGGCAAGAGCAGGAATTTTACCAGCATAAAGTGCAGTGCTTCAAAGGACACATGAATGTGGCTTCATGATCAAAGCTCGGAAAAAGCCCAGGTGCTATTGTTGAAATCTGTGCTCATTAAACATCACTTGAAACACCATCACTTTACCATTTTATATCTGTTCCTGACAGCATAAAACAAAATTAAACAGTTGAAATGAAATGAATTTGTGTAGGTTATAAACAGAATCCTCTGACTAAAGCTTTTCTCTCAGGCTGGTTCAGGTTTCTGTTGACAGATTTTATAGATATGTTAGGATGTCATTAGCATTTAACATATTGTTTCCTCATGCATCGCCAGAATTTCTGTCCATATGTCACTCAAAGCATCATGGGCCTCAGGAGTATGTCGGATTGCATTAAAAAAACAGTAAAGGCCTGCAAGTAAACCACAATCTACCACAGCGTGTTAACAGGTCTGTCTTTAGATAAACCTTGTGAAAGTTCAAGGTCATGGACCTTGTTATGGTTGACTGTAGCAGATTTTTGTCACAGTCCTTAACGACTCATGTTTGGGGATGGTGACAAGTCGTTTCTCAGTTTAGAGAGCTCTTTGACTGTCTTATCTTGCCATCAGTCTTTTACGAGTTAGTGCGGTTCTAAAACAGTATGCTGCAAGATCTTTTTAATGCTTGATCAAACATCAAACCCTGTGACCTTCAGAATATGATATTATGGGCAGATTAAGCTGTGTCCCTTTATGTTACCTCAAAAATCCTGTCAATGTTTAACAGAATTAGGACAAATTGCTCAAGAAATAGCTTCTGCCTGTGATTTGACATGTTTGGTTGGCTTGGCTTCTATTAATCAGCACCACATTAGACCACTGATAACAGCCGGTTCGTGCCATGTGGGAAAGACGGAGACCATCGCTGGCACCGGGTTACATTACGGTGAATGAAATTCATTACAACACCATTACAGTAGCCTTTAGCAGAGCCCTTGATGTGTCCTTCTCCCAAGGCCACTCACAAACCCTACCCCCCACTCTGAGCTCCAACAAACAGCAGACAGCCAATGGCAAAGGTTTTGTTTATTTCAGAATACTCTGTGTTGACTCAGAAAGAAGCACTCTGGATGGAGCAACAGCCAGTAAATGATTAAGAGTTTGTTTTTAGATTGGTTTGCAATTATAACAACCCTGGTCTTCATCATAGTTCGCGTGAAAATCTCTCTCCATGAAGGAGGTGTGACTTTAAATGAATCTTTTCTCGTGACTCATGATGAACTCAACTCTAAAGCTGAAGAATTTTTCTGGGAGAGTCATGTTGAAGAATCTGGAAATCTGTGATTTTCTTCCCATCTAACATTCTGCATGCATGATAAAGCTCAGTTAAGTCGAAATTGACCAGACCAAGTGTTTTTTTAATGACATAACAAGATCTTGCTATTATTTCAAAGCAATTAATGCAAGAGCTCAGTTCACAACTATTTTATCAGCTGAAAAAACAACGTACTTACATCTAGTGAAAGCAGATTAGCCACAAGTCATACAGCCTAGCCTATAAGTCTCTTCTGAGAGAAATCTCTGGGATTTTTTTTAACATTGGACAGACCAGAAAGAAAGGTATAGTATACTTTCATGACTCCTATTTTCTTCTGGATTTTTCGTATATGTGTGATCTTTCCTGGCCTGGCTCTGTTCTTATAGGACTCATATAATATATGTGGATTGGCACCTCCAAAATTTGAAATCATTAGTTAGTTAATCAAGACACAAAATATAAATACAACTAGAAAACTTTATTGTATGTTCATAGACAAACAACATTCATCTTAAAAGACATAAAAGTTAGTTACTAACTAATTTCTATCTGCAGACTCTGTGCAGCTAAACATGAATTAAATACAACATACATGATCCAATACACTACAAATACAGAGACTAATATTAATGCTAAAACAAAACACTTTAATCAATATCATTAATGTCATATATAATCTTCACAACTCAGTTTGCTTTGGCTTTTAATTTTCTAAACAGTTTAAAAATGCCAGCTACCCTTTACATTGTGAATACTGCATGACAAATGAACCAATAGAATTGGTCCAAAAATACTTGGGATATACCTTGCCATTGCATTTTTGTACTTTAAAGTGAAGTATGTTTATCTTTCTGTTATAAGGTTTCATTGTCAACGATACACTATATATCCAAAATTTTGTGGACACCTGCTTATCCAATGTTTCTTCTGAAGGGGACTAATTTGCTGTATTGAGCCACAAGAACACTAGTGAGGTTGGGTACTGATGCTGGATGATTAGTTCTGGGTCACAAACTCCAGTTCATCCCAAAGGTTTTGGAAAGAGCTCCAGTCCAGAGAACACATCTCCACTCCTCCACAGTCCAACGCTGGGGGTTTTGTACCCCTCTAGCTGACACTTGGCACTGCACATGGTGATATTAGGTATATGTGTGGCTGTTGAGGATCTATTGCCAGTGCGTGTCTATGGCAATTATGCCATTTAAAGTGATTAAAAGAGATGTCTGGATACTTTTGGACAGCATATCACAACAGTGACAGAGTGATAGAAGGCCTACTGTATATATATATATATATATATATATATATATATATATATATATATATATATATATATAAATATATTTGAAGCATACACTTGGGAGTAGGCTTTTTTGGGCTGATATCTCTGCAGCAGGGAGGTGATGGTGCTGCTGTATCTCTGCGGCTGTCAGCCAAAGTTTAGTTCTGATGGGAGACGCTGGGAGAGCGTCTAGGGGGAGGACTATTAGCCTTCATGGAGAAAGAGTTTAATTAATAACCACTGTCCCCTTTCCCCATGACCCCATCCGCTCACAGTGCTGCCTAGACTCCTAACAGAAGCACTTATATGCCTCTACCCAAAAACTGATGCTTCCAAAACTCAAGTTCCACAGTGCTGTAAAGTGAGTGAAGTAGTTTGAGGAGAGAAGAGTAAAAAGCAGGTAAGAAAAAAACTTTTTATACATTTAACACAAATCAAGGAGTCAACCACAGTGGCTTAAAAATATATGTAAGAATTATGGATTGGAATGGCACCACTGTTTGTCAGTCTGTATTGGGAATGCCATTTGGAACCTTTGGGAAATTAAACGAGGTCAACTAGTGTGCTGGTGCTGTTGAATTATGGCGAAGTTTCTCATTTGTTGCTGTGATGTGACTGTGATTCAGCATTGCAGCGGTTTGGGGCCTGGAGCCATAGCAAATTGCTGTGCTGCTGTTGTGGGGTTTGCCATGTTTTAAGAGTACAGGAGAAGTAGCAGGATACACAAGCTTAAATGTCTTAACTGAAGTCTTGATGAGTCATACAGCATTAATAATGTAATGAAAAGAAACAAGAAGCTATAAAACATCAAACAAAATTGCTATTTATACTACGTTTCAATCTTGTAAATTGTTGTTTTGCATTCCTTGAAAATCTCTTGTGAAAATGAAATATCTCTGAATTAAAGTGATAAATTAGCCAGCAGAACTGTGGCCATCTGTGCCAGATATGTTGAAATGAGACACGTGTGTTTTGTTCCGATTCCGTGAATTAAAACACCAAATGGTAAAAAAGTCTCTTAAGCTTTAATAATCTGCTTGTAAAATAAAAGATCAACAAAAGCTAAATACTTGCCTCTTAATTTGGCCTAGTGGCCACTACCAATACACTTGTTAAACTGATATTTAGTGCAGTGGGCAGTCCAGTAGTTCTTTAAAGCTTAATCACTGACCAGTAAGGACAGATCAAAAGGTGCCACAGCCTTAACCTATCATTAGATCAGTAACATAGAAGTTTCAAATTGCATCTGAAATGTATTGTATAAATGTATAAAGCAATGTCGGATTTTGAGTCACACATGAGACTTTCTAGCACTGAACTTGTACTTCTTTTTTACAGAGGGTAAAGTCACTGAATCATTGTTATGAAGTCTCTAAATCCTAGAATAAATGTTCATACCATTCCAGCACATTCCATTCCATCTTGAAGAAAACTGACTATTTCTTGCTTCTTTGATGTACCACAAACAAAATATAATCAGAGGCAGAATAATATACCACCATATTACTGCACAGCTTCCAGTAATTTTTTCAGTATTGTTATCATCGCTGAGTCACCATTCTAAATAGCCCTCAAGAAAGCAATATAAATTGTCATGTATAAATAGTCAATTATGTGGTAAGAATATAAAGTAAAGCTGTTAATTATTGGTACCGTCTAAAAAAAGGTAAATGAAAGTTAAATCATTGGCACTCTTATATTTATATTTATCTCAACTTAGCTTGTTTTTGTTGTGTAAGTGGCTGCATTTTTGTTGGTCCATAGAAAGAGCAGACACTTCTTGTAGGCTTTATGGACACTCAAAATAGAACATTTATCATCATCAAAACATTTATCATTCAGATTTTCACATATGGGAGGAGAGTGTATGTAATCTCATATACAGTCATGTGCAGAAAAAGACTTTATAACATAAATACACATAAACATGAATACAGCAAAACGTAATTTTTCATTGTTATTTTTATTGGATGGTATATGTAAATACTGGGTTTCCTCAAGGAGAACTTTGGAAATGGCTAAGCCTTAGAAAACATCGCATCTTCCACTGAAAAATATCTGCCTGTCAGCAGCGTCTTAATGACATTACCTAGAGGTAACATACAAAAAGAAAAACAAAGGCCCTAAAATTGAACCTTGTGGGACTCCACAAGAAATGTTACAGTTTTTTTGAATGATTTCTCAGTGAATTCAGGCTATTAATTAAATTTGATTGAAATCATTCTTTAACTGTACCTGACAGGCTTACAGCTTAGTGTTCAAGATTAATCAGTTGATCAATGGTATATCAAAAGTAAGGCTGCATACAATCAGCAGCTTCACAATACAATACATATTACAATACGAGTGTCACAATATGATAAAATGACAAAACACGCCAGATATAGAACAGACACTACCGGTCAAGGTTTTCCTTTCATTTGTTTTAAAAACAAAATTGTTCTGAACAGAAGGTAAAAAAGAGGTGGATGTACTATACAGTATATAGATATAATATCTTGTCTATAAAGAAGACAAGATATTCTGGTGAAGCACTATCCATAAGGTCACCAGCAGTCACAACCAACTTGACAGCATATAATAGTAGTAGTAATAATAATAATAATAATAATAATGAGAAGAAGATGAAGAAGAAGAATGAATGAATGAATGAATAAAGTTGGGGAAATGGTAATAACATGGTAAACATGTTCAATAGCACTTGTTTAATAGGTGCTGGATGCTGTAAAATGTAAAATTTCGCTAAACTATTAAAGCACTGAGAGGCTTGTTACCTCACAGCAAAAAGGGCCTTGATTCCCTGCTTGGGTGACCAGGGTCTTTTCTGTGTAGAGTTTGCCTTTTCTCCCAGTGTCTGCGTGGGCTTCATCCCACATGTCCAAATGAAGTCAAGCCAATTGGTGACATTAAACTGGACTGTTTTTGTCTGTGTGGTCCTGCCCTCTGCCCAGTGAACACTTGGATAGGCTCCAGCAACCTGGATGCTGGCGCTAAGCAGCTTAGAAGATAGACCAATGAATTAAAGCTATGGCTATTGATATAGTCATCTGTATATATTGCTGCATCAACGTGTTGAACACAGCCACAATTAATAGGGAGTTTGCAAGAATGATGTTTTGGTCTCTTTAAACTCCAGGCATTAATTGAAATAGTAATAATGCAAATATAAACAAAATGATCGTTTACAGTGTCATTTCTATTGGAAAGGTGTCTGTTCCAAACCCTAATCCCCAAATTTCAGGTTGGTAAAACAATCCTTTTTTTGTTTCTTCAATGTTGATCTTTTTGGTTTCTTTTACAGTGAAGTTGAACAATTTTGATATATCATGAGTTTAATTTTTTATAAAAATACTTTACATTTCACCACCAAAACACAAAGAGGAAGTGAAACTGCTTCCCTGTCACTCATGGCCACACAGTGAGCAGTTAGAGCCCATTGTTTTGAGGTAAATGTGTCCCAAAGTCTGAAAATCGGTTTGTAATCATAAGAGCTGTCTAACGAGACACATTTTCTGCAGTTATATAAACTTTTTTCTGTCTTGTGTGCAGTGTAGTGTTCTATGTGCCAGCGCCAAAGAAAAAATTCCATTTTATGCAGTACAGTATACTGACTTATTAGACCAGATAAGAAATAGTGAGGTTAGGTACAGATGCTTTTCTGTGGAGATTATATAAACACCTGTGTCAGAAATTAGTGCATATTAAAGTAGCTGAATACACGTTAGAAGGAGTGTCTGCATACTATTAGTATCCAGTAGTATTGTAGTGAAGTTTCCATGTTTTTAAAGACTTTTGTAAGTCCACACAGAAGAAATGAGTCACATTTTTTTCTATATATATATTTTGCATTAATGTAATTCACTATTTTTGTCTTCCAGGATTGATGCTATTACTTCTATTCTGCACTCAAGAACTAAACTGTAATTGGAACTGGACCCTGGGGTCAACACACAAGCGTCTGGATGAATGAGTGGGTGGGCCCTGACGTCAATGTGGTGGGACCTTTGCAGATCCCACCCAGTGATGGGTTCCCCATGCCAGAGAGCTCCCATTTTTTTGGTAGGGATAGCTTTGATTACAAGACTTTTCAGCAACACTGAGAAAATGGATGCTTTGAATCACGTAATGTGTCAATCGATTGTAGATGGATAGAGTACATCATCTCAACATGATTACAGTCTTTCATCTTTTAGCTTACATACAATACCATGCAAGAGACAGCTCTTTATTTCGAAGATATTTCTGATAAGATTAGATGTAAGATAATCCACTTGAATAATGAAAGGGAAAGTCAACGATTAGTGAAAAAACAGGAGCTTCCAAAACTGGAGTTCAAAATATTATTAAAACATAGAGATGAAATGTGACTCCTAACAACCATGCAAGATCTGGTAGACCACCAAAAATGCCAACAGTACTTACCATAGCTTTCATTGTTGAGATAGAGGAGAAGATCAAGCTCCACTCTTGCCTCAGACCTGAAACAATCCACAGAGGTTTCTGTCCATCCTTCCAGTATGAGAAGATAATTCAGCACAATGAGTCTGAAAGGATTCTTGGATTTGCCAAGAACCCGTTACAGAGAGACAAAAAAAGAAAAAAAATTGCAAGTCAAACAAAGAAGCTGCTGGTTTTTTCAGTGCATTGGACTGACCGCCCCAGATTCCAAGCCTCTACATCATTGCAATTTATTGCATTTTATGCTGAGAAGTGAATGACTTGAATGCCATTTTGACTGGAAGTAAGATAAATGTAGGGTGGTTTCTGACTTTTGCTCAGTAGTGTCTAGTTTGGCAAGAATGGTTGATTCAGCACATTCTATGTAATACCATCAGTGTTTTTAGTGAACATGTAAATAAATTTGTGGTGGTGATGAAGACATTTATTAAAGACTAACACATAAGACCTGGAACGGAACTCAGAGCCATTGGGCCAACATATTAGTGCAACATTTCCCTTAAATTAAACTAGTCCATAAGTAAATAGACTTATTACCACCTTTTACATTAAGCCTGATATTAACATGTTCTGTGTCTGGATGGCATACATAAAGGTGACTTTACATTATGATCCAGCTACCTGTAATAGAGACACAGAAATGTGGCTGTCAGGTTAATAAGCAACTGTAGCAACCTTTGCTCCCCTTGGCACACTTGAGGCAAGATTTAAGGCATCATAGTGCGACAAGGTTTTACAGAAAGACATGTGATTTTCAGCAGCGAGAAACAACTGAAAGAATGATTGTGGATGGTCAGTGTTTGGGCCAGAAGCAAATCACTGGTATTCACTCTGGGTCCTGCTGAAATGTCCATGGGGCAGGTGAAGACTTCAGGTTGGTACAAACTGTTTTGTAGAGAGTTTGAAGGAATCGCTGTTAAATGGTGTACTTGGTAACTTGATCATTTAATTGATGTAGCTTAGCTGTGGTTGTAAGCAGCTGTTTCAGGTGGTCATTACGCTCTGCAGATACTAATTTTGCAAATATTACATTTTGTTAAGATTAACATGTGATTATCTTGTATGGCCTGTTTAGGCTAAGAAGAACAAAAATAAGTTTTACTATTTGGGCTTTGGATTAATATTCTGTCCATACATATATGCGTACACATATCAGCTCAAAGAAAGTCTTTGTTGTAGAATGTTGTATCAGCTCAAGTATGTGTGGGTTAATAATTTCTGACTTTATTTGAGTGTGTGGTGGACTCCTGTTTCAGGTGTGGCAAAGTGTAACTTACTGGAAGTCTCTTTCATATCAGCTACCAACTGGTACAGCACAAATACAGTTTGGTATGTAAGTAAATGGATGTGAAAAGATTTTAATCACTTTGGCTCTGTTCTACAGCACATTGGATTTGCAATGAAATAATGGGGCAGTTGTGGGGTGGAGGTTAGGGAACCAGCCTTGTGACCGGAAGGCTGCAGGTTCGATCCTCAGAGCCGACAGCATGTGACTGAGGTGTCCTTGAGCAAGACACCTAACCCCCAACTGCTCCCCGGGCGCTGCAGGTTGGGGTGCCCACCGCTCCGGGCAAGTGTGCTCACTGCCCCCTAGTGTGTGTGTGCTCACTAGAGAATATGTGGTGTTTCACTTCACGGATGGGTTAAATGCGGAGGTGAAATTTCCCTGTTGTGGGACTAATAAGGGTCACTTAATCTTAATGATTACAAGGTTAAACTTTGGAAAGTCAGCTTTAGTTTGACGTGTTTTCATCTACATGTACAGTTGAATGTGGTGGAGTACAGAACGAAAAAAAAGTCAGTGTCCAGTTACTAATGAACTGTACTGTACACTGCCAGTGTATTAATTCTGCTACATTTTTCCTTCATCTGTGTATGATGGGAGTTAGTTTGGAGCAAACATATAGACTGTCTGTGGACCAGTTTGGGAAATACTGACATAGGCAACATAAAAATTACAATGAAAATCTGTACTGTATATTACTATAACAGCTCAATAGTACCTTTAAAATTTTACCTAATAAATTGGCAGCTCAATATCTGCCCCTTGTTAACTCCATAGTGGATTGTAGTGCAACATTCATAAAACCTTTAATTGGTGTAAACCTTCATGTGGAGACTCTTCTGAGAAGGCTTCTTCTCACTCACACATCTTGCTTCTAAAAGTGGTTTTTCAAACAAACATCTACTGAAAACTTCTGTAGGACACCGAAAGTGTTTTTTTCTATGACAGTGCCCAAAGTATCCTTTTTATTGGCCTTATTTTTTAACAGCGTAATTCGGATTGTAGTGCTAGTGGCGTGATTGTTGGCAGGTAACACAAATACTGTTTGTTGTAGTTTCTCTAATAGTTGCTTTGGTATAAAGCCCATTAACTGTGTGACCAACATTGGGTTAACATGAGCATTCGAACTCCATGACACGTGTAAACTGACATCCTTGTCTTACTCCTGCCATCTTCTTCTCCGCTTTCAGATATTCTGGCAGAGCACAGCAGCCCTCTGCTTCAGGAGGTCCAAGAGGTGTTGCCTTTTGCCAGCTATCCCAGCATGCAGTACTCCGCAGTGGAGCAGTCCATGTCATCTCCGTCATACTACTCCAACCAAAACTACTTCCCCCAGTACAGCCCAGAGGAGTGGTACACACCATCCGCTATGCTGGAGCTGAGGAAAGGCCCGTTGGAAGGGGGCTTCAGCACAGAGATGGAGCAACCATCCCCCATTGTTCCCACTGTGTACAAAAGACCCAGACATGCTGCCCACTCTGGAAGGGTCAAAGGGGAAGAACTATGTGTGGTGTGTGGGGACAAAGCCTCGGGATACCACTACAACGCTCTCACGTGTGAAGGATGTAAAGGTGAAGACCACTTATGTCAGAGATTCTGCTGGACAGAACATGGGAAATTGTGAATGTACCATAAAAAATGGAAATATTCTTAAATGCCAAATAGAAGACCAATATAACCAGAAAAACTAATAAAAAATAATTCAAATGATTATAATATGTACAACTTATAATCTGGTTCAACTTCACAGGTTTCAAATAACTATTGTGCTTTTAAAAATGATGATGAAAAGGGTTCTTTTAAGTGACGACATATAACAATTATTTTTGGTTCCCTAAAGAACCTTTCAATTGATGACTCTTCAAAGAATCATTTTTGTGAGTGTGAGAAAGCTTTTAAAAGTTCAAAGAACTTTTTGGGTTAGGGTCCTAACCCAACTAGAGGTTTTACCTAGAACCTGTAACGCCAGGGAGTGAGGAGGTGGACGCATGTGCTGAGATAAGCGACTTTTATTATGGGCAAATCCAGGGTCGTGGTTGAGCCAGTCCAGGTTCCAATAATCAATACCAAGCATAGGATGGACAGACATGACTATGAACACCAATATCCAAAATTGTACAGAACAAGCCAAACAAACAAATCAAACAAACATAAACAACAAACACCAGCCAAACATCTAACGACAAACGTATCAAACAAAGACCAGCCAAGACAAGAGGCAAACACAGGGCTTAAATACAACAGGGATGATGAGGGACAGGTGGAAAACAGGTGGCGACAATCGGGGTGGAGTTACTAAACAAGGGGCTTGACTAGGAAACCAAAACAAAGAACAGTGGACTAGACCAAAACAAAACACGAACACATGGACAGGACCGGGAGGGGCCAATCGTGACAGAACCACATATCTAAAATAAAATTGAATTTCATTTATATAAATGAGCAAGTAAGAATTATTATTATTATTATTATTATTATTATTATACGGTGACTAGGATGATGAATTGAGCTGCATGTAAATCTAAACTGACTGAGAAAATTGCATTGCAGATTTACAGCAAGAATAGATACGTCACATAAAATATCTGCACTTTTTGCTGTCTAGTTTATAAAAAGTTATTTTATGAAAAATAAAATGTAAAATTATGTATATAAAAAACAAAAATATGATATCATGTGACAAGCGACTTGGAAGTCTCTATGATTATAAATTATAAAAATCAGCAGTCTGTGGCTGCTTGCCTAAAGCATCTTAAGTATTTATGGTAAATTACATGCTTGGGAGATCAATTAAAAGCTGTAAATTTAAATTGCGCAACTGTCAAAAAATTGCTGAAATTTAATCCCAGGGTCAAAAACTCAGTTTACAATTGTAGATTTTTTCACTTTCCACTAAAACACTCTTCACTTCACTTCACTTCACTTAAGGTAGACCACTTAAGGCCACAATTCACCTGAGAGGTTTTATGCAACTGACCACAGAATTGCAACCCAAACTAACCTGTTATTTTGTCTGTGAGCTTCTTCGTGTTCTTATAATACTAAGAATATGATTCAATAGAATTTAGACCAGTTCAATCAACAAAGCCCTTGCTAATTCATACCTTGCGTTGAATACAATATCACAGCATACCTATGCATGTGTTTGACATGGTAACCTTGTCTTTTTAACTCCCACGTAGTATATGACATACAACTCCATAGACCAGTTTTAGCTCTTTGGAAAATCGTTGGCTGAATGACTGCAAGTGTAATTCCACCTGAGTGTGGACAATGCCCAAAGGGCAGCTGTTGGGCCATGTGCTCTGAGTCTCTGAGGCTTGGCCAGGCTTGATGCTCCCTCACGCCCAGTCTAGGTTTGGTTCCCTCTCAGCTTTCTGCTGAATAATGATGTAGGGAACCAGAGCCTTGTGCCGCCATGCAATGTTAATGCGTGTCATTGTGTTCATCAGCTCATGCTAGAATGTGTAATTACCTGTCCCAGAAGCATCTGCGGCCAGGTGTCTGCGGGCTGGAACTGGGGAAGGAGTGGGATCTCTGTTACAGTAATGCGTAATGCTCTGATGAACTAAGGGTACAGCAAACCCTTTTCAAGGTCTAATAGAGGCGGGGCTTATTTGTCCTGTCTAGTTAGTCCAGGTTTTCTTTATTATTACTTTAAAAACAATAGAATTCATAGAAACCCTGTTCTATTCTCTTAGTAATTGTAACTATTTCCATCAAATGTTTAACTCTGCTCAGCAATGTCGATAGCACTTGAGCCAAAAAACCGAAAAGCTCTGTACAACACTGTGCAATTGAAACATTGTTCTTTCAAATATAAACTGGCTTTACAAGGTTTCCAGTGCAGACATGCATGTTTGAGAACTGACAAATTATGCATGTAGGACAATTTAAAGCAAACAAAAAAATTATACATTATTTTTAAATGAAAAGAATGTTTTTGCAATGGAAGCTGCCACTTCAGATGAGCTAACACTGAAGCTAACACTGAAGCTAATCAGTACTGAAGAGAACTTGTACTTGCTGAAGATGGTCTTTTATCAAATTTGATGAAATATTACAAAGTGCACAGGTGCATTAACATTAATTTTTACACACAGTTGTCACGATTGGCCCCTCCCAGTCCTGTCCATGTGCTTTGTGTTTTGAATCTTCCATGTGCATTTGTTTTGGTTCAGCCCCCTTGTTTGTTGACTCCGCCCCTGATTGTTTTCACCTGTCCCTCATTATCCCTGTTATATAAGCCCTTGGTTTGCCCCTTGTCTTGACTGGTCTTTGTTTGCTTTGTTCGAAGTGTTTGATCATGCTGTTCATTTGACGTGTTGTTTGCTTGTTTTATGCTGTGTTGGATGTTCTGTTTGTTCTGCTCTGCTTGTTCTGTTGGATTCTGGTTTGTCTGTCATATCTGTCCCCCGATATATCCGTGTTGGCTATGTGAACCTGGACCATTACGACTATGACCCTGGATTTGCCCTTGATAAAAGTTGCTTATCTCAGCCCGTGCGTCCGCCTCCTCGGTCCCTGTTACAACAATGTTTTAATCACAAATGTGAACACTGTGCATCCTGTTAAATCAAACTCATTTATCAAGCTAACTTTCAATCGCTAAGTTAAGAAAAGCTAACTAGTTAGCTTAGTGATCTTAACATCATCTTAACATCTTAAAATGGTATTGCTAATAGTTGTCACATCTAGATTAACTAGTACAGCTTCAGGAATGAACTAAAAACAGTGCCATCCTCCACATGATTAGGCCTCCACATGATTAGGCAACAACTTGACCAGCAACATTCTCACTGCAGGTTTGTTCTTAAAAGTTTTTCCTTCACTTGATGGAGGAAGTGGTTTAGAAGTTTAGAAGTTAGGGGTTGGGTGTCTTGCTCGAGGACAACTCAATCACATGCTGTCGGCTCTGGGGATCGAACCAGCAACCTTCCGGTTACAGGGCCTGTTTCCTAACTTCCAGCCCACGACTGCCCGCCGTATTATTTACCAATAATAGAATTCTATAATTATTTCATATAACGTTCTCTCATCAAGAATCGTGTACATAGACACAGTCTATCCAAAACATGGTCAATTTTCATGTTTTGTTGATTTTCTAGGTCAAAACAGGTTAATCCATCCTCTACAGAGAACTTAAATAAGACATTTGAACAGAGGCACCCAAACATTCACACACAATGAAAACCAGTTACATCACCAGTTATGAAAACTAATATAATTTTGATGTTTCTTGCAGGGTTTTTCAGAAGGAGTATAACCAAGAATGCAGTGTATAAGTGTAAGAGTGGAGGGAACTGTGAGATGGACATGTACATGCGCAGAAAGTGTCAAGAGTGCCGACTCCGGAAGTGCAAAGAGATGGGCATGCTGGCAGAGTGTGAGTAACCATCCATTACCACGATCACAATCCGATAATTATCCCACAGCCGCTGTTTAATAATTATTACATATAATTCACAGTCACCTTACTGTATGCAGACAAATGTCTGTAAACAAACTTGGTTAATAAGCTCAAAGCTTATAGTACAAGTGTCTTCTCTGAAGGGGCCCATATTATGGAAAACCAAACAAAGCTGCTTTTTAGAAACAGTTTGATGGGGCATGTAAATGTTGCTAAAACTATGAATTGGAATGCTCACTGTTGGCATGGTGATGACGAATGACTGTGTAGCAACAACTGAAACATTTTTACACGCTAAAAGGATCAGAATCTACAAAAGCAACTCAAACATGCCTCAAACTGGACTAAAAACATCTGAATAATATTTAGAAGCTATCAGATTTCCAGCTATACTGATATTTCACCTTTCCACAATGGAAAGCAGCTCACAGATTTTTCATTGACTCAGGAGCAAAAAATGTTGATTTGCACTTGAAGGTATTCTGCCCGTTTGTTTTGTTGTAGCTTGTGTGGAGCTGCATCCCCAGCTCAAGCTGGGTTATGGAGTTCTGGGTTGTGTGTGAAAGAATTCATAGAGTACTAGTTTGTATATGAGGAGGAGAAACTTTCTGCTGTTCCTTTGCTTCCCCACAGTGGAAAGCACCCTGCACAATGCCACAATATGAGGGAAAGCAATGGGACTTTCAATAGATATTCTGTCCACCTTTTTTTCACTGAGCAGTCCTAAGTCTAACCCTGAAGCTAAACCTAAATGTACACTTACACTATTTAGAATCAAACGTTTCGCCAGATAGTTTGTTGATAATTTGAACATCTATAGTTAATAAATCAGGGTCTTTCCAAATAAAGAGGGACCAAAAAACATAGAGACATTAAAGATGGACTTCAGAAGAAAAATGCAGAACATAGACCTTTTCAGGCCTGTTATTCAGTAGTAAACATGAATTATTCAGTAACAACTATGAAACTCATATTTCAGCCACAGCATTACTGCTCACTTCCACCTCATAACGCTGACATGGGATAACACATAATATTACACCATCGTATCACTAACCAGCAGTCAGACAGTGGACACTGACTGAGATCAAACTGATAGCATTTATTGTAGACTTGAGAGATAATATTTTGGATTCAACTGAGATACAGTGTGTCAGGCAGAAGTGAGTATATAGTTCTGTTATGTGAAATGAATGCTGGTTGAGAGGCAGAGGTGCACTGTAGTTGGTGGTGAGGATTTGTTTGACGAGTGAATTCTTATTGGCTTCCCAGTGATGAAACATAATTAGCCATGCTGCCGTGCATAGAGCTGTCGGCTAGAGTAAGGAGCAGGCCGTACTCGGCTCCTGTTGCCCATGAATAGTGCATTAACGTTTATATAAATATTGTAGGCAGCAGGCATTCAGTCTTCATCCTGTTCCCACTGCACCTCCACTCACATGCTCCCTCGTTCAGCCTGGAAGTGTTCCAAGGTCTGCCCTTGAGTCTGTTCAGCGAGGGGGCATTTCCCTGAAGTTTACTCAAGCTGCACATCAGGCAGTGAAACTGAAACCTCCCATGTACTTTTTTTGTTAGCTATGTCAAGATGAAAGTGTTCTTCCAGGATGTTTTTTCTCTGTCAACAGCACTTTTTCATCATGCTTATAAAATTGCACTCACTACTAGTTTAAAGGTAACAATAATGGCAGCAACAAGCCAATTCTTTAATCTTCAACAACGGCTCATTATGAATTTATTGTTTTAGTGATGTCACAAAAATCAGCACTTGTATATATACCTGCCTGTTCAGTCTACAGTAGTTTAGATCCACCCATTCACAGTGAAGTTATAAGGAGTATTTCAGCCCAGACTGTTTTCTGAATGAGACCCAATATCCATCCATCCATCCATCCATCCATTTTCTAAGCCGCTTCTCCATCAGGGTCGCGGGAGACCCAATATAGGGCAGCAAATTAGAACAGAGGTCATTTACATATCGGAGTCTTACAGGCACAGTAACAAAAACAGTTAAGGCATAAAGAGAGGTTGGAAAATCACCTTTAAAAATTGGTTGAAATTAAAACTTAATGATAGTAGACCTCAGAGAAAAGAATAAAATACTAAAAAGGGCCTTTTAAGAACAACATATGTTGCACTTGACATTGCACCACAGTGAGTACTTGCTAATTAACCCCAGGCCTACATTTTACAGTACTAGCTGTAGAAAATTGTAGACCTTTTTTACCTTGTTTTCTTTACCATGGTCAGCTTTAAAACATTGTTTGCTATCCAGGTGAACAGTAGCCTATGCTGGAAGCCGCTGTAGGTCAGCTAAGTGTGCAGCACTGTGCAGAAACAGCAGAGCAGGGAAATCTTTGCTCTACTTTTTTCTTTCCTTTGCATTACTGCATTAACACTCGAGCTTGTGAGACTAACATTGCGGCTGTGAATGACTATAATGATCTGTGCTATAGCTTAACATATACATGATGTACCTACAATACAGCTCAATGCCTACATAACACACATCATCGTGCCAATGACATAATCAAGGCTTAATGTTAGTTTGGCTCTTTATTATTGGCTATTTGGTTATTTCATCACTGCGGTTCTTCTGGTGCATGAGATCCCAGAGTGACTTTGTCACTGTTGAAACAAAACCTTGTATCGGCATTTTTTGTTTGTTTGTTTTTTATATGCTTTGAAAATATACTTTGAATTGACATTTATTAAAAGTTGAGAATGTGTTTCATCTCCTAGGAAACTACCACTGCACTGCAGTGCTGAATCTGTGATTTGTTTTGACCATGTGTAAGCAGGTTTGCTAACAGAGATTCAGTGCAAATCCAAAAGGCTAAGGAAAAACACCAAGACCTCACTAGAAGATGGCACAGGAGACGATACAGAGGTGGGAGACAGTGGGGATGCTAAACAGGTCACATCTACAACCAAAACGTTTAAAGTGAGTGCAAGGCGTAAACGTTTATATATTAATATAGAAATGACACTAATTTGTAGAGGACAGTATGTAAGTGATTGGATGGTGAGAGTGTTTGTTGTTAACGTTTCATTCATTCATCATGTTGGTTTGTATGATGGTGCTGGTACTTTTAAAGCAGTAATTGTTTGGGTGGCAGGTGAAGTAAGTGAAATCTATTAGCTAAAGTCAGTTCACTTGATTTAACTGTGTAGGATCAGCACATGAGTAAAATATATCACAGTTTTGTCCGTGATGACCTGATATAATAAGAAAACCTTGTATAAACCGGCTCACAACATTTCTTCTGAGATCAAAGGGTGGGGGCGGGGTTGCTGCAGCAACAGCCTTAACTCCTTTGGTAAGGCTTAACACTAGATGATGAAACACTGCCATGAAGATTTAATTGCATTCAGCCACAAGAGCGTTAGTGAGGTCAGCTACTGATGTTGAATTATCAGTTCTGGATCACAAACAACAGTCCATCTCATTCCAGAGGTATTGCATGGAGCTCCATCCCACCAGAGAACACAGATCCACTGCTCTCAAGCACAATGCTGGTGGGCTTTACACCCCTCTAGTCAATGCTTTGCATTGTTCATGGTGAAATTAGGCTCAAGTGTGGCTGCTTTGGAGCATCCCGATCTATTTGCAGTGCTTTTCTATGGACATTATACAAGCTGTGCATGTGCACAGTGGAATGTGTGTGTTGGAAAGAAAGTAAAGTAGCTGAATTCACTAATTACAATGGGTGTCTGGTTACCTCTGGTTAACTCAACCACACTTAGAACCCTGTCTTGTACATTGTGTAAACATATCATGATGAATGGACCAATAGGAATGGTCTAAAGATAATGATAAAATACAAAATAAATCAATAAATCAATTAATGTATGTTAAGAATGTTAAGAACTTATCATCTATGCATACAGACATAGCTGACCCTGTTGCTGGGCTTGTTACAGTGTAACTAATCTAGAAAAGCCATCAGTTTTATTGAAGTGTCATCAAAGAGGTTCAAGGACAACGCAAGTGTTTGACTTCCCTGATTTTCTGCTGCTTACTTTTCATAAAGTAAATGGTGCTATAGAGTGGTTATAAAACGGTTGTATTAGACACTGTCATACTAGAACAGACCGTACTGTTCTGGGTTAAAAGTTTCCTTGTTATTCAGTAATATGCATGTGCCAGTGGTAGTGCCTCTTGGGAGCTGATTGCTGTGATTAACAGGAACCAATAGTCTGTACAGATGAAGAAGCACTGTTGATATGTACATATGCTCTTTTTTTAAATCTTAGGAAAAAGTGGAGTTCAGTCAAGAGCAGCAGGCTTTACTAAATTACATTGTTGAGGCATACAACAAACATCGTGTCCCTCAGGATATGACCAAGAAACTGGTATGTTTTTCCATGTGTGTATTGAGTCTTGATCCCACTGAACAGCCATAGACAGCTTAACCTATGCTAAGCTCAGTAAATGGAAAGTTGAGTTATGTAATCTCTGTTATCAACTTTCACATCGTAAAACATGCACAGTAGTGATTTGCTTCAGAACAAAGTGTTTCAGCTTTCCCCTCGTGTTTCCGCAGCTGCAAGAGCACTTCAGTGCAGAGGAAAATTTCCTGCTGTTGACAGAGATGGCAACAAGCCACGTCCAGGTTCTGGTAGAGTTCACTAAAAACATCCCAGGTCAGGATACTTCTGAATATAATTCAGAAATATCAACAAACAAGTCTCACCTGTAGTGCTTTTTACACCATGTTTTATTGTTAATCATATATTCCTGGAGTGATACAATAATGTTGTTAAATGGCCACCAGTGATCAGGTATTGAACGCCTTTTCATAGTAGCTTTAAAATACAATGTAAGCCTGACTGTGTCTGTTTTGCAGGTCCCTCAATTTTTGCGTTGTGGATTTTTTTGTTCAATAATGTTGGTGTAATATATTATGTTGGAAATACGCTATATTAACAAAAGCATTCACTCATCCATCCAAATAATTAAATTCAGGTGTTCCAACCACTTTCATGGCCACAGGTATGATTACTACCAAATATTCCACAGTCAACTGTCAGTGGTATTATAACAAAAATGGAAGCAACTGGGAATGACAGCAACTCAATCACAAAGTGGTAGGCCATGTAAAATGACAGAGAGGGGTCAGTGGATGCTGAAACGCATAGTGCACAGAGGTCGCCAACTTTCTGCAGACCTCCAAACTTCATGTGGCCTTCAGATTAGCTTAAGAACAGCGTGAAGAGAGCTTCATGGAATGGGTTTCCATGGCTGAGCAGCTGCATCCAAGCCTTACATCACCAAGCACAATGCAAAGCGTTGAATGCTGGACTCTAGAGCAGTGGAGACTTGTTTTCTAGAGTGACGAATCACGCTTTTCCATCTGGCAATCCAGTGGACGAGTCTGTGTTGGCGGTTGCCAGGAGAACGGTACTTGTCTGACTGCATTATGCGAAGTGTAAAGTTTGGTGTAGGGGGATTATGGTGTGGGGTTGTTTTTCAGGAGTTGGGCTTGGCCCCTTAGTTCCAGTGAAAGGAACTCTTAATGTTTCAGCACCAAAGTACATGAAATCAACATTGACCAACTTGCTTTTGGTAATAATTGTATTTACATAATATTTTAATGACAAAAATTCAATAATTTGAGTCAACTAAACTCCATTCAGCACTTTTTTCTACTCCTTCAACAACTGAATCAAACCTTGCTAAAAGCTTGATGAGGTAATGCAGCATGGCAGTAAGTTCTTGTTGATGTGTGAGCAGGTTTCCAGTCTCTGGACCATGAAGATCAGATTGCTCTACTGAAGGGTTCAGCGGTGGAGGCCATGTTCCTGCGTTCTGCTGAAGTCTTAACCAAGAAAAGGCCTCAGGGACAGACAGAGGTGCTGGAGGAGCGCATAAGAAAAAGCGGTAGGCTTCCGTTATCATACAAATCACTATAGGTTGTGGTTATTATAAGGACAGGTCAGCAGGTTCAGATATACTTTCCAAAACACTTTAGAGAGTTAAATGCTTCTAACTTTGTAGCAACAGTTTGGGGAAGGCCCTTTCCTGTTCCAGCATGACTTTGTCCTCTGGTGCACAAAGCAAGATTCATAAAAACAAAGCTGAACATCTTTGGGATGATTAGGAATGGCAATTGCAAGTAGGGCCTAATCCCAAAAATGCTCTTTTGACTGAATGGGCACAAATTCCCAGAAACACAGCCAGAAGAGTGGAGGCTGTTACAAATACAGTGGATGAGGGACAACTCATTCATTATATCAATCATAAAAATGTCTGTGACTTGGAATGGAACATCCAACAAACTCATTTAGGTGGGATGGACAGGTGTCCACATAGATTTGGCCAAATAGTGTGTGTTTTGAGTCAGCAGGTTTTCTGTTCTTTCTGTTCTTTTTCATTCTTCATTTATGTCACCATCTGTGGCAATTAATCATATGCTATAGATGCAGCTGATAAAGATTAGATTGAAAAACAATGGAGTATTCCTTTGAATTATTAAACGTGTTATTCACAAGTACAGTTCAATCAGCCATACGTAGGAAGCCACTGCTTGTTCTCAAGCTTACCTGAGAGTGCCATTCCCCTGAGTTGCATTTGAAATCATTGTGGTTTTCTCCAGCCTCTGACGGGTGATGGAGTGCTGTCAGCTCAGCGCAGCTCCATTCATATTCCCACGCATGGCTGTGAAAGCTCAGCGGCGGAGACTGTCTCAACACGTCACTCTCTTTCCCCCTGTGAGCACTCACAAATATTCATGCAGAAAGGCCAGCTGGAGAGAGAAGAAGAGCCACTGTCTGAAGAGGCCATTGTTCTCTATCTAAACATCGAGAGGCCTATTGTCCTCCCCACTCGGCCTCTCCACGATCCTGACATTTCTCTGTTTTTTGAAGGCTCTGTGGTGCGCTTGTGTTTTTTTTTCCCTTCTCTTCTTCTTTTTTGGAGAAATAGTGACAAAGGTTATCCCTCATCTGAAGGGATTTCAGTGCATATCTGAGAGGCATCTGCTTTCATGTCTGATTGCATCTCTCTAAGTTAAAAAGCTCAGCCTTTGCTAACACATACTGGACTCCAGCATCACAGGCCACCAGTATTGATTTTCACAGGAATGCCCTTTCTCATATGACAGTTGTTTACCTTTTCCTATCTCTAAGCATTTCACTGTAAGTGTCTTAATGTCCCAGTTCTAGCACGGTGCTAATTTAAAAGGCAGATGTAATGAGTGTCTTTTCCACTGTGGGGCTAAACAGGCCTGAGCACCTAGGGTAACCATTCCAGTTGGTTTGACTCTCACATCCATACTGTGCCCTAGCATCCTACTTTATTTCAAATATGAAATCAAATACGTTTGCTCACACAGACAAGTAAACAAAATCTGCACGATTTTATATCCACCATTCAATAAATGGCAAAGCTTCAATCTAACAACAGTTTCTAAACACTAAAACAGCAACACAAACCAGGAGAGAGTAGCTTGCTGGGCTAAGCTAATGCGAGTGTATGTTGTCTCTCACTATAATACAGGTTCAGTTATAGGGAACAGATGCCTGCGAACACAGATTAAGAGGACAAAGACTTACAGGTGCCACCCAAAGCAATACATGCTCAGTTTCAGTAAATGATGCTTAAATGGATTGCTGCTAAATGTCCTCTATCTATCTATCTATCTATCTATCTATCTATCTATCTATCTATCTATCTATCTATCTATCTATCTATCTATCTATCTATCTATCTATCTATCTATCTATCAATCTATCTATCTATCTATCTATCTATCTAAATAATGCCTGTTTAGAGGAGAAACAAAAGGACGTCGAGAGACTGGTGTTGGAGGGACAGGTGGAATCAAACGTTTGTACTGTGTGTGTGTGTGTGTTGGTATTAGGCTGTTAGCAAACACGCCTTTGTGTAGTTTTCTACAGTATTTCCTGGTTCTGGTTTAGCAGCACAGAAGATGAAAAGAATCCATAGCCGGTCTCACGAGATCTGCATCAGTGCGATGGAGCACAGTGCTGCCCTGGGAACGATTTTGCTCTATAGCGGAAAAGAACCTATGAAAAACCTCACTTTTTTAAATGACACAATTTGATACAGTGTGTAAACACTTTTACAGTTTCAAAGCATATCATTTTGGTCATTACAAACCATGTATGGAAATTAAGCTGCGATCATATAAACACTGTAACAAAAACCAACCTGTTGAATTCTAAGGGTTGGAGGTTGGAAAAGTTTGTATAAACATAATATCAAGAATTATGACTGTTTTAGGACCTAAATACAGACAAATGTCTTAGGTGGGCTACACGAGGTATGAAATATGAGGATAAACATAGGATATGGGCTCTTTAAAGAGTACTGCTGAATGTAATTGGAATGAATATGATTTCTCTAGATTGTGTCTAATGACCTTTCACTGAGAGTGTCCCCTGATTGGCTGATTTGAATGAGCGGCATCACCTCGTGGCTCTTCACGCTGAATGCTTTACATCAACATTAGAAAAGAGCCCTCAGCGCTCATAGCCAACAAAGAATAATAATTATATCAATGATAATAATAAAGACAAAGAGCTCATACGAAACAGACAAGCTCTTCAAAGACACACTCTGAACGGAAGTCCCACTGAATGTGAAAACACCAAAAGCTGTGAGATACTAGATTTTTAGACTATTTAGATTATTTAGGTCTGGCCCAGTGATAGTTTACAATCAAGATTTCTGGCTCCCTCTAATCTAATCTTGCAGGTGCAGGCGCTTCGCAATGTACTGTCCCATTGACAGTAGCTCAGGCAAAAATGTGTTTGTTCACAAATTCGTCAGTGCCTTTTATTTCAAAAGATCTAATTTCCAAACAGAAATACACGATGAGGTAAATGGATTTCATAATTTAACTAATACTTTCATTGCAGATCTATTTCAGGTCTGCGTTGTGAATATGCTTTAAATATGAAGGAGCACACTGCCTCCCAGTGGCTCTGTTCTTCAAAGCAACTCCCCATAGCAAAACTTCTGCATACACCTCCTCTGGCTGTTCACAAGTTTAACGCAAATGGTGTAATTAATGCGATAGTATAATCAATATGATGGTAATAGATTTAACAGTTTGAAGCTATTTATCTGGTTAAGTGTGTTTTAGACAGTAAAAACTCTATATAACATTAAAATAAACACAAATAAACATCAGTGCACCAAAAAAGCAACAAGAATTTCTTCTTTTCCAAAAGATGGTTAAGACAATGTGAGCTGGTTAGACGAACACAGCTTTGATTTAATTTAATGATGCTTTGAGTAACCTAATCAGGTATTGGATGATAAGTAAAAATAATTCTGGGCCTTTGTAAGGAGAGAGCTATAAATGGCTTACTGAAACCAGTGACACACATAAAATCACTACTCATTGTATTAATATTGCTTTAAATAGCATTTTCTCAGGTGAATGTCAGTTTAATCAAATCTTTGTTTAATTACTCAACAGCTCCACAAGAAGACATTGCCTTCTATATACACTGCTCAAAAAAATAAAGGGAACACTTAAACAACACAATATAACTCCAAGTAAATCACACTTCTGTGAAATCAAACTGTCCACTTAGGAAGCAACACTGATTGACAATCAATTTCACAGCCGTTGTGCAAATGGAATAGACAACAGGTGGAAATCATTGGTAATTAGCAAGACACACTCAATAAAGGAGTGGTTCTGCAGGTGGGGACCACAGACCACCTCTCAGTACCTTTCTGCTTTCTGGCTGATGTTTTGGTCACTTTTGAATGTTGGTGGTTCTTTCACACTCGTGGTAGCATGAGACGGACCCTACAACCCACACAAGTGGCTCAGGTAGTGCAGCTCATCCAGGATGGCACATCAATACGAGCTGTGGCAAGAAGGTTTGCTGTGTCTGTCAGCGTAGTGTCCAGATGCTGGAGGCGCTACCAGGAGACAGGCCAGTACACCAGGAGACGTGGAGGAGGCCGTAGGAGGGCAACAACCCAGCAGCAGGACCGCCACCTCCGCCTTTGTGCAAGGAGGAACAGGAGGAGCACTGCCAGAGCCCTGCAAAATGGCCTCCAGCAGGCCACAAATGTGCATGTGTCTGCAAAAACGGTTAGAAACCGACTCCATGAGGATGGTATGAGGGCCCGTCATCCACAGATGGGGGTTGTGCTCACAGCCCAACACCATGCAGGACGCTTGGCATTTGCCAGAGAACACCAGGATTGGCAAATTCGCCACTGGCGCCCTGTGATCTTCACAGATGAAAGCAGGTTCACACTGAGCACATGTGACAGACGTGGCAGAGTCTGGAGGCACCATGGAGAGCGATCTGCTGCCTGCAACATCCTTCAGCATGACCGGTTTGGCAGTGGGTCAGTAATGGTGTGGGGTGGCATTTCTTTGGAGGGGCACACAGCCCTCCATGTGCTTGCCAGAGGTAGCCTGACTGCCATTAGGTACCGAGATGAGATCCTCAGACCCCTTGTGAGACCATATGCTGGTGCGGTTGGCTCTGGGTTCCTCCTAATGCAGGACAATGCTAGACCTCATGTGGCTGGAGTGTGTCAGCAGTTCCTGCAAGATGAAGGCATTGAAGCTATGGACTGGCCCACCCGTTCCCCAGACCTGAATCCGATTGAGCACATCTGGGACATCATGTCTCGCTCCATCCACCAACGCCACGTTGCACCACAGACTGTCCAGGAGTTGGCGGATGCTTTAGTCCAGGTCTGGGAGGAGATCCCTCAGGAGACCATCCGCCACCTCATCAGGAGCATGCCCAGGCATTGTAGGGAGGTCATACAGGCACGTGGAGGCCACACACAATACTGAGCCTCATTTTGACTTGTTTTAAGGACATCACATCAAAGTTGGATCAGCCTATCGTGTGTTTTTCCACTTTAATTTTGTGTGTGACTCCAAATCCAGGCCTCCATTGGTTAATAAATTTGATTTCCATTGATGATTTTTGTGTGATTTTGTTGTCAGTACATTCAACTTTGTACAGAACAAAGTATTCAATGAGAATATTTCATTCATTCAGATCTAGAGATGTGTTATTTGAGTGTTCCCTTTATTTTTTTGAGCAGTGTATTTACTTTAGTATAGCTGCTTAATACACTTCACTTCTTTCTTCATTCAATGCAATTAATACATTTTAACATTGCAGTTTGCAGTGTACCTTTGCTTAATAGCCTTCATTTGCTGATTCATTCATTCCCTCATGTAAGTTTTCTGAGCCATGGTAGAACAAACCTACTTTCTTAGAAAGATTGCTCTTCAAGGGTTCTTTTTAAGACAAATGATTCTATATAGAACCAAAAATTGTTCTTCTATTGTTATGAACCTGACATTGTGATATATGGAAAGCTTTATTAAAATGCTCTACTTAGAACCATATACAACATTCTCCATCAGTCTGTAGAACCATTTCACAGCCCAAAGAACCCTTTAACCCCTAAAATCCCAGGCTTGTTACATAGCAGGACTTATTCAGTGAATACATGGACTATACTTAGGTTAGAGAATTGTGTAATGTCTTTGGGAATGCTTGCAGGGTTTAAGCATGCAAATATTTCTTGGTTTATGGTTCCATATAGAACAATTTGACTTTACTGAGGAACCATCTTTTTAAGAGTGTAGCTGATCCTACTGAGGTTGAAAGAGTCCGTTCTCGACTAAACATGAAGATTTTTTACTGCTGCCTCAGGATTTGATGATTAGAATCATTTCATGACTTCTTAGAAAGTGTGTTTTGCTTTGTATACTTGGAGATGGAGATCTGTCCTTATCTGCTCTCCTACAACAAAGCCATGTTAGTACTGTGAAGAAAAACAAGGTTCAGGCTATTTTAAGAAACATACAAAAAGTAAACAGGGACAAAAACAAACAGTTACCTGATGGACCATCTGATATCAGTGTATGCGTTTGAGACTCTTCAGCACATTGACTTCACTGCACTGCATTAGTTTTCTTATGAAATAAAAGCACTGACCCAACATAGTTATAAACCACAAGCTGTAAAATAAAAGCAAAACTATACTCTTAAAAAAGACGGTTCTTCAGGGGTTCTTTAGTAAAGAAAATGAAATTGTTCTACATAGAACCATGATTAAAGGGTTAATTGCATGGTGAAAGGGCTCTTCAGATTGGTGGAGAATGCGTTGTAGATGGCTCTAGACAGAGCCTTTTTTGAAAATGATTCTATTTAGCACCAGAAAAGGTTCCTCTGTTATTAAAATACAGCCAATGTTACAAAACTTTGTAAAAGTTTGTTTGTCACTGATGGTAAAACTCTGTAAAATTACAATTGTTTCATTTTTAGAAAAACAGCCTTTTACTGTAATTCAATAGTTTCACTAGTTCAACTATTTTTTCTGACATACAGTATTTTGCCATAGTCATAATAGCAACAACCATCAAAACAGATGCAAATGTCTGTGAAATAAATAGTGATCATTTGTTTTTGTGAATGTACATGCTATTTCTGTAAATGAGCAACAGTAATGTTCACTTTTTTTCCTCCTCTCTCCACAGGCATATCAGAAGAGTTTATCACCCCTATGTTCAACTTCTATAAGACTATTGGTGGGCTGCAGATGAGGCAAGAGGAACATGCGCTCCTCACGGCCATCACCATTCTGTCCTCAGGTTGGTACCCAGTGACACAATGTGAAACTTTGCCAAGAAAGTGCCAAAATCTACTCTTTCTGAAGTTACTATTTCACGTCACCTGTCACCTGATTATGTTTTTTTTTTTTTTTTTTTTGATGGGCCAATACTGTGAAAAGGTTTATATGTATTATTTCTGGACATGATTTACATGTCCAAAAAGATCGGAATGTTTGGATGCACACCATCTGATGTAAACTGGAATGTGTTGTGTATAATATGCAGTTCAGTACAGTTAAATATTGTCAGACTACTTTTTAATATAGTTAATGATAAATGAAGGAAATAATCCACAAAGCAAGACACACATATTTTCCTTTTCCTTCTTATCTATTCTTTAACCTAAGGTAGGCTTATGCAACGTAGCCTCATCTGTTTGAAGTGTTGTACTATTTTACTGGTTGCTGCTGACCCCAAGCACACTGTACGTTACCCAATCCGTTCACCATAGTGCATTGTAGATCCCGTTTACATCTGGTCACTTCATGTGACTAGTATATGGATTGCATCCTGATATGGTTTCAGCCATATGTATTTATACTTGGTAGTCAAATGTATCTCTGGTTAATCAGACCGAAATCTGCTTGCTGTGTGGGGTTGAATATGTAAATCTGCTTGTTATGTGGCAACCAGTTACCAGTTGTTTATTTGTTCAGCCTCTTTGTCTGCAGATTGTTTTGCAAAGTGAGGTTTGTCCACATTTTGTTTGGTTTGGTTCTCAACCATGTGCATCCTCCATCACTACCTTCCTCCAGCATCATCATTACCTTCCTCAAAGACACGGATCATGCAGCCGGCGATGTACACATGGGGAGGACTTTCAGTTGTTGAATGTATCTTGGAGGGATGGATGCATTGAAACAGCTATAATATGACTCAGATGTGTCCACATCTCCTGTATCCGTTTTAAATGCATCTTGGGTGCATTTACACTTGCATTTTAATGTGCTTTAGCATCCAGATATAATAATGATACTCAAGATGCATGAGGTGTACCAGGTGTAAACTGGGTCATAATGACTAGTGTATTTAACCAAAGTGAGCATATAACATAAGAAACATTTTTATTCCCTGAAAAGTGTCAGAAGAATTTATAGAATGAAGAATTTGCTGATAAAGCTGAGGAAGTTGCTGTGATATAGGAAAAGTTTTAGTGCTATACTGATGCAATTCCAGTGAAATAAGAGTCAAGGCTGCATTGATTATTCATAAGATTGTGGACTAGAACCTGGGAAACAGACACAAATGTACAAGCTAGAATAATGGCCGGTGTAGATTTTCGTTGGGAGTGACAAGGATGGACAAGATTAGAAATGAGCAGGTCAGAGGGACAGTGAAGGTGGAGCAGTTTGGAGATAAAGCCAGAGGCCAGGTTGAGATGGTTTGGACATGTGTTGAGGAGGAATAGTGGATATATTGGTCAAAGAATGTTGGAGATGGAGCTGCCGGGTAGAAGGAGAAGAGGTAGACCTCAGAGAAGGTTTATGGATGTAGTTAAGGTGGACATGGAGATGGTTGGTGTGAAAGTAGAGGAGGCAGTGGATAGGGCAGATGATCCGCTGTGGCAACCCCTAAAGGGAGCAGCCGAAAGAAGAAGAAGAAGAAGAATATGACATGACAATGTGCTTTTGTATCTCATTCTAAACTGGTAGCTGAATCGTTCGTCAGTAGCTTATTTTTCTTCCTACTCCTGGTCCTGGTATCATTGGCTAATCATGGGCCCAGGTTAACTCAACTAACACGTTAACCAAAATGCTCTTAAAAGCAATCTCCAAAAAAAATTATATGAAAATGATATTTAACTAATTTAAACTAAAAAGAACTAGACGTCATTGTAGATGAAATACCCAATAAAGCCATTAAGCAAATAGGCATTAAATCCTCATTGGTGTGTTTTAAGAATTACAGTTTGAGAAAACCGTAGAGTTTTAGCCATTTTAAATTTTCTTAAGAATACCTCTTGTTTTTGCAGTTGTTGTTAAAAGAAAAGTTAAGAAATTGATTATATTTTCTAAAGAGTAATAATTTAGTGCTAAAAGTGCAAGGAAGGGTTCTTTGTACCAATGTTATAGAAGAGCAACTTTTAAAAATGATTTCTGTTAACTAATTACTGTTAATTAAGCTTAGCTTAGTCAAAAGTTCTTCTAATTCAGGGTTTTAATGCTGCATTTAAGTCAGTTGAGCTTATTCAAAAAGCCAATAAAGGCACTGTTAAAAATATGCAGCTTCTTAAACTTAAAACAGTAAGTAACGGGGTTAACAACATTGAACCTGTAATATCAAGTCAATAGAAGAATCTGACATGCTTTATATTTGGTAACTTATTTTGAAGTTCTATGTGCAATAAGTACAGTGAGTGCTGTTTCATTATACAATTCTAAAAGGAAATTGACTCCTTCCTCACACAAACAGTGGTCTCGGGGGGTGGGAGGGTGTGCTGGTGGAATGTGGATCCACCACCATTTGAATGTGTCATTGATTAAACAACAACAACAACAACAACAACAACAACAACAACAAAAAGACAGTGTTGAATACTTTGCTCTGGTAAGTTTATTCCAGCACAAGTAGCAGTTCAGTATCTATGCACAGACAGTGATCTCTGTCCGAGCATAAGGAACTCTTTGAGTCCGGTCACACTGCTCTAAAATTGACCGCTTATTAATTACAGACACAGAAATGTACAGCTCTAAAGGGGTGCAACTGTCCACCCACTCATCATCCTGGTGAAGCCACAGCCCTCTATTGTGATCAGTACTAAAACAATTTACCAGGGGTGCAAAGGGGTGTCACAGAATTTCAGCAGGGTGGCAGTAATAAAGTGCAAGGGGGGCAGTTCTAGAATGTTTTGCCCTTTCACACTGTTCTAGAATGTTCTCCTACATTTACAGTGTTCCTGATTGTTCTACAACGTTTTCCCCTATACACTCTGTTCTGGGAAGTTCTTGTCACCCACACTCTTCTAGATCTGGATCAATGTTAACCAGCTGCCAAAATTAGGACACTGACGTTAGTTGGAGAACATTGGGTCAGTGTGCTCTGGGCTGTAGGTCAGGTAGCCCCTCACACTGTTGTGATGCAGTGTTTTTTTTTACTTGTAGACCGGCCGTATGTGAAGAACCAGCAGGCGGTGGAGCGACTGCAGGAGCCCATGCTGGAGGTGCTGTGGAAGTTCTGCAAGCTTCACCACCCTCAAGAGCCCCAGCAGTTCGCCCGGCTGCTGGGCCGTCTGACCGAACTGCGCACCCTCAATCATCAGCACGCTGAGATGCTGGAGTCGTGGCGCATGAGTGACCACAAGTTCAACCCCCTGCTCTGTGAAGTCTGGGATGTACAGTGACATTAGAAAGAGAAATCCCAAAGACTTTTTCAATGCTGCCAAGGAGATGGTCTGATTTCTTACAGCGCTAACTTGTTGAGATTGAACATGTGGCTCTAATACAGAGCATGAGCATGTTGTCGAGCCTGTATTATACAGTTCAGCAGTGACTGTAGGATAGGTTGAATGGTCATCCCTGAATGTCTTCCAACAGTTAGATGAATGAGATTTGTAAGAGATAATCAATAAATAAATGCCATTATTAATGTTTGTGTGGACTCATAGACAGTGAAGGAAATGTATCATATATTTTATGAGATTTAAGTCTATCTAACGATGCCTCATGAAATGTTCCTATGTTGTAAAAAGCAACTTGAGTTTTCAAAAAGTGTAAAATGTAGTACTGAAAAAAGTAACAAAGTAGGTTTTCACATGAAATGTGACAAATACAAGGTGATGCATCAAGTTTCTGATTCTGTGAAAATCCTTTGGCACAATAATCCTTCCTTTTAAAGTACTTGAATTACAGAAATTACACCGTATTAACGAACACCTTCAATTAGGATTAGAATTAGCTCCCCTATTGCTCTTAGTAATAAACACGTTTTAGAGAGTTGATCCTATTCAGCTCATGACTTTGAGATCAGCCCTTACCTGGAAAAGGGTGGTTAAAAATACAGGTTTCTTAAACTGCAAATGCATTATAGAAGGAAGCAAGCCTATGAAGTAATCCCTAATGTGCATGACAAAATGGAAGTCTTTTGTTTTTTAACACATCTGTTCTTCAAAGCGGTCACTTACTTTTCCAGGCAGATAACATTCTGCAGAAATTCTTTTGGAAAGTAATGGTCCAATGAATATGTTAAGTGATATTGAGACTAATAAAATGCTGTTTTACTATGAATGTAAGCCGATCATTTAAAAGAAGTTTCCATAAATAACATTGACTATAGTGATGTGAAAATGTTGCATGAGAAGTGGTACTAAATTATCATCATCCAACTATCACTGAGCTGGTGATCCATGAACGCAAAGGACACTTTAAAGGAAATGTTTCTGTGCTCTAAAGATTCAGAACAGGCTTAGTTGACCTTTGATGTCGACATAAATAGACTGGCATATACATTTAAATTATAGACATAAACTACTGAAAAGCTGAGATGTTTTTAATGAATCAATCATAAAAGTGCCATTCGTGTCATTCAACTGTATAAGACTTAATGAGAGTAACTGAACATCTAACATTAAATTAACAGAGCAATAATTAATGTCTTCCATATGTTTAGTTTAGCCCTGCGATGGACTGGCGACCTGTCCAGGGTGTATCCTGCCTTCCGCTCGATGACCGCTGGGATAGGCTCCCGCACCCCCCCGCGACCCTGATGGAGAAGCGGATTAGAAAATGGATGGATGGATGTTTAGTTTAACGCACAATAAACAAACTATCTAACTAATTAAATGAACTAACAATCAATTAGCTCATATGAAAAGCCCAGTTTCTGCTTTATTTAAAGTCAAAACGTTTTTACAGTTATTATCTAAACTGCCAAAATCCTGAAAATAGTAGCCGTCCATTTGCATAATGCTAAAAAATGAAATAAAGGCCCCTCAACCCACAACCAACAGCCATATTTCAGATAAAAGCCCCCAACACCAAAAATGTGCAGAACCATAACTGTGCAAAAAATAATGGGCTATTCAATATGTGTGCACTATTGCACATCAATTGAGAATGAATATATATCTTTTATTACTTTATATTTTTACAGAGCTGTTTATTAAAGCTATTTTTCAGGTGTAACTTTTCCATGATTGTCACAATGTGGGGTTGTGGCGCTTGTGACAGTTGTCTTAGCAAATGTTTTACCTTGTAGCAGGTTCACATTGGTTCTTTCAGTTGAGAGGTCTGGAATAGAACTTGTCTCCGAAGGCCTTGTGAGATCATGATCATAACTGGCTCTACAAGCTCTGGTCCATTTTGACTCATGAGGCCTGACCAAAGCTGGCCCATGAAGATGTTTGATTTGGCAGAACAAACATATTTCTATCCTTATTTCTTGGTAACAAAATATAATTTTTACACATTTAAAATTCTGACTTGAAACCCTCAATATTGTTATTCTGTTTCGCATATCTAACAGCCCATTGATTAATCTTCTGCTTGTATTCGCAGTCAGTGTCATATCTAGAGCTTCCAGAAGGCTTAGAAATGAAAATAGTCCTACCTATTGTAAATCAAAACATGACAGGTTGAGTCCTCAGTCACTTCGTAGTTATGCTGATGAGTTAGGTCGTCTCTTAATCTCTTGAAGTCTGCTCCAACAGGAATGTTTGCTTAGATATATCTATCTTGTTATCATGAAGAAAAACGATTTCTGATTGTCAGATTTTCTGCTTGATACTATCAAAATATAACCTTTTTTCCCCCATTCTACACTTAACAATGAAGCAAAGATAGCACTATAATACTTGCAGATTTAAAATACAAGCATGATTCAATAAAAAAAATAAAGACATGCCTTTTTTGGTTCCCAGAAATCATTTGGCCTTCTCTAGGGGCCTAGAAAGCCCTGAGGGTTCAGTTCTGTTTGTGACATTGCAGAGACTTTTACTGCAAATTAGTTTGAGCTCCACATGCAGGATATCAAAGGTTTGGTCAGAGAGTGACAGCTAAAGCAATTCGTTACAAGAATAAAAATAAAAACAACACAACTGCCATCTTCATTTTTTAATGTTTTTTCCTTGTTGATTTCATGCATCCCTCTCATCTTTGACCCATTGACCTGTAATGCAGCAGACAAATAAATGCCTAAGCATTAATTCTTCCTGCAGGTAATGAAAAGACCTACCAGGGAAATCTATTTTACAACAGCACATTCGTTCCATGTGCCTCCCACTGATATCAGGTATCTCTCACCCTTAGCTTTAGGGGGATTTGCATTTTACAATTTCGTCTTCCTTCTTCCTCATTATTTTTTATCTGTGGTCTCAGCTGACCATTAAAACTAGCCCCTGTAACCACAGCAAACATAATATAAGGGTGGGAAAATAGGCTGATCCCAATGGTGTAGCAGCCTCATCTACACGTACTAAAACCCTCCTCCCTCGCTTATAAGCTCTGATTGTGGCCGCTGAAGATTACAGAATCATCATCGTCATACCACAGCGCAGAGCACCACTATGGAAGAGAAGCAGAAAGGGAATGAATTCAGGTATCTGATCATAAAATCCATCTCTTTTCTGATCGACCTAAATTGTTTGAGAGCAAACTAATGTATTCTAAGTGAGGTGTTATGAGTTATGCTTTAAATCAGTGTCAGTTATTTTTCAGGATTTAGAATTTTAATCCATTGAAAAACTTGACAAATTCAATTTGGCACGTTGTAATTATGGATCATTCTGTGGCAGATTCTGTGGGAAAGGTTAATCCATCTATCTATAGTGGAAAAGGGGAATTTTCACTTGTTTTTTTTTTAATGATTGTTACACTGCTGAGCTGAGAAGCAGGGATTACCAGCAGATTTAATTTATATTATTATTCATAACACCTCTCACATACTTTAGAAAGATGGCTCTTCAAGGGTTCTTTTGTTAAGAGAATGGTTCTATTTAGCCCCTTGAGCCATATATGGAACTGTTTCAGGCTTAAATGGTTCTTTACATGGTGACATTGTTCTTGAGATTTAACAAGAGAAGAACCATTTTCAGAAAGGTTCTTTATAGAACCTTATACAACAAATTCTCTGTCAATCTGAAGAACTATTTCACTATGCAGAGAACCATTTAAGCATGAAAAAATTCCAAATAGAACAATTCCTTTTGCTAAAGAACCCTTGAAGAACCATCACTTAAAGAGTGTACAATACATTTACATTTGACATCGCTCTGCCATTCTTCTTCTTCTTACTATTATCTAACAGGCAGTCGTGGGATGCTTGCAGAGAATTTCCAGTCATTCAGAATGAACAAAAGCCCAAAAAACGACTGCACTTTATGAAATGGTTGAGCTGTAGCATCGTGGGTTTACTCGTGTTCGCTCTTGCACTGTTGAGTAAGGTGGGCTGTGTTATTTATCCCTGAAAAACTGATGCATTCACTTAAGATATTTAAATCCAATCGTTGAAAATATGTGTTCATGTTATTGTATCATTCTATTTTTGTAGTCATCATTTCTGCTTTTGGTAGCACTCGGGAGCAACAGCACTATAAACGTGCCTCAACGCCACAAACCAAGCGTTCTGCTGAGTATCGGTTGTGTGCTGGTTGGTCCAAATGTTCTGCTTCTGCTTAAGAGTGTGTGGAAGTTTGTTTTCAAAAGTGCAGCCAAACCATCCAAGAAAACAGTTCTGTGGGTAAGTGCCATTATTAGGAGTCATAGTGAGATAGAGTGGGGTGGCAAACACGTAGTAAATAATACAGCAGCGGTTCATAATGTTCTTCAGCATGTTTATTTGGCCCAAATATCATAAAAAACATGATGCATTGAGTTTGCATCATAGAACCTATACATCATTTCCCACCAAGATGCTTCTCAGTAGGGTGGCACTGGTCACCCTGGTTATATATTTTTGTTTTGCTTGCACACTATGTCTGCACGTTTGCACGTTGTACTTTTTGTTCCTTGCTGCACCTTATTCCTGGAGACTTGTAATTTCACCCCACTGTGAACTTGTACACAGATGGAATAACAATAAAAGCCTCTTGACTTGGCCCCTGCTTTTATTAGGATAAACATGGCAGATTCTAGCCTTTTGGAGCCCTAAGGATTTTTTGGGATGTCCTATCCTTTTATTATTAATTATTAAGAGACGCTTATTAGTACCGGGGAAATTTCACCTCCGCATTTAATCCATGAAGTGAAAGATCACATACACTCTAGTGAGCACACTTGCCCAGAGCGGTGGGCAACCCAACCCAGAGCGCCCAGGGAGCAGTTGGG
This sequence comes from Pygocentrus nattereri, assembly GCF_015220715.1. Taxonomy (NCBI): domain Eukaryota; kingdom Metazoa; phylum Chordata; class Actinopteri; order Characiformes; family Serrasalmidae; genus Pygocentrus; species Pygocentrus nattereri. The sequence continues at coordinate 5,158,979 of NC_051217.1, read as the reverse complement.
GGTTAGGTTGTCCTTGCTCAAGGACACCTCAGGGGACCCAGCCTTGTGACTGGAAGGTCGCCGGTTCGATCCCCAGAGCCAACAGCACATGTAATTAGTGATTTCAGAATCTGCCATGTTTATCCTAATGAAAGCAGGGGTCAAGTCAAGAGGCTTCTATTGTTATTCCATCTATGCACAAGTACACAGTGGAGTGACAAATTACAAATTACAAATTACATGTGCTGGCGTCTCTGGGGATCGATCCTGTGACCTTCCGGTCATGAGGCTGGTTCCCTAACCTCCTGCCCATGACTGTCCCCTACAAGCTGGTGCATTGTAACATTAGAGGCTAACAAACAACAATGACAACCACAAGATAACTAAATTATACATATTTAGAACTGCTTAGAACTTTAGAAGATCTAATTTGTGTTTTGCTGATGACTGGAAGCTCATTTAGGGTTCCAATCAGTCACAGATTAAATTATATATTACCTTCTCAGCATTCTCATTCCAGGGTCTGCCTAATGATGCAGTATTTCTTGCTTACCCAGCTAACTTTAAGTTTATTTGGCTCTAACCCTGGTGGCAGTGGTGACAGTGTTGCTTTTTTATTGTCATAACTGCTTTGCTTTCTACATATTTAGGCAGCGTGTTTTCTTTTTTCCATCTTTCAGAGTATCTGAACCAGGATCAACAGAGAAAGTTGTTAACCACTTTTGCAAATTGAGTTAGTTGCAACAGAATTTGTTAGGTTTTTTTGAAGCTGAAACTTTGTCAGAAAGTCCAACTACATGTCAAATGCTATAACATTAACACCACAAAAATAACAAAACATTATTTTAAGCTGTCAGAATGGCCGACTACATATCAAATGGTATAACATTAACACCACAAAAATAACATAACATTAAGCTTTTTCTCCTCAGCTCCAGATGTGTTCATTCTTTTTTTGAGACATCGATTAATCAGTAGCTTATTTCCTTCACTTAAGCCTCTGAGACAACATAAACAAACAGCAATAACCTTGAAGTTGTTAGGGGGCCCCCTGGTGGCCACAGGGCTCTAAACAGCTGCTTATTTCGCTTATTAGGTAGAACCATCACAGAGGACAAATACAAGTGAGGTTTTGCAGTATAAAATTACTTGTAAGCACTTCCCTTTGTTTACTTTGTTCAGAGTTTAATACCTTTGTTCATAGTTTAATACATTTAATACCTTTAGGTGACTTTCAGACAAAATGTGAGTGTCTATAACAGACCCGCTTATTTGTCTTCCAGGTGCTGATTGTTGAGTCGGTGGTGGCTTTTGGAGAGGTGCTTCTCACAGTTTTGGCAATGCCACATTTTGACATTGTCACTAATGTGATGATCTTGAACAGTGTGAGCATCCTCTCAGCCGTGTTACAGGTAGTTGCTGAATGCCATGCGAAGGAAATGAAGAGGCTCATGTTATCTGTCAGCTCTATCATCTTCATTCTTCTGGGCTACGTCCTCTTCATAGTTAGCTATCTGGTGACAGAGGACAGCCCTTCTGAAGTGAGGAAATCTGTTGGGTTGGCCATTTTTGGAACCATCTGCATTTCTCTAAATTGGTGGGAGAACTACAGTACACTCTTCAAAATCCCATTTCTGGAAGAGATCTCTAAAAACATCGCCAAAACCCGCAACGTGGTTTGTATTCTGTCTTCTTTGGTGAAAGTTCTCATCACTGCAGCTGTGATTGGAATTAGCATTCCTTTGTCAGAGTGGCTCTCCCTAAAATCAGTCCCTGAGAAAGTGAGCTACACAGTTTTTGGCTTGGTGGCCATCCAGATAGTTTCCTCTGCAATGTGTCGCTGGTTTGTGGTGGTGGCTTGCAAGATGCACGCCCTGCGTCGCTGTTTTCTTGTGCCTATGTACCTGGCCTCGGTGGCTGTTCTGATCATGTTCTTGATTCCACTTCACACTGTCCACCAACAATCTAATTCCAGCAGTACATTTTGTGGGAACAGGCCTGCTCAAGCCCAGAACTCCATCACTATGTATCTTTCATCATTGATGGCTGATGTCACAGGCACCCTTTGCGCTCGGCCTATTGTGTCAGAAACGAAAATTACAGGATTGGTGGTCCTGGGGCTCTATGCCCTGAGCTGGTGGCTGGGACTCATGCTGAGCACAGTGTACATCTGGTTTCTGAAGATCCAACGCATAGAGAGGACTCAGGATCTGTTCTCCAAGCAGATGTATGAGGGAGCATTTCTGGAACAGTCTTTGCTGCTCAACACCCGTTTCGAGATCAGGAAGAAGATCAAGGAGGCAGGGTAAAAATGATGAATTTATCATAGAAAATTAGTAAATAAATGAGATTCATCATTTATATCTGTTTAAATAAATTATACAGTATGCAATGTAAATAAAATATTCAGATTAGGCCTTTGTCCTTGTGATTGTTCCTCCTCAGATCAAAAGATACCATGATAGTCTACTTATGTGCAACAATGTGGCATGAGACGTATGACGAAATGATGAAAATACTAATCTCCATGTTCAGGTAACTTCTTCACATGTGATTTTGTATGATATTATCTTGCGTTTACTAAACTCAAATAACAGAAAGGTCTGTTCAACCAGGCTTGACAAATACCGGCCGAAAATAAACAAGCAAAATGATGTTATCTTCGAATTCCATATTTACTTTGACGATGCCTTCAAAGATGTGCATAATGGCAGAGCGCGACATGTAAACGAATACGCTGAGATCTTGGTGGAAGTAATCAAAGAAGTCTACACGTAAGTATTACTCTATGGCTTCTCAATCATTGGTTTTAATGAAATTACAGATGTGCAAAAAACAAGCATTTTTGTATCCTAAATTAGCATCTTTAGTGAGGACAATCCATGTATCTTCAAAACAAAGCCTCGTCTCCCGCAGCAGAAAATCATCAGCACCCCATATGGAGGCCGTTTGGAGTACACACTTCCTAAAGGCAACACGATGATGGTTCACCTCAAGGACAAACAGCTGATTCGTCACAAAAAGAGATGGTCCCAGGTGAGTTTGTGAATTGCCAATCAAATTATAATTCAAGCCACTTAAAGATGTCCAAAATGTAGTAATTTAATGCATACACTATGTTGATTTTAACAGATCATGTACTTATACTACCTACTTGGCTGGAGACTCAATAGAAGGTACTTTAAGATGTTTGAAGATGGTGGAGATGCAAACGAACTGAAGGAGAAGCTGAAGGTGAGGGAGATCATTTACAGCACAAATATTGTACTGTTAACCACTACTAAGAGACAAAGCTTTCACACCATTTATGGTTCCTTATTATTCAGCTGTTATTGGCCTCAGCTATGCCATACATATGCAGAGTTTTCTCTAACAGCTCACTAGCTACTCAGCTCACGTTTCACTCTCTCAGCTCCATCTGACTCCCAGTTCTTCCTGTTCCCACACACATATCCCTGGCCAGAACTAGCCCTGCCTTTGCAATAAAAGTCGTTAGCAGAATAACTCTGTGCATAAATACGAACAAACTAATAACATAAACTAACCTGTAATCGTTTCTTTAACATGTTACAATACTATAGGTTCATCATGCAGAACATGTTCAGAGAAGATAATGATGTCTCTAAAACGTCTCCAGAAGTCACGTATTTGACACATTTGAAAATATCAGAAAATCGGTTTTAGACAACACTTTGATCATCTTGGCTTCAGCAGACCTTTTAAAAAATGTGCTGAGTACAGCACCATCTTTAGGACAAACACTTAGTTGGGTTTCTTTGATTTTATGCAGTTGATCAGGCAAGACATGTTTGGTTTGCTTCTCTCCAACGGTCTTATATTTTTAGGACTCCACATCCCCTCAGTTCTTAATATGATACATTAAGAAGACATATGAAAGGTTTCCAAAGGTCAGTAAAGATCATACAGGGAACAATAAGAAAAACGTTTTAATATGAATGCACTTCCCCTCGGCTGCACTAGCCATATGGCATTTTTCTACAAGGCAGCACGGCATAGAATAGTACAGTTACAAAAGAAATCCCAGAACTATCTGTACCCTGGTCAAGTATGTGGGCACTGTTCTCTTGTTCATGTTATTTACCTTAGGTATTGAAAGTATTTAGGAGCAACTGAACAGTACAGCCAGATGGGTTGGATTTGAACTCTCCAGGGTGGTAGATCTCCAGGACCAGGATTGGGCACCTTTGTATTAGATGTTAGCTACATTAGCCTTGTAGTTCTAGTACAAAATGAAGAAGCAGCCTTGACTGTCTTGACTGATCAAAACCATCTGGAAAAAGAAAAAAAAATGTAATTGGTTCAAACCTTCATTTAAGGTAAATGAGTAAACAGCCTCTGAATTCCTACAGAGGGAGAAGGAGAACACATACATTCTGGCTCTGGATGGAGACACAGATTTCCAGCCCTCTGCCGTGATGTTACTGATTGACAGGCTGAAGCTCTATCCAGAAGTGGGCGCAGCCTGTGGCAGGATTCACCCCACTGGCACAGGTAGGTAGGGCAGTATGCATAACCTGCTACTGGTGCCAATTCAAAATATGTTCGATCCAAATAAAAAATGAGTAAATGTTTCACAGCTGAAATCACTAAACGATTGTGCATGAGAAAGACAGAAATATGACTGAAAAGAAACAGCTGATAAACTCACTCACCTTTTACTGTTTGGTTCAACTGTGTACATAAAGGGCCCATGGTGTGGTATCAGAAGTTTGAGTACGCAGTGGGCCACTGGCTGCAGAAAACAGCAGAGCATGTATTTGGCTGTGTGCTCTGCAGCCCCGGCTGCTTTAGTCTCTTCAGAGGTGCTGCCCTCATGGACGACAACGTAATGAAGAGATACACCACCAAACCAACGGAAGCTAGCCACTACATACAGTATGATCAAGGTATTAACTGCTGAAGCTACTGCTAAAGACTTAAATGGCCCATTTCATACACTCTGTATTGTATTTTTGCCCTGAGGTTCCCTCATAACATTTGAGTGAGTTTATGTACCAGAACAGTCATTTTAATGCCAATTTTCCAAACTCTCTGTCCTATAGAATTAAACAGGCTGTTTTTGTTAATGATAGATTAAAACTAATATGTGTAAATAGCCCCTGTTCTGACTGTTTGCCCTGTGTTATGCCTCAATCAAAAAGCAGTCTGTGCTCAAACATTCCGTAGGATGTGTTCAGACAGCAGAGTGTAACAGATATGAGTCACAAGGAATCGGCCTGTGACAGATTTGCAAAGTGGAGAAGGGGATTTTTATGGGTGGTGTTATAAGTGGGATGTTTGATACCACATCATTCATCATAGTAAATAGATAGACAAAATGAACTAGCCCTTATTGCATGTTTTTTGGAAGAGAAAGAGGAGGAGAATACGGAGCCCTGTTAATGATGTCCTGCATAAATGAAAATAATGCGTGCCCACTCCTTATTAACATGTGGGAACAAGATCCTAATGCATAGCTACAACTTAATCATCTCATTCCCATGCCTTACTAATTGGCCAGGCATTATTTTATTTATGCAGGATGTCACCAGCAGGACTCTATAGGAAAAGAGGTTCAGTAGGTTTCATTTTTCTTCATCAGCCCATTTGAACATTACTGTTAGTAAGTAGCTCAAACACCACAACCAGCAAGCAATGTGACACCAAACTAAACTACTTGCCAAGCTATGGTGGGGTGAGGGGTGCTCGTCATCTATAGATAGTACATAAGCCACTGAAATAATATTTGACTTTGACCTAAATATTTTTTTATTCGCAAATTCAAGCAAAACTGCCATACTGAACAGCCCTGTGTCTGCTCCCTGATTCAGTTTTACTCACCAACTTTTTTGTGTAATGTTGTGGAGTGATAAGGAGGCGGACGCATGTGCGAAGACAAGCGAGATTTAATCTGTGCAAATCCAGATTTGGGGTCAGAACAGTCCAAGGTCATAGAGCAAACACAGATGGAACGGGGAAAAAACATGACGAAACTGAACACAGGGTAACCAAACAACAAACAATACCAAACATCACCAAACAATACCATCAGTACAAACAATACAAAGACCAACACACGACTCGGAAAAACAGGGATAACAAGGGATAACAGGACACAGGTGGAAAACACAGGTGGTAACAATCGGGGCGAGTCTGAAAACAAGAGGGCCGGACCGGGAAGATAAACGAAAGCAAATTGGCATGTAAACAAAAGCACATGGAAGACCAAAAAAACAAGCACATGCATAACTGGGAGGGGCCAATCAGGGCAGTTCCACCCACCAAGGTGTGCTGCACTGAAGCACAGCAAAAAAAACAAAAAAAACAAAAACAAACACAGACTCCAAGGAACTAAACAAGGACAGGGGCCACACGAGGCACATAAGCCGGAACAGGCAGAGGAAACACGACAGGCACAGAAACAGGAGCAGACACAGGATAACGTGAAGCAAGAACCAAAGGCACAGGTACAGAAACAGAAGCAGAGCAGACACAGGAGAACGCGGAACAGGGACGAAAGGCACAGGCATAGAAACAGAAGCAGGAGCAGACACAGGAGAACGCGGAACAGGAGCCAAAGGCACAGGCATAGAAACAGAAGCGGAATCAGACAGAGAACACGGAACAGAAATAACTTTAATAAGACTCCTGTAATGATTATATTTATGATTCTTTAATACCATTGAATAACATATAGTTGGATGGGCAAGATCCCCAGATCTCTTACACTATATTATTTTACATTACTTCTGTTCAGAAATGTGATGGTATGGATTCTTCCAAATCATACTGTTTTGTTGCTGTCAGAAAAGTGAGCCTGCGTTCATTCACACTCTGTATGTCTGATGCTACATCTGAAACTATGCTTTATTACACACTGCATTGCACAGTGTTCTACTCTGTGGTGCACCTTGTAATGCACAGCAATGCTCTTTACTGTCAGTTCATAAAAATGTACAAGTTTCTTAATAACACACTGTTTAATTGCAGGGGAGGATCGGTGGCTGTGCACCCTATTACTCCAGCAGGGCTGGAGGGTGGAGTATAATGCCGCTTCAGATGCCTACACTAATGCCCCACAGGACTTTACAGAGTTCTACAACCAGCGGCGGCGATGGGGGCCCTCCACCATGGCCAACACCATAGATCTGCTGGGCTCAGGACGCTTGACCTCTGAAAGGAACAGCTCCATCTCCAAACCCTACATTCTGTACCAGGTCATCAGCATGGGTGCCTCCATCTTGGGCCCAGCCACCATCTGCCTGATGATAGCAGGTGAAGCATATAACAAAAATGTTTTACTTTTTATACTCTTACTTTAATTGTAGATTTGCTCTAAAAGAAAATGGAGTTTAAACATTCTCTTGATCAGTGAAGGATATTATGGAAGCTCTGAGGGGTATAACTAATAACAATAAAAAAATGTAGGTATTCTTACTGCCTGTGTAACATACTAGAAACAGCCAAACAAATATTTCTAGCTTCATTTTTTCCAATTTCAGCCATCAAAAACCTCAAAATGTTTTATCTTTGTATTGTGGCAATTTTACTCCAATACTGTATACAAAAACCTATAGACTAACAGTTAACTGCTTATTAGCCAGTTAGCTCCCATATATTTTTTTTTCAACTGTGCCCTGAATGGTAAGGGGAAAAAAGAGGTGCCTCCTGCTGGACGAAACAGGAGTGACATGCTAAGTGTTAGCCAATATTTTTTTTGTACGTTACTCGGCATCTCAGTATTGGAAAAGTTGCTGGAGAAATACAACTTACCCTCAAGAACACATCTTCATTTTCTTACCATTCAGGGCCTGAAAGATAACGTTTGGCCAAAAAATCGTTTTAGAATTTGTGGATAGCTATTGCACCGAAAGGCCCAAAAATGTGAATGTATAGAATGAATATTTCCTAATTTGTGGTAGTAAACAAAAAACTAAAATTTCTTTGCAACGTTTGAATCTCTTGCAGGAAGCTTTACATTTATTGTGAATATGGAACAAAAGTTGGCTCTTACTGTAGCCACAGTGCCTCCCACAATCTACCTGATACTGTGCTTCAAACTGAAGTCGGACACACAGATCCAGATAGCAGCAGTCATGAGCATTCTGTATGCGTTCCTCATGACTGGAACTGTTCTCTCCATCATTGGTACATTTTATTTTATTTTATTTTGAGATGCAAATACTTTACTGGCTTCTGTTTGTGTTTTATTGTTTGTAATATATATATATATATATATATATATATATATATATATATACACACAGCACTGTGCAAAACTCAGGCACCCTTCATTTATTTGAGTCAATACAGTCATTAAGTACAAGGTTCTCATTTTTCAGGAAAGAAAAAGAAAAAAAATATGCAGGGATATTTTTCCACACCTACAAAGTTCAGTCTTAGAAGTTGGTTGCATTGTCTGCTTCTCACAGTCCAAGTAATCCAAACACATTCAGTGATGTTGAGGTCTGGACTCTGGGGTGGTCAGTCCATTGTACTGGCATCACCAGCAGCTTCTTTGTTCGCAAATTTTCTATTTTCTTTTCTCCGTAAGAACTTCTCGACAGCTACGCATCCTTTCAGACTCATAGTGTTGTCTTTTCACAGTGGAAGGATGGACAGAATTTTTTCTGAAGCGTTTATCTAATGCAAGAGTTTGATTTTCTTTCTATCTGTCTAAGATGAAAGCTTGAAAGGAGCATTCCACCAGTTTTTCTATTTTTTTTTGCAGTTACATCTTGGTGTAAACAAGTCATTCTGAGTGATGCTCAGTTCTAGAGAAACATACCAAAATTAGTTTCTAGTAGTAGTGATAGGAACCAGACATCCGCAAGGCATTATTAGGCAAAATAGTACCCAAAGAATTTCTTTTTTCAGATTTACCACCAATTTGCCACAGTCAATAGTTTTTATTATATATAATATCTAAGAAGACACGTATAGGTTCACTGGTGGTTTTGGATAGTAAATGGTTCATTGTGACCTCTGGTTCCTATCACCAACACTGTAAGGTGGTCCTATCACACTGTAAAGAGGCTTGAGGTTATAAGTTTCTCTAGAATGCACCATTTTTAATAAAACACACTGAATTATTTTGTTTATGTCTTAGTGGTTGAATTACGTGAAACATTAAAAAAATTAGTGGAATTCCTCTTTAAGTACTGGTTATCTTATGATCACAGGTCTGTTGGGCTACAAGATCTTGCAAGGATATAATAAGTCCCATTTTCTCTGTATCTTTTTTCTTTTTGATACTTTTTGACTTATGTTTTCCTTTGACTTTGTTCAAGCTGATGATCTTATTTCTAATCTATTTATCTATTTGATCTTATTTCTATTCTATTATTTCTACTTATTGGCTGTTTTGACTGTAGATTAAATGAAAGAAGGGTGAGTAAATTAAAGATGTTGTTCACAATACCTTTGCATGAATCAAATGAAAATGATATATAGTCTTTTAGATTGTAATATTATCAAAATGAGCTCTAACAGTTACAACATTCATTTTTAAAAAGGGCATTTTGAGCACATTTTCCAGTAATGAACAGATTTCAACTTGTGCAAAGAAAAGAAAGTTGTGGAATTGAGCAGCTGAACTGAAATCGACCCCAACCTTGTTGTTATCATTTCCCTTATAGGTGACATAGTGAAGCAGCAGACATTCATGACCCCCAGTGGCCTGTTCCTTATTAGCATGATCCTGCTGTACCTCATTACAGCAGCTCTTCACCCTCAGGAGTTCTCCTTGGTCATCTATGGGGTCTTGTACTTCCTCTGTATTCCCAGTGGCTATCTCCTGCTGTCCATTTACTCCATTGTTAATATGAACAATGTCACATGGGGGACCAGAGAGATGGGTGGCAAAGCTAAGACTGCAGCAGTGAGCGCCATCAAGAGGCAGGTCATGCAGGCTACATGTTGCATGTGTAATTGCTGGAAAAGTAGTGACAGCAGTCCTCCTATGAGTGAACAGAAGAACGAGCCACCGCTGGAATGCAGTGTGTCTGAGGAACAACATATTAATGTCCACACAGATTCTGAAGAGACTGGAAGGTAAATGTACATAATTGTACAGTAAGACTTATAAGTGAAGACTTATTTTGATTCACGTCTCAAATAAAATAAATAATAAAATATTCAGTATATATATGCTAATTATTTTGTATTGTCAACACATATTGGTGAACCCTCTGAGACACATTTTAAAGATGAATGAAAGATTGTCCTATTCTATGTTTTCACCATACTAGTTCACATGAATGTCTCACCCCACAGAGTCCTAAAAGTGAGTATTGCATATTGCTCTTTGGTTGTTCACATCAATACATGCACTATATTCAGTGTCCCAATGCTAATTTGTTTGCAGTGCTTTACGGCAAATATGTTTCTAATTTTCATATTTATGTCAAATCTAAAGGCTGGATTGAAGATTTGCAAAGACAATCTTATGACTTCCCGCTACACAGTGCCACGCTGCCAGAGGTAGAATTTTTAAAAGGCTTCAAGAAAGTTTAATCTCTTTTTTGTGGTATTTTAACTTTACTCTCATTTTTAGGATGAAACTGAGTTTTGGAAAGAGCTTCAGAAAAGGTATTTAGAACCTCTTAAAGAAAATAAAGAACAGCAAGAAAAAATCGCAAAGGACCTCAAAGACCTCAGAAACAAGGTACAAGAATATGGGAACTGTGGGTTGTTGCCAATATCTGACTCTTTTCATTAATGCAGAACCGATACATAAACATTTATAAATTTAGTGGAAAATTGTGACGATTATTTTTAAAGTTTTCTCTTTGGGTCGTAAATGGCAAAATCCGGTAAAAAAAATTAGGAAAAAAAATTCTACTACCAACCTCATGGGATTCTAGTAATACATTAACACACTAAGCTAACACCAAATAACATTAACTTTTTCAGGCCTGTTACAGTGTCTCTTTCATTAAAGAGCTCTGGCATAGAACTGCCACCACTGTTTTAAACATTTTATGTTTATTGCACCATCTTGGCTATAATTATGTCTCAGTTTTGTGCTAATGTTCTGGTATAGAATAAAAAATATAATATAAACAAAAACACAGATTTACTTTGCTCTAATTTAAGCTTCAGCTCAGATATAGCTGCTTTTCTCGCATCTCTGGCAGGAAGTTTTTTTCTCAAAAGTAGAACAGTTTCTTGTAAACATTTTATAAACGTTTGACTTTTTACCATTACTATTACTATGATTGTGATTACTATTCCAGAGAAATATAAAACAGCATTCTTTAGGGTTAAAAATAGAGTTAATGTAAAGTTAATGTGCAAAGTACACATTTAGCATGGCAACCCAGAGTCACTCTGTTCTGTTCTTCCAAAGTACAATATATGTGTCATCAAAAATCTAAATATCTGTTCAAGGCCGATACTTTTTTAAAGCAGACATTCTAATAAAACAAATATGATTGCAGTATCAATGTACATTCCTACTAAATGTGCTCCTTCAAGAGAGTGATAGAGTTCTGTTCTAACATAGGTGACGTTTGGCTTCTTCATCTGCAATGCTCTTTGGTTGGTGGCCACCCTGTTCCTTCAAACCATTGGCAGCGCTGTCAGTCTATTTATTCCAAAAATCTATCCGAATGGGACTTTGGTTAAGGGAGAAAGATTTTCCATTGATCCAATATCACTGATGTTTCTCCTGAGCTTTGCTTTACTGCTGTTTATGCAGTTTTTTGCTATGCTTTACCACAGGTAAGTTAATATATTGTCTTAAGGTCTGTCATGTATGATTCTTGCAATATGGGTGAAATGTACCACCATACAAAACATATTTTATGAGAGTGTTATGCTGCATTCCTTAGAATTAACTCATTGTTGCTCTGTTTTTCAGAATCTACACATTAATCCATTTTGTGGCCTATCTTGACACAGAAACTAAGGCTATAAGAAAACAGTCATATGAGGACAGTCATGAATCTGACCAAAATATATTATCTCAGGTAAATAGTGCTTGAAATCAGTATATTACAAATATTAGGGTAAAAGCCACTGATTTGTCATACGTTTTTGTCTCTATAGACTGATAACGATTTGGAAACAGGCTCCCAATATGGAATGAATCTTGACATGTCATTATGCATACAGAACCCATCTGCTGTTGAAGATCTGGCAACTGTAGTATGAACTGATGCTGACCTCAAATAATGTGTGATAATGGTCATCATATTGGACTCTCAAAGGCATAAGAATTGTCCAAGTACTGTTCAAATTTTGAGTGATATATCAATGAAATGAGACATGTTCAAATGTATTGCATTTATTTTTCATTCATGTGCATACTGCTTTACTAATTGTACTCAGTACTTTTTTATCTGTTAAAATGTGCTATTGTTTACATAAAATTACTGAAAGAGACAATTATTAAAATAAAAGTAACAAACAAAACTCAACAGCTTTTTACCTCAAACACAAACACCACATTCTATTTAATAGACCTACAGATAATTCTGCATAAAATTGTACAATATTTACACAATACTTTGAATAAAGTGTTAACCAGGTGAATAAAAAATGATTACTAATGATATTCAGTAAATATAAAGATAGTTGATGTTAGTCTGTAATATTAAAAGGCTATACAGTTGCAGTGTGTTATTGCTTTAAAGTAGGCCTATGAGGTTAGGCCTACATGAATCTTTAGGCTTCAGTGAAAAGTTCTGTCTGGGCTCATGAAATTGAGCTCAGGGTACACAAGGAATCCAGTGAAGGTTGTGTATCGTCCCTGGTTGCTGTAGACAGCGTAACGTTCATCTTGCTGGCTGTAAAGCCAGACAACATCTCCTGCCTTCAGAGGCAGCAGCAGACTCTGGCTCTGCATCTCTCTTTTGCGTGACATGTCCTCATTAAACACCATGGCCTGCACCTCGCCCCTGCCTGTCATCAGCTTCACTGACACTGCCCTCCTGGGGTGCTTCCCCACTGTGAAGGCGAAGAAGTACACCCCTGGGATGTAGCATGTGAAATGGCCTGAGGACTTGTTGAAATGGCCACCGATGTTGACGTACTCCACGTCAAAAGTTAGTGCTTCTCTGTTGTGGTGCCTCCTGCTTTCTCCCAGAATGGAGAATGTCCTGGCTACTGAAAATGCAGACCTACCTTTCTCAGTGGATTCTCTTCTTCTCTCACTGTAGCTGGGGTCCTCAGGGGGAGGGCAGTCTGGCTGAATTCCTGGTGGGATCAAGTGGTTGTTTAGGTAGCCCATAGAGGACGTGGATTCTGGGTAAACCAAATAGCCAGTGAAAGTGATGTAAGGCCCAGCATTGCTGTAAAGGGCGTAATCTGGGCTTTCTTGCACAAGCAGCCACACTGTATCCATAGGTTTTAGGCCAATCATTGCACTCTGGCTTTGCACCTTTCGGCCTTGTTTTCTGAACTCATTGTAAGCCATGGCTTGCACCTCCTGCCCATTCTTCACCAGCATGACTGACAGCAGCTTCTTGGGGTACTTGCCCACCGTAAAAGTGAAGTAGTATGCACCTGGGACTCGGCAGCGGAAGCGGCCAGTGTCTGGATTGAAATCATTGCCCACGTTGACGAGGAGGCGGTCAAAGGTCACAGCTCGCTGAGAGCCGCCCACCACACTACTGCTGCGTGTTGCGGAGAAGGCCGAACTCAAGCCTGGCATTACAGGACCAATTTGGAAAGGAGTGATGCTGACTAGGCAGGCAAGCAGAACTGTGAGAAAGAACACATTTCTGGATGAGCTCCAGAAGGCCACACCTAAAGATGGAGATAAAATCACCTTGTAGCATTATCCACAGCCTTATCACAATAACATTTTTATTAAAAAGACAAAGCAAATAATATTAGCTAATTATATTAAATACTATAACTAAGCTGAGCAATTCTATCAGAAATGCAGAAAAAAAACATGAATGGGGTCAAAGCCATTATTTTGGGCTTAAATTTGAAATCTTCCAATTTCAAAAAGGATTCAATAAAACAGAATTTCAAGCCATAACATTCACACCCCCATCCATAGAGTTCATATATGAAAACTAAGTTGCAAAACATTATGCTTTTATGTACAGTATGTTGGCTAATTCAACCTATGGCAATTCAGCCCTGCCCATTTGCCATATTGTCTTAAAATACAATATAAAAGTGACTTTCACATGTGCTAAAACTGAAAAACAGGGAGTTGAACCCCTAACATCTGTTCTTTGGCAAGGCATAATGAACTTGTTGACATGCCATACGAACGGATTAGGAAGTCTGGTTTAGCCTTGTCAGAATGCATTCTGCCTTTCATGTCAAGTGCTCAGTGGAAGCAGTAACCCCTCTAATTCAGCTGGTATTGTCTGTTGACTCTGTGCACTGGGAGAAGGCACTAGATTAGGTCCTGGTTCATCTGCTCCTGTGTCCTGGAACAATGGCATATTTGAGAGCGGATGAGGTGGAGCATGAAAGAAAATGTGGCCAGGGAGTAATATTTTTTTTGGTGTAAATCAAAGAATCTTACATTAAGGGTTAATATGAAGATGCAAGATGATTCACAGAGGATCAGTTTAAGAAAAGGTCACTCTGTATATATGTTGATGAGTCACAGACAGTATGAATAGAATGACTGGAACAAATGTTTCCCCATTAACTGATTAAATTATATAGTAATTTATTGTTTTCTCTATATCACAACCAAAAATGAATGGTGGTAATAGCTGCACCAATTTTAGTAGCTAAAAATGAAACTATTAAATGTGTATCAGGTATGATCATAACATTTCCAATTTGCAAAATTAATTATTTCAATTTGTGACTTAGCTAATTAACAGTGAAAAAAGGAGTAGTAATTGATGTTACATGGGAAATTATATTCTAATTATATAACTGTATAGGTTAGTATTAGTTCTATTTTCCTTCACTATTAAGTATTTCTCAGCACAGTGATGTTTAAGTCAGACTAGTTCGGTTAAGATCTATAAGAAAATTTTCTCTGCAGCAAACAACAATGTTATTAGCAACAAACTAAAGGCATTATTTAAATTAACCAAATTGAAAACTTCTAGTTCTGCAACTAAAACTGTTCATTCATCAACACCTTGTGCTAAAATGAAATAAACATTTACACAATTATTTGAATCAAATATGATTATTTTCTTTGTCATAAGCAGAAAAAGTGTTCCTAACTGTTCTACATACCTGCTCCGAGCCATTGCAGAGAGCCCATGTTCCTCATGAGATGTGTTCTTCTCTTAAGCGAGCCTCTCAGACACTCAGCCGCTGGATGGGTGAACAACTATTCAAATACTCCTGTGCAAGATCTTTTCCAACGTCCAGTGTCCCCACCCTCCAAAAGACCATTCACTCACATGCTCTCTTACACATGCACAAAGAGGAAGTGAAAAGACAACTGCAGACCTAGTCTTTCGATTTCAACTAGAATGTAATTTTCTAAAATTAGATGTTTTGCCCAGAAATGCCTGATGCTCAGTGATGTTTAGTGATGCTCCTTTTATTTATTTCTCTTTTTTTATGTTAATAAGTGCCAGTAAATGGCATGCAAGTTCCAGCTGTTCAAAATCACAATAGTGCACAATAGTGTCTTCATGTCACATACGGCGGTCCTTGAAAATGTAAAAAAATGTATAAAAGTTAATTGGGTTAGGAACAAAACTGTTAAACCAAACAGTATTTATTTTAAACAAGCCATTTCAAGACTTTCAAAGACTTTTACTGTTTGGGCAATTACTTTGCAGGTTTCTGTAGGTTTGCATCCTAAATGCCTTTGTACACTTCTGGGTATGTGATCCCGTCAAGTTCACCAATACTGTGTTCACAGACAATGATTTTCGGAAGTGTTTCTGAGCCAATGTAGTGATTTCCACTACAGAATCGTGTCTATTTTTTATTGCAGTGCTGCCCGAGAGACCGAAGATCACAGCGGGCTAGTATAGGTTTTCGGCCCTGCCTCTTGCATACAGAGATTTCTCTGGATTCTCTGAATCTTCCAATGATATTATTTACTGTGAATGATGAAATCCCAAAGCTCTTTGTTATTTTACATTGTATTTACATTACATACAAATGTGATTCCTAAATCTCTGCACTATTTGCCTGCACAGCCTTTCAGAGTGGTGAAATCCTCCCCTTCTCTCTGGGTTGCTCTTTGTATATCAAATCGTTACTGACTTGTTGCCAGTTAACTTAATTATTCATGAAATGTGCCACCAGGTGTTTTTTTTAGGATTACAAAACTTTACCAGACTTTTGTTAGTTTTTTTTAAAAAAATATATGCTTACTTTGTATTTGATGCCAGCAACACATTTCAAAAAAGTTGGGAAGGGGGCATGTTCACAACTGTGTTGCATCACTTCTTCTTTTGACAACACTTTGTCAGTGTTTGGAACCAAGGAGACCAATTGGATATTTTGAAAGCTAAATATTTTCCGTTCTTGGTTGATACGGGATTTCAGCTGCACTACAGTTTGCAGTCTACTTTGTCATATTTTTCATTCCATAATGCTCATAATGGGTGAAGGGTCTGGACTGCAGGCAGGCCAGTTTAGCACCTGGACTCTTTTACTACATAGCCCTGCTGTTGTAGTACATCCAGAATGTGGTTTGGCATTGTCTTGCTGAAATAAACAAGGGCTTACCTGGATGCCACTGTATGTTGTTTTCAAAACCTGTATATATCATTCAGCATTAATGGTGCCTGCACAGAATTGCATGTTACCTGTGCCATTTGCACCAACGCCATACCATCACAGATGCTGGCCTTTGAACTGGCCTTTGAACTAGGCCAGATGGTCCCTCTCCTCTTTACTCTGGAGGATGCGGTGTCTGTGATTTGTAAAAAGACTATCCAATGCTGATTTGTTGAAACACATAACACTTTTCCACTTCTCCTCTGCCCATTTTAAACAAGCTCAGGTCCAGAGAAGACCATGTTTCGTGGTTTCTTCTTTTGTATTTTAGAGTTTTAACTTGATGCAGTGATGAACTGTGTTCAGAGACAATTATTTTCGGAAGCGTTTCTGACCCCATGTAGGCCAGCTAGGATAGGTTTTCGGCCTTGTCCCTTGCATACAGAGATTTCTCTGGATTCTGTGAATCTTTCAATGATATTACGTACCATGAATGATGACATCCCAAAGCTCCTTGCTATTTTACATTGAGAAATGTGATTCCTAAATCTCTGCATTATTTGCCTGCACAGCCTTTCGGAGTGGTGAAACCCTCCCCTTCTCTCTGGGTTGCTCTTTGTATATCAAGTCGTTACTGACCTGTTGCCAATTAACCAAATTATAAACTTCACTAAAATGTACTTTTTTAAAAAATGGGTACAATACGTTTTTGGGGCCACTGTACATGCCATACATTTCAGACCATATGCACTTAGTCTTATAGACTGCCTATTCAGCATAATTAATAACGCAAATGATGACGTATATGCTGCAACGATTAAAACGGCAGTTGTTTTAAAAACGATCACACACGACCAACGCCATGTTGTTAAGACACGACTTAAACGCGTGTGTTTCAGGGAAAAGCCAGATGTCTTGTGAAGGTGTCTTAAGACTACATGTTCCAGAGCGAGCTCCGCTCTGCGCGGCAGTGGAGTGGCGGAGAGTGACGCAGCGCCGGGGGGCGTGTTCACTGCGTCTCTGAGAGGAAGAGGCACCGAGAGACGAAGCTAAAAAACCCGCATTCGAGACAAGATGGCAGGATTGCCCCGCAGGATCATCAAGGTAACTGTGAAGCAAATTTCCTTCGCATTACGTGCTCCTACGCCCCGAATTAGCGAGCCTGAAACGTCGCCTAAGCGCTACGCGGGCAGACAGAAAGTGGCTGGCGTTTTTTTTTTGCGCCTGCTAGTGTTTGTTAGCCAGCCACTTCCGTTCAGAGCTTCTTTTCTTAACCCGAATATGGGTGGGTTAAAAATACATGCACGTTGGGCTAGGAGCAGCAAAAATGGCGGAGGGCCCCTCTCTTGTGCATAAATGTTTTAAAATGTCAATGAAAGGCGACAGTAAACGGCAGGAGTCCCGCGTTAGGAACACAAGTCATTGCTGACGGGCAGGCTAACTGGCGCAGCTAGCTAATCACAGACAGGCTGCTGCTGCCATTCATCGACTGAAGGCTAGCCGTAGCTAACAGAGCAGAGATGCTGGATTTATTAGTCCTAGTTTGGCAGATGGGTTACTTTTCACGTGTGTGTAAGCAAATGGACATAACGTGCGTTATCCACAGCCTCACTGTTAAACGCAACAGCGCTGATAACTGAGTTACAAAGCCCCGCATCGTGTGCCGCCCGCTCGGCTGGAGTTAGCTTAGCCAGTTTCGGCAGCTCGTCCGCTTATGCTGCGGGTATTTTCCGTGTTAGGCCTGACTAGCAGCTAAAACTGCCCATATGTCATTTACGGGCACGTAGTAATGCGCACAAACAGAACAAATGACAAAATAGTAGTGCATTTTTCTATTAATGCAGCCTAAAGAAACAACACCCGCTCATTTAAGTGAAATTAAGTTACTTGCCAGATGGCTAGCTAGCTAGCGGCTAGTTACCGCACAGCGAGTCTAATGGCCGGTTAAAAACCGTCAGACGTGCCTCAGATTTCTAGCCCGCTGACCACTTGGCTCATAGTCCTGCTTCACACTCCAAGGAGAGGTGCCATGACATTGTGTTGAACGGTGTGGATGTTTCTGTGTTGGGGATATTTTTTGAAGGTTGCAAAGAAAAGGCGTAGCCTGAAGGTGGTGTCGGCTGGGTCCTCACACCCATGAGCTCAATATCAGTAGGCCTGATGTTTCTCTATGCCGCGCCTTCATTTCTGCAGCCCCCCAAAACAGGCTTGCTCACTGAAACCGATTTCTTAAACTCATTTGAAAATACACATTGTGTAACAACAAGAAAAAAATAATTTCGAGCCGTATTCATTGGTTCACATCACAACAAAACAGGAATATAAACGAATAAATTCATAAGACACTTGTTAGTGGCATTTACGTTAATCATCCCACGGTTCATAATGAAGCGTGTGTATTTAACAGCAGTGGAATTCAGCCTCCGATCCCAGACTCTTGCAGTCTAAAGTAATTGGATATTGTGCATGCACTGAGCATCAGTGTGGTGTGTCGCGGTGTGGGAGGGCTGGGAACACATGCCTGAGAGCGGCCCTTAAGCGTGAGACTGGGATTGAGAGCCCCTCTCTTGTCTGTGTTTTCTCTGCATGGTTTTGTCCATGGACTATCTGAAATATTTCAGGAATCTTGCTCTCTGAATGATATTTTGAATAAGGGGCGAGAGCTGTCCTCCCACCACATGCTTTTATCTGTTGGTGCTGTGGTGGAAATGGGGGGGCTTTATATTTATTTATTTATTTATTTTACATTTTTAATAATTTTAAAAATGGAACAAAACAAACTGGCATTGAGTTGATGAATTTAAGTAAGAGATGACCTCTAGAATTTGATATTTTTAATGGGTGAGCTGTTCTAAGCTTAATTTTACCTGTTAAAATACATATCACTCACAGCTGTAACACGCTGAACGCATTTACATGCACGCCATTAATGTGATCATTATTTGATTTAAGCTGTTATTTGTTTATTCAGCTGGTCATGTAAAACTGTGATTTCCAATCAGATTAAAGCCATTATTAGATCTTAAGAAATATGATGAAACTTGAATTTTAGCTCAATTATCAGGTTGTTCAGTGCATATGAACTGTTTTTATTGTAATTTTTATTTATTTATTTATTTTTACACCTATGCATTGGCAGTTATCAGATTATTTTGTATGTATAAATGTACTCGTTGGCATTAGCTGATCTGTTCTTCATTTTCTGAGAATTTCATGACAAAGAGCTTTTGCACATGGAGTCATCAAGGTCTCAAAATAACTCCAGCATTATATAAATGAATTAATTTGGCTGAGGGTCACGTTAGCAGCTGATCTAGGGGAATGCAGGAGTGCTCAGCCTGTTGTGGGCCGGTTACACAATAGAACATCGGAGAGCGGTTAATCAAGCTGTGCACCTCTCGGATGTGTCACGTCTTCAGACTTGTGCATTCCACAGGTGATATCAGATACGCACTCTCATTACTCATGTGGGTGTGTGGTTCCAAAGGCCCTGAAGGTTACGCTGTCTCACTGTCCTAATAATGGCTACTGTCTCCCTCACTTTAGTGGTCCTCAGGTAGTGATGTGTACACCAACTTTGCACCTGTGGGCTGTTGAAAGCTTAATCAAGCCTCGTCTTTTAGCTGCAAAATAGCTTCTGTGGGAACTGGTCTTAATGAAACAAACATTTTTTTTCTCTGCTTCCCTTTCCATTTAAAGAAGTAAATGTGAATGATGTATTTGTCAACATCATGGGTTTAACACCAGTACCTGGAGGAGAACCGTTATGTATGACAGTTTTTCCTGGTACTAATCAAACAATGATGACCTGACGTTAAAGGTCTGCACTCGGGTGGATTCCTGCTGGACCAGTCTTGTGGTGTGGGACTAATTCCCATTGTTGTGCGCGAGAGCGGGTGGGGAAACCAGCTCGCTGCAGGCGCAAGCAGACCAAAGCTTGCATGAAGAGAAATCCCACAAATTAATGAATAGTCTGAATAAAGTTGAACGATCAGTAAATCATATATGTATATAGAAGCAATATAAAATGATTATAGAAAGACAGTTAGAATAAAGTCTTTCTAAAGAGCTGCAAAGCCACTGCTCATGTAAGCAACGTGCACATCCTTGCAGCTTACAGAGATAGTGGAGTATTCAATCTGATGGCCACAGCTGCCAAGCCCAGCAAAGTCCAAACAGTAACCATTCTGTGGTTTAATTCCTGCTTTGTGTTTACTGGGAATAAATGGTATATGGTCAAGTTACTTCATAGTGTTACACTTCAGAAAATCTATCCATAGACACTTACCCTTGACTGAACTGTGTTTGCGGAAGTGGGACAAATGACAAATGGGAGCGGGCAGGAGCTCAATGAAATCTTGCTGGAGTGGGACTAAAAAAAAAAAAAATAATAACTGCACAGAGCTCTACCTGATATCGCTTTGTTCTAGTTAGGCGATGGAATTACAACTGCTTTTCATGAGAATATGTCAAAAATGGATGATTGACTTTATCCATCTCTGTAATCATAGGTCAGTAAAGCGTAGCTCCCAAAGCACTGGTGAACTGTAACTATTAGAGCTTCTATTTGGGCCATCGATATCAAAATACTGCTTATTTTTACTACTCCTCTATGGAATTTGTAGCCCTAAGCTAACAGCGGTGAACATTATCTTGATTTAGTAACGGGCATTAATTATTTTACCTTGTATTTTGCCATTTTACAGTGAAGACATCTGGCATAAAAGGACCATCACTGTTTTTGAGTCCCACGCCTGATTTGAATCTAAGTTTTCCTACTGCTGGGGTTCAGTCAATGACATTTCTTGGACTTCCAGAGGGCACCACATGATGTTTTTACTCCTAAAAGTGGTCCCAACCAATAGAATTTGAAAACTGGTTGTTTCTGCTGTCATTTTGTAATTGTTATTGGTTAATCTGATGCATCAGGCCTTCTGTCCAGCTCCTGAGTTCCTACAAATCCTTACTGGGCAATATTTAATTGGGCAGCTATGTTAACCCTTGTTTCCAATTGAACTGAACAATGAAATTAGAACAGTACTACAATACTTTGATTATGATTTATTATTATTATTATTATTATTATTATTATTATTATTATTATTATTATTAGAGTTATGTCTAAGGTCCTAGTAGACCTTGATGGTTCCCTACTATAGACACTTAGGATGGTGAGTAGTGGTAGTAGTAGTGGGAAGGCTTAATCTGTGCTGAGGATATGAATGAGCTGAGTACTGAGGAATGTTTAGCCCATGCATTTAAGCAAGAGGCAACTTGAATAGTATTTTGCTTCTTCCTGCAGAATAGTAATCTAAATATAATTTCATGCTGAGTTGTGCATGACCTCCCAAAAGGTGTGAGTGGTTTAATGTGTGAAATTCTACAGCTACATGACAGTATGTCCATAAGTCTCAGCAGCAGGTCAGAACTGTAACACTTAAATACATTTTTCTTTCTTTCACCTGCATAATTAGATTATATGATGTAAACAGGAGCAGCTGTACTAAATGTACATGTTGTTCTTTTCCATTGAAAACTGATGGCAGTGAATTAGGAGGTAAAACCCAAGCAGCCTTGAGATGAAGCAGGGGCTATAGCAGTTTTAAATGTGTTAATTGAGCATAAACGCAACCTTATTTCTGTCAGAGGAAATGGGATGATGCAAGCCCTCATCTTCCTAAACAAGGGTTCTTTGTCAAATGATTTCAATATACACATTTGTTAAACAGGTTTGTGTATTTATTTTTAGCATTAGTTGGCTTCAAGCGAAAAGAAGAAGCAGCTTGTGGTCATATTTTCCAGCCTTTTTGTACCTCATTGCTGCTTTATTTTGATAATGGTAAATCATGATGTGTTTCAGCTTTAAGGATTTGTGGAGGTATGTCTAATGTGCGTAACTATTCAGTGAATCATCATCCAAAGTCATTTTTGAGAGAGAAACATTCGTTTTGCAAAGGCTGCCCACCTCTCTGAAACAACTACAGTGAAAATACAAAATTCTTGTTGCTGTTTCATATTTCTACAGTGTTGGGCCTGAAGGGGGGGATAAGCAAATACATGTGTGAAGCATGGTTTCAGTTTATAGCTATGCTGAATTCATAGAAGGGTTCAGATAAAATGTCATCGTTCTTGAGTACTTCTAGAAACCACCTCTTCGTACCATTCATAATCAGCCATAAATGTTCTTTACTGCTATTTACGAATGTCCAGTATGTGGCATTAGTGTTGTGACAGCGCAGAGATGCTTTCCGATTAATCAGTTTCAGTCCACGCTGGCTGTGGTACGTGATCTGTCAAATTGCAGACACTTGCTGCTTTTTAATGCGTCAAGTTTATTTTCACTTTTACTTTCATCAGTGAAGTAAATTTCCATTTAGATCCAGTCACACGCTAACTGTTTGTTCTAAAGTATATTTAAAATACTAATTTACTGAAGCATTGTATGCAACAATTTGGGTGCCCCTGTGAAATGTCTTGTATTGTAGATTTTCTGTGAAGATAAGTTAAGACATCATCTACAGAGAACACATTTCTGCACACGCTAATGCATAATTGCTGTTTATTTGCTGAATTAAACAAATGAGGGGAAAATATTAATGTGATTTGTGCAAAAGTTTATATATTGCATTATTTTAACCAAGGTGGTAAATAGTGATGAAATGGTAACTGGTTTCACAGCTTCACAGTTCCAGATTATTAGTATTACCACTTCAAATTTTGATCATCATTTAA
Source organism: Pygocentrus nattereri (assembly GCF_015220715.1). Classification (NCBI taxonomy): domain Eukaryota; kingdom Metazoa; phylum Chordata; class Actinopteri; order Characiformes; family Serrasalmidae; genus Pygocentrus; species Pygocentrus nattereri. Next base: position 5,135,648 of record NC_051217.1, on the reverse strand, counting down.
AACCGGTCGATTACTGAGCTTTGAAAAACTCCCATCAAATACTGTCCAGTGTCAACCAGAGTTGGCAGCGGTCTTGCAGATGCAGGCGTGTAGGGTCAGTATGTAATGTGGGTTTGTTTTCTGTCAGTGTAAACATGGTAGAAACTAGTGACACTCTAGAGATTTTTCATTCTTCTAAGAGGACCGAGTCTGAAGTGTGGTCGTATTTTGTTTTTTGTAAGAGTGCAGGGGAAAACTAATGTGTGACCTTAGTTCCTAGTTAGCAACTGCCGTATCAGTAGGTTTTGAACATAACACATTTTGACAATTCCACAATAACACTGATTCCTGTGATATTTTTGGTCACTATAATTGTAATAACTTCATCACTTGTGCTGAACTTAAACATAAATCAAAACAGAATATGCATATTTAAATGTGCTCCCAGTACAGATGTTTACTTGTTTTCAGATAGAAAATGAAGAAAACATGTAATTTGGTCACGAGCATTCAAACCTTTGCATACGAGTGCAACTCCTGCGCTGCACTAAAAGAACAAAAAGCTGTACAACTCCTGTATTTAAATTTTTTTTTCATGTACTGAAACATTGAAGATAATCATTGGGTGGCATTTTTAATTTATTTATTTTTACATCGATTGCTTGCTTAATAACTTAATTGACATAGAGCTTAATTTATAAGACTTTTGGTGATTGTTTTAGGCTGTGCAGCTTTAGTATGTGAAGGTCTAAATGTAACCACACGAAACAGAAGTTCTGCTTTGCAGTTACTTACAGACCATAGGCTTGGTCACACAGTCTTATCAGTTGAGGGGAAAAATGTGCAGCCATATAGGGATTTCTTTAGCACACGTTATTTTTTTTCCTGTTTATTGAAGAGTACATCCTGTCTTGTAACCTTGTACATGCCAGTATACTATCCCTGCTTCCTGTGACAAGTGGTCTGTGTTTCTTGGCACATTATCTATTACAATAGAGGGCAACGAGAACTTCACTTAATTTAAGAATATCATGATACCAGAATAGACTTACTCAGTGCCAGTAAGAATAAGAGTGAGTAATTTTGGAGACCTGAGAGCTAAATAGAAATTTCGTTGAACAGAAATTCTGTTCAGTACAGTCTGAATAGCATTTGTCAGACTTTAAATGGTTGTTGATGTTTCCAAACGAGGACTCTAGTGGTTTTTCTCTCTGAGTGGGCAACAAAGCACTTCTGTAAGTCACTCTGGATAAGTGTCTACCGAATGCTGTAAATGTAAAATGTAGACCTAAATCTCTCAGTATAATCTGTTTTTTTTTATATATATATATATATATAATTTATTTTTTTTTTACAGCTGCTCATATCTTAGGATTCTATGTCTGTTAGATTTGGGACCCTTGAAGTAAAAGAGACAGCTTGGCTGACCTTGTTAGTTTAAAAAAAAAAAAATATTGAAACGTTGCTTGGCGTGACTGAATGATGAAGACCCTACAATGATGGAGTTGAACTAATAAGGTATTTTATAACTGATCCGAATGTTCTATGCCAGTAATTTTAACAGGTTGCCTCCTTTACTTTCAGTTTGAAAAGTATAAAGATTGATTGTTTGTTTGGTTTTTATGATTTATGTGGTTATTGGAATTCCTGCATTAGCACATTTTAAATGCCACTGTCAAATTGCTTTTTTCTTAAGTCACTGGATGTTCTAAAGATTTCTTCAGTGTGCAGTTAAACAGGAATGTGGAACTGGCTAAGGAGTAGCGATACCATAGAAAACTGCTAGTGTTTCGTGGTGCTATAAATATGTTCTGATACCACATAGTTCACTACTAAGTTCTGTTTTTAACAAAAAGCCTTTATTACAATTTGCTTAATATAAATTCATATAAATCATAAATTATGTAACATACCTGCTGGCCTTTTCTGGTCTACCTTCTCAAAATGCAGTCAAGCTTTGTCATGGTGATTCACATTGCGTAGTCCTTGATTACTTGGAACAAGCAACAGTGCATTTATTGCTTTCAGCTTTTCTTGACAGATGCCACAAGGCAGCAGGAGGAGAAACAGAAATCTGTAAAACCATGTGAGCTGTAGATACCAACCATAAATGGCATTATCATCTAAGCAAGCATTCCCTTTGCTTAGATCAGTCAGTGCCATTGCTTATTACCTGAGTGCAGAGCACAATGAGCTAAACAACCTTCTGTTCCAACCTGTTGTCTTACTATTCCCTTCCTTGTTTTGTGTGTGTTTGTGTAGGAAACCCAGCGTTTGTTGGCAGAGCCAGTGCCAGGCATAAAAGCAGAGCCGGATGAGGGGAATGCTCGCTACTTTCATGTGGTCATCGCTGGACCTCAGGACTCCCCCTTTGAGGGAGGGACTTTTAAACTTGAACTCTTTCTTCCTGAAGAATACCCCATGGCAGCTCCTAAAGTACGCTTCATGACCAAAATATATCACCCCAACGTAGACAAACTGGGAAGAATATGTCTAGACATTTTGAAAGGTAAGAGACTCGGATGTGTAGTAATTTATTAAAAACATCAGAGACCATAATTTTAAATGAATGATTCTTCAGCTAATCATGCTCTCTGTAGGTCCGTATTTTGGGCTGTTTTGTTTCTTTTCTTTTTTTCTTTTGAATGCTTCAGACTGCTGTGACTACCCTGATATGGCTGTGAAGCCACTGCAGTGTGGGCACATTTTACGCTGTAGCTGAACTGATGTAACCCTTAGTACCTGGAGCAGCTCTGATGGATGCACCTGAACCGCAGTCTAAATGAACTGCCAGGTCAAGACCGTATAAATCGCAGTGCTTGCATTCTATCTGTGCTGAAATGCTAACAACCGTTATGTACTTAGCAACTAATGTTTGTGCCTACTCCAAAATAGGGCTGGGGGGGGGGATAAATCTTATATAAATTGGGCCCCTTCAGGTCTCTTGTTCACCATGAAGACCAGGACATCCATTTTTAAAGGCTTTAGTCTTGAATGCTGAACGCAGTCAAATAGTTTGTTTGCAGTCTATTTCCTTAGAAAGTGTTGTTAAACGGCCTGAATTTCAGTCTTTTTGTGTGAGGTTACTGTATATCAGGGCAAAAACTCAGTGTTTTGCTGCCTGTTGGCCGACTGTTATGTTTTGGCGGTCATAATTCCTCGTGTAGTAGCTGTATCTCCCTTGCCGTCACCATCAATCTGGGAGAGGTGTGCATCAGGGTGCCTCTCTCTCCCCTCCTAAGGGGGAAAAAAAAATCTTGACACAGATGAGTGATTTAGGATTTCCATTTCATGTGACTCATACAGTGCAGGATGACTGAGAGAGCCTGGGGTGGGAAAGTGAGTCAAAGGCTCACTGTGTTTGTATTTTCGGATGTTATTTTTCCCCGTTTCTGTCATGCGTGACCTTAGAATGCAGTGAGGGATTTGACTTCATAATCTCTCTCAAAAGATGAAGAGCCTCTCAGATTACACTTTTGACTTCAGAGAGTGATGGACCTCCATCACAGTGTACTTTTCTCTCTCCCATATATTTAATACATGCCTCCCTGTACTATTCTGAAAAAAGACAGTTGGTTGACACTTTCCCTCATCAACTCCCTCTCTCTTTGTCTACTATAAAACATTTTACAGATAAGTGGTCCCCAGCCTTGCAGATCCGCACAGTCCTGCTATCAATCCAGGCATTACTAAGTGCTCCCAACCCTGATGATCCTCTAGCAAACGATGTTGCAGAGCAGTGGAAGACCAACGAAGCTCAAGCCATAGAAACAGGTGAGTGGAAGAAGTCAGGGTTTTTTGTGACATAATTAGTCAGCATTGCATGTTTCATTAGCTGTAGGAACACAGATCTAATAATATTCTTTGAGAGTATTGACACGTCATCTTACTGGCAAGCGAAAACATTACTAACCCAGTGTTTGTGTATTGTTATGTAGTAATGGCCTCATTTATGAGCAGAAAGCAGTATATGAACAGTTTTCACCATATTACAAAGTTACTGGAGCATGGTAAATGGAGTATGGCAAATGGTTCTTCAGATTAATGGAGAATGTTGTATATGTTTCTATATAGAACCTTTTTATGAAAAATCACCACATAACAATAGCAGAACACTTTTTGGTGCAATGTAGAACCATTTTCAAGTTTTATATGGAGAATGTGTTGTATATGGCTCTATCAATCTGAAGAATAATTTCACCATGCAAAGAACCGTTCAAGCATAAATGGTTCTATAGAACTCATGGCTCGAACTATATAACTGTTGCCTTTATCAACAACTTCTTGAATCACCATCTTTTTTTAAGTGTGTGGGGCTATAACTGTTGAATGTACTCACTATTGCTGTGCTATTAAAAGGACACTTGGTTTGCAATATTGAATAGTTGTACATTAAATTTATTGAAGTTTTTTTGGGGGGTGGGGATAAATAGCAGTGTTACTATTTTTAATTTTGTTTGGAATGTTTTAGTTTTAAAGGCCAAACAAAAGCAGCACATATTGTGTACTGAATTTTACTTGTATTTAGACTTAAATCTTATGCTGAACTTGTTTAGTATGTTTGTTTCTGCCATGCAGTTTGTCACTGCAGACATGTAGATGGGTGACAAAAGAAAAAACAAGTGCAGATGCTTGCAGGCGGGTGTACTACAAAATACACCTAAGCAGTTATCATGCCACCATGCTTTATGTAAAAATGCTGAGCAGAACCATTTGAGCTGGATTTTGTATTAAGAGGAAAAATATTTAAGTGACTTTAAAAGAGTATTTGTTATTAGGACGATGCAAGACCACTTCTGATTTTCTTTGATGACTACTGCGGCACACACTGGCTATATCAGTCTCTTGCTGCTTTTGTCAGATGGGAGTTTTTGTATACATGTAAATAATGTTACAAATGCTCAGACTGCATGGATACCTAACACAACAATCAGGAGAGATGACGAAAAAGCTAAACAGATGCTTTCACCTCTGCTCTCATGACACGGTTGTGGACGCTTTAATGATAACAGTACAAATGTATGTGGTCATGTGTCCCAGACCCGCTACGAATGAGGTTTAGTGCATCTCTAAGATGCATCAAACTTGTACTTGGCACTGTTCACTTACGCTTACTACATGGCTGCAGTGCTTTTATGCACATTTGTTTAGTGGTACAAAGCGCATAGGTGCTTGTCTGCAGAAATTATATGGTCAGATGAATTGTCCTTTACTTTATTCTCTACAATTGGGAGTGCATGTGTGGCATAGACCAAGACAAAAGCACAGGTCTGAATTCATGACCCCTACAGTGAGAGGGGGTTTAGTAGCTCTGTTATGCTGTTGAGGGAATATTGCGATCGTGGTTTAGGTCCACTTGTCCCCTTGTGATGGAACATGTCTGTCCTGATGGAAATGAGCTTATCCACAGGGCACAAGGAGTCATGTTGTTGTTGTTTGAGTGTGAAAATTATAACTCTCAAGCATATGATTTTTACAGTGACCAGATCTCAAATCCAGTTTGATGAGGGAGTGTTTTGGAAGAACGTTGTTCCATCCCTCCAGTATAGTTCCATGTACTTTTGAAATCTATGCCAGGGTGTATAGAGACAGTCCTGGTTACTTGGGCCCACCACTTGTCTGTGCATTTGTGAAATATTGCTGGTGTGTGTTTTACTTTCCTTTACTTTATGCACACCTAAGCACTAATTTTTAGTCTACAACTTGAATGATAATAAACACCCTGATTATAATTGCCAAACATGAAGGAATAATAGTGCATTGAAATTGTCAGAATGACCTTGTGTATTATTTAAAGATTAGTGCTTTTGTTTTTAAACAATGGATCAATTGTTCAGTGATGTTGACAGACTAATTGTTGTAGCCCAAATAACCTGCAATATTACGGCTTCCTAATTTTCCTACAAAAACAACAAAAAACAAACAATATATATATATATATATATATATATATATATATATATATATATATATATATATATATATATATATATATATATATATAGTGAAACTGAAGTGTGATGCAGACGTGACCAAGCACAGCTCTCCAAATTTTCCAAAGTTGTTTAGATTGTGTGCTGTTATAGAACAGTGGGTCATATATTGGCATTATGCTACATTTGAGTTCAGTACTGCTTGTATGAGTTTCTTCTACTCCTTGGCCTGAGTGGAGTTCCATTTTAGAAAGATATTTTAACACCTGGTCAGAGAGAGGAGTTCTGATATAAAGGCATAATGCTTTTTGCAGTTAGTCATTCTGATTCATAAAGGAGTCATCTCACACTCCAGTTGTTCAGTTTTCTGATTTGGCCTTATTCTTTCCAAGGCCTTAAATGACTTGGCTCTGTTCATGATTGAGGTTTTCAGGTAGACGTTTGGGAAGTGATTTAAAGCATGAATCCCCTAATCATTTTTCTAATACCGGATCCTGTTGCATAGAAGTGTCATGTAGCTTTTTAACGCTTCTTCTGTCTGTCTGTTTCAGCCCGAACATGGACCAGGCTTTACGCCGGGAACAATATTGAAGTCTAGAGGAAGAGGAAAAAGAAAAAGTGGAAGTCATGTGTGAACACAACTCCTCATGTTCTGCCAAGACCTGTTCATTTGCATTTAAAGGACACAGTCTTAGGGAAACAAATATTATAATAAACAACTGTCAAAGAATATATTAAAGAAAAGAATAAAAAAGAGTGACAATTGCATACGATTTGTGATTTAAAGACACATTAGCAGAAAAAAAAAGAAAAAAACGTCTTTGTCCTGATTCACTACTGTTAAGATGCATGGGCAGAGGATTTAGATCTACTCACGTGGCTTTCTTTTTCCATTGATCTGGGAGGCTGTAGGAGACCTCTGCTGTAAAGAGCGTGTAGTTTAAAAGAAAAAGAAGAAGGAAAAAAAACTGGCTGTCATTCGCTTGTCCCTTCATACGGAGGTGAGGTGAGGGTGGGGGAGGGTGGTGGGTTAACTTTTTACATTTTTCTTTTAACCTCAGTTTTGTTTTTGTTGTTCCTCTCATGATGCTGTTTGTCTAAGAGAAGCAGCTGATTAGCCCCCTAATTAGACAAACCCTTTCTGGCAAACTACAAACTCCTCCCCTTTTAGAAGGCCTAGAAGGAAAAAAGGTAAAAAAAAACAAAACAAAACAAAAATTAAAAAAACATCGCTTTGCTTTTTTTTTTTAAACGTAAAAAGTTACTACACATGACGCAAAAATTGTTGACTTTGGCAATGGTTAGATTAAATTAACATGGAATAGCCTTCCATCACGTTAACTGTTGTGACCGCTGATCGTGTAGACTCTAACATAGGCTTTTACTCTCTCTCTTTTTTTTTTTTTTCTTTCTATTTTGACCGCAGACGTAAAGGCGAGATTGTACCACAAGTTTTAGTTTAACAATTCTGTTTTCGTATTCGGTGTTAGTATTTTATTTTTATCTTCCTTGCCATCGCTGTACTAATTGCACTCTCTAAACTACATCATTGGTGTGCGCTTTCTCCTGTGTGTCACAGTCCGGTGCATCGAGATTCATTTGCCTGTTTGTTCCCTCTAGCCTTTATTTTGCAAAACATAGGTGGAGTTGGGACTGGTGGTGTGATGGTGAGGTCTTTTTTTTTGGGGGGGGTGGGGTGTGTGCAGGAGCAGACTGTGATCAATGAATGCTTTATTTCCATTTCCATGATTTGGTCTTTGGTTTGACATGTCTCAATTCACTGTATGTAAATTCCTTCTTTCTAAAGGGGAGAATGATTTCCTGCTTTCTGAATGACATGAAAACAGTCCACATACTTTTGTTCTTTCTGTAAATAAAATCTGTTGATTAATAAGACTTGTGTTATTTGTCAGCCTGTTTACATACAGTGGAGTTGACTTCAAGGTGGTGTTTATGGTTCTGTCTGACTTTAGAAACACCAATATGCATTTGTTGCTGTGGTGTGAGACTGGACACCCACAATTTTATTGAACCCTCAACTTTTGGTTAGTTTTGTTACTTCATTCTGAGTAGATGTAAAAGTGCTTTTCTGAAAGAAAATAAAAACACTTGGGCAGAAAAGGGGAAATAGTTCAGTGAAAAGAAACCTGCACTCACAAGGTTCTCTACAGTAGCTAGTTGTGCTTTAAGACTAGTCTGAATCTTGAAATGGCTCTTTCATTATGCACTGCTTGGATGCAGGAGTCATTTTGAGACCTATGTAGTGCACTGTAGGGAGCCAAAGGGGGGCGTGCCTAACAACTTCTGGATTATGACTAAACTGCTCTGTCATCTGAGATGCTTGAGTGAGGGGGGAGGGGACCTGCTGGTTAATCATGTTTATAAAAAAAGAATATGCCTCTGGACCTGAAAAACAAAAGGAGATCAGGAGCCAATGCTTAAAGATAAAGATGTTTTTATTTTGTAGTGCTAATGTTAAGCCATTTGCTTTGGCTTATATTTGGACAATTACAAGTTGCTAACCTGGGGTCTGCCCAACAAAGTAGGTTCAACTTAGGCTTTCTGACTGAGAAGGAGATACAGAAAAGAACACATACTATATATCATAAAGAAATATCATGAGACAGACCCTGGATGGAGAAGTGTCATGTTACATTCATGTTCTAAATCCAATAGGTGCCTGAATGTGAGACGTTTTAACGCTTCTTCTGTTTGTCTGTTTCCTGGTGGTTTTGTGATGTGTTTTGGCCTTTTAATGGGTCGATATCACAGTGTAAAGGATCCTAGTGGTTTAATGGGTGACTAATGGCTGATTCTAAATGCATTTGATAGTTTCCTAATGGGATCTAAAGGTATTCTACAGGAAACTAGTGGTTTCTATTGGAATAGTGTCTAATGGTCATTTTTCAGCAGGGCAGAATCCACAACAATCATCCACTCATCAACAATACACAAATTAGCCAGTTATAAATGTACACTTGTTAAAAAGATGGTTTTTCAAGGGTTCTTTACTAAAGATAACGGTTCTATATAGAACCATTAACACTCAAAAAAACGTGCATGCTTTGCATGATGTAGAATGTGTTGTGTATGGTTCTATATAGAACCATTCTAAAAAAAAAAAAAAGGGTTCTGGGGTTCTGCTATTATTACGATGTCAAGCCTGTAAGAGTAGAAGAAACTTTTTTGGTGCTTTATAGAACCATATTCAAAAAGGTTCTATTTAGAACCATATAGAACGCATTCTCCATCAAAGAACCATTTCACCATGTAAAGAACTATTCAAGCATGCAAGTGGTTGGTTAGTGTAGTGGTTAACACCTCTGCCTTCTATGCTTTAGACTAGGGTTCAAACCCCACCTGTGCAAGCACCCTACACTATACCAATAAGAGTCCTTGGGCAAGATTCCTAACACCACCTTTGCCAAATTGTGTAAAATGATCAAATTGTAAGTTGCTCTGGGTAAGAGCGTCAGCCAAATGCTGTAAATGTAAGTGATTATTTGGTCTATGGTCTGTAGTTCTATCTAGAACCGTTGTCTTTACTAAAGAACCCCTGAAGAACCTTGTTAAGAGTGTATGTCATTTAGACAGCTTGTCGTAGTCACCGTTATTAGTTATCCTGCAGTTTTGCAGCTCTTCAGTAGGAAATATTGGGGCCCCAAAAACTCATGATTTGTAAATACCGCTGTGGTGTGCTGTGACCTGATCGGCCGCTAGATGGCGCCGCGGCACTGTTAAACAATGCCGCGTGTCCGCGCGGTCTCCACAAGCTACAGGCTGATCATGAGGCCCTGTGGGCAGAAGAAGAGGAGGAGAAGGAGGAGGCGTGCTCCGCTTTACAGCGTTTTCTCCTCCCTCACAGCTCTGCTCGCGCATCCCGGTGCAGATCTGTCTCATTTTCTCCTGTTGAAGCTCGAGCGGCGGCTGCGCACTGCCGAAACTGAGAGAGAGAGAGAGAGAAAAGAGGAGAGAGAGCGGAGAGAGGAGCCATGGGGGGGAAGAGAGAGCCGGTACAGCAGCAACACACTTCAGCTTCAAAATAAAGTAGGGGTGAGAGGAGCAGCGCGGAGAGCTGGGGGCGAGTTCCTAACGTCGGCCTGAGGGGCAGCGAGAGTGGAAACCCGCGCAGTCCGGCTGTGAGAAACGCTTCATTCCTCACCTGCGTCTGTATCTAAGCTCAAAATCTGGAATACATGATGAAATTTAAGCCAAACCAGACAAGGACGTACGACGGCGAAGGCTTCAAAAAGCGGGCCGCGTGTCTGTGCTTCAAGAACGACCGCGAGGACGAGGTGGGTCGTGTCCAGCTCCTTCTCTCTGTCCTCCTCACTTCACACTTCGCTCAGACTCGGTTAACGTCTCACCGACTCGCCGAACTCGTAGCCCTCGTGCCAAACTTTCGGCTGGTCTGAGAGATCTAACAAATGCATATCATGTTCCCGTAGCATGCGCTTGAGTGGCCTAATCAGGGTTTTAACAGCAGTCTGTCACTTTTATAGACGCGTGTCCGGCATTGGCCGAGCTGATTTGGCACAGCGGTCCTGCCACTGGAATCCCATTCACACCTACGGCAGCCGACGTGTGCAGGAGTGAGCGGAGCCTGGCTGAGCTCTTCTTGCTCTGCTGTAACACGGGTCATCTGCCTAGCTTCCTGAAGCACTGAAATGACCTTAACTTCACTGCTGGACAAGCCTGCCAGTCACAGGTTCAGACAGTAGGGCTGTTGTAGGTGAACAGAAGGTGCAGAACGGTTCCATGTTTCCCAACTTTCATTTCTCTTATCAGACTGAATTCCCTGTGTTCACTGTTTGGTTTTCACTACTGACTCTGACTTCCAGTGCAGATTGTTAGGATCCCATTTTAAAAGCTTTGAGTATTACATTTAAACAGGCTGCCGTCAACTGAAGGAATGGATGTTTATGAGGAAAGGAATCTACTTCAACTCGGCTCCGTTTCAATCCTTTGTTTTCAGCTCTGATTCCTTTTGTGTGTGTAATTTAACTGAGTTGGTGACATGGGCTGCACGGCTGTTGCCCTGTTTTGAGGCCTGTTATTTTGTCTTGGACCAAAAGGACCCCAAGAAGAGAAAAATACTGCCTAACAAGCTTCGGTGTCTATCTTGATAGTCTAGATGCTCAAAGTTCTGCTGCAGTTTTGTAGGACGTTCAGAACTTCGCCTAATTGCTTGTGTTGGTATTGGTAGCTGCTTTTACTTCTCCTCAAGTCATCATTTCATTGAATTAAGTTCTTTGACATAAGAATAGGTCAAAGCTAGTACCCACCTCTGGTCTTTATTGGCCTAAGAGCTGTAGATTTGTTGTATAGCGGTGCAGAACTGCAAACCCTCTGAATCAGTGACTAAAATGGCTCTGTTTTCAGTCAATGGCAGCAGTCAAGCTAAAGGCTTCACCCTCACAGTTTCCCTGCTTTAGTGAAACCGGGGTGGCACTGGGTCAGAGTTTAAAGCCTTAAGGGCTGGTCTTGTTGGTTCAAGTTCCAGGAGGGGGATCACAGTGCGCTGTAGACTCCAGCCCCCCTCTGAGCTCTGCACCTCTGACCAGGGCACTTGTCCCAGTTTGCACCATCGTGCCACAGAAGGGGGCCCAGCACCAAGTCCTAGGGCTTTTTTGTTTTGTTTTCTTTTGCTCACTTATTGCTCCATTTGCTTCCAGGGGTGGGAATAAAGTACAGATAAATTGTTTGTAAGTGAAAGTGTGGGTACTGTGTCGGAGGTTTTCGGTAGAAGTGGAAGTATGGAGCCACAAAATAGATACAAGTCTGTAGTGAAGGTCAGAAAGTTTGTATGTTTAAAGGGGAATTCCATGAAATTTCTGCATAATGCAGTGGTTGAGTCACTTGGAGTGGTTTGATGTGAGATTATTCATTTGTAGAGAAACTTGCTAACATCATTACAGATTTCCTTACAGTGACGATGATGGGAATGTGCACAACACATCTTATAAATTTTATCAAGTCACTTTATTTACTGTCTACCAGTGAATCTATATTCAAGTTTTTGAATGTAATGTTGACGGTAAAATAGTGCTAAATGTGGGGGGGGGAAAAAAGTTTTCTTTGGGAACTATTTTGCCCTTCTTGTGTTCTTTTACCATGAAAGCTAATTAAAATACACTTTAGACCAAAAACCTTATCACAATACTACTGAAACGATGTCTCGGACTTCAGGCAATGTATTCATGGCCGTTTCATGTAATAAGTTTCTGTCAGGGAGCTTTTAGAGCTGGTTCCTGTGCCCACCACTGTGAATGATTCTGACTCTGCAAGTTTCTTTAGAACGGCACATTTGAACCCAAACCACTCGTATTTAAATCCTTACCAACTAATTATGCAGACATGGGTGGAGTTACCCTTTACATAGGCTGAGTATATGAGAAGTAAAAAGTGTCATGTGGCAGCTAATGGGCACTACTGGTCCTTGCACAAAGATGAATGGGCATAGTTGTGGGCAGTTTTATTTTATGTAGATGTGAATATTGTTTGGATGTTTTAATAAAGTATCCAAAGTCAGTCTCGGCTCTACGTGATCAAAATATAAATCTTCCAAAACAATATTTAAGAACAGTAACACAATATAACTCAGTGGTGTCTGTGAAAGTGCAGCTCCTTACATCTCTGTCCTGTAATTTCCTCCAAGTGTGGTGACTTTGCCCTTGTAAATGCTGCATCATTAAGGTCAAACGGGCAGAGGGACAGTGGAGCACATATGCTTTAACAACAAGTAATAGATGAGATGAGTAAATGAACGTTTGTTTGTGTATTGCTCCGCAAAGTAGAACTGGTTGTTTTTGAATAATACAGAGACTGTGATCATAAACAGCAATAAACAAAATAATAGTAATAATAAACAAACAGGGAGAATGTCTGAAGAACTATTTGGAGGTCATTGGCCGTTGTTTCGACAGGCAAACTATTACTAAGAGGATTTATTGTGGCCCCTCCCATAGAAAAGACCCATTAAAAAAACAGATCTCTGCAGTTTCTCCTAGATAACAGAGAAATCTGATGGAAAGACAAAGGGGTCTTTTGTTTGCTTTTCTGTTCAGGTGTTTCTCCTGCGAGAAAGACCCCAGCATGAGGTCTTAAGCATAATCTTAAGCATGAGTTCTACTATAAATCTTAATTAAGTCACACATTGTGTTCATATTTGCCAAGATAATAACATGCATATCTCCTTTATCTCTCGGCATCACAGATCTCCTTTTTGTCTAATGCAGTTTGTCCAGGAATTTTAGGAAAATCAAGTTCCTTGAGCCATGAAACGGGCAACATTTGAGCAGTAAAACTGTCCACTGGGCAGAAGCTTTGGGTTGAGGCTCCATTCACTGAAAGGTGTTTTAAAAGTTAGCTAATTGCATAAAAAAGGAACATTGTTGATTTAGTAATACAGTGAATCTGAACAACATGAAACATTTGCATAATTTATCCATTTTGTTCTGGGAAATGCAAAATGTGTTGTTTCTGTGGCAACATTTATTTAAAGGACTCAGAGCTGATTTAAATATAATATAATACAAGGAATTTTAGCCTAGATTGGAGATCAAATGGTTGTACTTGTGTTTACGCAGTATTTAACTGCCTTCTGTATACCTTCTATTCTAATGTAGTATTTGGTCCATTTGTGACCTCATGGAAAGTAATGATTGGATTCAGCGAAATGTTCAGTGCCTATAAATGTCTAGGCTACAGTTATCCTCACAAATGCTTCCATCACTGAGCTCAAGATATGTGATAGAGAGTAAAGCTTAATTAAACCACGAGGATACAGTAACTTTTCACTTATGATTAGAAACATAATGACATGGACATAGAAAGCTATGAGTAGTCATCCCACAGACAGAGTTGCTACTTCACATTTTCAGCTGTGTGAACTTCACACTTTGGCTGTGTGAAGTTCTGTTGTGTTGCCTGACTCACACAAGGTCAGTTTACATTGTGGAGGTTTAAAGTTGGGATGTACTGTAAAAAAGATCAAATTAACTGAAGTTATGAAAGCAGTTGTTAAGTTTTAAAGGTATACATTCTGAAGTGTCCCATTACTGAAATGAACCTCAATGGTGGACGACTTAAGGGGGCTTCTGGTGGCGTGGTAGCCTTGGAGCCTGAATATTCCTCCATGTGATTGGGACAGTGAGGCGGGGGGGGCAGTGGGGGGAAGCAAGTTACACTATGTGCTAAAGCACCAAGTGACCTATCAGCAGCAATTTATAGAAGTGGAATGAAGCCATGGCTGTACCCTGACAGATTCCTATTTCCACCTTGTCAATCTTCTCTTCTCATCATCTGGTGTCTTCTCGTTATTTCTCTTCTCAGCTCTGTCTGGTTGTCTCAGTGTTTCTCTTATTGTTTCTTGTCTTTTTGTCTGATTGTGTGTTTATTTATCTACTCCTTTCTACTCTTTTAGTCTGGCGTCTTCTCGTCATTTCTCTTCTCGTCTTTTCTACTTCGGTTCTTAGCCCTTTATTGCTCTTTACCTTTCTCTTTTTGTCTGCTGTCTTCTCAGGATTTCTCTATCACTTCTATGTTTTGTCTGTCTTGTTATTTCTCTTCTTCTCTCCTTTTTTTTTCCATCTGGTGCCTTTGCATTATTTCTCTTCTTATCTCTTTGCTTCTCATCTGATGTCTCCTTATTTTTCTTCTGGTCCCTTCTCCTTTCATTTGGTGTCAACTCAATGCTTCCCATCCCATTCCTTTTCATCTAGTGTCTTATTTCTCTTCTTTTCCCCATCCACCCTTTACCTCTTCGGTTCTTGTCTCGTCTCTTGTTGTTTACTCTTGCTTCTCTTTCTCTTTTAATCTCCTCTGATTTCTCTTCTTGTTCCTTCTCTTCTTGTCTCTTTTTGTCAGTCCTCTTCCTTTCTTTCCCCTTCTTCCCTCGTCATTTTGCTTCTTATCTCACGTTTTCTTCTCGTCACTTCTTGTCTCGTCTCTTCTAGTCCTTTCTCTCATCTCTTCTCATTTCACCCCTTCTCGTTTTGTTTCGTCTCGTTCCTTCTCTTCTCATGTTTTCTCTTCTAGGCACTTCTGAGGGAAGGGCACACTGCATCATTCTCTCACTTCACACTTTCCATTCTTTCTCACTTAGACACCTACTTTCCTACTTAATCTACTGCTGATAATATTGAGTGCCATGTTCAATCACAGCACTGTTTGTACGTCACAACATTCCTGTACACTGCAGACCCCTTTGAAATGGATTCGGTACACTGAATTCAATCAGTCAATTGAATTCAGAGTGCCTGTTCTCCAACTATTTGGCCATTCCTGATCATTTTTTTTCTAGGAAAGATGTAACCAGAGTAAGGTACTATTAAAACTACATCAATCAGCAGATTTTCTCTGACAGGCTTTATCAGAAATCAGCGTGAGAAAAGTTTTGGCCAGATAAACCTTCTGCAGGCAGATAACAGGTATTGGGTTATTCTAAAATAAGTGATAAATACAAGATCAAATAGTTTAATCTGCACATACATGTTAGTTCACTATTTTCAGTGATTGGGTGGAATATTGAATGCTACATTGTAACAGCCTGGGTAGTATTACCCCTCAATGTTTCTCAACATTTAATTGACGGGCTTTTGTCTGATCAACCCATTTACAATTTCAGATAACCTTATGCACCTTCGCTGTCAGGTTTTAAAATGTATTTTCAAAAACTAATTCATATATTGTCATTTACACTGAAAGTGATTGAAATAATGCTGATTGGTCACACTGCGGGCCTGTACTGTGTCCAGAGGAAGGCGTGCGTTAAATTCTTTTCCCGTCAGAGTGTACGTGCTCAACACCACAGTGCAGTTGAGCTTTCTGTTCTCATACAGAAAGACAACTGCTGATCCTGTGCTTTTGTAAACCGTGCGTGCATGTGGTTTGACGCTGGGCTGGGAGTCTGTCGTTTCTCAGCTCATTGGGCCAGACAAGGCAGCCTTGCTTGCCAGATTTCTCTCACTGCACTGTACCAGTGTTGGGCCTAGTAAATGGCCTTGTTGAAATGATAGTATCTGGGCTACAATCAGCCTGATGGTGATGCACATACTGTGAGGGTGAGCCAGTGTTCGCACTCTTTGAATTTTGTTTTATAAAGCATGTCCAGTGGAAATATGTGCTTCAAATTTACAGACATATCTTTTGACTTTGTGCTTATAAATATGAATGAAGGAGTATGTAGTCTTGCAACTGGTTGGGAACATTTTGTGCAACAAGTAGCGAACATGGTGAAGGTAGAGGAGCTTCCTAAAGTTCTCAGAGACAACATTATTAAACACTCAAATGGAAAAACAGAGTATGAAGTTAGAAAACATTATGGGTGTGAATTTAATTGACATATGCAATAGAAGTATAATAAAAAAAGTATCTTAAAGATTTGTTACCTCTTGCTGATCAAGCAGGAGCATTAAATCTGAGAAGCTGACATCAGCCTCATAAAAAATTTGGACGTTGAGAGCAATTTTATAAGAAATTTTCCTGTTGGAGAAGTTGGAAAGTTTCCTGCTGGAGATGCGAGAAAAGTGGCTAGAGCTGAGCTAAAGCTTAAAGCAGAGCAAAGTGAGTCTGCATTTTCGTTCACGTTTTTCGCCTATCCTAGCACATACTGGGACATATTTACAGCAAATATGATGAAATGGACATTAAACATTGTAGCTCCCAAGGTGGTTTGATTTTTGCTGAAAGGACAAAATGGCTCTTCTTAACATTTGGGTTGCCAACCCCTGGACTAGTAGAAGAAAAAAGACTAGAAATTGACTCTAGGATGAAAAGCTCAGGTGATAACATATTAAGAATATATGAGAATATTTAAGAGAATATTTCAGACGGGTTTGTGTAAAGGTAATGATATACACACTAACATCTTTGTGACCCAGCAAGGTTCATAAAGCACCAAGAATCTGGTTCAGTAAAGTCATATCGCAGCAGTCACAGCTGTAGTCATAACAGTGACCCTGCTGAGTAGATCAAGCCTCAGCAACAGACCTAAATCCAGAAATCAAGGAAGTGAATGATGATGAATGGTATCAAACAACTTTTGCAACACAAAGTATGAAGGAGCATTAATCTGAATTAATCACTGTTGATGTGAGCCAAGGCAAGTTAAAGTGCTTGAGGGCATAATATTTGCAGGAATGTTTACTGTTAAGTGCTCTAAACCCTGAGGAATTCTGAGTATGTCTGTCGGCGATACAGCTTGTTGTGACCACATCCTTGTTGTTATCTAGTTCAGTTTACTGTGAAACAAAGTTTTGCTTAAGCTCTCATCAGTGCTGTAGTGTTAGTTTCAGTGTCAGCATGTGTCCAGTACTGCTGTTTCAGAGAGAATATCACACTCGGATACATGCCCCTTGAACATATATCCTCCTGACCTCATACTATAAACACGTTCTCCTTTTGAGCCTTTGAGTTGTAATTGTATAATGTGCTAATGCAGGGGAACAGTTCTTCAAGTTTGTGAAGGGTGCATAGTAGCTCGGTAATATGTTTACTTGCAATCGGATGTCTTTGCTAAGTTTGTTTGCCGTTAATTTATTGTTGGAGGTTGTTTGGTGGAATCTAATGATTTACTGTCACTCCCTGTGGAAATGTAAATGCCACAGTGTTAATGAAATGCATTGGACCAGAGCAGTGGCACATTTGGCGGGGGAATCTCTGAATAGGGTCAGTGTTACAAGAGATATGTCACTGGCAGGGATCAACAGTAAGGGATTTTTTTTTTTTTTTTTTTTTTTTTAATTTTATTTTTTGATGGTGCTTGAGAGGTGGGTAGAGCATCCATCCATCCATCCATCCATCCATCCACTGGGGGGGGGGGGGTCGCTCCCAGGCCAGGGCTCTCCATCCTTTTCCGCCTGAGAACCATGGTCTCGGATTTAGAGGTACTGATTCTCAACCCGGATTCAAAACTCCCTGCTCTCTACATGTTGTACTACATAGGCATTCAAATACTGGCTCCTGCACCCCGTGTTCACCATTACTTACTGGACAAACAGTGCGCTGGATTGGTGTAGTAGGTAGAATTTCATGACTTGCATTGCACAATAAATGGGAAGGAGGGAGCCCTTTGGGATTCAACCTTTGATAAACTGCTACCGCAGCTTTACTAAGTTTATTTTAAAAATCATAATCCCATTTGTACCTCGCAATTCAATTTAGTTAAACAGAGCAAAATTGGCATACACAGACTTTGGTACCACTTTGTGTGTGTGTGTGTGGGGGTGGTTTGGCTGTGATGAATCGGTTTGTGAGACTGCTTAAACTTTGAGACAAGTGAAACAAGTTTCTTACATGTCAGAAGTCCATTCGATCATCCCACTGCTTGGTCGAAGCTGCTGGGCAGTTAATCAGGCATCGCTTCCCTCCTCACACTGCACATCGCATGACAGCTGATGAGCCTGATCATAAAATTCAGTTGGCTTTGACCAAATCGACTTGGGCTAAAATCACAGTGTACGTCTGGCTTAAACCTATACTCAGGCAAAAGTTTTAGAACTTGTATGAAATAACTCAAGTAAAAGTAGCTTTCCAAAAAATAACTTGAGCAGGAGTATAAAAGTACCATATCAAACAACTACACAAAATTACAATACAGTCAGTATGAAAACATCTAATACTTTGCAGCTACATTACTACATCTGATACTGTTATAGTACCACTAGTCTTTAGAGCAGGGGTGTCTGGTCTTATCTGCAAAGGGCTGGTGTGGGTAAAAAAAAATAGTCATTCCAACAACGCAAGAGCTCACATGATCAGTTGGTTGAAGACTGAACAGTTGATTAAAGAAGTGGAATCAGCTGTGTTCTTTCTTGTTTGGAATAAGAACCTGCAGACACACCAGCACTTGGCAATTGAGATCGGACATCACTGCTCTAGAGGGAGATTTTGTTGTTTAAAGACCAAGAAAACCACTCCTGATGATGCATCCTGAAGAGTGCTTGTGATGAACTACAATTGCTTTGCGGTGGGTTTATGGGGCATTGCGTTTGAATTTGTTTTTATGATCCAGCTAGTGAAAACGGAAGGAAGCCAGATGGCCTGCTAGCAGTGGTGTAAGCTAAGTGTTTTATTACATTCGTGTAACTGTCAAATCATTACAATGGATCGAATGGATTCCTTGGGCAACAGCAATATTGTTTTAGAAGCTAAAGTTGGCAATATTCATGAACCTTAGGAAGTTTGGCTTTTTTTTTCTCTGCTTTCATTTTGTGAATAAAGATAGAGCCCCCAGTTTTTTTTCATGATCTGCTTTGTTGGATATGCCAGTGCGTTAACACCCTTAGAACACCACCTTTGCATATTAAGCAAACACACTTCTTCAGGTAGTTGTCTTGGTCATAGACTGGAGGTGTCTGGATGGGAAACCCTTCTGTGTGAGGTGAGGGTGTTCTCTTTGTATGCTGACTCACCTCCATATATTTTTCACTTCTATGTGTACTATACTCTGCTGGCTTTCTTCAGTTTTGGTCACCAGTATTATATTTAGGAGCCTAAATCAGTGTCTAGGCTAGCAATCAGGACTGGTTGACACCACATGGATTCTCAGTAGTTGTATTTGCTTAATGCCTGCTGAGTATAGTGCAAGAACATTGATGAATGAAAACACCAGAGGTAGGTTAGATTAACCTAAATCAACACTCAAGTAAAAGTACTGATACTTGGATAAAATAATGACACAAGTAAAAGTACCATCCAATAAAACAACTTGAGTAAAATTACAAAAGTACCAGGTGAAAAACTTGCTCAAGTGCAGAGCAACATTTAGGACTGCACTGGATTATTGGAGTATTTTGATCTAAAATTAAATGCTGAAGCTCCAAAGTCACATATGTGACCAGTCACTACACAGTACAGATGTTGTCGTCAACAACAAAACGATACAATTAAACACAAAGAAGGTATCAGTAACTGAACATGAATGGCAAAAATATAACTGAGTAAAGTGTTTACCTTTACTCACTAATAAATGTACTAATAAGTGTCACAATTTAAAAATTGAGTTTGGAAAGTGTCATCTGAACTTTCATGATAACTACCATCTTAGTGGTTAGTGTTAAGCCAGAATACCCTTTAGTAATAGATTGCAACAGAACTCTTTTTGTATATCCTGCATTATTCAGCAGAATCAGTTTGTCCAGCTGTTATTTAAAAAAAAAAAAGTGACTTTAAAAATAGTTCAAATACATTTTTGTTTTCTATTTTTGCATGCTTGTAACTGAGTAAACGTAACTAGTTACTATCTGCAGCAAGGCAGTACTGCCCTGACAAGGCATGTGACCCATCAGTCAGATGGCCCTGAAATCTGCTGCACCAGTACTGGCCACTGGGCTGTCTTTTATTGTTGAGCTGAGGGATAAGATGAGAGAGCTTTATTGTCCATTAAATTTGCATGAAATGGAGATTTGTCTTTGGCAATCTGGCACAGAAATGCATACATAGACACACAAAACACTTACAGCAACAGTGCACATGAACTATGTAGGGGGTTATTTATTATGTCCTTATTTAGAATGCTCTCAGCAGGGGGACAAATGATTTTTTTTGTACCCATTCTTTCTAGCTAGTGGGACCTTAAGTCTCCTGCCCGATGGCAACAACTGGAATGATGAATGAAGGGGGTGGGTAGGGTCCTTGTAGGGTTGCCTTGTTGGTTATGGATCGGATGTATAAGTTCTGTAGTGACAGTTGTTTATCTCCAGTAATCTTACTGGCCTGGTTGACCACCTGGGCTAGTTTATTTCTCTGCTTAAATGAGAGGTAAGACACAATATTTAAACTAAGAATACTCTAAGTGACCTGTAGACCATGATCAGTGTGTCTGAGTCTCTGCCTTGCTTTTTTGTTAAGATAATCTGCATTGTCTGGGAGTCTGTTTTTAAAGTGAATGACTTGTTCTACTTCCTGCCCTTTGATGGTGATCGGTTTGAAGACAGATCCAACGCTGCCTGCTGCCACCCTCCCTCCAAAAATGTAGCTCCTTGGTCTTACTGACATTAAGATCAAGCAAGCTACCATCAAACCAGGCCTCTCTCTCAGAAACCCCCTGATCCACAAGACAAGGCTACTACTGACATTTCAGGTCACACAAACGTTGCAGAAGAAGATGCTGTTGAACTGTGAGTAAAGATCCATGAAAAGTACCCTGACATATTTATTGGCCTTATCCAAGTGACCAAATACTTTTTCCAGAAGAATCAGCGTGGCATCTTCCACTCCTCGACCAGCTCGATAGGCAAACTACAAGGGGTCCATGTGCTTAGCTGTTTGTAATATAAGCTCCCTGCTCACTAGGCGCTCCATGCATTTGCCTAATAGTAGTGTAAGAGCAATAGGTCTGAAATCATTCAAGTATTATGTGAGCTTTTTGGCACTGGAATGATTGTTGCCATTTTCCAGGCTTGGGGGTGAAACTGGTACTGAGGAACATCTCGAATAGCCAGGTAAGGACAGGTCCCAGTTGGAGCTAATGGGCCCATCAGATGACTTCTTCTACTTTTAAGTGTCAAGTGAGCAAGTGTCATTCCAGCACAGAGAGAATCACATTCATCACTAAAATCATGGCTGATTTTGGCTGAAGGGTTGCTGCCATATTTTATTTGGCCTGGTTGTGAAAGTTCAATCACTCCTTCCATTGCATTGCTTTAGTCTTTTTTTCCACCCAGATAGATGACCTACACAACTCTGTCACTTGTGCTGAAACAGAATCGTATCAAGTGGTTTGTCTGATATAGAATTACTTTCTAAACGCTGATTAAAATTCAGTATTCAGCAGAATCCCAGTGGTTCTCGATCCCTCCATGACGCTGGAGGTTTTAGCTCCTCATTAGAGCTGGAGTCAGTGTGATTAGCCTCATATGGAGAGATGAGAATAGAACCTAGACAGATGTCATATTTAGACACAGAAGAGACATTAGTGCAACTGTTAAGGAGGGAGAATGATAGAAGGGTGTCCAGAGGTCACAGTGATGGATGAAGTCAGAGAATTGTGCCTTGACTTGGCTTCTCAATGATTAAAGAGAAGAGTGTTTGTTAGCTGTGCGCGCAAGTATTTGCACCTTGGAGCAGTTGTTTTTAAAGGTCAGTAGTGGCAGTGTGAGTGTGTTAATTGTAGATGTATAAAATCACAAATTAGCCAGTTGTCTAAATTTCAGTTCCAGTCTTAATGTTCTTTTTATCTATGACTCTAAAGGAATATGTTAAAGAATTCTAAATGATAATCACCTTGACCAAGACACCAAACAAGGACTCAGGAAGACACGGTCAGTGATCAGCATGGAAGAACAACGGCTCCATTTCAAAATCATAAAAAGGAAAGGTTTTACTCCTCCACTGATCAGCTGTTGTCTCCTTAACCATGAGGAGAATTGAGTAACTAACGACACTCGTATATTTAATGATTAACATTGAGTCTTTAATCCAGTTTTAGTCCAATTTTGGACGTACAGCAAAAATATTACTTCTTACAGTGGCACTGTGTGTACTCTTGGAAATATGTAATACTAAGCTATGTTTTTAATTAAACATTTCTTTCCACATAGCCTTCTCTCCTTATTTATCTGTCAGTGCTCATGACTTTATGAGCCTGTGTGATCATCTTAAAGATATTTTGATGATCATGCTAGATGATCTGTTGTGTAATGCAGCATTAGGCAAATGTGCTCAGATTAGGTTCTTCTCAGTTTTTACAGCAATAGTGGAAATTGAAAACAAACCATGTCCAAGTGCCTATGTGCAAACTGTGTTTACTGCTGATCAGTCATGGGGAAGGGGCATACAAATAGAACTTTAAATACAAATGGCTGAGTCAGATGAGGCCCAGAGCCAACATAACCGCTTAAGATGATTAAAAATGGCAAGCTTTTTTTTTTTTTTTTGGGACTAGCCACACTGAGCACATACTTTTGACTAAAACCAGTGCTTCTACAAAGAAAAAAAAATATTTGATAACTTTGAATAATGAGCTTTCAAATTATTTTAACATATGTGTTCATGAGCAAAAAAAGATTAGACAATGAAAACCTGTTTGTACAGAATGTAAATCGAATGTACGTAAGTGTAACTCACATTACCAATGTTGTTATGAATGTAGTGACATATAACTGTGTAACCTAAATCGAATACATAGCAAAATGATAATAGCTCTTGAAGTCTAAGGGCTATCACTCGATCAGTGTTATAATAGTACTCATTTGACTAATGTCACGTTCTGTCCACAGCTGGGGTGGATGTGTGTCTTTGCTGCTAGCATTGCCCGGCTGCCATCAGTTACATAACTTTAATATGGTGATAAGCTGGTTATCATGGTGGGTCTGACTGCTTGCTGACTGAGCTTTCTCTGTGTTTGGTGTGTGTGTATGTGATATGTGTGTGTGTGGGGGGTGGTTGTGGGCAGGTGTTGCTTGTGAGCAGCAGCCGGCACCCGGATCAGTGGATCGTTCCGGGAGGGGGGATGGAGCCGGAGGAGGAGCCGTGTGGAGCAGCCGTAAGGGAAGTCTATGAAGAGGTAAGCTTAGCCCACATACAAACTCCTTCTCTCTGTTTAGTTGGGGAGAAAGGTGTACATAAAACACAGACATAGAATGAACAAAATGTAGCTTATTTGATTTTTTTACTGCCGTAGTTCCAAATCCATTGCAAGGGGATCCTTGTTCTTTTAACGTTTCCTCTTTGGTTTATAGCTGTGTGAATTGCAATGTTGACATTTATATTAGTGCAGAGGCACTTATTCTAAAATGGATAACTGGTCATGGTCCACTTTGGGAGTTTGTGTGATCATATTCCTGGAAGTAAAACTGTGTACTGACTCCTGATCCTGCCAGCTTTCTGTAAGAGAATTTATGTAAGAGAATACTACAACACTGGCCACAGCCATCAGAACTACTCTGCACTAGGTTTATTGCATGCCTTTCTTGCAAAGCTGCATTCCTGTGAACTTTTACCAACACATTCAGAGCTGTTTTAGACCCTTTAGGCATGAGAGCCATGTTCATGTGATGCCTCCCTAATACTTTGGGTTCACCAGCCACCAGTAATTGACAACAACCACCAGTAGTTATGACCTTAATTTTTGACCTTCCACTTTGTGCCTCTACAGTAGTCATGTCTAGGATGTTAGTGCTAATGGTTTTGTGGTTGATTAACAAGGGTAGGCTGTAGTTGTCATGGCGTTGGAGCATTGGGCAATTCTACCCCTGGGATCAACTGTTGACAACTGTGAGACATGGCAGTGACATTTGGAGTCAGTGTCCTGTTACCATTGGCCTCCTCCACTTGGAATAAGACATGTCCCTGAATGAGGCTGAAGTAGTCACTTCCAATGTCTTCAAGCTCATGACTGCCTCGGTTTGAGTGTAGTATCTTTGATATGCTCAGGGAAAGCGCTAAGCTTGGTGCTGAAAGTCACCCCTCTGACTTCGTTAATCTACAGAGGTCCTGTTACATATGACTAATGACTTTCAAAGTAAGGCTAGACACAGGACATATTTGGCTATACAAATAAATGACAAGTCTGCCCTGCTGCTGTAAGTTATAGATGTCATACTTGATAAGACAGTTGGAGCAATTAAGAACAGATTACATGAGTTTATACATCTCTTTTAACAGCAATACACCAAACAAAGTGAGAACATATCTCTATCTGGTTGCAGTAGTTTTTGAAGATTAGGAATTCTGTGCAACCATATGTAAGGTTATATCACAGCAGTCTTATCTACACTCACACAAGGATTTGATGGAATGCAAAAACATTAGTGCTGCCCAGAGTTGCTGTTTATTTTCCACAGAAGCTAAAGTTTTAAAGTGATTTTGCCGTGTTGATCTTTACGAATAACCCGGTTGAAAGCAGCTAGGGCTAAAATAATTATTTAAGACAGTATAAAACTTAACACATGTATGCTGTCTAGATGGCAGCACATCTATATCTAACTGGCAGTCTGACGCACTATGTTCAACACTCAGACCTCAAGTAGTGTATAAGTAGGGTAATCTGGTCTTCTTGGCCAAAATAACAGGACTTAAATTAAAATAATAATAATTGCAATGTAAATTGCATTGACACACATTGGTTAGAAGATATTAGATATTTTCTACATATCGCTCAGATCTACTTCTGTCATGTATAAATGACATTGTATTATTGTTTTACTTATCAAACTATCAAATGCATTAACAGCCTATCCTGAACTGTTTAGTGAATATAGCTCCTTAGTTAATACCACATCCAGCGCCTTTTCAGCTTTACTAATATTAACTCACCATTCTCTAACAGAAGCCTAACCCAGGCTATGTGTAATTATGGTTCAAATGTTTTGTATACACTGTATGCACTATTTGCTATTCAGGGATTCAGCCTGCCTGAGTAATGTTTACTTGAAATTTCTAGGGATCTGTTTGTCCCATGATGCATGAAGAGCTGTAACCTAACCTGTGTTAGAGACCTTGAGAAATCTAGGAGCAGCCTATAAACCTGCTTACAAATTACAGCATTCCACCAGGCATGGCAAGTCTCAAGGGGTCCGTGCTACCTTCTGGAGCTTTGCCAACAATGGGATGACTTGTGGTTCTTGTGAACAGCAGCAAGCTTCTTTAGTATCCCACCACCAAAGAAACACTTATTTTCTGAGATTTGATTTCACAGTGACTTACTGTATCCTTCATCACTAGAGTTTGATTTTGGGCACATTTGCTTTATTGTATAAGGACAAACTAGGAGGGCAGCATTTGACAGCCCTGGTTAAAAAAAAAAAATCTCTGAATTTTGGGCTTGTGCCAGCAATGCTCTTTGCAGTGATCGTTTCTGACAGACTACTATTGTCGCTCATAGCGCCTCGCCAGCTAGAGGTCTGGTGAGGTTGCCTGCTTCGTCTGGCACATATTTATTGAACAGCAAAATATGTGTCAAAAAAGGACACAGACTGGGAATGAAAAATGTGTGTGGTTAGTGTAGCTTACATAACAATCACACTATACTGGGACATCAACTTTGATAATAAGTTGTCCTGTGAATGTGTCAGTCAGCGGGAGTGGACCTCTGTAGACAGGGTAACCAGAGACCGGTCAGGTTGTTTCGCAGTATTCAAGAGCTGACATGCTGTTCTTATGCAAGCATACTGGAATCTGGTCTCTGTGTTATGGAAATATACAGCTCAGGCTTCTCAGATCAGCTACAGCTGCCTGGGTCAGGAGGCTGGCTCAGCTCCAGCAAGTCTGTGCGCCCATCCTCTTTTTTTAAGCAGCTGTGATCAGACACCTCTACTGGACGGTCCTGCTTGTATGTCGTAGCCAGACCCATATATCTTTTTTTATGATATAAGTAGTGCAATTAAGGCCTAAAGGTCAGGTCCTTTCCTAAGGGGTCGTGTGTTTCACCTACATCAGTCTCATAATTCAAATGTGGTTGTCTGCATGCATTGTCATACAATCCACTTTGTAAGTAAATGAATAGTTATTAATGCTAGATAAAATTCTAATGCTAAAAGTTGCAGGGATAGGCTAGCAGACATAACATAAAAAATAGTGCCTTGTAAGTAGTGAAAAATGCAATTTATTTATTTATTTTTTTTCCCCCCTTGTTCCTGACAATGTACCACACTTATTTTTCCCCTGTCTGTTCTTGAATCAACAGGCTGGTGTAAGGGGCAACCTTGGCAGGCTACTGGGGGTTTTTGAGGTAAGATGCCAACCTGGATTGCATAAATTCAGATGTTTCTTTAGACCCTGCTAGCATGCAGCATTGAAAAATCACAAAGCCTCAAGAGACTTCAATATTCCACTCTGCATTTTAGCAGGTCTTACTATATGACAGTTGTGCATGCCGTAATTCTGCATGATGAATTTTCTGGTTTATATTGTGAAATGCACTTTAGTAGTCAGTGTGTTTGTACATCATGTTGTTGTAGTAACTATCAATCATTTTTTCCCCATTCTGGCAGCAGAACCAAGACAGCAAGCATCGAACGTATGTGTATGTGCTTACCGTGACAGAGACACTGGAGGACTGGGAGGACTCTGTTAACATTGGTAGGTTCATGCAGGACTTGTTTAGACATGCTGTTATTTGTATTGTTATGTTTCTCTTGCATTTTTCTTTCCTGAAGCTCTATCATTTGTATACTTACTGTATACATTTGTATACATACTGTACAGACTACTTCTGTGCAAAAGTCAGACATCTTTTGTTATTCACTTTCCAGTCAAACAGCTGAGAAGTACAAGACACCCCCCCCCACCGTCGGAAAAAAAGTTGGAAACATATAATTAACAGATACACAAAAACCTCCAACATGCGTAATATCAAACCTGCCAGTATAACACACCCTACTGCCACTTTAACTCTTCCATCCTTCCAATCTTAAAACCAACACATCACACTGTCCTCCTAACAAAAGCTGTTCACTTGATCACCAAAGGTGTCACTCAAACCTTTAAAGAGACACTACAATTTACACAGTTTCCCGAACACACATTGGGTACCTTCCTCTTACCTAAAATGGAGAAAATGGGACAACACCTGTGAAAGAGCTGGCAGACCACCAAAACTGCCACCATCAGATAAACAGTATTCAATTTTGTTGCCTATATTAGTGCATACGTAAGTATATTACACTTTACATTTATTGCCACTCTAAAACACAAGTGCCTAAATGTGAGCACACTGCTAGTCTAGCTGATGTTAGCTAGGTCAAGAAACTAGCACATAATCGATTGAGGAGAAAATAGCTTTGTCAAGACATTGAGTCACCAGCATCTTAGTATTGGACCAGTTATAAGTTTTAACTCCCATCTGAAGAAGCAGCCTCTGTTTCATCCAACACAAAAACCTACCAGTCCTATAAATACAGCTCGGGTTTCTGAATAATAAAACATTTTCATTTTCTGATATCTTACTCTGCTTTCTACAATTTTTTTTGTGCTACTGAATTTTTTATCCTCTTACCAGTGCTGTCACCTGAAAGTGTAAGGCTCCAGTTCTACATCAGTCAAAGCACCTTTATTTGGCCATTTTTTGAGTTTTGTTTTTTTTTCTGTCCCTTTAGTTAACTGGACATCTATTCATTAACTCATGCAGAGAACTAAATATCAAAATGAGATGGAATGCATGTCTGTAGTATGAATGCTGCTGAAGCAGTGAGTGCAAACAAATTTTAATACATTATGCAATACCCACTGGAGATTTTCTTTGGGAAATAATAATTTATTCTACACTAAGATAATGACCCCAAGAACACTGCTGAGGAAGTCAAGATATACTTAACAAAGACACGGATGGTGTTCTAAAAACAATAGACTGGCCACACTAGAGCCCAGATATCAACATCATTGAATGTGTTTGGGATTACTTGGATCGTGAGCACCAGAAAATGAAGCCAATTTCTAAGATTTTTTTGGATTTGCTTATAAGAAACATAGACACACAAGAACTTCAAATGTTGATATTTAGATGTGTAGCCTCCTTTGTAATTTTCTAAAATGGTTTTTTTTTTTTTATATAAAAATAAACTTCAGTCATTCCTTTTCTGGATATTCTGAAAGGCTAAAACAATACATTTGCTTCCTGAAAGCCAGGAACAGTGCAACATTTAATTGTTTTTTTTCTTCCCCCTACATCTTCCAGCCCGGTTTTATATATATATATATATATATATATATATATATATATATATATATATACACACACACACACTGTATGCAGTAACAGCATTCCTCATCAGTTCAGCCTGAATGGATGGCTTAACTGCTATAGGTTGAATAGGTGGTCATATAAATATCTTCATGTTATGACATCACAACCTCAATGAATTTAGAACAGGTTGTTTTGTAATATATGGACTGAAGAGTTCATAAATTTTGAAACTTTTTTTTTTAAACAAATGTAATTGATATTTTTCTAAGCAGCAAGGAGTCTCATTGCTATGTACCCCATAAGTTTTGTAGCACAATCACTGTGGTTATATGGTAGATCTGACTTGGATTCTTCCTCTGCTCTGTAACTATAGCTGATACCCTGCTAGCTTTCAGGAAATGGGGCCCTGATCTTTTCATTTCCCATTTGGATTTTTTCCTGTTTTTTTTCCACTGATTCCAGTGAATGATCTTGTGTTGAGAACCATCTAAAGGAACGTCTCTGCCAAAAATAAGACATGTTGTGACGGAATCCATATTATAGTTAGGTGTCAATATTCCAGTGTAGCCTTTTTTCTGTTTTTCTTTCTTTTAAAAAGAACTAGTGTGTATTGCTGGTAAACTATATGTGCTACATTTGATTACTTACAGTTTGAAACTTCTTCAAAATAGTGAGAGTGGACCCCACATTGAGAGTGAACTCACCAGCCACCTGCAGTGAACTGGGGACTTAAGTCCACCAAGCAGTTGCGCTGCAAATGCAGAGCTTTACTGGTTTGGGTGCAGGGACTTTCTGTCTGGTCTGAAACAGCAGAAAATTCTTTCTGTTCAGGGCATAACTGGACAGCTGTTTGTGGAGGAAAGCAAGGACAGTTTAACATTACTGGTTAAGGCCTTTTGCAAACACAAAGTTTAACCATAGAAATCGTTCTACTTGCTGCATTTTTGCTCTTGGTGTGACACCATAAAAATATCAGTTTGCCCACAGACTTTGTAATTCAAAACTTGAACTATTTGTAGATGGTGTGGAAAGAGAAAACCTGGTAATCCTTTGCTTGCTGCTGCCATATAAATAGCCCAGAGTTTGTTTGCTGGGAGGCGTGCCACAGTTGTTTTCCAGTCAACGTCACTGTATTCCACTTTCCTCATTCCCTCTCCCTGGCCTCCCTCGCTTGCTCGGCCTGGACTTATGGCTGCCAAATAGGGCATCATAACCTCAATATACTCAGAGAGGCAAGCTTTACACACAGAGGAAAGAAGAGTATGTATGTGTGTAAGAGATATTCACAGATTTAAAAATATACTTTGCAGTCTGTACGTAATTGAACAGTCCCATGATTCATGTTGGACATTTTGTTTTGGAATTGAGGTCAAAGCGCACCTTGCCAGATGTAATTTGGGGGGGTTTACATTTACACTGGTTGAAGTCAAATTTAGGAACACAGTCCTCTATATAGTTTTTTCATTTCAGAGGAACATAATTGAACAACTTGCTGCCCGGCTGTTTCTTGTCCTGCAGTGCATTTGTGAATCATTAGTTCTTGTATAAGAGTTGTTTTTAGATTTGAATATGGGTGGTTTCATATGAAATGCATCATTGTAGAGAAGCTTGCTGTGTTAGAATTGTTTACAGTGGTGGCAATGGGACCCAGATGTCTGAAGGGTTTAAAGGGGGAATCCACAGATTTTTAAAAATTCAACATAATTGGTTGAGTTGTAAACAAAGCCATTCTGATAGGTTTCGTTCTTGAGAAACTTGCAGACATTATTACATAAAATGCTTAGATATGTTTTACAATAGTTGTGAGGTTCGTTTTTGGCTTAAAATGTAATTTAATCAAATTATTTTAATTAATTCATGGCAGAAGTCTACATGAAGGGCATCCTGAGGTACAATAAGCCCAAAAAAACAATTTTTTTACTTTAACTGTCACCACCACTGTAAAGAAATGAGTCTATAAGTTTCTCTACAAAGAACCACTTCACTTCAAACCACTCTGAATGACTTTGTTTATATCTCAAGAACTGACTTATTTGGAAATTGTAAAAAATTGGTGGAATTTCCCTTTAATGCCTCTACAACAGAGATGTCAAACTGAACCACTAAATGGGCCATATTAAAAAGTGCAAATTATGTTGCAGTGCATGCTAGGGATTGTAGTGCTGCACATTGTGGAAAGGGGTTAATATTAATAGAAAATGAATAGACCATAAAAATAAGTTTGGCTAATATTAATAGAATATCAAAATCATTTTGAGGCCTGGAGTGGATTATGCCTGATCTGATTTTAGGCTCTAAAAGCTGCGTCACAGAAACCTGTTACACAAAATAGCTACAGATACATTGCCTGATGCCTGAGAGATTGCTTTTAGATTGATTTGTGAAACCTTTTTTTAATTTATGCAGGATGAAGAGGTACATGAAGGGTATTGTAAGGCAAAATGGTACTTGAAGAAAAGTTCATATATGGTTTATATCCGTACCATGGCAAATTTCTCTACTGTGAACTACTTTGTTTACTTCTTAATGAGCAATTTATATAGAATTTCTTAAAAAAAACTTTTTTGTCATATCTGTTGTTGAGAGTAAGCTTTACACATTCAAGAAATATCAGTGTTATGAGTACTACCATCATTATAGTAGTAATGAAAATGTTATAACATGCCTCATCTATTATTCCAAAATTTTTATATATGGATATACAGCATTTTGGAAATAAATTTTTCATTTAGGGTTCCTGTGAACTAAGAACACTACTTACGTGATCACAGCATTCATAGTTAAGCTCGGTCATGTTAATAGCTTGTCAGGTTGTCACATTATTTGTAAGCATGGTGTCCTATGTAGGTGTTGCTATGTTGGTGTCCAACATAGCAACTTAACTTGGTTACAGCAATATATTAAAATAGAATTTAGTGTGTCATCATCTGAAATACTATTGTATGCAGAGGTATGATTATATATTTCACAATGTTCAATGTGTTCCTCAGGTCGCAAGAGAAAGTGGTTTAAGATTGACGAGGCCATCCGGGTGCTGCAGTGCCACAAGCCGGTCCATGCTGAGTACCTCCGCAGACTCACCCCTCGCTGTGGCCCCACCAACGGCAACGGCCAGGAACCCATGGCCCTGGATGATAATGCCCCCCTCCACCAAAGCACCTCACAGGACTGTGGCCTGCCGCGCTTGCACAGATAGAACTGCCAACAGGGGGCATCTGTGTGCCACACAAAGAAAGTTCTCCTAGGACTAGAAAAGACTATTTTTTTGCATGTGTCATTTCCATGTTTACTATTTGAGAGATGTTTTTATAACTGTTTAGAAACCAAAGACTTGTGGAGAATCTGTCTTTGACCTGTGGGTCAAGCTTGTAGTGTGTGTATAGAGGGTTTTTTTTTTCTTTGCAGAAGGTTTCGTACAGCCAAACAATTGTTGGAATTGAGTAGGAAGTGAAGACTATCACTGGTGGACGTTTTGGAGTGTGAACTATGGCTGCGTGCCTTTGATGGAATTACGAAGAGGCGAAAGAGTCCCGAAAAACAACTGTTGAATTTGTAGTGTTATTTATTCATGGTTTGAGTGGTGGTTTAAAGAATGTTGAAAATGAATCTCAAGCTTCATTAGATGTTAACAGGTTCATAAAGCTGTGCAAAAAATACTTGATGTAAAAATTCACAGCCAAATTTGCAAAAAAGGATCTTTTTTTTTTTTTTAAATGCTATTTTCTTAAACATGTCATAGTACAATAGTATGACTTGAAATGAAGGAGGCAGGTGCCTTTAAAGGAGATCATGCTCTGAAGCATCCTCAAGTTCAATGCTTTTGATCGCTGTAGATGACATTTTTTGCCGATACTGTAGGTCTAACATGCTGTGAACGTTTGAATTGTTTTCACGGGTTGGTCTTAAATGTGAACTCAACCTATTAAACAATGTAAGCTCATGTTATCTTCATTTTCCAAGCACTTAAAGAAACTTTAGATAAGCCTGTTTCCCAGTGTAACTGTAACTAAACTATTTTTGAAATTTATGTAAACTAACCATGTTGAAACTTGTGGTGCTATTGTTTATTTATCCTCAAAGCCAAGACAAGGCAACAAGTGTTTTGAGATGAAGTTTGAGTCAAATGTGTGATTTACCATGTATTAACAAAAATGGCAGAAATTGAGGCAAAAGAACAACTGCACATTTAATGTATTAATACACAATTTATGTTTTGTGCCAATGCTGTATCGCTCTCTGCCTGTCACATCATACACACTGGGTATTCTTTTGGTATTGAGAGTGAACATCAGTGTTAGGCAGTTTGATGAAGATACGTGGGTTTGTTGAAATTCATTCCTGGGTAAAAGGGTTTCTTGGCCCTGGTCCTGGAGCCCCACTGCCCTGCAATTTTTTTGTATTTTCCTGCTCCCAACACGCCTGATCCAGGGCAGTGGGCCTCCAGGACCAGGGTTACGAAAGACAGGCCTACGGCATAGTTATAGCTATAGAGCTACTGCCAGCGAATCCACAGGCTAGATTTAGATCCTTCATGTTTGTGGTATTGTGGGAAAAGCTGTTGTTTATCCGTTACCCTGCGCACTAAATCATTGGAACTGAACGCTGTCGTCAACTGTGATTTTACCGTTGCCACAAAAGGGCCACCTCCTCCCTCCGGGCCAGTAGGTGGTAGACATCTGCTGTCTGGTCTTAGTGGAAAATACCATCGTGTGTGATGAGTGACCACAAATGAATTTGGTGTGAGAATGAGACGACGTATAGAAAGCAACTGATTTCGATTAAGTCGGTCGTGTGTCAGGGTTACAGTTCTTGAGCTGACATGGTTTAAAATAGCAGTTAAGCAATAAACTGTCAAAATCCTGGCTTATCGCGCTGTGCGAGTCCCTCCCCGCCGCTCCACAGACCCGCCTTCCCGCTCATGTGCTGCTGGCTGGACGCTGCGCTCCGGGCAGGTGGCAACATCAGAGAAAAACATTAGACACCAGCGAGGAAAAAAAATCTGACTGTTTTAGCTTCAGGAAAACAAACGAAGAAAATGTTCAGACGAATATTACAAATGGTAAGACAAATGGAGAAACCTGTTACGTTACTCCAGTGTCAGTGTAGTGAGCTAGCTAGCTGGCTGGCTAGCTGGCTGGCTTAGCTAACGCTAACTCCCGTCAGCTGAGGCTTGTCTGGAGGCCTGCGCTGAAAGCCAGCGGCGGGCTGCAGACAAAAGAACTGAGACGGAGGCCCGTCCGTTAGTCCTGCTCATGTGACAGTTCACCTATAAAGTATAAATGTGATGTTCCGCAGCAAAACGACACGGCTGAGTGGCGTGACAGTGCGAGTGTTTATGTTAGCGGGTCGCCGTCTGAGTGAACGCTGCTAGGTTAGCCGTAGCCCAGTCACTGGCTAGCCGCTATACCAGAGGAGCTAGCGAACGCTAGCCAGCTGATGTGAGCGCCCTCTGAAAATGTTTACGTGTTGGAGTGAAAACCAGTGTGTGGTGCTCACGAGAGAAACGTTGTTATTGTTAAATATTCTTATCATTATAAATGTTCCATTCATTTCACGAGGTTTTGCTGCGGTCTTGTGTCAGAGGGCTGTTTCTGTTTCTGTCAGTGGGTGAACGATGGATCGTGTAACCTACGGGTCTCAGCGAAATGGGGTCTGTAGTTATAGCACCAAACGAGGATCTTAAAACTTGTGCTTACTCCTAAAGGTGGTTTTTCGTGGGCTCTTTAGTCAACAGAATTGTTCTGTTTAGAGCCTTGAGTTTTATATAGGAGTATTTCATACCTAAGTGGTTCTTTGCATGGTGAAATGGTTCTTCAGACTGATAGAGGATGTGTTGTGTACGGTTCTCAATGGAACCCATTTGACTATTATTATTATTACTGATTATTCTGAATGATCTCTGTTGAGAATGATCTGAAATCCTGAATGACTCCTTGCAAAACCAACCCCTGCTTATCAACATGGCCATGTTTTCAGCTCGTTGTGGGGACTAAAATAACCCAGGAGAATGAAAAACTGTAAAACTGATGCTGTTAATCAGATGTTTGTCTGTTGTCCAGGAGAAAAACGAGGTTAGAGACGCACACACGCAGAAACTTGTTTGAAATCTTATTGAATTGGAAAATAGTAAAGATGGGCTAGCAGAGCTGGTGTCCCCATCGTGTCCTGCTGTTGTTTTGCACTGAAACCCAGTTAAGTAAACCTGCTTCATGACTGCTGCCGTGCATGCCTGTCTCTCCCTAGGTGTGTAGTATGTAAGGGAGATACACACATGAACTAGGTAGAAGGTTATCGGTGAAGGATTCATATCATTATTATTATTAGTATTATTGTTGTTGTTATTATTTTTTAGGTTGAAGTATATTGTGCGAACTCTTCAAGTAACTGGTATATAAAGGTTAAAAAGAAATAGTAATATACTGTTATAATAGTAACATTACTAGTGTTAATATAATAGTTGACGCCCTTTTGACTTAAAGAAGTTAATGACTCATTGCTCTGGAAAAACAGCTGCCCTAGAGTTTTCTTGTTATTTAACCCTTTCATGCATAGAGGTCACTACAGTGTACAGCTGTTTAAAAGTGTTTTTTCTCTATATATGCTTGCAATTTTGGGCACTGCTGCATATAGTCCACTCTAGTGGAAGCTATTGCATCATCCTATACAAAAAAATCCGATTGGCTAGTCATTGCAATGGGGAAAAATAGTCAGTGAAACCAAGATGGCTGACAGACAGGGAGAAAGACCAAACACCTTGGCTATTTCTGTTTCTACCTTCTATAAAAAGATACCATTGCAGGTTAAAAAAATATAATTACATCAATTAACATCTAAGGGGTCTTATTATGTAAAGATTTTCAAAATTTTTATTTTACATTTGGAGGAAATGCAGATTAATAATCTGTCCACTCAATTGTACATCATGCATCACTAGCTATGTTTCAACTTTAATGCAATGTCAATTACTACCAATGTTGTTCTTGAAAATAATTCATATGCTTTACTGTTTTGGCTGTAAATCAACTTCTTTATGTTTTTATAATGTAATTTGAGTTTTTTTCTTTAAATCCTTATATTTTGTAGAGCCCAAAAAAAACAGGCATACAGGGTAATAGAGGAGTTTCCAAACTCAAGTGAGGAAGACTGTGCTTCTGGTAGCAGTGATGAGGAATGGCTGCCAGTACAGACAGGTGCAAGCAGAGAAGTAGGTTCAAGCAGTGATAGTGAAGGTGAGGAGTCTGGAAATGTTGCTGAGGGAGTTGAGGCTGAGGAAGGAGATGAAGCTGATGAAGGAGATGAGGCTGTTGAACCTGAGGGACCACCTTCCAGGGCCCAGGGGAAAAAAGCAAAAGAAAAGAGTGTCAGAAATATCTGGAAAGCTAAGGATAACCAGTTTGAGGGAGACCTGCCTCCTTTCTTAGGAGAGAGCAAGATGAATGTTGAGGGAGCAGATCCAATAGATTTCTTCATGCATCTTTTCACCCAAGATATGATCAATGACATTGTACACAATACAAACCTTTACTCTGTCCAGAAAGGAAAAGAGAAGCTGGCATTGACCTCAGAGGAGTTCAAAACATTTCTTGGAATCAATATAGTAATGTCATATGTCAGATATCCTAGATCCAGAACGTACTGGTCATCAGAGACAGGACTTCGTCTTGAACTGATAGCTGATGCAATGCCAGTGAACAGGTTTGAGCAAATTCTTAGTTACATGCACTTTGTTGACAACTACTCACTGGACCCCAAAAATGCTGACAGGTTTGTCAAAATCAGACCAGTCTTGGATGCACTCAAGGAAACCTTCCAATCAGCACTTGACCCAGAAGAATTTCAGTCGGTCGATGAGATGATGATTCCCTACAAGGGACGCCTGTCTATCAAACAATATGTCCCCAAAAAACCCAAGCCCTGGGGAATTAAAGTGTGGGTGCGAGCAGGATCCTCTGGGTATATGTACAACTTTGAACCCTATCAAGGTCCAGCTGGGGGACGAGGTGAGATCAGTCAGCTGGGAATGGCTGGAGATGTAGTCATGCGCCTTTGTCAAGACATTCAGGACAAGAACCACAAGGTGTTTTTTGACAATTTCTTTTGCACCATTCCCCTCCTTCAGGCACTGGAACACCAAGGGATCTATGGCACTGGCACATGTAGAAGCAACAGGCTCCATGGAGCACAAGAAAAGCTGAAAAGAGAAAAGCAAATGAAGCAAGAAGGAAGAGGATCTGTCTCTGTCGTGACCAATGCACAAAACATCACTGTCACCCGCTGGTTGGATAGTTCAATTATTCACATGGCCTCTTCCTGCACCGGCCTGTCCCCAACAGATGTTGCACAGAGATGGAGCAAAAAAGAGAAGCAAATGCTCAACATCCAAAGGCCATTTTCCGTGAAGTTGTACAATCAGCATATGGGTGGAGTAGATCTCATGGATCAATGTGTTGCCATGTATCCACACCGACGCAGAAACAAACGGTGGTACATAAGAGTGTTCTTTCACTTCCTTGATGTCACAACTGTGAATGCCTGGCTCCTTTATAGAATGTCTGGAAATGAAGCAAAGGATCTGCTGCTCTTCAAGGTGTCAATAGCTCGTGCTCTTATCAATGCAGGATCCATGAAAATACACACCAGAGGCAGACCCAGTGCCACTCCACCACGGGCAAAACGGAGAGCAGTGTCTAAGGCCCCCCCTGAGATCCGGTATACCCCTGGGAACCACTGGCCCCAGCTCAAGGAAGCAAAAAACGCCAGCAGATGCCAAGATGCTGCATGCACACGAAGAACCAAGTACATCTGCATGCAGTGTCTTGTAGCTTTGTGCCCCGGATACTTTGGCAACTATCATAGAAAATAGTCTCAGAAATGAGCAACAAGGATGTTTTGACAGGAAATATGATACATGCTATAAGTTACTGTGAGAGAATATGGAGGAACCACCATTCCAAAAGAATACGATATTACAACTGTATAACTAAATTACAAATTATACCTATATAACTACCAAGTTAGTACATTGATGTTTTTTACAATACAAAATGCATGAAGTACACTTGCGTGGACAGTTAAATATTTCTTTATCGAATAAAGATAGAATATTTTTTTTTTCAAACCTTGTTTTACATCCCTAAGGATGTATAAAAACACTTAGTAAAAAAATCCTGACTGAGTTTATTATAATTCATGCATGAGAGGGTTAAATGGAAAATTACTTGGAAAATGTGAGTGATGTGCCATGTGGTGTCATGTAGTGATGTTTGAATCAGTACGCTCTGCTGTTTTCTGGTTGCTAGGGTCAGAGTTTGGTGGGGGAAATGGTTTGCCTCTTCTCTATACCAGTGTTGTGTTTCACTCTCATGTATGTCCTCAACTGACCCTCAAATGATAGCCATGCCAAGTACAGCCTAATGAGTGGATGCCATCATACAATACTGTTACATTCCTTCCTTTTTTTTTTGAGATCAGGCCATCAGTCAGTCAAGATGCAAGAAAGACTTTATCTAACTCCTGATTTATTGCTTGTCTTTTAAATGAATTCTCTTTAAATAGCCAATGAGGGGTCTAATATTATGTTTAGGTAATAGCTGTCCACACTGTGAAAATACTTCACAGTGATTTATTTCTAAAAGTTATTAGGGAATAGCCGAAGGCTGGATTGACACCAGTTATTTCTGGTGGTTCCTAGTGCGTAGAATGTAACAGCCAGGCCAACCGAAATGCTGAGCCACTGGCCCTGTACACGCTACCGTCCGGCACGTTCAGCTGTGCCAAAGAAGCAAAGTGGCGCGTGTGATAGAGATGTCTAACCCAACCTGACCTCTCTCTCGCTTTCTCTTTCTCCTCTCCCTCACCTCATCTTTTATGTTTTGTCTGTGTCTGTCTAAACAGACTCCTGGAAAAGGAGGCTCCCAGACATCTGAGTCTGATCAGCCCTCTGCTGATATGAACAATGAGACTTCAGAGGTAACAAACCTTTACCCTAATTCGAATTGCATCAATCACTTAAGTACCTATGGAGATGTCTCCCATTCATTGTTAAATATGTAGCATTTTCCATGTGATTTGACGTGTATATTTTGTTTGCAGGGCTTCATTTGTCCACAGTGTATGAAGTCCCATA
Source organism: Pygocentrus nattereri (assembly GCF_015220715.1). NCBI lineage: Eukaryota > Metazoa > Chordata > Actinopteri > Characiformes > Serrasalmidae > Pygocentrus > Pygocentrus nattereri. Next base: position 5,096,983 of record NC_051217.1, on the reverse strand, counting down.
ACTCTGCTGAGGAGCTTTTCAAGCATTATGAAGTTTACCATGAGCCCCAGGAGCAGCCCTCTCACCTTGGCCCTGCCCGGTAAAACCTAAACCCGGCCTCATTCCTCCACTCCCTTCTTCATATAAATTATGACAAGTTTCATCTTGTTAGCGATGTTTAGTTGCTGGTGTTTAGTCTCATTAAGGAGATTGGGGAAACAAAATATTTACTCATTTCTCCACACATCACAGCTCCACGTAAACCCCTGTGCACACTCATATACACAAACACACACACACACACACAATAAACAAGGGAGACAATGACTGCAGTTCATATCTTGAAAGCACTGGAGCATATTTTTAGTTTGCCAGCGCTGTCTCACTAAATTTTAGCCTTGTGCCAGAGATTTGAAGTGATATGAATGTGAAACTCACTGTGTGACGCAGTAATTCCTGCATGTCATTTTAAGCACTAATTGTATATAAGGTTATAATTCATGGAACAGGCTGATTTTGTTGCTGTGCATGTCAGACTGATATATGTAACTGAGATCTTTTCCGATTGACTGCCATGTATGGCCTCTTTCAAAAAGCAGTCCAGGCAGTATATTTTGAAACTTTAAAAATGATTCTTTTTAAAATCGATGAGAATTTATCTTTCAGTGGCATCAGTCTTATAAGCTACCCAAGCACTTAAGGAAGCCATATAATGTCAGAAGGAGTTTAAATTTTTGCAATTTTTGAAACAAGAGTACTTGTACTGTTGATGTATTTTCCCTTTTCTGTCAAAATAAATAGTGCCTTTTTAAAGGGCTTAATATGCTGCAATGCAAAACCTGTGTACAACTTAGAACAACCCCTGGAGGGCAGTTTGGGCATATGTAAATTTACAGAAGGGCTTTGAAACACCAGCTTGATTGTACAGTGGGGCTGTTTCTTATCTCAGACTTTAGCACCGTTAGCATCAGCAGGTCTGTCCAGCTTCAAAATACTTAATGTTAGCTTAAATTTCACAAGGTGTGAGACTTGTAAGGATATGTGCCCTTTAATAAGAGTGACTGGCTAATAAGTTACATTAGTGTATTTGCTTGTCACTGTCAGGGAATGGAACTAGAACAAAGTTGACCGACAGTTTGGGACTGTTGTAGTTGAGATGACATTTCCTGTTTTTATTACTCACACCACCCCACATCCAGTTTTGTTTCATTTAGATTTTGTTACATAATTAAGAACAGCTTTTGTTTTTTTTTGTTTTTTTTTTGTGGGTGAGAAACCAATCTGAATGGATCAAAACTTGATTGTAACATTCTAAAGTCTCAAATGTTGTGCTTTTGTAGTGTTGAATGCTTTGCTTAAAATAGAAGCATTGACACAACAACATATTGGACATTTTCAGGCATGTCTTATTTTTGCTGTATTAAAAAAATTTATACTGAATCAAGACACCACCATGTCAAATCAATCCGAATTATACATTTTTGGTTCACTTTCTGGTTTTGGACTACTAATAATTACTAAGTAATTAGTGTTGTGGTGACTGAACACTGAACACTGGCCATCCAAAGTTATTCTGTGTCCTGTGACCAGAATGGCAAAAGTAGACATCACTTCAATTATGAAATTTGTTCATTTTTAGGGAGGACCTAACCCTTCTGCGGCAGGAAGTGCAGGATTTACAGGCTTCACTGAAGGTGCCTTGTTCAATTCAACCTCAGCAAACATAAAATATTAGCACTTCTGTTGCTTATTTGTTTCTCTGTGGTTTTATTAATCACATGTCTTTGTCTGGGATGTACCCACTCTCTTTTTGTGAATGTTACAGGAAGAACGATGGTTTTCAGGGGAACTGAAAAAAGAACTAGACAAAGTACAAGGACAACTGAAGCAAGTAATTTCTTTCAAATACTTATCAGATGTCATGCACACTGAGATGAAGCTGCCGTGCTCCAAGCTGAAAGGACCTTAAAGACTCTAATGCTACCATCTGAATGCTATAACGTCTTGGACTGATACAGTGATTTATGATGTGTTTGTTATTTCCCTTTCTAGGCTCCGCAGAATGATGGCCAGGCAGGCATGGAGGAGTCAGGTGAGTTCTCTTTTTTACTGTTGGGTGCAGATATATCAGCATATAGAGGTTTTTGAATGTTCTTAACGATAGAGCTTTGAAATGGAAATTCATAGTTCGGTCATCTCGTGTGTGTTCTCAGAGTTGGAGATGAAGCTGCATGAGGCTGAAACAGAGAAGTTTAACATAAAACAGATGAAAGACTTGTTTGAACAGAAGGCTGCCCAGCTGGCCACTGAGATAGTAGGTAAGGGAAACTTCAGAGTCCATCTTCTTTTAAAGCCTAAAGTGGAACAAGATTGGTTGAAGTGGATTTGGGTCATTTAATCTTCCATGCGTCTCGTTCTCCCCCTTTATGATTGTCTCGTGATCATGTGTGTTTAATTCCAGACATCAAGTCTCGCTATGATGAAGAGAAGAGTCTGAGAGAGGTGGCAGAGCAGAGATTGGCCAGTCTGCAGCAGGACCTTCAGAGAGAGAGGCAGGAGAAAGACAAACTTTCCACAGAGCTGGTAACACATCTGTATCATTCCTTCACACAAGCCTTCATGATGTATTTTATTAAAAAAAAAATTATGTGGTTTATACATATGCTGTGTCTTAACTTGAGTTTCTCTGTTCTGTACTAATATGTAGTAGTGTGTGTAGTAGTGTGTTCACACTGGGAATTGAAATGAAATATAGTCTGCTTTTTGTACCCAGATGATGTACAGTTAACCCACTGAAAAACTGAAAAAAGTGTGGAACATTGCACAGTGTTTGCAGTCACTGGCTGACGACTGACATAAATAGCAGAAGTGGAAAAGCCGTTGTACAGAACTTGTAGATAGTTTGGCTGATGCACCAATCGATGCAAATTACTACCATTAAGTTTGGCCAAGTGGCCTTCTGCAATGTGGGCTGGTAAGGAAAACACAAAAATATTTGTGTATAAATACCTATAAACTAGGGCTGCAACAAACGACTAATTTGATATAATAATAGATTATTCGGCTTATGAATCACTACATTACCAAATAACTTGTATGTAGCTATTAGCTTTTAAATTCAGCTTGAGGCTATTTAATGAACTTGTTAATTAACAATGAAGACAATAAAGATAAATAAGATTCAAGAATTCACTGTATTCATAAACCTTCCTACTAGCACAAAATAAATAAATAAAACTTAAATATGTTTTTCCAACGAAGAACGTGCAAACGAAGGATGTGCAAAGTAGCAGCAAGAAAATGTAACAAAACTACATGTAACATTGACTCCCTTTAATCAAGCAAATAAAAAACATTCTAAATTTAATTTTAATTTTAAACAGTGCAGTCTGTGCTCTGCTGTCTGTCTAAACTCTGCTGCAACTAAATGTTACAGTCGCAGATCTTTAATGAAATGGAGGCAAGTCAGCATCTCTCTGTGCTCTTCTGAGAGTCTCGGTCTCCTCTGAGAGCAGATATTCACTGCTGTGGAGGAGACGCGCTTTGACTGAGCGCATGCAAAAGTGGAACTTCGCTATAAACAGTTAAATGTGAGCGATTTTGTGTAATTTCAGTGGTAACCCTTCGTTCATCTACACTGTGTGTTCACAGAGAACTACCTGCTAAACGTTTGCGGAGAAAAGTAAACTGTTTGGATGTCCTGTGTTCGATGAATTTGACCACACCGGCAGCCAACTAGCTCACTAGCACAGCTATCGCCACGTCCTAAACTGCACACTTCTGTGCTTCACACACTACACTAATGAGTGCACCTCTAATGGTATATGCACTAATTTTACACACTATTTAGTGAGCTAGTATGTGGTTTGGGACGCGGCGTATCTTACCAAGATGAATCTTCTTAATCCAGGTTCATATTCAGACGTTCCAGCATTTAAATTTTTTTTTTCCCCCACTTTTTTTTTTTTTTTTGCATTGTGCCTGAAAAGTTGTGACCAAAGTTATCTTAGGATACTCAAATTAAGTCCTTTTATTTCTCCGAAAAGAAGTACACATTTCTCAGCTACATTTGAATGTTCTGACAAAATGAAACCACATTCAGTGAGGTAAATGCAGAGAGATGTAGCCTTTCTCAGCTGTATACTTTGAGACATGACTACAGTGTCTGGTGGGTGAAGCGTGTCAAACTGTCAAATGTAAATATTTAACCACAGATGATCATTTGCAAGCCAGTTTGAATATTACATTGTAAATACAGTGCTATAAGAAGTATTCAGACCACTTAAATGTCATTAGATTTGTCTGGATTTCAAATGACCTTTGGATATTTTGTGCGGTGCCATATTTTAAATTAATTTTAAAATGAATTCATTTCAAATTAAATTGGTTTTATGGTAGAAAATGTAACACAAATGACTAACTGAGAAATGCTTTTTGTTCAAGTATTGTCCTAACAAGGACACAGCTGGCTTACACATGATCTCTATTTGAGAATCATTACTATAGTTAATATTTTCTGGATAAAAGACCCCCTGAATCCAAGTACGCTTGATACTATGAAAATGAAGACTTAAGAATGTTCACAGATCACACAAAGTGATAGACATACACAAGGGACTCAAAACAGTATGTATTGTGCCTGACCTAATGTGAATGTTCTGCAATGGACAAGTCAGGACCTCAATCCAACAGAGAATCTGTGGCGCTATTGGAAAATTGCAGTTCACAAATGTCATCCAGCAAACCTGAGTAAACTGGAGCAAATCTGCCAGGAAGAACAAGCAAAAATCTCTCCCACACAGTAGGCAGAGCTGGTAGAAACTTATCCCAGCAGCCTAAAACTGATACTGCAGCAAAGGGCGGTTCTACTAAGTATAAGTCTGAAGGGTTTTAATACTTGTGCGTAATTTTTTTGGTTTTATTTCTTTTAAGACCTATTAAGATGATAAAAATAATGAATTTTGAATTAAATGTGTACTTTAAGATCCTGGAACAATGTGTATCAAATGTAATTCAGTCAAATCTGTTGAGTCTTCAGGGGATTGAATACTGTTGCAAAGCACTGTATGTGATGGGCATTATGTGACCCGCAGGCTGGTTTTATGAGTTTATTTTATTTTAAAAATGGCAGTTGTTTGTATTGAGGCTATTCAGGGAGTCAGTGGGCTGATGGACTGATTGTTGTCCTCCACTGTAGCTTCAGAGGCCTGGAGTGGAGGATGTGGAGGTGTTGAAGAGGGAACTGGTGCAGGTGCAGACGCTGATGGACAAAATGACACGTGAGAGAGAGGAGGAGTCAGAGCGGCTCAAGAACAAGTACGAACAGCTGCAGGCTAACTTCACTACCTCAGAGGTAAGTCCCATATACAAAGATAACAAACACCAGACACTTGTGGGAGGAGTACATCATGCATAGCTTGATTGTAGGCAGTGTGCTTCAAAGATCACTACATGTAGCTTTTCCTGCTATTCCCCCAAATTTGAAATATTTTCAAAACCTCAGGCATCCTAAGAAGATTTTGAATGTGTAGCATTCACTTATCACTTATTGGTTTCTCCAGTAAGACTAAATAAAAAAGAAAAAGAAAAAAAAGTCAAACAAACAAGCGAATAATATTGGTAGTGATCATTAGTGATAACTGTTTTAATTCAATTTAAGATGATTCACCTTTTAAATATGTTGTACTTTTTTCACCCCTTTTGTTGGAGTTAGGGTTAGGGTTAGGGTTCTGAGTAACTTTATTTTTTTGTTAGTGAGGATTTGTAGGTCAGTGCCAGCTATATTCACTGTCCTCTAATCCTGATTCCTGAGGTTAACCATTAACTGACTACTTGCAGCTCTTCCACCATAGTGATTCCTGTAAACCAGCTTGTAATCACCTCTTGCAAAACACTTTGCACCACCTGACCTCAATTCTGATTATGTAAAAACTTCCAAAGCCAACTGATAGATCCCTTCTCTGCACACAGACATGCTTTTCATTCCTCTTCTTAACCTTGATTGCAGGTGACCCTTTAAGCCTCTTCAATGCACTGTCTGCCCTCTACTGGCTATGTGTGGAATTGTTTGTATTGTGCTGAGCATAGGCAACATTTTAAGGCAGAATTCCTCAGATTTTTTTCAAAATATCTACATAACTCAGTTGTTGAGATGTAAACAGATGTAAACAATATAGCCATTCTATTTAACATCCAAAATAACCAGTGAACCTACAAATAGCTTCTTAGTTTTCATATGTAATATTGATGGTGTAATAATGGTCTGAACTCTTGAAGTCTTTGGGGAAGTTTTGAGGAATGTTTTGCTTTGCCTGCATGTACCTCTCTACCATTAGTAGATTTTAAAAATACATTTTATCCCAAGACCTTCTCGAAACTATCATTAAACGATGTCTCAGCCATCAAGCAGCCTATTCATAACCATGTTAATATAATAGCTTTCTGTGTGGTTGCTTTTATAGTCTTCACACTCTGGTTTCTATCACCAAATGGCAAACAATTCTGACTCAGCAAATGTCTCTAAAATGAAGCATCTCACATCAAACCACTCTCAATTTTTTTCCTTTGAAAGGAAATTTTAAAAATCCAATTGCCCTTTAAACACTTGTAATGTTCCTCTAGTAGCATTATTCTGATTCTGTTGTTTTAAGTGACTACATGAGCTCCACATGCGTATGCAAGTATTTGAGAAAGCTTTTAACTGCTTGCCCATTCTCTGAAGGAAACACCGTTGGGCTGTGTATTGTCTTAATCACTTAATCACCTGCGTGCTGTGTTTGTTTGTCCCTCTCCCTCCCTCTCTATGTCTTTCCTCTCACTTCCACCCTACCTGTTTTGCTCTCTATTGAAGATTCGTAAACTGGAGGTAATGCTGTTTACTTTCACCTCAGTTGATACTACTGCATTTTTATATTAAGAATACAAACTGTCTTGACCTCATGAAGCTCAAAAATCAAAACCTTCTTCACTGTCAATTATTTTTTCCTGCATGTCTGGCAGCTTTGTATGGGAGTCTGCATGCTTGCTAGCCATGGGCAGTTTTCCTGAACTGTGAGTGTTCTGACATTTTGGGTCTTTCCCTGTAGACAACAATCACCCAGTTGAAGGCTGAACTGGAGAAAGGTCCCCAAGAAGCTGCTGTGTACACACAGCAAATCCACCAACTACAGAGCAACCTGAACAACCTCCAGCAACAGAGCCAGGTACTGTAAAACACACATAGACCCATAGATTTACGCCTGGTCACTTCATGTGACAAGTGTCTGGATTCCTGATAAGATTTTAGTCACATGCATTTACACTTGGTAGTCAAATGTGTCTCCAGGAAATCAGTTGTTATGTGGGATGGATTATGCAAAAACGAAATTAAGCCTTTTGTTTCATCGAGTCCCTAGTCATAAGTGTCCTCTTTGATTATCTTCCTCACAGACATAGATCACATTCCCGTTGACGTATTGCATGAGTTTAGTTTTTTCTAGGTGGGGTTTTGGTTGTTGATTTGTGCCTTGGAGAGACAGATGTGTTTATACTGCTATAACATGTAGGTCAAATGTGGTCTGAGTGATCAGGTTTGTATCTGTTTTAAATGCGTCTTGGATGCATTTATACTTGCATTTATATGTGGCCTGGCCTTATCCATATATAATCCTGATACTTAAGATGCGTGAAGTGACCAAATGTAAATGGTACAGAGTACAGGTGCAGATCCATCACGTCAAATTTATCCTCTAAAGAAATAGTTTGGTGAAAAATCGAATGTATGCAGTTTTCCACTTGTAATTTTCCAAATGTAATCAATCAGGCAAGACATGTTTGGTGTCTAGATTTTTTAGGTTATTTGAGATGCTATGAGGCTGATGTTACTAACATACCCTAGAAGTCAATAGTCACCCAAATCTTTTCCATAAACACATCCCTAAACGTCTCTCAACTCACTCAAAACTGCATCCAGGTCTTCATCTAGGCTGTGTTCAGCTACATGGTCAGGCTGTCTTTATAGTTCACAGTAAGTCAATCTGTGTCTTAAACCACATTGACAAAGCTGTGTGACTTGGCTGAAGATCTTGATATGGTTTGAGTGGGTTAGAAGATGTTTAGTGACATTGTGTTTGGGGATGTATTTACAGAAAAATTGGGTAATTATTTTCTTTGTATTTATGTTTGTTAGCAAAGTTCGCCCTGTAGCTCCAGCACTTAGCTTTAGAATATACACTTTTGACAGAATTTCTCCACTTGTTTCAATGAGCAATGAATAAGAAATAATTAAACAAAACGTGAGGAGGTATTTTTAGTGATATTAATCATGGAGGGCCTAGGACAGGTGACAGTACAGTAACTATCCAGTGCTATATTTTTAATGACCTGCTTTATGACTCCATAAACTCAATATGCATTATAACCAGCTGTGATTGAGAGCTTGCAGCTCATGACCACCCTGTCCTTTGAAGCAGTGTCCAAATTTAAATGCACTGTACTGTTGTTTGCATGTACTGTCGTTTGCATGTACTGTCTGCTCCCTTTCAGGAAACACCGTGACATTTTTAACTGGATGCCCCTTTTTGCTGCTGGTCTGGCATGGCCAGTGACCACACAACCTTGTCAGCATGTTGCATTTTCAATTGGCCATCAGTGTGTTCTGACGCATTTGCTTCACGAGTGTCTATAATTAAACCAGCAGGGGGTGTCCTTTAGGGTGATATATGGGTTCAGGTAAAGGTTCTGAAGGCCTGCTTTCTTTCTGCATGTTGTCAAGGAGGACTAGAATGCTGATTTTTAGAGACTGAGGGCCTCTAGGAAATTGCAGACTGCTACTCTGAAGTAGGTGATTGAGGCTGGATGTGCCAGGATCTGAAGTGGGAACATCATCAACAAAACACTCAGACTTGGATCAAAGGGGAAACACGTATTATACAATTCAGAGTTTTTTTTTTTTTAATGAATTAGGACTTTAAGCCTTAATGGGTAGAGGGAAGACTGTGGCAACTGTAAATATATATGCACTAGTGCCAAAGCAGTGAAAACCAGTCTCTAAGCAAGAACTCACAAGTGGAAAAAGGGACAAGATTAACCCATGTCTTGTACATTGTGCTGAAATCGGTGCAGCCCATGTCCTTTTGTCAAATTTGTACATGTGCCAAACAGCAGGTTTTTTTCTGCCTGCTGTAGCTATTCCTGCTACTGTCCTTACTACAAAGCTAGTTTGGTTGCATAGAAATGTTAAAATTATTCTAAGAGGCTGAAGTATTAGCCTGAAGCTAGAAATCTTTAAAAGAAATGTGATGTTTTAGGATGAATGCAAATGAGGATTGGGGATTATTCTAAAATGACTGGGAAAGCTGGATAACATAAACAATTAAGAGGTCATATAATAGTAATGACTATTATTACAAAAATAGTGATCAAATCTCAAGGCAGTTAACTTGAGAAACATTATGAAAAGATTACTATTTATTATTATTATTATTATTTAACATCGTGTGCACAAAATACTTAACATATTGATAGTTTTGCGTCTGGCTTGAAATATATAAATTCTGCATTATGTTATTACTGCATATAAAATGACAAAAAAAGTACAAGTAATTCCATGCTTTTGAGCCATAGTGCATAGATAAAGAAATGCATTAAAGCCATAGAGACATATGATGAGACAAATTAGTGCGAATTCTAATTGAATGGTCGTTCTGAAAATAGAGTAAGTGTTCATTAACAGTGCCAGATTTCATATCCATGAAGCCATTGTGGTTTATGTCCAAACTGGGCATTGTTCCTCATTCCAGTGTGTGCATTTTGAAAGCATGTTTTAAATAACTTCAGAAGAGCCCCTAAAGCTCTTCTCTGAAACCCACACCGCAATCTAAATGTGCCTGATGAGTCACCTGTACCATTATTATTGGATAAAAGACAAAAGGCTCTGAGGGTGGAACTTGTACAATAAGGGTAATGGAGAACATGCGTGAAAGGAGTAGTCCTGTATGATGAGAAATTGCAGCAGATGAACAAAAGATATGACCGCCTAACAGGACAAAGAAAAGATGAAAGGAAAAAGAAAGCTTGTAAACACGATCCCAGCTGTCTCCTGCGTAAACAGCATGTGGAAAAAAACTCGGTCAGTGATGGGGGAACGGCCCTGTCACCACGCCCTATTAGCACAGCCATGTCGTTATCAGCTCTGGCTTTATTGCAGTCTCAGAGCGGAGGTCAGCACACCCTCCAGCTGGCTTTCCTTGTGCCCAGTTCAGGCATCATCAAACTGCTCGGTCTTAAATGTCACTCCATTCCTGGAAGCCCAGGAGTCTCCGTAACGGCATCCGGAGAGGAGATTGCGATCTTTTGGCTTGATTTTATTTCTGTGTTTCACCTAAGCAGATTTATAGGTTTAAGCATGATCATTTGCTGAAGAGGCTATGGAGATCTGTGGTTCAGTTTTTTTTTTTTTTTTAAAGATAAGACCTGGCGTTTGATTTTAACTGTCCTAAATATGAATGTACAGTGATATCAGAATCATATCTGTATCGACATCAGACAGATGTTTAGGCCAGAGCAATAATTCAGATCAGTGTTTGTGCTTTTGAAGAGCTGAATATTTAGTTGGCTCTTTTTATGCGTTTTAATGCATTCATAATTCTATAGAAATAGATGTTATATCTCTCTGTTATGCTAATATTAGGTAGATTTAGTTCCAGTTTCTACAATTTATAAATTTTTGCAGATCGGCATCAGCAGGTATGTATATGAATGATCTCTAACATCAGCCTGTAGTTCAGGCATATCGATTCATTCATGCTTCCAAACATGGCTTAGGCCTCTTTTTTTATCAGCTTTTAAAATCACATATAGATAGTTTGTTTATCTTGAATTAGATTATTATTTAGAGCTCAATTGCCTTTCATGGACAGTACTTATCAACAGTAGCTTTCAAAATAAAAAAGTATGCACAATATATATGCTGTCGTTATTAAAATGTATATTTTAGAAATACTAACTTAAGAGAAGAAAAAGTATTTTTAATGTCCGTGTATGTTCAAGTTGGCCTATATTGATCCCTTTGTCATGAAATGTAAAGGATATTTAGCATTTTCAAATTGTGTTAAAAAATAATAATGCTGCTTTGTTAGTTTTGTGTGTTAAATGTTTTGTTTAAAGAGTAAAAGACGAGAGGGAGTGTTGTTGCCATGAAAACCATCACACAGGGAAGCCACTTTCTTTAGATATAATATGATTTTGCATTCTTTTAGCTAAATTCATGAGAATTAAAACTCAGGCGCCAACATTGTGCACATTTTAGGCTGCTTAATGACGAATGTTAGTGATCTGTGTTTCTGAACCATTATGTTCAGAAATTTACTGAAGAACATTTTTAAAAATATATTTGGTAGTTTGTTCTCTTCTCAGGAGTAAGGAAATTTAGGTTGAATCATTTTTGTACATTTGTTTTATTGAGAAGACGAAGAGAGAAAGTCTCATGTCATTTCTGTGTTTGCATTGGTAAAGTAGAAATTTATTAAATGTGTTGTTAGTTGTGAAAAAAGCACTTCTCAACCAATCAGATTGTGCCATCGGAACTACCTGTTGCATAATGTAACAGCGAGGATAATGACACATTTTTCTAACTTCTATTCTAGTTCATTTGTTCACCAAGCATTATAGATGCTATACCATTGCTTGGTAGGCTACCTTCAATTCTGACAATCCCCTGCCTTTTTCAGCTGCTGTCAGAGAAGCTGACCCGCAAAGAGAAGGAGAACCAGGAGCTGGATGAACGCCTGGGGCAGGAGCAGGCCTCCAAGAAGAATCTTCAAGCAAACTTGCACCAGAGGGAGCTGGAGCTGCAGGAGGTCCAAGCACGAGTATCCGCAGGGGAGAATTCACTTGGCCGGACTCAGTCTGAGTTAGCTGAACGTGGGGAGGAGGCAGCTCGCCTCAGGCGGGAGCTCACTGAGCTAGAGAAGAGCTACCAGGAGCTAAAGGCCGAGCGCAAGCAGCTGCAGCAGCAGAGAGAAGAGAGAGAAAGCCAGGGTTTGCAGCAGCAGAGTGAGATTAGTCAGGTAAGCCACAAATGCAGACATGGAGGCACTTAATTTTTGTGACTGTGTAGATTATATCGCAACTTAATGCTTGGTCCTGTGCTTTGTAGCTGCATGCGAAGCTGCTGGAGGCTGAGCGGCAGCTAGGAGAGGTGCAGGGCCGGCTAAAGGAGCAGAGGCAGCTGTCCGGAGAGAAACTCAAAGACCGCGAGCAGCAAGTTGCTGATCTGCAGCTCAAACTCTCCCGCTTGGAAGAGCAGGTCAGCTTGGAGTGAGACTGACAGAAATTATGCATCACACAAATCCATTGTGCTGTATGTTGTCTCAGGGATTCTTAAACTTTTGAAGTCATGTCATGAACCTTTTGTTGTATTTATTTTTCTTAAAAAAGGAAAATTTTTATTAGGTACTTTTGCATTTATACACTCTGCATTCACCAGCTCAAGAATAGTGTGATGACCATGCATCTAAATTCCTAATTGGCATTTCTTAATAAATTCAAATATAGCTGAGTGAAACGTAACAAATTTAAACAGTATTTTGTATTGATTGAGAGTGAGTTAATGGCGTTTGAGGAAGGAGAACTATCTTGAGTATACGCCACATTACTGTCATTGACTTTCTGTGATTCTTCTGAGTGGAACATAAACACATGCTAGTCAACATAACGCTATTGTGGCTTAGGTTTAATTATTGGTCAGCTGTATTTACTCCTACGTGTTGTGCTGCAGCTGAAGGAGGACGCCACCAAATCTACAGACCTACAGCACCAGCTAGACAAATCCAAACAGCAGTACCAAGAGCTGCAAGCTCTCCAGCAGAGCACCAATGGCAAGCTGCGAGAAGCACAGGTGACTGAACTTTTTCCAAACCTTTGTAAGAACTATACACTGGAGCAGATTCATCAAATGTGTGTGTGTAATGGTGTGTGCAAAGGCAGCGATTAAATGATTGGGTAACACTTTACTAAATCTAACCCTATACTTAACCGTAATTTCAACACAAAACCTACATCTACTCCTAAACCTGACTCCTTACCCTGATGTTGTTGATTAACCTTTCAGTATCACCAGAAGGTTAAGAATGAAAGTGTGGCTGAAAGTTCTGATTCATCCCTAGTTGAGATAATTTTCAATTACATAGGATATTATTAAAATGTCAGCTATAAAATGGTGTTTATCCTAATATTAAGATCTGGATCTTACACCTAGGACTGTACTAGGCTTTACACCTGGACCATTTCTAACAAGATGTCTTATTAATCTTAAGTATCGTGCAGCCTTTCTCCAAACATTTTCTCAGTTCAAGTGTCTTCTGTGTGGTAGAATGACTTGGAGCAGGTGCTGCGTCAAATTGGAGACAAAGACCAGAAGATCCAGAACCTGGAGGCACTGCTGCAGAAGAGCAAGGCCAGCCTGAGCCAGCTGGAGGCTGAAAGAGAGGATCTGTGTGCCAAGATTCAAGCAGGAGAGGGAGAGGCTGCCTTACTCAACCAGTTACAGGAGAAGAACCACATGCTACAGGAACAGGTGCAGGAAACCTAGGAAATTTAGTTTGTTATATGTGGAATACAGATATAGACCTCAGGTACAGTCTTTTTAATTGGAAATGTCTGTCTTGCTGTGTGTCTTACTCTGTGTCTCTCCACACAGAGTAAAATGTCAACTCGCATACCACTCTCTGTCCATCCGCAGATAACTCAGTTGACAGACAAGCTGAAAAACCAGTCAGAGAGCCATAAACAGGCCCAAGAGAATCTCCATGAGCAGTTGCAGGAGCAGAAGAGCCAGCTGCGCTCAGCACAGGACCGCTGCCAGGGCTTAGAGAGCACTGTGACCGATTTGACTGCTCAGCTCACCCAGAGCAAGGAGAGAGTGGCTCAGCTCGACACCCAGGTACTTCCTATGCCTTATAGAACGCTTTATAAAGAGATTAAAAAATCAAAGCTGAAAGGCTGGTCAGATTAGGTGGCTTGTTCTGATGCAATCAAAAATGCACAATACTGTAATTTTCTTGTCGAGCAATGTATGTTACGTGATGCATATTTTTGTCTCAGCTGAAAGCAAAGACAGAAATGCTACTGTCTGCTGAAGCTGCAAAGATTGCCCAGAGAGCTGATCTCGAGAACCATCTAGAAACTGCCCAGAATGCACTGCAGGATAAGCAGCAGGTACATAAACAATTATAGATTTAAATTATTCTTTATATTCACTTATACTTACACATTTCGGGGATCAAATCTGAAAAAAGAGAAATTGCTGAACTGTATGCTTACTATATTCTCTAACTCAAGGGCTCATAGACAGTCCAACAGTATGCATCTATTGAATAATCAATAGTTGATAGATAATTGAATAGTTGCAAATATGGGAGGCAAATCCAGCCAAAAAGGAAATGTAAATGTATATTCATTTTCATTGAATTTTCATTTCCTTTTTGGCTGGATTTGTCTCCCATACTAACACAGATGAGATGTTATTAGGTTAGGATGCCATTGGCTGTCTGTCTGTAAAATGTTAGTCTGCTTTGAGCTGCTAGTGAGCAGTGAGGGATGACTGTGGAGGGGTTGGGACTGTGGAAACAATTCATTCCTTTCCACAAAGACAGTTGTGCCACAATTAAACGGCCAGCACAGTTGCAACTTTATTCAAATAAAAAAAAATTACAATAAAAAATACTCTTTAAAAACAAAAATGCGTGTAACAATGACCTGCATTTTATGGTTACTGTGAAAGGGGTTAATTTCTCTCTGTTTATGTGTAGGAAGTAAGTAAGGTCCAGGCGCAGCTGGAGGAGCAGGGCCATAGACTGCAGGAGAAGCAGGAGCAGTGCTCTCAGCTAGAGGCCAGTCTGAAGGAGAGCAAGGACAGGTTGCTGGCTGCAGAGCAGAGGATTGACACCCTGGAGAGCCAAGCCAAGGTCAGCAGCACTTGCCTCACAAGCCATGCCTGACTTTTTTGCTGAGTCACTTAACATCCACCAGGCTGCAAGCTCCCCTTGGTCCATTAGGACCGAGAGTTCACACATTACTGTTTGTCCTCTATCGTCTGCCTCATGGCATTGCTTTGCATTTTACATTTTAAGCACACATGTTCATAAGAACATGCTCTGTTTGTTAGTCTAAATGGGTATGTATGTGTGGCAGAAAGCAGAGGCTGAGTTGACAGAGCTGCGCTCAGGGAAGGAGCAGGCGCAGAAGGAGCAGCAGAGACAGCAGCAGCACATCAGTGAGCTGGAGCAAAAAAACAAAGAGCTCAGCCGCCTGCTGGATACTGAAAAACAGGGGTAGGTCTGACCTTTTACACGCTACCCATATATTGTAGTTGAAATGTTGACTTTTGCATGGAATTTATTCTTAATTGCAAACAAAATGTTTTTTGTCCATATCATGCACACTTGTTACACAGCCCTGCCTTCAAATATTGATTCTGCTGTACGATGGGCAAGAGACTACTTTAGTTATTGAAAATAATTTAAGTTCTAGAAACTTCTAGACAGTGCATTTGAATCTTTTGAGCTGTTTAATGGCATCTCTTCTTCCCTCAGGGCCGCAGCACTGCAGGAGGCAGTGCAGAAGAAGAGCTCAGCTTTGGCAGACACACGAAAGCACCTAGAAAAGCTGGAAAAAGAGAAGATTGGCCTCCAGACCAGCCTAGACAAGCTCACCAAGGAGGGGCAGGCAAGACAGGCTGAGTTAGAGAAGAAGCTCCAGGGGCAGAATGTGGAGCTCCAAAAGGCCCATCAGGAGAGAGACATGCAGGCTAAAGAGCTTGTTTCGGTAAAAGATGCTCTGAGTAAGGCCTCTGCAGCCTTTAAAGAGAACCAGACCCGGCTGGAAAAGGAGAAGAAAACCAGCATTGCAGCCCTGGAGGAGAAGGTGGGTGCTAGGAAACTTCATTTGCCAAGAGGGGAAAATCGACTTTTTCTGTAGCTCTTTTGTGTTTTAAAGTTGAAGCGTTAATTCACTCATGGCCATTTGTTAAAACGAAGGGGTGTTGTTTGGTGTAGCAGTGGCTTATTTCTTTAATAAGATGGTGACACAGCAGTATTAAAAATACACCAGCATGTATTATTAGTAGTAATCACAGTAAGCAATTGATCAGCTATGCAGTGTAGTTTGCTAAGAGAAGGTTACAGTTGCCAAACAAATTCACAGCCAAGGATTATCCCATGAACAGCACAATGATTTTTAATTACTTAATCTTAATACAGAATTCACTTGACTGGTGCATTTATATGTATGAATATTTTGTTGCGTGTTGTTAAAAGTTGGAATTGAACACCTTTTGCATATTTTTCTTAGTATTACATAATTGTGCGTTCACATTCACCAATTCAGCTTGTACCTGTGCTTAAACAGAAAGTGACTAACTAAATTTCCCAGTGGCACAGCTGTCTAAGGTTTCACCCTGTCTTTATGAGCTTGTGAGTTTGAATCCTGTAATGTTATTTATTACTCAAAAAAGTGCAATTCACGGTGCAATATTGTTAATATTTCCAAGAAAATCAACCAAAAACTCAATAAAATTGTAAGTTGATATTAACTGATATAATACAGCAACTAATATATTGGTCAGGCTCATTTTGTTACATGCTGAATGATTTTGTATAGTGAATTGGTGGGATACATTATGGGATGTGGTACATTATTATAATAATATGCATTGAATGTAATCAAATAATAGAATATATATGGGCTTTATAAAAGTATTAACATACAAACTGCTTCTTCTTTTCTCTCTTTCAGGAGAAAGCTCACAAGGTGGCACAGCAGGAGCTTCAGAAGAGTGCAGAAGCTACTGCTAAAGATCTGAGCACAGCTAAATCTCAACTGGAGAAAATGGCGGAGGTGAGAACTGCAAAGAAGATCTATTTTTACTCTTACAAATAAGTGTGTGGCTAACTGTTTCTTGGCAAATGAAGCCAAATTTGAAATGGTTTATTTATTAGAATGGTATTGGGTTTAGGTAGAGAAGGGGCTTCAGGCTCAGGTGGCAGCAGCGAATGCCCAGTTGAAACAGACTCAGGATGTGCTGAAAGAAAGGGAGAAGGAGGTACAACAGCTGCAGGCACAGCTCAAGACAGCCCAGGAATCCTTCAACAAGGAAGCTAAGAAACTGCAGACTCAAGTGGCAGAGCTGCAGACTGCCCAAACTCAAAAGGTATGTGCTTGATATGGCTATGGAGAATTACAGTTTTTCAGGAACTTTTCCAGCTGTAGCAAAAATGTCTGAGCACTAGATTTGTGCACATGCCTTTAATGAAAAGCACAGCTGAATTCAAAGCATTCTGAAACATGAGTTTATCTGTCCTTACAAATTAGACAGACTCTGTCCTGGAGCAGCTGAGTCTACCTCATTTGTATTATGGGGTCACATAGGCTTGCAGAATGGACCTTTGAGTGGGAAGCGTGTACTGCATGTCATTTTTCATCATGTAAATCCAGGGTGTGTATGTGCTTCAGGTGGAAGAGTTGACTAAGCTGAAGGAGCAAATGGCAGGACTGTCTAAAGAGCTGAGCTCAGAGAAAAGTCTCAGCACAGAGCTACAGAAGATCTGTGACAACACCAAGGAGAGCCTGGCCAAGCTACAGTCTGACTACTATGGCAAGGAATCTGAGGTGTCTGCCCTCCGTCAGGACCTGAAGGTGTGTTTGAAATTTCTAAGAAATTTTACAGCTGTGTGTGTGTGTATGTATGTATGTATGTGTGTGTGTGTGTGTGTGTGTGTGTTTTATTAACATGAGATATTCTGAAGTAATGACAAGCACTTTTGTAAGTCGCTCTGGATAAGAGCGTCTGCTAAATGCCATAAATGTAAATGTGTGTGTGTATGTGTGTATGTGTGTATGTGTGTATGTGTGTGTGTGTGTGTGTGTGTGTGTGTGTGTGTGTGTGTGTGTGTATATATATATATATATATATATATATATATATATATTTGTTTTTTTTTTTTTTTTTTTTTTTTTTTTTTTTTTTTTTTTTTAGGAATAACCTTATAAAATAGTGGTTGTGAAATTATGGCCAATAGTGTTTAATAATATTTACATCTAATGCTTTCTTTTCTTTTAATGTTAATGACCAAGAATTAGTAAAGAACATTAGTAAGCCATTAGGCTGTGGTTGAGCAGCTCAGAAACTCAAGGACATTGGCAGTAACATGAAAATTTTTTTCAGCGTCCAGATGATCACACAGCTTGTTTTGTTGCATAGGTGTGTGATGATAAGTTGGCTTTGGCTCAGGAAGAGCTGGTAGCCAGCACCAACCAGTTGAACAACCGTGAGGCCCAAATCCAGGAACTGAAGGCAGGCTTTGCTGCACTGGAGAAGGACCTGAGCAAGAGGGATGAGAACCTTAAGCAGCAGGAGGAAGCACTCAAAGAACTACAAAAACAAAAGGTACTAGCCAGCTCTATTTAGGAGTGGTTTTCACAACATCCTGTCTAAGAATTATTTGAAAATGTTTTGCAGCCCTTAGTAGCATATAAACATGATGTCCTCAGTTGTTTGTAGATAGGCTTCATGCAGGTTTTTGTTGTAGCACCAATGGTCTATGATTGGTTACTTTGCATAGAGAGAGAGAGAGAGAGAGAGAGAGAGAGATACTTTATTGATCCCGAAGGAAATTTAGCAATGTGAGTAAAATGGCCCTTTCCTGTCAAAATAAGCAGTCCTTGACCATGTTGAGCACCAAAACCTACTAGAAACCTCACTATAGCTACTTCAGTAGTCACATTTCTGGTTTTTGAGGCGTCATCATCAATGACCTGTGGTGAATTTGTGTTTTATGCAGGAGTTGACTCAAGAGGAGTTGAAGAAGGCGCAATCTCAGGTAGAACAGCTGCGGGCGGCTCACGCTGCACTAGAGAAGGACCGCAGCAAGCTCAGTGCTGAACTCAAAGCTCTGGCAGAAAAGAATGAGAAGGTGAGCAACTGATCTGAACTTGGAGTTCTTTCTCTGTCTAAGGTAACTTACTATACATGATACATCAGCATGAAATAGCCATATAAGGGTAATGAAGTCTCAGAACTCAAACTATTTAGTGTACGTTGGTCTGTCATGATTACTTGATTCTAATTTACTACTTAATTTAAAAAGCTATTGATTTAAAACGCTCTGTGTTCTTAATGAATTGGCTTAGTGATAAGTTTGCAAATAGTGATTATAAAGCCGTCTTCAGCAGTCTGAACATTGAGCTTACCTAGGCAGCAGCAGTGGCATGGACGTTGTAAAATTGTGTACGTCTTAATAGATAATTTAGCTGGTTTACTAAATTATCCTGCAGCCAAACTCCTGTTCCAACCCAAGTGAAATAACTTTGGTAGGCGAACATAACATTTAACAAATTATCTGTGTTTGATAACCATTTGTATAGATGTGTAGACATTTTCAGAGCTTATGTGCAACTAGTCCCTCAGCTCCACTCAATCACTCCCCAGTTCAGATTCCCCAGTGTGTCTTTCAGGGTTGAAAATTATAGCCAAACAATAGAGTTTGTATTCTGATGTTTGTGTGAATGTTGGTTATTTCTTAATGTTTCTTCCTTTAGTCATTTAAAGAAATGGGAAGGCTCGCAAATTTGTAGCTGGTTTATAGCTAAGGAGGCTGTCATATTTACCATTAGAAAATTATGTTAAATCTTGGTTCATATCTCTGCTCTTTAGTTCCAAGAACTTTTATTTTTATAATGTATTTTTGCTATCATAATTATGATGCCTATTTCAATTTCAATTACTCTTTTCAGTTACTCTGGGTCACATCTGTGTCTCGTAGTTTTGTTTTCATGTTAAAGAAGTGACACCCGTAAAATAAAGTTAGCTTTTAATTGGCATGTTCCCTGTTGTAATCCAGTATATTAGATTCTGAAATGTAAAAAAGAAAATCTTGATTAATCATCAAAATAATCACCAATTTAATTACCAATATAATCATTAGTGATATCTGTTGTTTTACAGTATGTTTACATACTGGTGACTCAGATGCTTTATGGGTCTTATGTAAGGATGCTGTGAGAACTGGATTTTTTTAAAGAGCAACCACTGCATTTTGTGTTTTGTGTATCTGTGTGTAGGAAGTGAAAGAGCTGCAGGCAGCAAAGCAGCTGTTGCTCCAGCAGAAGGTTGACATACAGGGCAAAGTGGAGGCAACCCAGGCAGCCCTGGAGAAGGAGCAGAGAGAGCACCAAACTACCCGCGAATCTGTCACACAGACACGGCAACAGCACAAAGCAGAGACTGACAAGCTCCATAAACAGCTGGTACTCATCACAGGCATCTCCATACGATGCAGCTTTTGCTTGTTTAAAGTGTAATGCCAGTAATTTTGAAAACATATTGAAGATATGTTAAATATTTGTTAAAGCTCATTTGCATACTGGCTGGGAATAGTTCTACAGCTGGGAATAGCTGGGAAGAGTACTACACTATAAAGCTGACGTACTCCGTCCGCCACCCCTACACTCTGCCGTTATTCCAGCAACCTTGTGGTTCTTCCTCTAGGCTTTGGAGGTGAAGGCCAAAGAGGAGGTAGAGAAGCAGAGAGAGGAGGCGGAGACGAAGCTTTCAATGCAGGTGTCTGCACTGAATGAGAACGTAGCCACACTCAAGCGTGAGTGGCAGAGCAGCCAGCGGCGTGTGGGTGAGCTGGAGAAGCAGACGGACGAGCTGCGAGGAGAGATCGCTGTGCTTGAGGCCACCGTGCAGAACAACCAAGATGAGAGGCGTGCCCTTCTGGAGAGGTGTGGAAGCGCTTGATATGCAAATCTTTTAATTGCTTGTGTCTTTGAATTATTGGGGTAGAGAACATGCTTAAATGCTCACATTACATGCACACTGTTTTTCATGATGTTCTGTTGTATGCTCTAGATGTGTAAAAGGCGAGGGTGAGATTGAGAAGCTACAGGCTAAAGTGGTGGAGATGAGAAGGAAACTGGACGACGCAACAGCCGCCATGCAGGAGCTGGGCCGAGAGAACCAGTCTTTACAGGTCCAGACACATCACTGTTTACAGCATCTGCACTTGATAGATGTTGAGTGTGGTTTTGTACATGGCCTGCTATGCTAGGGGTGCAATAGCAATTATTTCTCTAAACAAATCACTACTCTACTGTTATTCAGTTAATTAGTTAATGTGACTATTATGCCTTCAGTTCCTTCTCTCACTGTGCATCGTTCAAAGTTCCTGCAACAGTTAATTAACTATCACACTATAGTCAAAATATGTCCTACAATGCTACCTATTGTGTATTGCAGTCTGTTGGAGTGACTGCATCCATCATGTGATAATAGAGCTTTTTACATGTATAGTGAATTGATGATAACTAGAAATTTTGAAATTACATTATCACCATTTTTCTGATACCAGTATCAATTTGCTATTAAAAAAAGTAGTTATTTTTAGCTGAAGCACTTCACCTACACCTCCAATTTCTGTATACTTCAGTTGTTGAGATATAAACAGTCATTTAGAGTGGTTTTAGAGAAACATGCAGGCTCTGATTTATTTTATGATCAGAGATTGTGATGTCTAGAGCACAGATATAGCCATTTTATTTGCCATCCTGAATTACCAGTGAACCTACACGTTTTCTGAGTTTTAATATGAAATGAGTTTTTATATGCCGACATTGGTAAAAAGCCTTGCCATTCATGTCCCTCTCCACTCTGCATGCACTTTAAAAATTGTGTTGTAGGATTCATCTCAAAGCTGTTATAAAACAATGTCTCAGGTACTGTGCGGTGTATTTGTGGCCATTTAGTGTTATAACTTTCTGTGAGGTAGCTTCTAGAGCAGTGGTCACAAACTTGGTCCTGGAGATCTGCCTTCCTGTGGAATCTATATCCATCCACAGTCTGCCAGAAAAGTAAATCTCCAGGCCCAGAGTTGGTGACCACTGTTCAAGAGGATTTAAACCCTTCAGGGTTTAATCGGGTTCCTATCCCCACAGCTGTGAACAGTTCTGACTCCCTAGAACAGACCAATTTAAATCATTCCATTTTGAATGACTTAATTTCTCAACAACTGAATTAGGCAGAAATGTTGAACAATCATTTGGAATCAATTGGAATTCACTTTTAAGATTAGCATCTAAAAGTAGGCCATCATGCTCAAACTCTCAAATAACCTACATCAGGAAATGCATGAAGGCTAATAACATCACATCACGCAGAGCGAGTGTTTTTTAGATTTCTTGCAGGATCGGACTCATTGGATTTATTCTTTTTTTTCCCTCCAAAAAATCTGAACCAGCATTTTCTGCTGATATTGGCCGGTACCGATGCCTGTCATTCAGTCAGTGTGTTATTTTTGCAAAAAACAATGTCAATGTATTTAACATTATCAATATATTTGGTAATTGCTGCTGCCCTACATTGAACCACTATGTCAGCAAACTTTCCATCCAGCCAAAGACTGGGCCATTCTTGTGCATAATTATGTGGTGTCCTACACGCTTGGTCTTTCTATAAGCTTTTGTAAAGGTTGCATTTGTTGTATTATCGATGGCATTTCTCACTAGAATTAGGTTGGTTATCATGGTGTGCTGTGTCTGATGGTGCAGATAAAGCAGTCACAGTCACTCACGCGGAAGTGGGCAGAGGACCATGAAGTACAGAACTGCATGGCTTGTGGGAAAGGCTTCTCTGTAACGATTCGGAAGGTAACTTTCGTTCTCTCTCTCCCTTCATTTGTTTCTGTCCTACCTCCCCCATCTTCTCTTAATGCTATCTTTCCTCTCATTCTGTTTCTCGCTTGCTCTCTCGCTCGCTTGCGCTCTCTCTCTCTCTCTCTCTCTCTCTCTCTCTCTCTCTCTCTCTTACTCTTTCTCTCTCTGTCACGCTCTCTCTCTGTCACGCTCTCACTCTCGCTGTCTCTCTCTCTCTCTCGGTCGCTCTCGCTCTGTCTCTCTCTCTCACTGTCGCTCTTGCTCTGTCTCTCTCTCACTGTCGCTCTCTGTCTCACTGTTGCTCTGTCTGTCTGTCTCTCTCTCTCTCTCTCTCTCTCTCTCTCTCTCTCTCTCTCTCTTACTCTTTCTCTCTCTCTCTCTCTCTCTCTCTTACTCTTTCTCTCTCTCTCTCTCTCTCTCTCTTACTCTTTCTCTCTCTCTCTCTCTCTCTCTCTCTCTCGGTCGCTCTCTCTCTCTCTCTCACTGTCGCTCTCGCTCTGTCTCTCTCTCACTGTCGCTCTCTGTCTCTCGCTCTCGCTCTCTCTCTCGCTCTGTCTCTCTCTCACTGTCGCTCTCTGTCTCACTGTTGCTCGCTCTCTCTCTCTCTCTCTCTCTCTCTCTCTCTCTCTCTCTCTTACTCTCTTACTCTCTCTCTCTCTCTCTCTCTCTCTCTCTCTCTCTCTCTCTCTCTCTCTCTCTCTCTCTCTCTCTCTCTCCTCACACAACCACACACAGCACACAGACTGGCTCTCTTATTTGATGGAGCTGTTTGTTCTAAGCATCAAAGCACCAAATCAATACTATGTTAATGGTCTACCACAGGGACCTACTTTTATACAGAACCCATTCAAAGTCCTCTGTTTTTTTTTTTTTTTTTTTCCTACTGCTGTGAACAGGCAGTATTATGTAGAAACACTTTAATCTCCAGTGAAAGCACTGCTCTTGTGCTTGTAGCAGTCTAGTTGTGTTACAGCATTGTTCATTGAAAGGACCACGATTTAATCAGTCAAATGTTTCAAAACACAATTGTTTTGTTGCCTCAGTATTCATTACAAGCAGCGCTGAAATCTCAGCTTAAATCAGCAATTCTTGATTTCTGAGTTTGGGACATGCTTGTACTTCATTTGGAGTACAGGTTGAGTTTTTCTCCATGACATTTTAACCGAAGTAATCAACATCCTCTGTTGAACTGTAAACGTGGTTTACCTGGTAATGGGGGCAGAAATATCCATTGTTCGAATGAGGAACCAGGCTGAAACCTCAGAGCAGAGCAAAGTGAAAAGCTCTTTGTGTAGTTCTTGGAGGCAATGTATCCACTGGCTAGTCATACCTGTTGCTAGGTCATATACAGTCTCTTGGAATGAGTTCAAACAAACATGCCCAAAAGTTGCTTAGCTTGGGGCTGTAATGGCTTATGTAAAGCAAGCAAAGATTTAAGATATCAGTTTGCTTTCTGAAATAATTGTCATACCAAGTGCTTTAGAATGAATTACTTTAGTAAAAAATCACAATGTACCTTACATTTAAGGCAGTTTTTCCCAGCTTTGGTCCTGGAGTGCCACCTACCCAAATTTTCATATTTCACTGACTCCCAACACACATGAACCAACTAATCAGTTCATTAACAATCATTTCCTGAGTAGAAGTGGGTGTGTTAGAGCAGCAACTACTATAGTAATAGTGTAGTGGGTAACACCGCTGCCTTCTACACTGTAGACTTGGGTTCAATCCCCCACCTGGGTAAGCACCCTACACTATACCAATAAGAGTCCTTGGGCTAGATTCCTAACACCACCTTCGCCTACCTGTGTAAAATGATCAAATTGTAAGTCGCTCTGGATAAGAGCGTCAGCAAAATGCCGTAAATGTAAAGCAACACATGAAAATGTACAGTGCATGGGTTCTCCAGGACTAGGGCTGGGAACCTGTATATTAACCTGTACATTCTACATTGATGTCGAAAAAATGCTTCTGGACTGCTAATAGTGCCCCCTTATGAGGAATCTGAAATTAATTGTTTGGACATTTCACAGGGACATGAACATGCTGCTTCTGTGTTTTCACAGTTAAAATAATGATTTGTTGTACTTATCGAGATTAATATTTTTAAAAGCATTTTCTATTATTATTATTAATATTTTTTATCTGAAAACTTTTAAACCTTTACAGCTTTTATAGCGCTAGTGCTACCTGCTAAAAGAGAGTACAAACAGCCCTTGAAAGGTATTTTTACCTTTTTTAGTTTTTTTTAGAGTATTTTTTTTTAAAGATTCCCAATGTTGCGTCTTTTTTTCCCCCAAACTTATGAACAGCCTGACTCAGTGAGTCTAAAGCCTTGTTGTTCACCATCTCTGTCTCATCTCCTCCAGCACCACTGTCGTCACTGTGGCAACATCTTTTGCGCCGAGTGCTCATCGAAGTGTGCCCTGACGCCGTCCTCTAAGAAGGCTGTGCGGGTGTGCGAGGCATGTTATGAGGAGCTGCAGGGCTGACCACTGTCCACCTCCCTGCTCTTCCAGCCTGCTGCTCCTCCAGCCTCTCCTCCATACCCTCTAAACTGACTCTCCCCATGTGGGAGGGAAGCTTTGCTCAGCTCCACACGCAGGGGTCAGAGGTGTGGTGGGGCAGCAAGGCTGCAGGGGGGGGTGAGGAGCTGCTTGCTTTGATCTGCTGACTGGGCTTGAGGTGGACTCTCCATTGTGCCAGAGAAGGGGACTTGAGAAAGTGCAGCAGCTGAACCAGAGCGACAGTCCTCATCTGAACAGTGCCTTGGTCACTTCTGGGGCCATTTGGTGCTCCAGAAAATGAGAAAAAAGGGAGAGAAATACAGCATTTTACGTTTTGGCCCTTTTCCGTGTTCACTTGTAATGGAAGTTGTTTTAAATGGAAGTTTTAACAGGTTTTGTCCTCTGACTGCCAAGACTTTTTTTTTTTTTTTGATGTCATAAGGTTAAAATCAGAATAGGGTGAGATGGAGAGATGTGAGCACAGAGGGCTTGAGTTTGATTAGCTACAGCATGCTCTCATCATAGTGATTGGCTCAAGGAGTGTGGTCAGAACCAAAGGCTGTGTACAGCATCCTTTTACAGATCTGTGTCAGTGCCAGATATTTACGTGAAGGCACAGATGTGGAAAAATGTCTAAGACTCGTCAGAGTCTTTTTCAACTTGGCTGAAATCATTCTGAAAATGTATCATTTTTACAGGCAGGTTTTTTTTTTTTTTTAAATTTAATTTTCCAAATAATGTCAGTGTACAATACATGCTTGCTATGCTGCTCATATCTTGAATCATGAATACAACATGCATTGTTATAAGTTTCTTGGATATGCATGATTTCTTCTCTAATACTTGGTTAAGTGTCCAGTTGCTTTATTGACTGGGTTGATTCTGTCAGGTAAGGATTGCATGAGACAGCTTCTGTCCATTTGTAGCCCACTCTCTTTAACATTATGCTTCATGTTCAAGTAGAACACAACATTGACATTCCCACATTTCAGGTTGGCAACTGTAGGGTGTCTGCATTTGACTGGTTCACTGACTGGCCAGCAGTATCTCCAGACCTCAATCCCAGTTCTTAGTTTGGAACAGCAGTTGAAATGCTGAAATACGAGTCTTTGGGCGAGACTCCTGATGATACGTTCACCTACCTCTCTATCGCTTTATGTATCACTCGGTGTAAGTCGCTCTGGATAAGAGCATCTGGCAAATGCAGAAATGGAAATGGAAAAAGGAGCACAAAAATTCTAGAAATGAGCACCTAGTATGTGGAAGAGGGGTTTTAAATGTACAGGAACTTAAGAGCCTGCTGCAATCCTTACCTCACAAGATTGGCACTGTTATAAAGGCAAGGAGATGTACAGCCAAGTATTAGAAAATAAAAGATGCATTCAAAGAATGTTTTTGTCCAGCTTATCATTATTTCCTAACTGGTGCAGTTAGTATGCAAATTACACTAATAACCATGAACTTGGTTATATGATTTCTCACCAAATCCATAATTTGCACGGTATGTGCCCTGCTGTTAAGCAATAATTGTGGTGCTGTGGCTCTAGTTGTCTGCGTGTGCGCATGAACATTTGTATGCAAGAGGGAGTGAGTTGTAGATGCTGTATAGTTTGCCTAAGGTATATTGATTGTATAGTGTGTAAAATGTGGGCTGCTATAGCACGTCTGAAAGCAACCTCTTCAGTGTTCCTGAGGCTTTCATTTCTTAGGCCTCTATCAGTCTCTCTGCATCTTATCAACTCATCTCTCACTTCCAGCCAGCGTGAGGAGTGTTTCACATCATTTACGAGTAAAAAAAACAAAAACACTTCAGTATATATCAAGATGCAGTCACTATCTGCTTAACCTGTGCAGTGGACTATGTTGGCATCCAGCTGTTTACTGAAAGACACGAGACGTTCAAGTGCTTGTATGATGACTATGGATTGTCACACATGAAATGTTAGCATGTAAAGACTGTTTGCACAGGTGCACCTGCTGTATAATTCTTCAGCACTGTATTGGCTGTTGTATAGCTATTGCTCTATTGGCAGATGTCTTGCCTCAGCATTGAGGTGAGGGTGGTACGGCATTTGAAGTGCATGCTTACAGTCTTACACACTGCAGTGTCTTCTAACACACACATCCACCCCAAGATGCAACAGGAGCAGCATGTATATTCACTAGTATACACGCAATATTCACTTTATTCCACCCCACCTACCTCTCGACTGTATGTTCACCATCATTTGTTTTTACTTTATTCCATGAGCTTTGATGTTCCAGCCACAGCCTTGGTGACACTAGGTTTTGTGTCTCACTCCTTCCAAGTTAGTATGAAAGAAAGTGTCTGTTAAAAATTTACTAGTGATTTGAATGTTAATTATACTGCAGATTACAGATCTCTCCATCATGGTGCCATAGACTACCTGGTCTTGCACTTTCATAGCAGCCACATTACATCATTCTTGGGGATTAAAGCAATGCTGTAATTATACTTGCAAAATATTATTCAGGAAAAAAAATATTAATATTATACAAACATGCTTGGGGGGGGATAAATGACTCATTTATTATGTAAAACATCACTAATGTCCATTTTAGAAGTAACACTACACTGTAATAATTATCATGTGCGTAATTGTGCATGAGCGGTGAACTGGCTTACTGTTGCATTTCTCATCTGAATAGCAGGGTGTTACTGTTTGTGATCACGTGAGTGTGCCTTAAGTCGCGCTTTCCTACCGTCACGTCTGCTCTTCATCACGTGGTTTGAGTTGAGAGCCTGTATGCTCAGAGATTACCACTAACTGCTGGTATGGAAAGACTATCTGAATGGTTAGATGATGTCAGAACGGATTATGAACATAATTTATGTCCAGAGGTGTTATGTTTTCTAATTTTTTCATCAATATGTTTGAGTAAATAAAGTAGGTGTTTCTATTTTCACTTACTGTGTAATGTTTGACTGAATCCCACCATCAATGCATCATACACAAAACACTGCTGTGAGTAATTATTGAAGCTAGTGTATTTACAGTTGTATGCAAATGTTTAAACATTCCTGGTCAAAGTTTCTATTTATTTGCCAAGTTGTGGGTGAATTTGTTTTTTTTTATTTCCAATGTGCCAAATTCAGAAAATGGGAGAGTGTGCAGAAGTAGATGATTGTGTACTTGCTTTCATCTAGGAAAATCAAGACCGCATTTGACCAGGGGCGTCCAAACCTTTGCAAACGTCTTTCTACGCTGTTGATGTTGACGGTTCATAATCACTCTGTAAACAAAACAATCTTAGAAAACAGGACCCAGACGCATGCATTATTTACAAGTTTCAAAAGAAACTTTAATAAAAAAAACACATTGTATTATGATCTACACCTTAATACAGTAGAGTCCATTTTGGCTGCGTCTAGTGCTGCGTTTGCCAAAATATTTTAGCTCTGTGGCACATTTAATCTACAGGGATTGAAACGGGCAGAGCAACACTGCAGTTTGCCGTACAGCCACACAACTGTGCCATTTCTGACTTTTTCTACTTTGCTCTTGTGCTGCTGCTCAACCTGAATGAGCTCTCCATGGGCTTTAAAATGGTCAGTGGCTCCAGCCCCACACACAGATTGCTACAGTTAGGATCTCAGTGTCAGAAAGAAAAACACAACTGTGTTGGAACGCTCCAACCCTGACAGCCCTCATTAGTGGTTAGAGTCACATGGAATGGTGTCAGACAACAGGAGCGTAGTAAACTTGTCCTACGATGGTGACTGTACAGAGTTTGTGAATTTAGATCTGTGAAGACTCGAGATAGAGAGAGGAGTTCTTTATCCGAGGCTGCTGACAGTCGCTCTTCAGCACAGCGCCAACCGCCTCCTCAATCTCCGACAACCACACTTTCTGTAATACACACACAGGCAAATTCCACTTTTACAGGTCAGCGCAGTTGTGAATTACTGATTTCATGTACACTGCTCAAAAAAATAAAGGGAACACTTAAACAACACAATGTAACTCCAAGTTAATCAAACTTCTGTGAAATCAAACTGTCCACTTAGGAAGCAACACTGATTGACAATCAATTTCACAGCTGTTGTGCAAATGGAACAGACAACAGATGGAAATTATTGGCAATTAGCAAGAGACACTCAATAAAGGAGTGGTTCTGCAGGTGGGAACCACAGACCACTTCTCAGTACCTTTCTGCTTTCACACTCGTGGTAGCATGAGACGGACTCAACAACCCACAAAAGTGGCTCAGGTAGTGCAGCTCATCCAGGATGGCACATCAATACGAGCTGTGGCAAGGTTTGCTGTGTCTGTCAGCGTAGTGTCCAGAGGCTGGAGGCGCTACCAGGAGACAGCCCAGTACACCAGGAGACGTGGAGGAGGCCGTAGGAGGGCAACAACCCAGCAGCAGGACCGCCACCTCCGCCTTTGTGCAAGGAGGAACAGGAGGAGCACTGCCAGAGCCCTGCAAAATGACCTCCAACAGGACGGTATGAGGTGGATGGTGGATGGTATGAGGGCCCGACGTCCACAGATGGGGGTTGTGCTCACAGCCCAACATTGTGCAGGACGCTTGGCATTTGCCAGAAAACGCCAGGATTGGCAAATTCGCCATTGGCACCCTGTGCTCTTCACAGATGAAAGCAGGTTCACACTGAGCACGTGACAGACGTGACAGAGTCTGGAGACGCCGTGGAGAGCGATCTGCTGCCTGCAACATCCTTCAGCATGACTGGTTTGGCAGTGGGTCAGTAATGGTGTGGGGTGGCATTTCTTTGGAGGGCCGCACAGCCCTCTATGTGCTCGCCAGAGGTAGCCTGACTGCCATTAGGTACCGAGATGAGATCCTCAGACCCCTTGTGAGACCATAAGCTGGTGCGGTTAGCCCTGGGTTCCTCCTAATGCAGGACAATGCTAGACACATAGCATTGAAGCTATGGACTGGCCCACCCGTTCCCCAGACCTGAATGCAATTGAGCACATCTGGGACATCATGTCTCGCTTCATCCACCAACGCCACGTTGCACCACAGACTGTCCAGGAGTTAGCGGATGCTTTAGTCCAGGTCTGGGAGGAGATCCCTCAGGAGACCATCTGCCACCTCATCAGGAGCATGCCCAGGTGTTGTTGGGAGGGCATACAGGCACGTGGAGGCCACACACACACAATACTGAGCCTCATTTTGACTTGTTTTAAGGACATCACATCAAAGTTGGATCAGCCTGTCGTGTGTTTTTCCACTTTAATTTTGTGTGTGACTCCAAATCCAGGCCTCCATTGGTTAATAAATTTGATTTTGTTGTCGGCACATTCAACTTTGCACAGAACAACGTATTCAATGAGAATATTTCATTCATTCAGATCTAGGATGTGTTATTTGAGTGTTCCCTTTATTTTTTTGAGCAGTGTACATAACTGCTATATAAAATGTAGAAATCGGGACTAGATTAGCATTATTATTTAGCACAGCAACCTAGAGTCGTCTACATTTTCTGCTTTTCTGGAGTTTAATGAACATGTTATCAAATATTGGTTTAAAATATTATTTAATCTAAAATAGTCTAAAGTCGATACAACATTTAAACAATTATCTGGGGCTGATATAATTGTGCAACCCTAGTTTAATGTACAGGGTGATAAAAAAAAGATTCATCCGCTTTCAAAGTGCCATATTTTTTACAACTGTGTGGCAAATAGGAACCAATCACATACCAACTGAAAGAAGGGATCATAGAGTTTCTGACCGTCAACGGAAGATGGTTACCTTCAGTCTACAAGGAGATGGTGACCCCTGAGCAGGAAGCGTTTTTGGGTTTTCCACTTCAATAAGAGTGAATCTGTCATAACTGTGCAACGTGATTTTGGTCAGCAGTGAACCTCCAACAGCTCAAAGCATTCATTGTTGGTCCCACAACACTGGATGATCTCCGAAATCGCATTGAAAGAGCCGTGAGTACAGTGACACCCGACATGCTCAATCGAGTAAGAGATGAATTTGACTGGCGTTGTAAAGCTGCAGGAAGTCATACTGAACTTTGGTAAAATTGCACAATAACAACTTTATGCTCATTTGAACAATTTACAATTTACTACAATTTAATAATTTTTAAAATCGGATGAATATTTTTGAATCACCCTGTATTGTGCTTATTAATGTTATGACTAATGTATCTACACACCTAAACACACATTTATGTGCTGGAGCCTATCCCAGCAGTCACTGGTCAGAAGGAAACACCCTGGACAGGTTGCCAGTCCATCACAAGGCAGACACACATACACACAGCTTCACACCTAGGGGTAATTTTAGCATGTTCAATTGGCCTGACTGTGGAGGAAACCCACACAGACACTGAGAGAACATGTAAACTCCACACAGGAAGGACGTGGCTGGGGAATCAAACCCAGCTTCTTGCTGTGAGGCTACAGCGCTACACTAATGTATCTAGCTAGTAATAATTTTTACCTCAAAAACTAGCACTGTGCAAGCTGCATGCCTAAATCATCACACCTGCCTCAAATAGTAATCTCAAATAGACTTGACTGTTGTTTCAGACACTGTACTGTTATCTATAAAATGGACAAAACCACACTGCTTTGCTAAAGTTATTTTAGATTAGTTATGCAAGTATTGTGTGGAATCTTTCCTGAAGCCTGAATTTTGTCTTTGTGTATGACACCAAACATGTCTTAGCTGATTGACTGCATTTGGAGAAAGAGGAATATTTTGTACATCTGATCTTTGATCATCTATTCCTTTAAGAAAACTTTCTGGGACACAGGGTTTTGTTTGTGGATGTGACATTAAAAGTGAGTTACTTGATCTGGACACAAACACTGCCGCTGACGTAGGCCGACCATTAAAAGGCCTTACTGAGTGACGCTGGAGTCAGGTGGTGTGAGCTGGGCGAGAGGCAGTGGAGAGTGTAATTACAGCAGGACACCATGCTTCTCACCTTAGCAGATTCAGTCTGGGCCTGCAGAACAAAGACTCCGATGCACTGCTGGTAACGATTCTGATGCATTACAATGAAGGAATAGGGAAGCCCAGATGCTAGAAGGTTGAAAAAGATATTGGTAAGTTCAACAATGAGCCACTGTTGGTGGATTGAACTTGAAAACAATGCATGCTGTGGCAAATCACAGCTCCACAGGTCATGCTGTGGCTTATAGAAGGAACCTCTAGTCTGGTCATTAACCTGTAGCGTTGAGCTGGTCTATGTTCCTGAGCTGAAGGCGGTCCAGTGAGATGGGCTGGTCCAGCACTGTGAAGCTGCAGCCCTCCTGCAGGAACTGTCCCAGTTCCTGCCCGACCACAGGACACAGGGGATGTATGTCCACCCCTCCAGACTTCTGCATAACACAATACAAAACAATACAACACAATACAGCCTGGAACTTGCATGTACATTAAGAAAGGTCATCTAACTTGAACAGTGTAGTTTTTCCTGCTCTTATGATTCACCGTGCTGCTGTCTTTCTACTTCCTGTCAAAGCTAGGCTTCTTCTTACAGGTAAATTCACAGAATTTTTAACACTTATATACAATTATTTGTTAAGATTAAAAAAAGTAATTCAGAGTGGTTTGAAGTGAAAGGCATTATTTTAGAAAAAGAGTCAGAGTTTTAGAGTCAGAATTGCTCATAGTGTTGGTGATGGGAAGCAGATGTCTTTTTTTCAGGTTTACCACTATTTTATTTTCAACAACATTTAATATTAAACACCTGAAGATGCATGTATTGTGGACAGACACACAGAGACCCCTGGTTCTCATCATCACCACTGTGAAGAAATTTGAGTCACTAATGTTTGGACAAATCCACTCTGATTATGTATCACAAATTAGTGTGTGCTTTTTTTTAAAATCACTGGCGTTCCCCTATAAACCCCTGCTGTAGGATTTAACCTAATTTTAACCCAGTTGTACCATTCACAAAGTTCACTGTTATTCCCAAAAGCCACACCAGCAGTCTGCAGTATTTAAAGCAGCTACTCTTTGCCATAAAACAAAATTGTCAAAGAATGTGTGCAATGTGCAGTGAATGTCATTATTTGTGAAATTCTGTACCTTTTTACTTCTTTTGATCTTGGTGATCAGGAGGAATTCATCGAAAAGAAACAGGTAAACTTCATGCAGCTTTGCATTCTCTGTTCATACAGAAGCAAAACATTTGCACTGATGTGAGTAACGGGCTGGAATTTTCTATGCATTTTAGATTTATGGTTTATAAGGGCAATAAACAAAACACAACTCAATGAGTTGAGTATAACTGCATGATGCAAGCATATATACACATCAAGGAAATAGAATTCATATGCATAAACACAAAAAAGCATGCTAATTTGTTTCAATAAAACTGGCATCCGTTAGTTACACAGTAACACAGCACTATAATTCACAATGAGATAAAGCAGCATAAGAGTAGTTACTGTTAACAAACGTACAACATGAAGTACTTTCTTCACTCCTCACCTGTCAGTATGAGCTTCCCCTCATACAGCAGAACACGGTTAGAGACCAGGTTTTCCAGAGTCACTGCTTTTATCAAGTGTCTCAGACTCTGTTTGAAACGACAACAACTGTTAATCAGCGGTTATTTACAAAGAGCAGCAATGAAAAAAAAGACTTAAATGGCTTCATATTACATCCACTCTTTTATAATGATGGGTATTCACTTGCCAAGTAGTGTCTTTACATTTACATTAGAAGATCTCACTGTTCAGAACTGTTTACTGCTTTATTAGAACACCATGTCTACATGTTTGTACACACCTTTCCATCCATTGTTTCTTCTCAAATTAAGAGTTAATAGGGAGTTTTTGCCTGCTGTGAGGATTTGGTTGGATTCAGCCATAAGATGATTAAGCTAAGCTTGGACAGAGCTTAGAATGCATCACTCCATAGAATGCAGTTCCACTGCTCCACAGCCTAATGCTGGGTGATACCCCACTAGCCGAAGCTTTAGGCATGGTGACCTTAAGCTCATGTGTGCCTGCTCCAGAGCATGTATTAGCAATGCTTTTCCTTCTAGGTAACACTAGCTGTGAGTACACACAATGGAACACCTGTGTCAGTAATGGGCGCAACTCAAAGAATTCACTAATTAACTTAATTCACTGATTTTGGACATACATGCTGTAGACATACACTATATGGCCAAAAGTATGTGGACTTTTGAAACATTTGAAGTTGACTCCTTCTTAGAATCTATAACAGCCTCCACTCTTCTGGGAAGGCTTTCCACAATATACTGAGTTGTCGGTGGGAATATGTGCCCATATGCACTCTGTGCAGGCCACAGATGCCAGAGGTTGGAGGCATATCATTGTTTCAGATGTCTTTGTATGCAGTTTAGGACTCTGTAGTGAGTGATGCAACAAAGGATAGGCTGTTTTTACTGTTGTTACTTCTAGTATGTGTCTATGGAGAATGCTGGGTTATTTGCTTGATTTTATACATCAATTAGCAATTGGTGTAGCTGAAACACCCACATACTTTTGGCCATAGGAGTGTATGCAGTGATACCATGATTGTCCTAGGCATGTTCTTACTTGGACTAAATTACATGGTCAGTATTAACTTTCTAAATGTGTGTCCAGGAGAAAAGGCTTAAAATAAAGATTAAAGAGTTAAAATACTAACCTCAGGAACATGTGCCCTTTTTTCTCTCTCCCACACTGGTAGCCACACCAAGGCCTCCTTTAGCTGCTTTACTTTCTGATAGTTATCCAGCCATTTAACTTTGCCCTCTAGATCATCTACAGCGAGAGAGAGAGAGAGAGGGAGGGAGGGAGAGAGTGTATCATTCAGACAGATCTTTGAGTGGAGTGCAGTCAGTGAATTCACGCCTTCCAAACATAACTGCCTTTGTGCTTCATTGAGATCCAGTTTTCAGGCGTTCCCTTAGTGACAATGAACTCTAATTTCATTGCACACTATTCTCTAACGGCTGGTTGCAAAAGATCTTTTAATCATTCTGAGATAATAGTCTGACGTTCCACACCCAGTAGAGGACGGACTTGTCCTGGTGAAATGCACAGATATTACCTGAAGTCACATCACAGTGCGATACGCTAATGCAGACACACCCTCACATCACTTACGGGAGAAAGAACAGTGTTGAAATATGCCGTGGTTTTTCTGTAATGCTTTGCAACTGACCCAGAGACAATTACTTTCATTTTGGGTTAGGCCTGTTTGTAAAAGCCTGCCAGTCTTGTTCTGACTCGAAGCAAAAACAGTTCTACAAGTCAAGACATGCTGGTAGAGTCTTGTGGAATACCACAGCATGCAACTATAAAATGCTTTGTCAAACTAAAACATCTGAAATCTACTGCTGGTGTTTGTTCTCACAAGTAAAACACCATGATCTCTAGTGCATAAAACATGGCAACCCTGTCACTACATAGCAAAGACGATGCCAGAGTTTGTGAACCCCTTGAACCCCTGGGCCTATTGTGCCAGTTTTAGTTTAATTTAACTACTATTATTTATTCAGTTATTACTAGGAAACTAATTGTGAGTTGTGCAGTTACAAGAGTTACAAGAGAGAGAGAATGCAATCCTACATACAAGACCTTAATATTAGATGAGTAGAGCAAATGAAGAAAAACAACTTACTCTTAATTCCAAACTGTCTTTTAAGGTCAGTTTCCCACACCCAGATAAGGCCTTAAGTTTTTTTTTCTTTTTTTTTTTTTTTAAATGGTGACACACCAGTTACACTAAAGTTTAGCTGAGCTGAATCTTTGAGCTGAGCCCTGTGGATAGCCTATTGGTGACACAATTTTTATATTGGGCAAAGTCTTCTCTGATATAAAAACAGAATGACTGCTTAGGTTGACAAGCTCTTAGCCAGGAATAACTGACTCATTTATTTATTTGTGCTTTTTGTAACTGCCACTCGGGCTTTTTTCTCACTACGGTTGTCACACCACGTCCTAATGGTGTTACCCATATTATGACGACACTTAACAAACAGGAAAAGTGAGCTGTCACTTGACACTTCTTGTTTGTAATTTCTGTTCTGAGATAAGTGCTTGACTCTGACAAACTCTGAATTTCCCTGCTTGATAAATAATGCAAGATGATTATCAGCTGTGATAAACATATTGTATCAAGTGGAAATGAGGCGGGTAGAAAGCCTGTGCCTCATATTACAATGCTGAATTTCCCAATCCAGGCGTAGCCCTTCACTGTACATTTTTCTATCCTTCCTGCTCCAACACACCCATTTTAAACTTGTGACTTGTCAATTAACTAATGAATAAGGTCAGATGTGTTGGAGCAAGGAAAATGGACTCGAGTATCAAGATCAGTAAACACTGAAGTGAAATATAATACTGAGGACAAAGAGCCTATGACTTAAATAGGCAAGCAAACAAATGTAGAATAACATAGCTGTGAGCTGTTAGTCTACTGCTGTAAAACAAGCACACATCTTGGAGAATATACATATACACATACATTCTGCATCATTACTAAAACCACAGTGTGATCAGTATCGTGACAAAAGTGTTGCCCTAGGCTGCACTCATATTAAATGTTAATAGTACAGAGATTTTGGCTCACATATGGCTTTGTCCACCAACTCCACCACGCTCTGCAGTGCACTCTCCTCTGCTTTAGTGCAGCTCCTCCTCTCAATGTTCTTCAGGAGCAGAGGATAGCGAGTGAACCTCTGCAGAGGAACCACCAACAGATCCCTCAACTGCAGCCTGCGGCACTGCTCCTTCCTCTCACACCACTGACAGAGAAAGCAGGGGAGATAAGGCCTAACTTATCAAAATCATCTTTATTCAATAATGCTGTAATACCATACCATTTAGTCAATAATACCATTTCTAAGTATAGATAAATAAATAAACCATAACGAGCTCTGGTCTAGTATGATGTTTCTGTCGTAAACGTAAATCAAAGCCCTTTTGTCAGAAATAGCTCATAAAGAGGGTTGAGATGTAACAGTATGTACACAGAATATTTAGTATTTAGAATATAGAAATATGGATCGCATCCAAGTTAGATTTTGAAAAGGCAGTATCTTTAAAAGAAACACCATTAATGCTTTTTTTTAACTACTTGAAAATCAGCGCACAGGTGATGAGGAGTGACAGGCCATAGTGGGGGAGTTCAAAATGACCAGAACACCACTCAACACTCAGCAACCCCGCTTAATAACTTTATGTGGCCTGCCACTTCATGGCTGAGTTGCTGTGGTTCCTTAACACTTACACTATATTTCAATATCACTCACAGTTGATCATGGAATATCTAGGAGGGAAGAAATGACTGCAACGGTAGCATTGCATTACAGTACCACACTCAAATTCAGCGACACATTATTTCACAAATGTTGGTAAAGGCAGACTGCATTGCTAGGTGTTCGATTTTATACAATGGGACTAAATGAACAACTGAATTCAATGATTAAGAATGTACACACACACACACACAGTATACATGTTTATGTGTGTGTTTATAAGCAAATGAAGAATGTATGGACATGTTTTGACCTGCAGATCAGCACTCTACAGTCTGCTCTGAAACCTGCCCTGTGCCCCAGAGTTCAGGCCAAGTCCTGACTAACCAGCTCACCAGCAGACTGGCCTAGTATACCTTCACATAAGAGCCAAAGTCCTCCCTGGCCTTCAGGCTGTCCAGATAAAGTATGGCTGTAGTGTAGTTCAGACAGTACTTCTGCAGACAGTGGCAAATGCTCTCTTCAAACCCCTACAAAGCCACCAGGGAACAGGTGTCAGAATAAAACACAGAATCACTGCAAACATAGGACTTAATCAGTCGAAAAAGTAAAATGATATCAGTTCATTTCAAGACAGAGGAATTCTTGATTAATTGTGGAAGGTCTTGAACAAACAGGAGGATGATGTTTTTTTTTCTTCTTCATGTTGTGCTTTGTATGTCTGAGCTAAGGACAGATAAAGAAAACATATGTGCAGTGCAGTGTTGTCTTTTTTGCATTTTGATTCTTTGTTAGGCCAGATATATGACTACATTTCACTAAACTTTTGTGAGAATATCACTGTAAGGAGAACAAACTGTTTACACACACATTTAAACCACGTTCACCTTTTTCAGAAGTGCCAGGAGGGTCTGTGTGATGTCTGTTTCTGGAGTCGACTCTTTAATCACACGCAGCAGATTGGTCAGAAAGCCAAAGCTAACCTGCAATCATGCAGCAAACACAAATTTGTGAACAGATATTTCGATCTATACTTTATCCTACTCACAGCACAACAATTCACATGGAATGCATGTAATATTTTTAAAAATAGATTCCCCCCCATCATACCAAACAGAGTTCATTCAAGTTGGCAAATAGCCTCCAGGAGTCAATGTCTTGTAAACATTCTCGCAACTGCAGGTCTGACAAGGTGCTAAGAAAAACCTGCACACAAACCAAAAGTAAATCACATTTAAAACCACAGATTTATCATTTATATATTTGTTTGGTTTAATTTCAGTGAACTATGGCCATACTGTTTAGTTATTGTGAAACGGGCACTTCGTGATCTATTAAGTGTAGTTTTTAATATAAGGCTCTTATCAATACTAGTCTAATGTTAAAGGCACCTTATTAACACTTTTTGGCATTTCTACCACAGCTAATATATTTTGTTATTGACTGTCAACTATTAGAACACTTTCCTCAGTTCATATGATTGATTACTAATATCCCTAATTCATACCTCTTGTAGCACCATCAGCTGATCAAGGAAGTAAACACACTCGCTGGTAAAGAGTTCCCAGATGGCCTCCTGTCTCTTGTGAGCTATGGGGTCCTCCTCCACACTCAGCTGGGGATGCTCTTTCAGAAACTCCTCCAGAGTCAAGTCCTAAGAGGGAAGGACAATAAAATATCTATCTATCTATATGTATATATCTATATATCTATATATATATATATATATATATATATATATATATATATATACATACATATATATATATATATATATATATATATATATATATATATATATATATATATATATATATGTATATGTATGTATGTGTGTATGTGTGTGTGTGTGTGTGTGTGTGTGTGTGTGTGTGTGTGTGTATATATATATATATATATATACACACATACATACACACACACACACACATTTTTTTTCCTTTTCCAATATTAGCTGCTCTCTACATTGCGGGAATATTTTATTATGAATGGACCAACATAAAATTTACCATTTCCATCTTCTTACATCAATACCTCAAGTGTGCTGCAGTGAAAAACCACATGCATTTCCTCATATTAGACAAATGCAACACTATGATTTGGGCCAAAAATAATCGAACTGTAGTAGTGACGTAACACGAGAGCTGGTCTGTTTAGCGTAGACCGTGTGCTCTGAACAGTCAGTAACAGCAACGAAGCTGGAGTGATGAAAATGTCCACATTTGCATGTCTTAGGCCGTCTTCACAGCTACAAGTCCAGACCAACCTCTATGTTTTTTGCTACTTTGTATACATTTGATCCAGTTAGTTCTGGTCCACATCGCAATTTAAGGTGAGCACTAAAGAACTCTGCAGGACGCACCTATGTCCTGCCATCATCACCCACCTGGGCTGTGTGGGCAGTTTAATTTTCAAAGTAGGTGAACCCATAACACCTAATTTCCCTAAAGGTCTAAAAAAAAAAAACCTCTTTTGGCCTTATGGATACAAACTACGCTGCCAAGGGTCAAAGACTAAACTTACTCCAAACAACTATCTTCTAAATACACCTTTGGTAGATTCTGTACAAACAAAAGCTATTGCATGGACATCTGTACCTTGTATCGCTGGAAGTCTGAGTCTCTCCTGTCCTGGATCTGAATGGATGTCAGGCATTTGTCAATGTCGGCAGAAGAGCGCATCTTGGCTTTAGTCTAATGGAAAACAACATGAAAGTGTTCAACACCACAGTGAATATAATGACTGTGAAAGGCAGACTGACCTATAACACTAATACATACATACACTACTAATCATAGGATTAGATCATAGGATTTATTCAGACTAACATTCTAGGATACACACACACACACACACACACACACACACACACACATGTTCTAAGCCACCTATCCTTCTGGGTGCATTCTAGGATATTTTTATAGAAATATTTGCAACCAAACTGGATTTATAGCCTAGATTTGAAATTTGCTTTATGTAGAAGTGAAATTGACACATACACCAAATGCCCATTCCTACAATCACAAATTAGCTTGCAGATCCCCAGCTGTGGAGTGATGTGAGATAAAGGTCATTTCTGAAGTAGGGTTTAATTAATGAGAGGCAATGCTCAGTGTTAAATTACATCAGCTTAGGTTACAGTCACACGTATCAGTTTTAGCTAACGTTTTTCTTGGTTGGCTAAAGGCACACTCCATAATGCAGGTATGTGTAAAAAGGTAAAAGTTTATGTCCACCCTCTGACTAGTCTCAGGCCCAATCCCATTACACCCCTTGCCCTTACCAATTATCCCTTACCACTCCATTTTGTGTGTTCATGTCTAGGGGTAGGTTGTCCCAAGTCTTGTTGAGATAGAGGGGTAGGGCGAAGTGTTATGGCTACATAGCCCTCCAAACTGAAGTTTTTCAGAGGCGCACTCCAAACAGAGGCTGCGCAAGCAACTACCAATGTAAATATTTTCCCTATGAAAAAAATGGTCATAACCATTGTATTATCTTAGTTTAATGTTGTTTCAAAGTATTAAGGTCAATTTCTTCATAACAAGCCTAAAAATCGCGAGTTGTATGCATGTCTTGGTGGCTAGATTTCCCATTCCATCTCAGGCATCAGAACTGCTGCACCATTTAAGATGGAACAGGAAAATTTGAACGAGAAGCTGGTGAACAGCTGACTACTGCTTCACTGAAGAATTAGGGATGGATGATAATAAATAAATGTTGCATTCCCCCCCCTTCGAAGGTATAGGATTCCCTATATTTAACTAAAGCCCACTGGTGAGTTTACTGATCTTCACTGCTCCTCTGCTATCATTACATGACTGCAGGGTCCCCTACAGAGCTGTTAGTCAAATAATGTTATTCTTTATTTGAGGATTGTTCCATTTCGTAGGGCAAGATTTCAACAACTACCCTTTATAACTCAGTTCTAAAGTGACACTTGAAAACAAGGGATAAAAATAAGAAATAAGGTTGGACCTTATTAAATAAAAAATTAGTTACTTACACTTGCATATTAAACACAACTTACGGTCCTTTACCCTCACACCAAAAGACATTTCTGTTTTTTCATGTCCATTTTTTAACTGAGTGACTGACTGAGTGCCACTTTGCATGCCTGCGTAACGCAGGAGTTTAACATTGTGTAACAATGATTACTCCAGTGCTCTACTGCATGTGCTGGTTGCTTGCTAGTTTGTGTTATGAAGGATGGCAGAAAGAGAAGGAAAAAAGGGACATGCAAATCTGCTTCAGCTCTAAGTGGGTCAGTGAACAATGTGCGCTCGACCTCAGCTGAGCTGGCCAAAGTATTGGCAGAAATTTTCCAAGAATGCAGGCAACACAAAGATGGGGACGTGCAACAGAAAACACAGTCATTAGGTAGATCTTGCTCAGTAAGACTGTACACTTACAGTATGAAAAATGTAGCCTTTCACTTACCGTGCTACGTCTTGAAAAAGGCCACTTCGACTTTTTAGTATCTATACAGTAATAAAACAGGAAAATAAAGGGAAAGGGTCATGTTCAAGGCACTGTTGCAGAGCAATTCATTCATAAAATGAGAACATCTATTCAGATATAGCATTCACATTCAGTGGTACTCATATTCAGTACTGCTACACATGACACTCAACTGCAAGTCAAACTGTAACTGTGTGGACATGACTAGATACACTCATGCTTAATAACAGTAGCATATGGGCAGTAAAACGTTATGGTGTTATGATGGTTTGAATAATGTTTGAATTTTTATTATGATCATTATGACGTAAGCACCTGAATATGTGGATCGGTTTAATAAATCTGCAGCGCCATTGGAAACAAAGAGGTCACCAGGGGAAACATCCAATCCAGGAAGAGTCACCACCACAGAGCTTCGCCTCCGCTCCTGCGACCTGGGATGTGCAAGGGATGTGGCATGCAGAAGAGAACACGTAGTGGAAATTCAGAGAACATTTCGGATCCAGAGGCTACTAGTCAGTGAAAGCATGCACCCCCCCCCCCCGCAGTATATCTGTATAAATCTGAATCTACAAAAACTACAAACCTCGTCTATATTTACATACACAGCTATGATGACACCACTTAATGAAATTACATACATTACTGTGCAAAAATAAGGGACCATATGCCAAAATCTGCAAATCAAGTAGCTGCCGATGTTCTCAGAACAATGTACTGACCACCCTAGAGGCCAGATTGGGATTACTTTGTGAAAAGCAGAAAATACAACCAACTTCTAGGACTGTACTCCTCCCTGCAGATTACTGTGAAAAACTCACAGCAAGCCTCCTGAAAAGAATGGAAACTAATAAATGTAAAGAGTGGACACACTAAATACTGAAAAATAAGATATTATATTCAGCCGTTGATGCTTCTGTAAATTCCTGAGTGACATTTGCACACATCTAGAATGCTTGAATGACGGGATTATTGGGTTGCAGTGTCTTTCTAAAGATGAAGAGCTGAGATGTTTTGCTTTCTGCTGTTTGTTTGACAACAGTATTCATATAGCTCTATATTTTATAAGTAGCTTAAAAGTATAGAATATAGAAAGTACGGTCAGATCTTCTGGAACTAGTAGAGAGAGAAAGGAGAGGCAAGACAGGAAAATCAACACCCTCCTCAGCCTGCGGCTGTGGGAGCACAGCACAGTTCCACCAGTCAGAATTCAGTGTTTGTTTTTGGTCTCCTGTGCTTTTGTTAAGGGTACATACACACACACACACACACACACACACACACACACACACACACACACACACACACACAGGTGAATTTATGATGTAAATATCTACTGGAAAATGCAATTTGACAAGGAAGCTCCAGGTATACTTTACAAATGAAGTAATGTATATTTAACAAAACTTTGACTCCTGTATTGATTACACTTCCTCTGTATTATGCTCAGTTCAGCTTCAGTTTCCTAACCCTGCACATTGCTGCACATTCCCAGAGAATCTCGCACTTGTAAATGGTGGTAGAAATGTTTTTAACAACAAATTGACATGCTGGTTTCAAAGTTCAGCTCACAGCTTTGAGTTTTTCCTCTCACGAAATGGTGGTAGCCACATGTCTCTGTTGTCAGAAGAAAACCTTGTATCTCCAAAATGGTAACTTTACAGGAGAAAGAAAAAAAACATACTTTACTTTTAATGTAAGTCAATGGAACCAGACTTTTTTCCCTCCTAGGTCATTTTGGGTCATTTCTTTTAGTTGATTCATCATGAAATTTACATACAATGTAAAGAGTAACAGGTATTTTTAAATTGTCAAAAACTTAAAAACTTAAAAAAAAATGGAGATACAAGGTTTTTATCAGACAACAGCGATATAGTAAGCAACTTATTTTCACTTAGAAAATCAACAAAATGTCATTTGTTCAGGGGTGCCCAAACCTTTGCATACAACTGTATATGAAGAATTTTATTCCAAAATGCTATATATCCATTTGTAACAAGAAGCTTGAAAAAAATATAACAGTTGTCACATAACATTGTCAAAAAATGCATTCGCTTTTTTTCTATTAAAAGTGGTATTAATCAGATCACTCATATTTCATGATGTTAATTATGAATAAATTAAAAAAGCCATTAAAGAGGCATTTAATGCATTTTAGAACAAAATCCTCCATATACAGTACTGTTCGAAAGCACCCAAGACACATTTTCAAAATCTATTTATTTGTGTAGTTCATGTTTATTTGCTGAGAAAAGTGTTATTTAAATAAACAAAATTTATAGAATATTAATTAATAATGTATATATATGTAGTTAAAAAGAGGCTCCTGGTTTGACCAATCAGTGCTTCAGTAAATTGAGCTCATGATGTAACTGATGATATTAACAAGTCTCTGTAACGGCTGTGAAGATGTCAAGGAAAAATATGGACCCAAGAAATTCTTGTTACTTTTTATTGTTTTTACTGCTGAGGTAAATTGTTTAAAAATTTGCTTAGATGCCCACAACTGTGTGTGTGTGTGTGTGTGTGTGTGTGTGTGTGTGTGTATATATATAAATAACATTTGAAGATTTAAATGAATGATTTTATCATTTTATTTAATAATTAATATAGTTCTTCTATAGTACTAGGGAGCTGTAAAAAAAAAGTCATGTATTCATAAAAATTAACATGCAGATAAGAAATTGCTATATTAATATAATTACCACATATAACTTATCAATTAATATCTCACCAACCAAAAACTGGAATATTCATTAGAAACTCTTAAAATACAAACCAGAATAAAAACATAAAGCAGATCAATTCTGCTTGGGCTTCTACATTGCTTGT
Organism: Pygocentrus nattereri; assembly: GCF_015220715.1. NCBI lineage: Eukaryota > Metazoa > Chordata > Actinopteri > Characiformes > Serrasalmidae > Pygocentrus > Pygocentrus nattereri. Next base: position 5,052,337 of record NC_051217.1, on the reverse strand, counting down.
TGTAAATATATGATCATTCAAATTTGGATGCCTGCAACATGTTTCAGGAGAATGTTTATTACTGCTAGCTTTGCTATCAGCCATTCTGTGTTTGTCAGCACCTGACCATAGGACCACACACTGATAAACACTAGTGTCATATGCTTTCCCCTTCCTTCTTTAAACTGTGCTTACATCACCTTTCGTTTTAAAAGCACTTAATCTTTTGGGGACTGAAGACAAAAACTGATTTGAAAGTGGCATTTTTTTGCCATTATGTGGTGATACAAGTCTTCGGTTGGGAAAAAGTCTGGTTCCACTGACCTACATTAAAAATAAAGTGTGTTTTTTCCTTCTCTTGTAACGCTACCATTTTGGAGATATGAGGTTTTGGTCTGACAGCTGCGATATGTTGCTCCAAAGTGTATTCAGCATTAATGGTGCTGTCACAGATGTGTATGTTACCCAGTAATACAATTAAATTTTAGAATGAGCATATATTTACAAAAAAAATTAATTCAGAAGATAAACAGTCTTTCATTCAACTACAGTTGAATTAATAAATCACTACTGTTTTTATTTGCATTTTACCTACTGTCACAACTTTTTTTGAATTGGGTTTGTACCTTTTGGTGTCCAGCTTACAGAATTTCAATCTACACTGTATTAGTTATTATTGAATAAAATAACATTTATTAATATGATATACATTTTTGGAACCGTATAAGAATCATGACTCTCTGTATTATACATGCTAAGGCAGTGACACCACATTCAATATCTAAATGCAAAAATAAAATTGACTACACTTCCTTTCAATGAAGTGAGTAAAAAAGGCTGAATCATGGCAAGGCCAGCGTGGACAGCTTTGCTATCAGCCATTCTGTGTTTGTCAGCACCTGACCATAGGACCACTCACTGATAAACACTAGTGTCATATGCAGTTGCTATGAGACACACATTCTTGGAACTTATAAAAGCAACACCCAGTCTCACAGTACCTACTGCGATGGAGCCTTTGAAATGACAGTGTTTTTTTTATTCTTAACATTTTACTCTATATGTTTGAGCCTGTCTGCAAATTGCTAGACAAGTCCTTGATGTATTCACAGGCTAGTGATAACCAGCTGCTTCATATTCCTATCGCACACAGAGATCAGAGCTACAAGGCCTGACATGATCAACATTGTTCAGTCTCTTTTCTGATTAAAAAAATAAAATGGGGATGAGAACTGGCTTAAGATCTATGACAGAAACCAGGTCATTGCTAATTGCCTTTCATCACAAAGCACATCCATAATGCCATCCCACTACATTGAAGCAGGCCAGAAAGCCCCCTCTGTACAGATTCCCCAGCCACGGTGCTGCCACGAAGAAGGGAGCTTTGTCCTCGCACCTCCACCAAATAATGACGCCCCCACAGCAGAACTGTCTCATCCAATCCCCATCCCAGGATGTGTTCTGCCATCAGACAGTGCCACACTGTAATTAAGGCCACAATAACTGCCTAATTATCCACCATTGAAAAGGAGCCCATCGTCCAGGAGGCTAGCGGAGTGGGCCCGGTGGGGGAAAACAGCTCTAATGAGTTTGTCTAGTCCACACAGAACCATGGGACTCTAATAACGCTCCTCACTGAGTTCATGTGCTTCTAACAAAGTGGCAGCACAATGAACAATGGGCCTTCCTCTGCCTAGCTACCCGCGCTCTATCACAGCCGCTCTCTGCTGAGATATGTGCCATTGCGGCCATTACCGACGGTGTGTTTCTACACAAACAAATTCCTGGTTTAATGAAACGGCTCTTCAGATGATACAAGTTGAGCAGCAAGTTAGGGAAGAACTGTTGGTTTTGGCTGGAAGTGAAATGTCAGGCCTGTTGGCCTATTAGACAGTACGCAGACAGAGAGGCAGATTGGAATTTTGCATGTACTATGACCTGAACCTTTTGTATGTGCTTTTAAAGGAAACACAAAAGAGGCTCACATGCAAATCTAACTAGCAAGGCCATAGTTCATGCAAAGCAGTGGAGACAGCTGAGCAGCACACCTACCTTTTATGACTGGGTTCCTTCACCTGCAATCAAAAACAGATATGATGTAAGTGTGAGCAGTAATGAAGAAAGATCAGCCTGTGTGAAAGCACTGCATTTCCTGAACTGGCTCAACAAAAGCAAAAAATGGCTCCACTGCATCAGAACCATCACACTGTACATCAGCGCAATATCAGTTTCACAGGCACTCATCCTTAAATTGGCATTTTAAAGTAACTGTATGGGTTTAAGACCCCTTAAAGCCCTCGCATCTGCTGAGATGTCCCGTCTCTATAGCCGATATGCCTGGTTGAATACGTGGACTGGGGGAATGGGGTTTTCCTTTTATTCTTTTGATCGCTCACTGACCCCTCCATTATTCAGTGACTGCTGACTGTGGTGAATGGGGGCCCGATAGAGGAACCTCCTCAAGGGGTTTGGAGATGTGGGCTCAGCTGAAGCTGTCAGTGCATGTAACTGCTGATTCATTTGCTGTCAAAAGCTTTCATTGTGAATTGCCACCCCAGGAGGCTGAGCAGAACGAGAAGAGAGGCTTCAATTGGAAAGAATGCAGAGGCTTTCTATGTGATTTATTGCCCACAAATAAAAGATATATGTATTAATTCTAGATTGACTGCAGTCTAGTAGGTAAAGTCTATTAAAATTACTGCCATCACTGTTCCATGCCAAAAAGTACCTCCACCTTAAGCAGACAGCTGTGGTTCTCAATTCCGGTCCGGGAGCACAATTTAATGTTTCTTCTGCTCCCTGCTACACCGCTTTCAGCTCAGGGGGGGTTTGCTAATTAGCTGCTCAGTTGGATCAGGTGTTTTAGAGCAGGAAAAAAAAAACACCAAAGTATGAAAGGCACACTTAAAAAATAAAGGTGCCAAAAGAGTTCTCTGGTGCAAAAACTACTTTAGTTCCATACACCCAAGTTAAGACCAATTCAAAGAATCTTTATTTTTGAGTGCAGAAGTACTGCAGGACTTTAAGCCACTGCCACACAGTAAAGCATTCCCTATGTATTTTTTTTGCATAATAACCTGTTTGTCCTTTACCTGCTCCGTATCGTCAGTTGTGCTGTCAGCATCAACGCTTTCATTCAGACTTAGAAACTTCTGCCTTGTGCAAATGCCACTGCTGTCAATTGTCTTTGCTCTATGTGATCTGATTTTCCCACAGGGCACTGAGATGTTGGAATGACCATCCTGGTGTCCTTCCCCATTGGACTGGGTCGGAATGACGGCAAGAGGAGACTTTTGCCTATACACTGGTGACACAGGACTCCTTGGTGAAGTCCTTTCACAGGTCCCAGATTCCTCCAGAGTGCTATCCATCCTCCCCGGGTCCCGTGAAGGAAGTCTCGTACTCCTCATCCTCCTCAAAGTAGGAGATGTGGAAATGCGGGCCGGAGCTTGTCTATCAAACTGAAACAATGGAGTGGGCACACCATCCATTTCCTTCACAGACCCATACCTCAGCCTTGAGGGTGTCCTTGCCAAGTCTATCCGCATTATGAAGGGATTACTTGTTTGTGTCTCTTTGTCCACAGTTGTTCCATGAACAGTCTGAGTGTGGGCGTCAGACCTTTTGGCCATGTCCTCCTCCTGATGCCATTCAATGTAGCTCCAGTCCAGCGTTTTACCCACATCCTTACAGTTTTCATTTATATAAGCACGATTCACCTCAGTCATCTTGGGCAAAACGGCATTATAATAACCCAGAGAAGGCTGGTCAGGTGAGCGTACCCATGGCACTGGCAGACAGGCTTTCTGAAAGGTAAAGAAGCATTTCAGAAGATGGTCAATAGGTGAGCTTTATTTGACACGACCATCCTGACTGGCCTTACAGTAGAAATTGTTTCAGGACTAAACTGAATTTATTCTCAATCATGCTGCTGTGTTTCATGCTGCACCTTACTATTTATTGTTTATTGTTACTTATGGGAGTTAACTGGAACTTGAGTTCACTATTTCGTTCCACCTCATGTACCACGTGTGATGCGAATGACAAAAAAAGCCTTATCTTATCTTATCTTAACTTATTTTTTCTAATCTCCGGACGCACAAAGCCACCTCTTCCCTGAGGGTCGTTTATAACAACAAAAGCAGCAGCTAACCTAGCCAGGCTGCACCACTAACTCTCGAGGAGAAATTCAAAACGGTATAATAAAAAAAACAACAACATATAAATAACAACAAAACATGCTGAATTATAGCACTGCGACTTAGTTACATGCCACAGGAAGGCAGGCCACCGTGGGAAACAAAGGCGAGTATGAGAACTGGCTGAGACTTATGGCACCTGATCCCAAACACTGCCAACTAGGCTACTGAGCCAAACGGGAAAAAAACGCCAAGTTAGTTAACAGCTACAAAACCTGGACTTAAATAAAGAACAAAGCACAGCGGAGCTTACAGCCTGGGCTTACCCAGGTATTTTAAACCTGAGAAAATGGGATTAAAATGCATGCAAAACACCTTAGCTTCATGTTTCTGGCTTCTTTTAAGCAGACGACGTACTGCATTGCCTTTCTCTACGCCTGTAATCTCTTCACAAACACACTGAAACCCGTCGAGTGGATGTGTTAGCAGGTGTATGTGTAGCCTGTAAGCTAAGCGAAGGCTCGTTTACTCACGTTAGCTGCTCCTCTCCATGTGGCGGCTCGTTGCTGAGTGAGTGCGAGTCGTTTTGTTGTGGGAAAGAGGTTAGAGAGAGTCAGACACACGGTCCTATCAGCGCTCCGCTCTCTTCCCTCTCACCCAACACAAGTCCTTAGTCCTGTAAGCAGGCAAAGCAGGGCTGCTGCAGAAGCACGTCCAAGTGTTTAAAAGTGTCAGCGGATGAAGAAGCAAACACACCGCAGCAGAGAAAAGCGTCCACTGTGACTGTTACCGGGCTTTAGTACAAAACACAGACGACGCTGCCAAACCCCCGTCTTGCCTGTGGCTGAGGAGAATAAGAGAAGGGCGGGCGATACCGTCTGAATTTTCTCTCGTGTGTAATTTTAGCACAGAGGCACCCTGTGCATCTCACCTTTCCCTCAGTAGGCGTGCAGTGACCCGCTGAACGTGTTAGTAAATAAAAAGAAAAAAAGTTATCCTTTACCAAAATAACCTTCCATATTATACTAAAGGATTTAGTGCTGTATATTTACAATCATAGTTTCTCCTCTATATAGGATGGCGTTGTGTACTAACCTATAATATTTGAATAATATCTTAAACTATAGTAACTGTCCCAGTAATTTAGCCTACTATGAATCATATAGCCGTTCCTGCATGTTATTTTCATCGATCATTTAGATTAATCTAGAGAACATACCGCATAGTGAAGTGGCACATTTACAGAGTCCTGCTGGGAACATTCCATTTAAACGAAAATAATGCGTGGCCACGCCTTAATGACGGGCGGAAACAAGATTCCAACGGGTGGCAACGACATACTAAGGCGTAGGAATCGGACACTTAAGTCGTGGCCACAGCTTAGTAAGGCGTGGGAACGAGATCATGCCTTACTAGTCGTGGCGACGCATTAGGATCTCGTTCCCACGCCTTACTAAGTTGTGGCCACGCAATAGGGTCTCATTCCCATGCCTTACTAAGTCGTGGCCATGCATTACTTTGTTTTATAAAGGGAAACATTTACTTCTGCTCCATACACAGCTCCCCTTTACTGGCCCAACACATTCTGTTCATTCACTTGCAAATTAGATTGCAGTGTTTACCAGACCAAACATGATCAATCATAAAACTGGCCGATATAAAATCTAATCTCAAACATATGTGAAGCCTGTCAAATATAACTGATTGTTAAGGCAAGCAGTCCATAAATCGCAGAGTCACTGAAAGCAGAACTATACTAATAAACTAGTTTCCTTCATTTCTCTCATCACATTTAACACATTATAATTATGTGTATTAGAGGAGAACAACCCTTCAGACTGTTTTAACAAGCAGGGAATAAACTAAGTGCTTCTGCTTGCACCGTATCAAGTTGTGCTCACCTTCATGATGGCATTTCAGCGGCGACCGCGCTGGAGGTTAAAGGCGAAAGATGTCTGTCATCGTGAAACCACGTGGTTCTGCTGTAGTTAGTTTATTGGGCACTAGATGGCAGTGCGTACATGTGTTTTGGGCGATCCTGGCGGCGGAACAGCAACATTTTTGGGGTGACAACAAACCAACTTTAATTTATTCATCGGGCTTTATGTCGACTTTATGTGAGCTTAATAAAAATGAATAAAACATTTCCAACCATATTCCACGTCTTAGTGCTTAAATACAATTTCTGTAACTCTGAATATTCAATTCAACCCTCAGTGTTTCTTTGGTTATTGGTCGGTTAAACCTGGCTGCTGTAAAATCTGATAAAGTCGACTGGAGGGATTAAAGGAGGAGTGTGTCAATAACCTGAATAAACGCCTAGTTTTGTTGTTTATTTACTCGGGGAGTGGTAGGACAGGAGTTTTCTTTAGGCTTTCCCCTCGAGACATTCAAAATGAGCTGTCCTCATTGAAGGAATAAACATACTACACAATAAAGATGAAGTAAACAAAACCTCTGTAAGACTGTAGTGGCTCTTTTATCGAACAACCCCCCCCCCCCCCCCCCCCCCCCCCTTTTTCACCAACATACTCGCTCAGTTACCCACTTCGTCTTAACTTCACTCACACTACAGTTATCAGCAGAAACGACTGTTAATCATTCATTATTTGCCTATTAATCCAGCAGGCTGTCTGAGTGTGCCTCCCACTGCGGCTGCTGTAAGCTCGCGGCTGCACCATCAGCCGAAGTTCAGGCTTGTTCGCAGCGCTCACATACCACAGCAGACCGCCTCATCACTTCCTTCATTTCACGGCAGAGGCTGTTCAACCCTGAAAGGCAGTCTCCTCCCCCATAGGGCTGCTGTACTGGGCAGAAAAAAGCCCTGTTTGTCTCACAGGAAGAACTTTCAATCATGAAGAAAACCGTCAGTTGAGAAACCGCCACTGAGCACCTTCTGCACTGCAGCTTTTCAGTCGCTTTGACTTGCCGAGTGAGACTCGCGGTGTTTTCCTGTCAGCAGCACACCTCCACCCTCTGCCAAATGGACTGAGCCTTTGAGTCGACAGACAGGGGAAGGTTTCTGAGGTTGTTTCAGAGAGCTGGAAGTGCCCTCAAATCCAGCCTGCTCTGCTCTGCTCCTCAGGACTGCACTTTTAGACCCGAACTCCAGGAGCCATGTCAGAACACAGGTCTAGTTTCCTTCACATTGGGGACATCGTGTCTCTGTACGCGGAGGGCACTGTCAATGGATTTATCAGCACGCTGGGGTACGTTACCTCTCACTAACACTGGCTTACCTTTCGTTACTTTCCTTACTGTACACATTTCTGAAAATGACCTGTTACCGGACACCGACGTGTCTGGAAGTCGCAGGCCAGCACCTCAGACATGTCAGAGAAAGTTTGTAACATCGAGCTTGGAATAAGGAAGTGGGCCTGAGGCGCGACCGCGACCGAACTGGGGGGAGTGAGTGAGTGAGTGAGTGCTGGAGCGCTGAAGAGCATTCAAATCACATAACCGGAATGCAAAGCTGGCTATTTGTTTACACACGCTGCTCGTAGAATCACTTTATGGCCTTCAAATCGTGCCTGGTGGTATATTATCTCGCGGTCAGCTCACATGTTTAAACGGTTACCTGTAACGCAGCCCTGCAAGCCCATTGTAAAACCCTGCTCTGCCTCTGTTGCCATTTACTCCATACAGTACACACTTATGAAATACGACTCTTTAAGGGTTCTTTAGTAAAGAGTTCTGTACAAAGAGCCAGTTCATGTTTTTTTCTTGGTGTTAGTGCTTCAGATTGATGGAGTATGCGTTGTATATGGTTCTATATAACCCCTATTTGGAAGTGGTTTCTTCTATTGTTATAAGCTTGACTTATAACAATAGAACTTTTTGGTGCTGTGTTGGATAATTTTCACTAAGGTTCTCTAAAGAACCATATAGCCTACAACACACATTTCACCTTGCCATAAGCCTGAAATGGCTCTACACAGAGCTCATGGTTCTGAACAGAATCATTGCCTTTAGTAAAGAACCCTTAAAACCATTATTTTGTGTAGAGGTGGGCGATATGGCAAAAAATATGACCACGATACTTCAAAGCGTCCCCCCCCCCCATCATTGCATCACAACATTTAGGTTTCCTGAAGTATGATGAGTTGGAACAGACAAAAAAGAGCCAGTAGGGCCACTCTGGACAAATACTATTCAAAATTATGAATACAGTAATTATCGTGAAATGTTTCACATGCTGTGCTGCACTAAGTCCAATTAAACAGGACTAATTATTCACGGCCAATTAGCCTATTTTTAACCTGAAGTTCACGCTCCGGGCTAAATGAACACATGAATCACACAAGCACATGTCCAGAGCTTTATATTAGCAAAAGTCACAATATGAATAAATAATACTATTTGCTATTTATATGGTGTTTCAATTTAGTAAAAAAAAAAAATCAGTTTCTGATTTATATCCTATGTAATATATATTTTGACCTCCCCAGAAAAGCATAATGTGACATCAGTTATCATGATCTTGATAAATTTTTTCATGTTGCCCACTTGCCCAGCTACTAAAAACATTTTAGTACCTCAAGTAAAGTACTTGTACTATTACTGAATGCAGAGTATTCAGATTTACTTATAGATACAGCTGAATATGTTCATGTTGAAGTAATTCATTTGTGCAAAAACACTGGCCTAAACTTTCCAGTCCTACCTTAATGCTGTTCGTTTGGTGCACCGTGACTCATACTTCAGATGAGATGCTTCAGTTTTGGGCTTTGCAGGTTGCAGCATGACTGCACTAGTTGCGTTGGCAGTTCTGTGGCTTCAGTAATAAACAGTTTAATGTTTCGTTTAAAACACCTAAGCTGTACTTCATGAAAGGAACCTGCTTGCCTGGGGGTCAGTGCATGTTGTTGTTGTTGAAGCATTAAGAAGGGATTTAGTTTGAATCTCAAAAGGCCATATTAATGTAAAAATGTTAAAAGTCCTTTGTGCTGACCTACAGATTGAGGTAAATGTTTGAATGCTGGCCGCTGCAGTCAGAGCACTGCTTGTGAATGACTCAGAGCAGACTATGATGCTGGAAAAGGCCTGGATTTGGAGAACTGCCATCTGTTCACCTCAATAGAAATGTGCTCATATATGCCTGTGGCAGAACATCTTACTGTATCCATAATGAGAGCCAGTCTCAATGTGCAGTTGCATTGACATCCGTTTGAGGTAAGGGCTTCCAGAGAACCTTGTGGTAGGATCATGGGATCTTTTACTTTGGAACAGAAAAGCATTTGCATGAGAAGTTGGTAGACATCGTAACCATTCACTCAACTGTTTTGTCATGATTGTTTTTTTTTTTTTCCTTTTTATTTTGCGTGAATAATGTAAATATGACTTGATTGTAACTCACTGCATGCAAAGCATAAGCTGGTTTTGATAAACAGGTCAATATATTAAGATATTAAGATATCGTGACACCAGATTTCAGCATAGGCTTAGCTTATTCACATATAAGAAGACATTTGATAATTAGATTTTAGAAAGAAGCTTTTTGGAAATGTTATTGCAGTACTAGTGATTTCTGTAATTGCTAGACATCTGACCTTGGACACATTTAGCCATTCTAATCTAGACAAGGTCTGTCTCCTTTCTACTCCATCATCAAGTAAATGGAGCTGTAATGAGCATGTTCACGAACCACAACCAGGCCACATTTAGTTCATATTTAACCACGTCTCTTAAAGTTCAACTTTCACAGCTTTCACAGTGTTTCACAGCTTCACTACTTTGAGTGGAACAAGAGACTGTTAGTCATTTGTGATTAAGTGAAGTGAGTCTAATAGTGCTTTTCCTGTTTTTCTGTCCAGCACTCTATAGTATATCCTATTAGCATTTCTTGTCTCTGCTTAAGATGCTATCTCAGATAATAAAGGAAGTGGAGGAAGTTCATGAGCATTGCCATAAGAAAATGACCCTTCTGTAAACATTACCACTCATGCAAGAAACTGACTATTAAGTAAGATATTTATATTTGTTATGGTTGTTTACATCACATTTTGTCACAGTGTGCTTTTCTGGGTGTATTGTGGATTGTCAGTACTTAAAGAGACAGCAGTAAAACAACATGAGTTATTACAAATCATACCTAGACCTGTCTAAGTGGGCTTATTGCAGTGCAGCATGTGAAATACTGAAGACCTGTCATTGTATTCATAGTTTTCATGTTTTCTTAAACTAGTAATCCCAGTTCCTTTCCCTCTGTTCCAACTTATCAGACCTCAAAAAAATTGTAATTCTTATTGTGTATCATAAATATTCTCTGGTGTATATATTTACATATAGATTTACAGGTATGGAGGTTTTGGCATTTTTTTATATAATTTGCCTATTTGATGCTTTAGGAGCCTATTCAAAGCATAGCTGTGCAAACTATACACAGTGTTGCTGTACCAACCGTGTCCTCCATGTCCCTTCTTAAAGGAATATCTAATGTGTAGCAGTTTAGGGCTGGAGGTGAATAACCGTCCTCTGGAGGTCAGTAGTAGGCCGAAGATGATGGCGCAGTTTAACATAAGCCGTGTTCCTAGATAAATATCAGTCAAGGGCATGGTAGTGCGCTGGGTAACAAGAAATATCTCTAAATTCTGTGTATCAGACCTTAAGGTATGTATTGTTAGCAGGAACATGGGTCTAATTTATTTTGATCCCATTGAAAAATGAGAGTTACTACATATCACTTTGATTATTGTCCATTTGCATATCATTACTGTTTTCTAGAACATGCCTGCTCTTACTGACCCCATGTTGATGTGATGCTGCTTTGCTGCTGCTGGTATAAATGTGCTGTATGCAGCTCTGGTGGGCTGAGGCATGTGTTTTTTTTTTTTTTTAACCTCAACCAGGGTAAGAGTAGGCGACTGCTAATGCAAACAGGTGCAATGCCGATGGCGCCAACATTTATCTAAAAACACAGGAATGCAATGATTAATGCAGCAGGAAAACAAATCGAGAGCAAAAATAATACTCATTTGATGGGGTGATGATCAGTGAAAAGCAGAGGTTACACACTTGTCATTGTTTACCAGTGTGCTGAAATAGTATACTGATAGTGCTAATCTTTGACTTCATTAGTCACTTTTGCCAACTTTCCATAGCTTCCGCCCCCTTATATGAGAGCTGTGGCAGGTCTAGTACACTTAACTATAGTTCAGTCAATGTGTTACGTTAGTCTACCTGACTAAATAGGGAATAAACATGCACAATAAAACTCTGAATTTGTATCAGTCATAAATGCCACACTGAACACTTATAATAATACTGTCTTAGAATGGCATTTAAAGAGGAAGCAGATCTGTTTGCACTGTTGGCAGTGCAAAAATAGCGCAGACATTGAGTGACCGCCCTAAACCCTTTATTCCATCGGGTTTAAGTCCTGTGGCTTCATTTGTGACATTAAAATGACCGACTTGTGTTTGATGTTCTCTTCCTATTTTTTAGAGGTATGTGCAAGTTTGTACTTTGAGTTCATTCAAGTGAGGCAATACCATCACTGAGAGGCGAGAGGTGTTGCTAGAGCTGCTGGGATGGTCAGTGTTAATCTCCTTTGCTTTATCAGGCCTTAACAGAAACAAGTAATTTCCCGTGGTTTATATGAAAGTGGCGCATACTGCGCTGTCTCAGGCAGCAAGGCCAGACTGTATGGAGTGATTACACAGTGCGCTGTCACCATCTGTCTGCTCCGCTGGTTCTAGGCATGTAGGTAGTGATATTTTGGGGTTGTGTTTTCATCCCTGTGTGCTGATATGTTGGCAATATCAGGGGGACAAACAAAGGAGCTTTATATAAGCTGTTAAAACAACCCTGAATTGAGGATTATTGAATTTCTCTCACAATCCTGGCACCCAGAAGCCGGAAATGTGGGCAGAAGCTGAGATGCCTTTTTGGCTCTGTTGTATGAGGAACTGTGCAGGATAGTGTTTGGTTTGTGAAGAGGTAATAAAAGAATACCTTAACGGTTTTCCTTTTGAAAAGCAGAATGGTTTGCTTATTCAGGATTATGAGGGACTGAAGTAGAGTTTGCCTTAATTCTCTATATTAAGCCTGCTCTATCTAATTAGGTGACCCTTTGTGACTAATAGAGCTCAGGACTACTGTTGTGGGAAGTTTCCATTTGGTGTCCTGTTTCTTCTCTGCTTGGAAATAATCTAGGTGTGAAAATGCATCAGTACATTTAGAATCATTGATCAGAATGGTTGAGTCAGCAGTGATGGTTTGCTGATTTGCATGAAGATAATGGTCTGTCTGGGAAAAAGAGCCTGATAGACACGTTTCCCATTTATATGCACTTTTTTTGCCATGTAATGTTTTCATATATGTTTTATAATTTTTTAAGCCTTTTTTCTTTTTTCCTATAAAGTGTGCTCTGCTTGGTTTTGTTGTTCAGTTGAGTCCATTTGTTTTAATTTCTTTTTTAAAAACTCTGATAACTTGATTTTTCATCAAAATAAATGGTAGATTACTTGATTACATATGTAATCGACAGAGTCATAAATGCATCATGGAAAACCAGTATTGATTCCTTAATTTTACCTAAATGACACTTTTATCAATACCGTCTTCTTAATTGCAAAACAAAAATTAGTTTGGCTTAAAACTGTGGTAGTTGTAGCAAATGGGTACTCACTGTATGAATGATGAATGATGAATGAGCCCTGTCATTAATAACATGTTTACAGCAGGCAGTATTCTAGATTATGGAGCCCGCATGCCTGCTGGCTCACGGATGCTGAGGAGGACTTCTTATGTGCTGAAATTCAGAACCAGATGCCAGAATTTTACCTGTACTAGGTAGTTTCAGTTGGTGCCATAAAAATATAGAATTTTGATACCTAGCCTTAATCACAAGGTGTTGATCTGAAGTAGGAATGCGTTTTACAGTTAATTTAAGTCGACATTTCACTGAATTGTTGGCCTCAAACACAACAGAGACGTGAATTTCGTACTGACTAGAAGACCTGAAGGTTAACCTAGTACTCGACCACTCGACGACCTTAATCTGAAGGTGGGAATTCATTCTTTAGTGCAGGGGTACTCGGCTCCAGTCCCGAACACACTTTAGGGAGTGTGTTTGTGTAGGGAAACTTGGCTAACTGTGCTGGACACTGGCCCTTCAGGACCGGAGTGCACCCCAGCTTTAGTGCATTGTGTCTTAAATGTGGTGAAATCTGAGAGTTGCTGTTGCATTTAATTGTTTTCTTAAAGCATTTATAGTTTACACCTTAATGAAAGAGGCCTGTCCCTGGCCACTGTAACCACCCTGATAGCAAGACGATAGTGTACCTCTGCTGGCCTGCTGATGGTAAAGCTGGAGGTCCCCTGGCTTTTTGCTTGCCATTTCCATTGCACTTTTGTGGCCCAGAGGTGGTAAAGCAGAGTATTAGACAAAATTCCACTCATTTTCCACTCGCAGTCCAATTTACTTAGTTTTTCTCCTTTCCTTTCCCTTTTGTTATACTTTGTAAATTAGTTTAGTAACTCATTTTAATCTAGCACAGTGTCCGCGGCAACATTTTCTTTAAAATCATTTTATATCAGGCCTATTTTTTTTTTCTTCTCTTGTTATGTTTGTAATATTTGACTTATAAGGAGACAAAATAAGGAGATTAAAAATAGTTAGAGCTTGTATGCAGGACAAGAATCTGGTGGTCATCTGGTGACTTATCAAGCCAGCGGACTGATATGATTGCTATCTGGGCAGTTGCTGAAAATAGAGTAAACGTAATTCTATTTTGAACTATAATATTTCGTGCTATTATATGAAAATCAGCTTGTACTGAATTATATCAATAGTCCCTAAACCAAGTCAGCCCTGACAGGCTAACTGTCATGTGCTCATATTTTATTTATTTATTTTTTTAGCGCATTAGGCTATAAGTTAGGTGTGAACCAGCTCTCAGAGCATCTAGCAACGATGTGAATCACTCCTGAACCATAATGTTGTTCCTACAGGCTGGTGGATGATCGGTGTGTGGTACAGCCAGAAGCTGGAGACCTGGCAAATCCTCCTAAGAAATTCAGAGGTAAGTCGCTCAGAAAGTCTCTTCACATGAAACAAATGAAACACATCTATGTGTGCGCAAGGTCTGACCAATAGGAAAATTTAGTGGATTATACTGATCTAACATGGATTCTGTTACCTATTATTTTTCATATTTTTAATAAGTTCTCTTTATAGATTTTTTTATTTTTATTTTCCGTGCTTAACATGCTTTGTTTGTTGATTGCCATAGTGAAACTAAGTTAACAGATACTCAGAACATACTTAAATATGGCAAGTGACTGCAGTTAAAGATGGGTTTGAGCTCAAATTCCAGCATTGCCATGACCAGAAAAGATGCCAGTTAACAAAGTTTAACGGCGGTGATCATTTCAATGATGCAAAACTGCAGGTCATGGATATCAGGTGATATTATCAACTGATTTAATGTTTGGGCTCTGGTGCAAAGCAGGGATTTACAGCAGATCATTTGTTAATTGCTTAATCTTGATATTGGCCCATATAACGCTGTATATACAAATTTAACCAAATCAGCGTTTTTTGACAGGGTGCTGTGAGCGTCTTGTACAGTCACAGTTCTAGAGGAGTGTGTGGGGATGTTTTGATGAATAAATATGTAATCCAAAAAGAATTGGTCAAAATAATCATTTTAAAAAATCCATTGTTAATCCATTGGAAGTATTATGTGATCTGAAAGCATGCTTCTGCAGCCACTAAAGCACTAAACTAAGGCTTGTAAAGAATGATGTAACTCCTGATTGAACAAGTCTAAAACAGTTTCTAATTACTACATATCACCTGGTGCTGATTCACATGCTGTGTTTTTTTTTTTTGTTAGTTCATGTAACAAAGCTCTCTGTTGTTTTCTGTATGTTTTTTATATGCTTCATGGTCTTCCATGTCCCTCAGATTGCCTGTTCAAGGTGTGTCCTATGAACCGGTACTCAGCACAGAAACAGTTCTGGAGGGCCAAACAGGGAAAGCAAGGGGGCAATACAGAGGGGGACCTCTTTAAAAAATTGCAGGTACTCTGCTGTATCCAGGGTTCACATACTAATTGCATCTTCAAAAGCGTATTGGTATTTTAAGTTGATTCTTTCAGTTGAGTTTAATCAAATAATCATGACGGCAATGCAGACAATTAGACTTTTACATTTCCATGCAAACAGAACTAACATACACCCCCTTAATATTACCACAATTTGTGTACTTCTGGTATCATGGCTGATTTGCTTCTCTCCTACATTTCCCAGCATGCAGCAGAACTGGAACAGAAACAGAATGAGACGGAGAACAAGAAGCTGCTTGGCGAAGTGGTCAAATACAGCCAAGTCATACAGGTGCAGCCCAGCCACCCTGCTTATCAACTAACTATTCTGTTCCTCAGAGCATGCTAGAACATTCTGTTTGTTTGTGCTCTGTAGCCAAGGCTTCCAGTGCACTGAGAGAGAGAAGGACAGGGTGAAACAATTCTTTGACAGTTTGATTTATGGCCCTAATTTGAAGCAAGAGGAAGCTGTGGACTGGCTGCTTTTAACATTTTACTGCTTCCTTTTAAAAGTGCGTGGCTTTCAAATACCTGTCTGTTTGTTTCGAAGGGCTGAAGCGTTTGTAGTCTGTACTACAAGTAGTTTGTAGTCACCTCAGTGCTATTCACACTTTTGGACGGTTTCATTTTTGTGAAACCAAAACTTGCAGGAATCACCTGTTAATGAGTGAATGGTAGAGGGCAGAAAGGTACAGTTCACTATTTGGAAGAGTTTGCAAAGATTTATTACAGAAGTGTTATCACAAACATCCATGTCCATCAACTCTGTTCCGCATCTAGAGCAATTTGGGTAGGCCTTTATACAGTGTAGTATATGAACATCTGAGCTGGTCCATTTGAAATAACTGAATGCCTCTTTATTGCTATCTCAGACTTGTGCAAGTCTTTCAAGAAATAAATTGCAAAACCTTTTATGTACAAAATTTTAGATTTTGTCTTTGTTAGTCCGGGTATATTAACACAGTGAAATGACCAGTTTCCACTGCAAAATGTATAACATGTTCTTTGTGGATCTTTTCTGATGTTTTGGGTTCTTTGGTGTTTTTCTACCTCTTCACCCAGGGTTTTCAGTTTAGTTGAAACTCATTTTGTATGTTTTTTTTTTTTTTACTGTGTTTCAGCTGCTACACATTAAGAGTAATAAGTACCTGACGGTCAATAAACGTCTGCCAGCTCTGTTAGAGAAGAACGCTATGCGGGTGTCTCTCGATCCCTCAGGCAACGAGGGCTCCTGGTTCTACATCCAGCCTTTCTGGAAGCTCCGCAGTGAGGGAGACAATGTAGGGAGATTTGCATTGTTCTCTCTCTATATGTCTTTCTCTGTCTCTCTCAATCTTTCTTTCTTACCATTTTTGTTTACCTCTCTCTCTCTCTCTCTCTCTCTCTCTCTCTCTCTCTCTCTCTCTCATTCCTTCTCTAACTCTCTCACTCTTTTTCTGTCACTTCCTCCCCTACACTTTCTTTTATACTTTCTCTTACTTATTCGCTCATTCTCTTTCTCTCACTTGCTCACTCACATTTTCTCTCCCTCTTTTGGTCTCACACTCTCTCGCTCTATCTCCTTTTTCCTTGCTGTGGCTCTGTCTCTCTCCTCCTTGTTCTCTCTGCCTCTCCCTTTCTCTCTTCTTTCTCTGTCTCTCAAACACCAGTCACATTCAAGTACATTCAAGTGAAAACAGGTTCTACTGTAAGTATGTAATATGTAAATTTGTTTTTATGTAAATATGCAGGAATGTGTATGTGAATGTAGCTAAATTTCGCTATTATGTTAACATCATGATTAAGCCCTTTTAACTCTTCTGCTTTCTCCTGTTGATGTCTCAGTGACCAGAGTCTGAAGGTATAATTACTGATTGCAGTGCATGATGTGTTTGCACATATATGTGTGTGTAGTGTATTCACTGAATGGTTGACTGCACAGAAGAAGTGGTCAGCATGCTACCCTGCATGTGAGCATCACTGTTTACTGCAAGAATGTGCCTGTTCATGGTCGATACCACACTGTTTATCTCTCAGTCTGGGCTAAAGTGCAGCTCAGTTGTTAGTTTAGTACACATAAAATGACTGTTAGCTACAGTACAGATATAGTACCTACAAATGTAACACTGACACCCCTCACTGATACTATTTGTTTAGCTGTTAATAGACATTGATGGGCTGTGATTTCATCGGTTGTCATGGCCGTCTTACTCTCCACTGAGCATTTGTTGATCTAGGCTGCAGGTTTGTATGCTGAGAGGAGGAGAGAGAGGAGAGCCTTAGGTCAACACAGTGCTCCATTTGCATGTTCACACACCTGATTTTCAGTTTCTTCATGCATTTGTTTGGTAGCTTTTGCCTGCCTGAGACAAATATCCTGTGCCACCTGTTGAACATCAATCCTTTATTTGTCAAAAGACAGACCTTATCTATGCAGTATGTAAGTGCACAGAGAGAATAATGTCACTTTTCTGCCTTTTCTCCAATGCAAAGGATGGGTTCAGTAGATTTCAACAAGTGGCTGATTTTGGTAATAGTAATTCTTATAGAGCTGCAATGGAATTCATGTGGTCTACATATGCATAGGTGTTAGCTTTTAGAGACAGTAACCCTTATATTCACAGCTTCTGGACTATGTAAACTCACTACTACCCATATAGAACATTTTCTAACTTTAAAGTCCTTAGCAACAAGAGCGGTTTGTCCAGTTTAGATTTTCATTACTGGGATATATATCTCTGGTAAGCATGCTAATTACTTCATACATAATGAGAGATTGTCTTTACTTTCCTTACCAGTTAAACAGCTTAACAGTCTCTCTGACACAATTAAATACATACAAACACAATCAAACATGCTCACAGTAGAAAGCCTGAGAGAGCAGAGTCAGGTTAGGTTGTGTTCTCCACTGATTTGGCAGAACAAAGTCTTTCATGATGTAGCATCATGTTCAAAGGGAGATAGCAGGGCAAACATGCTGTGTACTCAAGTATATATTTCACCAACATATCTGTTTTGCTTAGTGTACAGTGTGTACATGGTGAAAGATTTCAAAATCATTGTGCTTATGCTCTCATCTCACGTTTTAAACACGGTATTATGTCCAATAAAAGGGAACAGAAGAAAGTGAGACAGAGTTGTTGAGTCTATCGGCAAAGCTCTATTAGATTAGATTTCTTGAATCTCATCCTCATGCAGCCACATGCCTCCAAAGTTGTGAAACAAACAGATTTTAAACAGGTTAACTGTATGAGTTGATGCTTATATATATATATATATATATATATATATATATATATATATATATATATATATATATATATATATATATATATATATATATATATATAAGTTTCACAACTTTGGGGTGAAGTGCAAAAATGGTACATGTGTTAGGGAGGCTGTTTTGTGTTAAATATGCTATATTATGTGGGTAGAGCAAAACTGTTTCTGCAGAAAAATATATAATATAAATTAACTTTGACACGTGCATGCCTGGCTGACTTTCTCAATAGCTTTGTGAGAAAACTTGGTGTCATTGTGAGCTGGTCACACCCATACAACAAAACAAGTCTGTCTGCACTACTCAAAGCAATATCATAGAGAGGGAATTCCTTTAAATGTACTGAACCTCTTCTCTGTTACAGTGCAGAGTGAAAGTCACTCTAAGGTGACACCTTTTGCATGTCACAGGATCTGAAGTCACTGTTTCTTGTAGGGTCCAACTATATCAATTGGCTGATCAAATTGGCCGATATTAGTGACCCACAGTGTGATTGGTATCGCCCAATTGTATTGCAGATGAGTAGCGCCTTTTTGTTCGGTCACAGCACCACCGTGTTTTGAGCTTGCAGCACCCCAGTCGATGGGGCTAAACCTTATAACACCAGGCAGCCCAATATCTGTTTAAGTATATGATAACAATAGAGGCTGAGCTGTACAACACAAAACACCATCATGCTTATTACAAAGATATGTAAAATGCAGCTAAACCTAACATGTATGATGAGAATGACATAATATTCTTACGAAGAGTACTAATGAATTACAAGAAAATTGAGAAGTGATAAACAGAAATTTGAAGTGCAAAGCATTATGGGTAGCTCTGACAACCATATCAGTCTGTAAAGTTAAATACTATAGTGTAAATTTAAAATAAATTAATTGAAAAAAATTCAAAAATTTTAGCCCCCTAAAATCAATATTTGCTACATTTTTATATCAGTTGGGCCCTAGTTTACTGTCATTTAGATCGAGCCCCTTTGATTAGCTTGAGGTGAAAAATGCACAAATGTGTCATTTTAATTGTGTGTGTGTGTGTGTGTGTGTGTGTGTGTGTGTGTGAGAGATTAGGTGGTAGTGGGAGATAAAGTGGTCCTGATGCCTGTGAACGCTGGCCAGCCGTTGCATGCCAGCAACATTGAACTACTGGACAACCCAGGCTGCAATGAGGTCAGACACATGCAGCCATGCTCACTCAACACTGCACAGTGAAAGACTACTTGTTCACTTCAGTATGAGGTTCCAACTGGTTTCTCCTTCAAGGCTGGCATTGACACTATTTTAAAGTAGTCAGTAGTTCAGAGAAAAGTTACATTTGTCATTTTACATGTCTCTCCTTACCCCAAATGTAGATGATCAGCAAAAACATTTTGTTGTTTGAGGTTTGCATTGGTGCTAAGTGCTAAAGTAGCTAACAGTGAATCAAAGCACTAGTTAGCAGTTAAAGTGCAGACCGTGTGCATGAAACATCACTCCATTGTTTTAAAATTTGTAGAATTGTTAAGTAATTGCAGATAGATTCGATTGTGTGATTCCTGACACCCTGTAAAACCCTGTTATCAGAAAATGGACACTGTGGTAAGGAAAAAAAAGTGTATTGCAATTTGCCACCACACACTCACTTTAAATAGATATGGAATAGATACAAAAAAAGCCAGAACAGTGAACAACAACAAGTGACCCTGTGATTTGTGTCTTTTCCAGGTGAATGCTGTAAACTGTAACACAAGCTGGAAGGTCACTCTCTTCATGAAGTTCAGTGATTACAGAGAGGATGTCTTAAAAGGGGTATGGCTTTTGATTATCTTTGTGTAGATTTCACAGGGACTCACAGAGATTAACCCCTCTGTCCTTTCTTTCTCTTTCTCTTTCTCTCTTTCTTTCTAAGGGTGATGTGGTTAGGTTGTTCCATGCTGAGCAGGAGAAATTTCTGACTTGTGATGACTACAAGGATCAGCAGCACATTTTCCTTAGGACGACTCTCCGGCAATCAGCCACTTCTGCCACCAGCTCCAAAGCACTCTGGGAAGTTGAGGTATGACCTTAACAGAGATTTGAGATTAGGGTTGAAATTAGTTGACTAGCTTGGTATTTGTTATGTATCTAGTCAGCTCGTAAAATACTAGTCAGAATTCACAAATTGATTTTGCATATTTACCAGATAGAAAAAAAATCCCTATGCTTGTATCACTTGTATCTTGGAGTTGCTACCTATCATGTTGCCTTTTGTCATTCAGCGTGGCCAAGAACGGCCTGTTTTGCCAGGAAGCGTTCTTGCAAAATGGCCACAGGCCATTAAATGGGCAAGTGACTGCCAAACTGGAACCACAACAAAAACAGACCGGATATTGACCTAGAAGACAGAGACATTTTTTTCAATCTGGAAACTAGTTCTGAAAGGTTTTGTTGTCATGATGTGCAGAGCCTTAAATGCTTTAAAACCATGCTGAACATGCCCCATTTCAGAACACAGTTTGGTTAACAAGGAGTTCTAGACTGATCATGGTTCACAGAGCCCAACAACTACTGCAACCACAGTTAACTTGTTTGATGATGACTGTTTGCAAGTTTCTTTTAGATACCCACAAGAAAATGTAAAAGCTTACATCACAAAACATCATGAAAGGAGTAAACATTTTCAGGTTGGCCTTCATTGGCCCAACAGTCTTTCAGAAGCTCCACTGTGACTGGCCTGAGAGCTGTTTATGAATCATAATTCTGAAATTAAGATGTCCCATGCAAGTAATAAATCCTGCTTCATGATACAGGCCTAATCTTGGCGGATTGGCAGCCTCACTGGCTCAGAAAGTAATGTTTTAACTTATGCAGTATTTTGAAATATTTACTAAAGGATATTTGCTTGAATGTCTGAACTTCACAAATAATCACTGCATTACTTGACAACTATAATTAATAGCAGTAGGCCAAGAATAAAGCTTAATCTAAAGTTTCACACAGATCTGACTGACTAATCGATTACTTACTTAACTTGTTTTTATTTTTATTCTGTTATTTTTAGTTAGTTAGTTGCACAAAATTACTCAGAATGCCTCACTAGAATGAGATGTTTCCACTGACTTTTTTATAATACAAACATGATTTTTTTTTTTTTTTTTTTTTTTTAAGAAACCGGGAATGACAGTCCTGTCTGTTGTTTTCAGGAGAGTTTTTTTTTTTTAACTCAAAATCAAAAACATCTGATATATTTAATGTCTGTACTGTGTCTGTACTGTGTCTGTTCTTATTAGGTGGTGCATTATGACCCCTGTAGAGGTGGAGCTGGCCAGTGGAACAGTCTCTTTCGCTTCAAACACCTGGCCACAGGCAAATACCTCGCAGCAGAGGTATGGGACGACTCCACCCTCTTTATCTGTAGTTTTATTTTAGCAGGAGGCATATGGAATGCTGTGTAAAGAGTGACTTTCCAGGTTTAAAGAGTGAGTTTTCAGGTGCTGTGCTGTAGATGGCAGTCTTCCCTATGTTATTCTCACTGCAGTGGTGACTTTCTTATAATAGACTCATGTTTTCTGACCGTGACAGAGAAAAGATTGTTAAAGTTTAGGAACATGTTTGTTTCAGGTAAATCCTGATTACCGTGATGAGAGTACAGATTCCAAAACTGAGGTAAGTTAAATTGGCTGTTGGTCTATTCAGAGACCAGACTGCTGAAGTCTTGCAGTTTTAGCTGGTCTGTCTGATGCCATGAAAGTCCAAATATTTCCTTCTATTGTCTTGAGCTCTGCCCCCGCAATATACTATTCATGTGAATTGTAAAGTTCACTAGCTCACTCCTTAACCCTGTGAACCCTAGACTTATTATTGAGTTATTAATCATAAACATTATTCTATGATGCAACTAATAATTGATTTATATAGTTGTAGAGTTAGAGAGTGTGGAACTAAAGTGTGGTGCCACATATGTTCATAAAAGTTTTAGGGGTTAACTAGGACTGTGGGAATATATGCATTTGTGAAGATTGTTTGACAGGTATATGGAAGATTTAGAGCATGTGTTTAGATTTATAGATTTGTTTTAAAGAGTGTGTATGAATTCCAGCGTGGCGCCTGATTGGCACTGTTTCACAGCACTGCGTCTCACAGTGCTTCCTCTGCCCACTCTCTCTCACACCATCACCATTATGTAATCTCTATCTCTATTGCGCGCTCTCTCTCTCTCCCTCTCCCTCTCCCTCTCTCTCTCCCTCTCCCTCTCCCTCTCCCTCTCTCCCTCCCTCCCTCCCATTCGCCTGCTACAGACAGCCACACTCAGCTTCTGTTCTCAGCTCTCTGGGGAATTACTCTGGAGTTTCTATCTGCCTCTGCACCGTTATGCTTTATTGGTATTCAGCCCAACCAATTCCAGACACACACTCACGCATGCATGCACAAACACCTACACACTCAACTCGCATACTCAAACGGAGGGGGCTTCTTACATAACGTCTGAGTGTGGGGGTGCCCTGTGGGAGCCGGGCAGACATGCCGCCCGCCGCTCGAAGGAGAGAGAGAGAGAGAGAGAGAGAGAGAGAGAGAGATATGAACTAAAGCATGTTATGTTTATTGGAGCCCATGAGCTCAGAACAGGTCTAGACTAAAAAAATTTATATAAATAAATATAAATTACATTTTTATATTACAGATAAAGTCATAAGTGTTTTTTAAGTCACGCATCGACTGCAATTCATCATATGTGATTCTACAGAAAGACTTTATATTTGTAAATGACATGTTTCATAGTTGAGGAGAGCACTGATATTTGTATGTTTAAAATTGAGTCTCATGGAAAATGTCTGTGCTTTTATCTCAGACTGAGTCAGACTCCATTTACTCTAAGAAAAAACGGCCAGTTGAGAAGATTACTTACATCTTGGTGTCTGTCCCACATGGAAATGACATTGCCTCCTTGTTTGAACTGGACGCCACCACCCTACAGCGGGCCGACTGCCTAGTGCCCAGGTTTGACTTCTTCATTCACACATAATAGGAGCTGAGGGGGTGCGGGATGGGCAATACCACTGATTTTCTTTCAATTCATTTAATTCCATGGCTAAAATCTTGAAATCAGTACCAATACTGATGTTTTTTAAGGGTCCATGTGAAAAGGGTATTTTTTTTACGTTTACAGGGAAAACAATTATTTTGAAAACAAGTAGACTGTTTAGGGAACTCATCGTAGAGTGTCCACTGCATCTCGTGGCTGTCTGAGTGTAGCAGAAGCAGAGCACGGAAGAAAATTGGCACAATTATACTGTTTATTTATCTGTGGTGAACACGTATTTTCAGAAGAGGGAAGAACACAGGGTGACATACAAGAGTGGAGGGAGGTGCACACAGGTGGATTATATCCTTAGCAGGAGATGCCACCTAAAGGAGATTGGAGATTGTAAAGTGGTGCCAGGGGAAAGTGTAGCAAGGCAGCATAGGGTGGTTGTCTGTAGAATGAGGTTAGAAACAAAGAACAGGACGAGAGTGAAGACAGAGCCAAAGATTAGATGGTGGAAGCTGAAGGAGGAGGATGGTTGCAGGCAGTTCAGGGAAAAATTGCAACAGGCCCTTTGGGGCAGTGAGGAGCTACCTGAGGACTGGGAAACTACAGCTAAGGTGGTGAGAGAAACTGGCAAAAATTTGTTGGGTGTTTCATCTGGTCAGAGGAAAGAAGACAAGGAAAGTTGGTGGTGGAATGAGGAGGTCCAGGAGAGTACTCAGAAGAAGAAGGCAGCTAAGAAAAAGTGGGATAACCAGAGAGATGAAGGAAGTAGGCAGGAGTACTGTGAGGCTAGTCGCATAGCAAAAAGAATGGTGGCAAAGACAAAGGCTTAGGCCTATGATGAGCTGTATGAGAGGCTGGACAGTAAAGAAGGAGTAAAGAACTTGTATCGTCTGGCTAAACAGAGAGATAGAGCTGGAAAGGATGTACAGCAGGTTAGGCTGATAAAGGATAGAGAGGGAAATGTACTAGTGAGTGAACAGAGAGTGTTGAGTAGATGGAAGGAGTACTTTGAAGAACTAATGAATGAGGAAAACGAGAGAGAGAGGAGGACAATGGGGGGAGAGATAGTGGATCAGGGATCAGCTTTGCAATGGTGATGGAAAGGTTGACAGATGAGGTCAGGCAGGAGGCTCCATGGACCATGATGTTTGCAGATGACATTGTAATCTGTGGTGAGAGTAGAGAGCAGGTGGAAGAGAATCTGGAGAGGTGGAGGTTTGCACTGGAGAGGAGAGGAATGAAGGTCAGTAGAGACAAGACGGAATACATGTGTGTGAATGAGAGGGAGGCAGGTGGAAAGGTGAAGATTTAAGGAGTCGGGGTCGTGAAGGTGGATGACTTCAAATATCTTGGGTCAACCATCCAGAGCAATGGACAGTGTAGAAAAGAGGTGAAGAAGAGGGTGCAGGCAGGATGGAGTGGGTGGAGATGGGTGTCAGGGCTGATGTGTGACAGAAGGATAGCAGCAAGAGTGAAAGGGAAGGTTTACAAGATAGTAGTGCGTCCTGCTATGATGTATGGTTTGGAGACTGTGGCTCTGTCTAAAAGACAGGAGGCTGAGCTGGAGGTGGCGGAGATAAAGATGCTGAGATTTTCGTTGGGAGTGACAAGGATGGACAAGATTAGAAATGAGCAGATCAGAGGGACAGTGAAGGTGGAGCAGTTTGGAGATAAAGCCAGAGAGGCCAGGTTGAGATGGTTTGGACATGTGTTGAGGAGGAATAGTGGATATATTGGTCAAAGAATGTTGGAGATGGAGCTGCTGGGTAGAAGGAGAAGAGGTAGACCTCAGAGAAGGTTTATGGATGTAGTGAAGGTGGAGATGGTTGGTGTGAAAGTAGAGGAGGCAGTGGATGGGGCAAGATGGAGGCAGATGATCTGCTGTGGCGACCCCTAAAGGGAGCAGCCGAAAGAAGAAGAAGATACTGTTTATTTAGCACTGCTGATGATTGTTCGCTTTACTGCTTAAAGAAAAATTCTGTATCATTATTCAATTGATTCTCGATAGAAACATCAGGATTGGAAGTATTGATATTGCAGTGTCGCTCTGGTCACCCCTCTTCGAAATACCCCATTCTGCCCACAATATTTTTTGAAATGCCAACTCTCTAGCTCAGTGGACAGTCTTGTATCTGTTCTGTGCTGGCTATGGACTTAATAAAGTTTATAGGTTAACCTATCACATTTAAATAGCGGTCCTCAGCAAAGTTTGAAGGGCTTGTTCCTATTGATGGTCTAGCTGAGTTCATGCGGTTGGGGTTTTTTTTTTTTTTTTTTTTTTTTTTGTAAGAGCAATTTAACTGCTGCAGCCCACATGCTCAATTACACTCTCATTTCAAATGCAAAGTTCAAGAGTAACTTTGAATATCAGCACCAGCCCAAGTCAACAGTTAACTTACAGCTGAGAAATATAGATTCATTCTCATAGTTAACCTCAAAGTTTACGTACTGAAACAGATTAAAAGTCTTTTTTTTTGGCTGTGTCTTCAAGTTCATCAACGTATTGAGCTTTAGCTGGATAGTTCACTGGATAGTAATCTGATTTCTTCTGAACCAGACATTAAGCAAACATTAAGGTTTTACAGTCAGAGTTAAGTTAGATTAGCTCTCACAATAGGTTGGTATTTATATATTTAGTGTTTAAGACTGTAACAGCTAACCATTAGCTATCCAGCCTCAGTTGTCACTGAACAAGTTTATTTTTAGTCATTGCTAGCTAGCTATGCAGCCTATTAGCCTAAGGTAGCAGGTTACCTTTAACTTTTTATGGTTTACTACTTAACATTACGTAACAAAAAACGTGTAAACAGATGCTTCTGTGTAAACAGATGAAATGTTGGGATGATATTTATTTATTTACTTACTTACTAAAGAAGCAATCTTTGTGCATAAAATATGTCTTGATTGGTTGATTACACAGGCAAAGATAAAATAAATTACATTTTACTTCACTTTTATTGCTTTAATAGTATTTAGATGCTAAAATGGTGCTGTGTTTTCAGGAACTCCTATGTCAGGCTTAGGAACCTGTGTACCAACACATGGGTGACCAGTACCAACATCCCTATCGATCAAGAGGAGGAAAGACCTGTTATGCTCAAGGTGTGTGAATGTGTTGCCCTTTATGTCTAAATGCATACATATTTACTATGCTACTTCGAGGGTTAGCTTATAGAACACAGCCATACTCTCATGTTAAGAGTAGCTGTAGTCCCTAGAAACAAGTTCTTTCTTTTTCACTGCCCTTGCAGATTGGCACATGTCCCACCAAGGAGGACAAAGAGGCATTTGCCATTGTCTCTGTACCCCTGTCTGAAGTAAGGGACCTGGACTTTGCTAACGATGCTAACAAGGTCCTGGAGGCCTTTGTGCGCAAGCTGGAGAAGAGCGTCATCACTCAGAATGACCGCAGGTAGGCATCATCCTGTATGTGTGGCTATATATATATATTTGATTGTGAAAGACTGTTGGACAGATTTCACTGTAGTTTTTTGGTATTATGCAATGAGAATATTGTTATTCAGATCTTGATCTCGGTGTCATAAAATTAAGTTATGCAATGTGTACTGTGTAGGTTTGTCACTAAGCTGCTGGAGGATTTGATCTTCTTTGTGTGTGAGGTGCCCAATAATGGGCAGGATGTGCTTTCTGTGGTCATCTCCAAACCCAACCGAGAGAGACAGAAGCTCATGAGAGAACAAAACATTCTTGCACAGGTATACACACTCAGACTTTACACATTTGGTTCAATTAAAATAAACCCTGTTGCTCTGGTAGTGCAATCACAGCAGGGTTTTGGTGCCCACCAATTAAGCAGATCGAGTCCCCCTGGGCATGTCCGTCTCAGTTCGCCTCAGAATTAATGTTTGTGGTGTGAACACAGTACAGACCAAAGACGCCTAAACAGACCAAATGAACCATCAGAGTGAACTGTCATGTCCTCTTTATGCACATGTCCTCGTGTTTTGACATGTGCATGTGTTTTATCATCTTTTCGTACCCTCTGAATCAGTGACATTAGGATAGTTTCAGTTTAAAAAAGAAGCTAAGACATGTTTGAAGACGTTATAAAAAACTTGACATACACATTTGACTGCAGACATAAATTATGTTCTGTATTAATATGCCAAAGTTTCTCTTTTTTGTAAAAGCAGTAAGCCACTCTAGCCTGCATGACAGGGATTTCACATTGATTTGCATCGTGAAAAGCTCATGGTAATGCAGGGAATCTTGTGGCTTATTGCTGTAGTATCAAAAGACAGATATACAATTGTTGCTTATAATAAAATATTCCCAATTAGTTATATTATTATTATTATTATTATTATTATTATTTTTTTTTTGCAATTAGTTTAATGTTAAGTATGTCTGTGTGAATGCTAAGCGAGCCGGGAAAAAAAATAATGGTTTAAAAAAAAACAAACATGTGTATCCATGTGTGTGTGTTGTCAGATATTTGGGAATTTGAAAGCTCCATTTGCAGAAAGGGAGGATGGGCCCATACTGAAGCTGGAGGACTTGGGTGACCAACGCTATGCTCCATTTAAATATATGCTGCAGTTGTGCTACCGGATCCTACGCCACTCACAGCAGGACTACCGCAAAAACCAGGCAAGAGCCACCACTGTACCCATCAGCTGGCAGACCCTGTGTTCACTTGTATACAATATACCATCAAATATTATAGGATGTGTAGCTGTTTACATGTTTACGTACATGAGTAATGTTTTTTTCATTTTGTTGGTTTGCAGTAACTTTAGCTGTTTAGATTTTGCCATTTGCTTGTGCAAAAACAGCCGAATTGAAGGAAATACAGACAGTAATACTAGCTTGGCAATAATGACATAACCCACACATTCCCCATAACCCATAAAACTCAAGCCTTTCTTAAACAAAGAATTTTCAGTATACGGTTTAACAATAGTTTGGAAAAGAAAGCTGTCAAATCATTATTTAGGCAATTTCTGCTCATCACACCAAGCAAGATACTCTGATCAACATGAAACAGTGTGTTGCAATATATACCCAAAGTATTAGCAAATGATGTTTTATGTTTGTTTTAATAAAGGATTTATTCACAGTGATATCTGCATCTACAGATAACAACTGATAACAACAATAAAAAAAAATCAGTGTCATAAAGATGCATAGATTTGACTGATATTTCAAAGCAATATTTGATGACAAGCTAAATATATGCATTTTATTAATTTTACTTAATATGTAACCCTAAAGAAATACGTGGTATAGTTGTCTATAAAGTTAGTATGGATGGATTTAGACTTACTAGACAGGCTTTAATTTTTTTTAAAACAGTAAATGAATGAGATGTTACTTGATAAATTTTCCTAAGACATTGTGCACATTCACCTGCGTACATGGCTGAGGGTTAAAATGTTACATTGTTATGTCCACAGTTTAATGTATGATTTATATTGTCCCTATTGGAGTGCAGGAATCTCTCAGGTGAAATCTTAGGTCAGTAGTCATCACCCTCTTTCTCTTTCTGACAGGAATATATTGCTAAGAAGTTCTCAATCATGCAGTCTCAGATTGGCTATGAGATTCTGGCAGAAGACACAATCACAGCCTTATTGCACAACAATCGCAAGCTACTGGAGAAGCATATCACAGCACGGGAAATTGAAACCTTTGTCAAGCTCCTACGTAGGAACCGTGAGCCCAGGTCTGATACTACTGAACATTTTCTAAACTCTCTAGGCTTAAGTAAACATTACAAACGATCAAACATGAATGGTCAAGGATTTTACTCCTGAGATTGGGTTAAATATATGTATTCTTTTGTACTTAAATGTGTGTTTTAAGATATTTTTAGACATGAGTGTCACACTCCTTTTGTTGTTCCTCAATGCTATAAATAATGAATCTTTTAATTGTAGAATATATAGAAAGATAATGAGTCATTATCTAAGGTATGGACATGTCTTGTCTTGTTCTCATGTGTTCCTCAGGTTTCTGGATTACCTCTCGGACCTGTGTGTATCCAATAAAACAGCAATCCCTGTAACTCAGGAGCTCATCTGCAAGTTCATGCTCAACCCTACTAATGCAGACATCCTCATTCAGACCAAGTAAGTCTCAGCTGCTCTGCTGTGTGGAGAGCATGCATGCACCATATTGAGCTGCTTTATATGTTACACCCTGGTGTGTTTGTGTGTGTTCCCTTAGACTGATTCCACACATTGAGAACTCTATGGATTCGTCTCTAATGCATGATGAAGGTGAAGAGGAGGAGGTGTGGCTGTACTGGATTGACCACAATAAAGAACCCCATGGCAAGTCCATCCGCCACCTGGCCCAGGATGCTAAGGGCAACCATAAATTAGACGTTGATATCATCACCTACTACAGGTCCATTTTTCTCACTAACCTCTTCCAGAATTGCCTTTATGTTTTAAGGTAACTCTGTTTTCTAAGGTAACTCTTTAAATTTTCTGCCTGACAGGTGTCAGCTGAATCTGTTTGCTAAGATGTGCCTTGACCGGCAGTATTTGGCCATCAATCAGATTTCCACCCAGCTGCCTGTGGATCTGATCCTGCGCTGCATGTTTGACGACTGCCTGCCCTACAACCTACGCGCTTCCTTTTGCCGCCTCATGCTGCACATGCATGTGGACCGTGATCCCCAGGAGGCCGTTGTGCCTGTACGCTATGCCCGCCTCTGGACTGAAATCCCGTCTAAGATCTCCGTCCAAGAGTGAGTGCATATAATGAGGGTAGAGAGTAGGTGACTCTAGTAGGTAAAAAATATAGAAGTTTAGCTAAATAATCTTTTCCAGAATATTCTTAAAAGCACATATTGAACATGTTCTGCACTAAAGTTGGTTTGTACACAGGGTTTGAGTACTGATGAGAGGTGACATCACAAGACGGGCATAAAATGTGTATAGTATGGTATTTTTTTCAAGGGTAGTCAAATACAATTCACTTCATCTTTCTCTTAACTACTTTACTTCTGTATAAGTTTCATAACAGTTATGGAATATTTCATAGTAGTTCGTGAGAAAGTGATTAACTGTTAACCATTCTAGGTGCCAGTATTCAAATGCTGAAATTACTATTTGCATAATTTTTACACAGCATCACTGCAAGTCAGGGAGAACATAGGGTGCCATCAGAGAGAAATCATGTCTGACAATGCTTTGACACGGTAGCATTGTTATAGTGTGTGAGTTGGCAAAATCAGATTTGCCTACAGCAGTTGAACCAGCTTGATGCTAATTCACCTAATACTTCATAAACAATCACTTGGCCCAGCAGCAGCAGAACACAGGCCTAAGCAAATGTCAAAAGAGCATTACTGTGTCTGACTTACAAAGATTATTATTGCAGCAGGATTTTAAATGTTACCAAACATGTATTTTACAGTAATATCGAGCAGTCATCCTCTTTCATATGTGTTCATGTGATACGTTCTGCAGCTATGAGTACGAGTTCAGAGACACATCCAGAGCGGAAATGAAGAGGAAGTTTGCTCCTACGATGGACTTTGTGGATGACTACCTGAAAGATGTGGTGAGCCAGTCTTTCCCCTTTGGAGATGAGGAAAAGAATGAGCTTACTCTAGAGGTAAGGCACTTTAAAGCTCTTCATTGATTGAAATAAAGTTTAATGATTTGGTTGAAGCTTGCCAAGTCTTTCACTTTTTATCTCTTTCTTTAATAGGTCTTAAAGGCACTCTTTCTGTAGCTTTTACAAAAGAATACATACATGTTTATGTATCATTTTATGTTCCATTTGCAGTAAGAAGAAAAAGAAAATTAATCATCAGCCTGTTGTGAGAAGATTATGATGGATTTCTTTTTTTCTCTGTCTAAGGTGGTGAACCTGGCACGTAACTTGGTCTACTTTGGCTTCTATAGCTTCAATGAGCTTCTGTGTCTCACGCGCACCCTGCTGGCCATCCTGGACATCGTGCAGCACATGCTCACATTCATGCCTAAACTCTCCAAAGGCCCTGAGGGAGGTCAGACATGATCAGACAGATACCGCAATCAGATACTGTAACCAAGTCATTTAGTCATTTATGTTTAAAGAGTCAGTCATGGTATTCATAATTTAGTTTACAGTACACCTATTATGAAACTTTATAGTTTCATTTTGAGTACATCCAAATTTTTGCCCATCTTTGTAGCGAAATAGATCCTCCAATTCAACCTGGGTCATATAGAGTAGTGTAACAAAAAAAGATATGTGATATGTACAGTAATGTGCTAAAAGTTAGTTCTGAACTTTTACTCAGTAGCAGTGTTTGCCTTGAGATCTTAGTCTTCTGCTTTTGTGCGTATGTAGGTAATAACGTCCTGCGCACCATCCATGGCGTGGGTGAGATGATGACTCAGATGGTGCTCAGCCGAGGCTCTATGCTGCCCCACGGCCATTCTGAGTCTCAGCCAATGACGGGCCGTGGAAAACCACTCTGTCTCCTTGACAACCAGGACGTGATGGTGATGGACACTAAGCTCAGGATCATTGAGATTCTGCAGGTGAGTCCCTCGCTTTACTTACCATTGAATAAACAGAACAAGTGAGAGCAAGGAAAGTACACTGGAAGGAAAAAAGATTCCCCAAGCTAAGTTCAGACCAAGTTATGTCCACAATTTAACTAAACGTTTTGTAACGTGTTTTTTTTTTTTTTTTTTGTGATTTTGGAACATTTCTGTTGGACCATTATTATTATTATTGGTCAGGTTTTAACATAATGTGAAGCCTTAGTCTGGCAGTTTGCTGCACTTTAAAAAGTTGAAGCAGCATTGTTCTCCTATGTATTATGGCCCTTGTCAAGTGCATATGCACAGTGGTGTTTTTTTTCAATGCATTAACAAAATAATAGAATAACAAACCCAACTTAAATTTGCAAGGAAAGTTTTGCATTGTCAAAGGTGCAGAAATTCTATATGTATCTAAAATATACTGCTGTGTTTAAAGGGCCCATAGAAAATTCCTCATGTATTGAAATAAAATTTCAACATATATATTTACATATATTTACCTCCTCTGCCTACTACAGATTAGTCCTACCCGTTTAGGTGATGTAAAGGCAGTCAAACACTGTACGTTTCAAGCCAGTTTTAAGCCTGATTTGGTCGGAGCCGATTGAATTGCATAATTAGGCCGAATTCCAGCTTCATCTGCTGTTGTTTGCTGTGGTGTGAGAGGGGAAGCAATGCCCAGTTAGTTGATTGAAGTCATGCCCGGAGCCACACACAATAAACTACTGCTCTTACGTAGATGAACACACATAAACAGAGTCAAAATGCTGATGTTTGCGGTTCCGTCTATGGTGAAACTGTAAGCAACCTGCTTACAGTTTTTTTTTAGTTTTAGTGCACAGCAAGGCCAAGTTAGCAAAGCTTTTGTAGCACGGTTTGTCAGTGACTGAATCTCACATGGGCTTTTCTTTCTTATTTAGTGCTAAATGTAAGTTCTGGCTTCTACACCAAAATAAGTTCAGTGTTTGTCCAGTGTGGAATTGTGCACACATGGCTGAATTGCAAATGGCTATTTATTAAATATGTGATGCACTGCATGGGTGCAGAAGCCACTATTTTAATTTCTACATGGTGCACTATGTAGGGAGCTAGGAGTCTTATGAGATTCAGCCAATGTTTTTGCTTGGGACTTGGATGCTCAGCATGTTGTTTTGAATGAAAGAGATTTATTAGAAACTCTCTTCAGACAGAGCTGTCTGTAGGGTCTGCGTTTCACATGCAGTGTGAGCACCCATCTTGTGTCAGTCAGGCTGAGTGTTTTTGTACAGTGTGAGCATATAAATTGCAGGTTATGTCTGTATATGATGGGCATGCAGTTTGAGATGTCACCAAAGAACAGGATGTCTAAAATCGCACAGTGTACTGACTTTATAAGGTTTATAAGTGTTTCTGTTTGGACTGCAGTTAGAATGAGGCAGAGCACAGGGCAGGCAGTCAGCACTGAGGTCACTTACATCTGTCTTAATTCCACAGAAACAAATCTGGCCTGTTTCATTTTTAGGGGTAAAGAGAGTTTGGCTAATGGGCATAGTATGTCCATTTTGTATATATAAAACCACAGAAGCATCATTCATATACAGTATCTTGCAAAAGTGAGTACACCACTCACATTTCTGTTAGTTAGTTAGTTAATTAGTTTCTTTATTTGTCTCCCAAAGGAGAAATTTTTCTTGGAATGAGGGCATACTGCACTACAACAAAAGAACAGACAAACATACAAACATTCTGCAAAAGATTTCATTATATCTTTTCATGGGATAACACTAGAATGGTAGAAATGAAACTTGGATATAACTTAAAGTATTCCGTGCACAGCTTGTATAGTAGTATAGATTGAAAATAACTCAGCACACAGCCATTAATGTCTAAATAGCTGGCAACACAAGCGAGTCCACCTCACAGTGAACATATCCACATTGTGCTCAAAGTGTCAATATTTAGTGTGACCAACATTATTATCTAGCAGTGCCTGAACCCTCTTGGGTATGGAATTCACCAGAGCTGCACAGGTTGCTACTGGAATCCTCTTCCACTGCTCCATGATGAGATCACAGAGCTGGTGGATGTTAGACACCTTGTGCTCCTCTTCCGCCCACTTGAGGATGCCCCACAGGTGCACAATTGGGTTTAGGTCTGTGGACATACTTGGCCAGTCCATCACCTTTACCTTCAGCAAAGCAGTTGTAATCTTGGAAGTGTGTTTGGGGTCATTATTGTGTTGGAAAACTGCCATGCAGTGCAGTTTCGGAAGGGATGGGATCATGCTCTGCTTCAGAATGTCATAGTACATGTTGGAATTCTTGTGTCCCTCAATGAACCACAGGTCTCCAGTGCCAGCAGCTCTCATGCAGCTCCAGACCATGATGCTACCACCACCATACTTGACTGTAGGCAAGAGACAGTTGTCTTGGTGCTCTTCACCAAGGCGCCACCACACATGCTGGACACCATCTGAGCCAAACAAGTTAACTTTGGTCTCGTCAGACCACAGGGCATGGTTTCAGTAATACATGTTCTTGGCCTGCTTGTCTTCAGCAATCTGTTTGTGGGCTTTCTTGTGCATCAGCTTCAGAAGAGGCTTCCTTCTGGGACGACAGCCATACAGACCAAGTTGATGCATTGTGCGATATATGGTCTGGGCACTGACAGGCTGACTTCCCTCTTCTTCAACCTCTGCAGCAATGCTGGCAGCACTCTTGCATCTATTATTTGAAGCCAACCTCTGGATATGACGCTGAACACATGGACTCAACTTCTTTGGTCGACACTGGCAAGTCCTGTTCCAATTGGAACCCGTCCTGGAAAACTGTTAGGAATCTACTTCTAGCCTTCGCCGTCTTTGTGGAGAGCAACAATTCCATTTCTCACATCCTTAGAGAGTTCTTTGCCATAGGGTGCCATGTTGAATATCCAGTGGGCAGTATGAGCGAATTGTACCCAAAAAAATAAATTTAACAGCCCTGCTCCGCACTCACACCTGGATCCTTGTAACTCTATCAATTTATATAACTCCAGGGAGGGACAATGACACAATTGGGCACAATTTGGAGATGTTCACTGTGAGGTGTACTCACTTGTGTTGCCAGCTATTTAGACATTAATGGCTGTGTGTTGAGTTAATTTCAGAGGCTGGTAAATCTACACTGCTATATAAGCTATACGCTGACTACTTTAATGTATATGCAAGTTTAATTTCTATAGTGTTGTTTCATGAAAATATATAATAAAATAGTTGCAGAAATGTGAGGGGTGTACTCACTTCTGTGAGATACTATACATTAGGGAAAAAATGGAATATAAAAAAATGTGGAATATGGGTCTCTTAATACATTACGGGCTGTTTTCCAAGATCCATATTAAGCCTAAGTGTACATTAAACATGATTTCAGGGTGAATCACAATTAAAATCGTATATTATTCTAAGCCCCGTGATGCTGAGGGAGAAGCGGCTTAGGAAGTGTGTGTGTGTGTGTGTGTGTGTGTGGGTGTGTGTGTGTGTATTATTCTAAGACAAGACATCCATGTCCAAGAAACCAATCCTACATTTAAAAATTTTTATAATATTATGAAAACATCATTGTTATTCTTATGTTATTTTATAGTTTATTCTGAGTGTGCGTTTGGACTACCGGATCACCTACCTTCTGTCCATCTACAAGAAAGAGTTTGGAGACCAGAGTTTGACAGACGGCACTCTCTCAGTCACTGACTTTCCCCCTGTGCAACCTGGTAAGAGCACAGTCACAGTTTCTTGCTGACCATAGCTCATAATTATATATCTTACTTTGCTGTGTTTGGATGGCTCTCAATGAATTTGTCCATCATGTTATTTCACTGCAAGTCATTTGTTTGTTTCTTATGTGTCTAGAGCCCAACGTAGAGGAGATTGCTGAAAAAGCAGAGAGTATGTTTGCTGGGAGGTGAGTCAGCTAGTTAAGTGACCCATTTGTGAACTCCTCAGCAGACAGGAGCCATAAAGAAGACTAAGGCACTTCTCCATTTTGCTTATTAGCTATTTCTGGTGCTGTAATGGACTATTTGCTTATCATGCCGGCAAGTGACTTCTAGTGTGTCACTGATCTCTGCAAGTCTTTGCTTCCTATAACTGGGTGCCATCACACTCTTAAAAATAACTGTTCTCAAATGGTTCTTGGAATGAATATACAGCTCTAGCAAAAGCATGTAAAGTGGTGAAAAAACTTTAGATTATGTAACTTTTAAAAGTTTCGTATGCACAGGTCTCATTTCCATAGAAGTTTCTTTAAAGAACTATGTATATTAAGGTTCTTCACTCCAGGCTTGATTCTTTTCGTCCCATTTGGGATCTATATTTTTAAAAGTGCATCATCATTGTTGATAACAAATAGATAATTGGCCATTTTTTTAGTATATGTTAAGTATATATTTAGTATGTACTAAAGATATTAATAATTTGTGTGTGTGTGTGTGTGTGTGTGTGTGTGCTAATCAGTGGTAAGGAGAGGGATTTAGTGGATCTGGATGATGAAGGAGGCAGGACATTTCTGCGAGTGCTGATTCACCTCATCATGCAGGACTATCCTCCTCTCGTCTCAGGCTCACTGCAGCTCATCTTCAAACACTTCAGCCAGAGAGCCGAGGTCCTTCAGGCATTCAAACAGGTCTCACTCTCACGTACACGCTGCTGGCTAGTTAGAACATTAGAGGAAAAAAAACACATGCTCCTAATAATCCCAGTTACATCACATACATATTCTCTTGTAAATCTTAAGTCTTGTATTTATGCTGTGTGTGTATGCATGTGTAGGTCCAGCTGCTGGTCTCTGAGCAGGATGTGGAAAACTATAAGCAGATAAAGGCAGATCTAGACCAGCTGCGACTGACTGTGGAGAAGTCTGAGCTCTGGGTAGAGAAGAGTGGAACCTATGGTAATGAGGACACGACTGAAAACCAGAACAAGGAGCAGATCATAGAGGTACGGCCCCTGGTGGCTACTTTAAGTAGATCAATCGCCTGATAGTTTGAATGATTGACTTTGCGAAAAGAATAAATCATATGTTTTTTACAAATAACTGATCTGTTTTCTGTGATGTCAAGTAGTCCTGACGGAGTTTGCATTGAAAGTGGTTTAAAGTGATGCTTTGAGAAAAAGTCACATTTACACTATTTTCCAAGGGGATCAGTCAAGACGCACACTTTATGCACAAATGTTTGCAGATAACTGCTTATTCAACAGTTCTTCTGAAGTCATGGGGGATTCGTAGAGAGTTTGTCCCCCTATTTTGCTGCAGTAGTTTTCTATTTTTCTGGGAAGGCTTCACCTCATGGTGGATCATTGCTGTGAGGAATTTATTGCATTCAGTCACAAGAACATTCATTGTGCGGATGTTGTAGATTAGGTTTAGATCACAAATGCTACTTCAGATCATCTCAGTGGTATTGGTTATCGCTCCATCGCTTCAGAGAATGCATTAACTCCACAGCACAATGATGGAGGGGCTTTATACCCCTCTGTCTGATGCTTGGCGTTGGACATGGTGACCTTAGGCTCATGAGTAGCTGCTTCATTCTTTTGACAGTGCATTGGAGATATGGCTTTCATGTAGGTAACAGTGGAAATGTATAGGGATCAATGAGCATTGTGCAAACTACATGCTTAATCCATTATACTTTCCTCCAATCATGTTGTTTAGTAGTCAGTTAGACTTATTTATATATTTCCTCACACTCTGTGGCATAGTACAAAAAACAAATATCTGTGCAGATGTTGAAACATATATAATGCATAGATAAAAACTGTATTAGTAGCCATTTTGAGGTCTTAATTTTTCCAGTTTTAAACTAAAGAAGTAAGCATGCATGTCTTGGCAGATCAAGTAATTTTGGGATTTGGGGACAATTTGTGTAAACATGATTTTTGCAGGAATGAAAACATATTAGAGGTCAGAAAAACTTTTGGACCTTTAGATTTTAGAGGTATGAGTAGCCCCTGAAGCCTATATTGAGGTACCAGTTTGAATGTTTTCTGAAATGAGCAGAGAATCTGTGTGTTTGTAAGGAGGCGGGCATCCTCAGTCCAGTACAGGATGGAAACATTAAGCCACAGATAGACAGTAACAAAGCCAACAACTACATCATTGTTAAAGAGGTGGGTACAGCTTCCATAGCAGTTATTCACCTTTTTACCCTCCACATATCAGTGGTATGAATCGTATGGATCTTTGCCGTTTACATCGACATTGTTTTGGTAATTATGTTCTGTTGGTCAGTAGATCCTGCAACGTCTCAACAAGCTCTGTTACTCTTCTAAGAAGAGCCGTGTGCAACAGCAAAGACTACTGAAGAACATGGGCGCTCATACTGTGGTGCTGGACCTGCTACAGATCCCTTATGAGAAAGTAAGCGTGATGTCTGAATATTACAGTTTAATCAGAATATTTACTTTAGCTGTTATCATTTCTAAGAAAGTAACTGTGCTCTCTGTAAATGACTATCTTGGATAACTTGGTTGACTTACTCTCTTCTTACTCCATCTTCAGGGAGATGAGAAAATGTCTGAGATTATGACCATGGCCCACACCTTCCTGCAGAACTTCTGCAATGATAACCCTCAGAACCAGATTCTGCTTCACAAACACCTCAACCTGTTCCTCACACCTGGGGTATGTTGACATCCCATGTCAGGACATGTCAGAGGGATTTGAGTTCCTGAGCCCCCTAGAAGAGAAATAAACAATATAAAATAGCAACATACTTTTGTTATCTCCATCAATAACTGTACCTTCCAAGGGTTAATTCCTCAATTACTTAATACAGTAGCACTACTGTAGGACAAAATTACACTGCTGTTCAGGTTATTGACCGTTGAATGTTCTGGATATTTTTTTCCCTTTTATGCAGCATCTGGAGGCAAAGACCATGCGTTACATCTTCCAAAACAACTACCACCTGTGTAATGAAATCAGTGACCGCGTGGTGCATCACTTTGTACACTGCATCGAAACACATGGCCGCTCCATCCACTACCTGCGCTTTCTTCAGACTATCGTGAAATCAGATGGCAAGTATGTGAAGAAGTGCCAGGACAAGGTGATGACTGAGGTGAGAGACTGATATATACTACTGCAGTGCAAGAGAGCAGAAATGACAAAAACCAGTGGATGGATTTTTGACGTAACACTGATTGATCTGTTTGTATTTACAGAGCTATTAGAGCAAATTAATCCTTTTTGTTGTCATTGATAACACATGAGTTTTTAACTGTTGTTTTCATTGCCCTAAAATTTGTTATATTACTAACTATTATATTGTATTACTTTTATTATTATCAACAAGGCATAAAAAATGTAGATGGTTAATTCAATATTTTCTGTATGTTGTCAACGTCATGAACCTGTGAAAGGATAAATAAAGGATTTTTATTATTATCTGCCTCAAGAATTGATCATCATATCAATCGAAGATATTCTTGAAATAAATTACACAATTCTATACTTTAATTAATTATTATTTTATTGTTAATTGATATACTATAGAGCTTTTCCAGTCATTTTTAACCATTTTTAAGTGCCATTCAACTTATAGGACTTATCTATAAAATCATGTTTTTTTTTTTTTTTTTTTTTTCTTTTTTTTTCCCCCATTACTAATTATTTTAAAGTTGTGAAATTACATGAGACTCTCATATTAGAATACTTTTAGATATTTGTCTGCTATCAAATTGGTTTAGTATTTTTAAAAACAGTGATTTCAGGCATTTGAACAATGATTCCAGACTTTTGGCCTATACCCTCTTTTCTCTCTGATATTTTAACCCTAACCTCATTGTCTCTTACTTGCCATCTTCTGCCTGTGTATATGTATATTGCTTGGCATAGCTCGTGAATGGAGGTGAAGAGGTGCTGCTGTTCTACAATGACCGGGCCTCGTTCCCTACACTGCTGCAGCTGATGAGCTCAGAGCGGGAGCGCCATGATGAGGCCAGTGCCCTCTCCTACCACATCAACCTGGTGGAGCTGCTGGCTGCTTGCACTGAGGGCAAGAACGTCTACACAGAGATCAAGTGCAACTCACTACTGCCACTGGATGACATAGTTAGGGTGGTTACCCATGACGACTGCATCCCTGAGGTCAGTTAACTTGGGCAGTTGAATTGCATATGTTGTGACTGAGCTGCTGGTTTTTCTTGTAGTGGCTCACTGTCACATTTAAGGCCTCTGTGTTCCTGGAAACCTATCTGCAGCTTTGCTTTTTTGTGTTAAATTGTATGAAAGCATGCTATATATAGTACTGCACAAAAGTCTTAGGCCATCTGAGAAAATGATATATAAAACCATTTATCTGTGTGGTACAGTTTTTTTTATTGAATTTTTTTGAAAAATAGAAGCCTTATAGTCATGGTTAACATCCAATAGAATAAAAATAGGAACAAAATCTTGTGTTCTTCTAATGACATTTTCTAAACAAGAAATTAATAACTTTTTTTCAAAAAATCTTTAGTGTATTTATGCCTACATGGTATGTTTCCTGGCAAAACACACTTACAGTCAAGCTTCCTAAGGCTTTTGCATAGCACTGTGTCTGCTTGATGTGTGTGTTTGTTTGTGTGTGTGTGTGTGTGTGTGTGTGTGTGTGTAGCTATGCTAAGAAAAAATCACACCCCATGAAAAGTTTAGACTTTTTAAGCATATTTGGAAATACAGATATCTAGTCAGAAAATATATGTTGCATGGTTATTTGCTTGATTATATGCACTTGTTAGCAACAAGTTGATCAATAATTAGGAGGGGTGTCCACATATTTTTGGCCATTTAATATATATATATATATATATATATATATATATATATATATATATATATATATATATATATATATATATATATATATATATATATATACACACACACACCCACACCATACATAATCTTCCCAAGGATTGTCCAAGCAGATTGATCTCAGTGTCAGAACATATAACAGTATAACAGATATAACATAGAACAGAGAAATTGTATAAAATCAAACAACAGAAATAAATAAACAAAAAAAAGGACTAAAACATAGCAAGCTGCGTGTTGCTGATTGAGCTTCTAAGCTTGCTTAGAGCCAGTATAAACATTAATCCTGATGTTTAAAAATACTGATCACTGATATTAATCTGCCATGAAAGGATAAGGAAAATTTAAATCCACAGTTGCACAGATCAGCTTGATTTTCTGATGTTTCTCCAACAGGTGAAGATTGCTTATGTAAATTTTGTGAACCACTGCTATGTGGACACAGAAGTTGAAATGAAGGAGATCTACACCAGCCACCACATCTGGAAGCTCTTTGAGAATTTCCTCATCGATATGGCCAGAGTAAGAACACTAGCATTAATCACTGTAACATAGCGTGATGTCTAATCATCATATACTTGGTTGTGTAAAATTAGATCTCAAACCCTGGAATTGACACATTTTACATTATGCACTTGAAGTTTACGTGGCTCCTACTGCTCACCTGGTGTAATCTGCATGTAGATGTTGTCAGCAGAAGTGGTGTGATGTGATATGTGATTTTCAGGTATGTAACAGCACCACAGACAGAAAGCATGCTGACACTACGCTGGAGAAGTACGTCACTGAGACCATCATGGCCATCGTCAAAGGCTTCTTCGGTTCACAGTTTTCTGTCAGCAACTCCAACCTCCAGGTAGATGGCACACGCAAATACAGATTCATGAAAAAAACAACCATTTGCATGTCTTTCCATTTCAGTCCTGTCATCAACCTGTCAGCCATCATTGTCAATGTGCTGCCAACATTACACACCGATTTAACCCCCTTCTCTCCCTGCTTTGATCTCAGTCTTAGCAGCTGTAGGTTTTAATCAAAAACTTGCTTTTTCTGTCTCTCTCTATTTCTCTCACTCACCCTGGCAGACCCATCAGCCCATTTTTATCCAGCTGCTTCAGTCAGCCTTCAGAGTCTATAACTGTCCCTGGATGAACTCTTCGCAGAAGGCCAACATTGAGGCCTGCATTAAGACTCTTGCTGATGTGGGTGAGTTAATCTCCAGCAGTGCATCTAGGGCCCAAGTGAAAATGCAGACACTCTGTTGGACTAGAATGTAAAATTATTGCCACAAGGTCTGTTATTTGGGATAAAATCTAAAAATCCCACAGATGACTTCATGTAATTCCTTTTTCTGCCGTGCAGTACACAGTATATGCTGTGTCAGCTACAGATGAAGCAAATACTTGCTCATATTCAGTATTAACTGACATAGCATTCCCATATTAGGATTTTTCTTTTACACTACACTAGTAAAAATTTGCAACACATAGTTGCATGAATTGATCAGACTACAATATTAGTTATTCTTCTGAATTAAGCATTTAGTCATTAGTCTCTTAAAACTTTTTTAGATTCAGTGTCTCACTCAGATCCAAGATTCATCACTGACACCCCTACAGTACTTACTTTGCAATCATTGCTTACTCTTGGTTGCTCCCCTGTGTCTGTACATCACACACACACACACACACACACACACACACACACACACACACACACACACACACACACACACACACACACACAGCACGTCTGACACCAACAACCACGCCACATTCAAAGTCACTTAAATCCCCTTTCTTCCCCATTCTGATGCTCGGTCTGCACTTCAGCAAGTTGTCTTGACCACCTCTACATGCCTAAATGCATTGAGTTGCAGCCATGTGATTGGCTGATTAGCTATTTGTGTTAATGAGCAATTGAACAGGAGTAACTAATAAAATGGCTGGTGAGTGTATATGTATTATAATATTATATTTACTATTATATATTTATCTTTATTTATATATCGCTATTTGCCATTGTATTTCACATCTGTGCATACTCTAAGTATCGGAGTCTATCACACACCAGTATCAGAGTCTGCTCTCAAGTGCTGAGAGTTTTTCTGAACTGGGCAAATCTGCTTTTAGCTGCAGTGCACAGGTGAGGTGGAATTTACTATAGGAAACTCTAAAAACAACATCCACACAGCCTTTAGCTGTTTTATTTGATGCTAGTTAGTTCTTATTGATTTCATTAGGTTATACGTTTGTTACTCTTTTCAATCAGTTTAAATAGTGGAAGACTGGTCATTTCTGTTTTCTTTCAAGCTAAGAACAGGAGCATTGCTATTCCTGTGGACCTGGACAGTCAGGTGAACACACTGTCTCTGAAAACCCACACCACCATGGTGCAGCGTGCAGCCAAAGACTGGAGGCTTTCTGCTCGTTCCAGGCCCCGCAAAGAGCCCCTGGGGGCCCCGGACTACAAGAACATTATAGAGAAACTACAGGTGCCACAGATGACTCCATCATGGCTTTGATGTTTTCAGCCCTAGGGAGCCAATTTGATCACACAGAAAGAAAAATCAGTGCATTAGAAACTTTACCTACACATTTTACCACCTTGATCTTGTGTATGTGATGCTGAAACGTTGTTCTATTGTGTGTGTGTGTGTGTGTGTGTGTGTGTGTGTGTGTGTGTGTGTGTGTGTGTGTGTGTGTGTGTGTGTGTGTGTGTAGGGTGTGGTATCATTTTTAAAAGAGCAGTTTGGTCCACGGGTGCAGGCTGAGTTCTCTGTGTTGGTGGACGTTTTGCACAGTCCAGAGCTGCTGTTTCCTGAGGCTGCACGACTGCGCTGTGAGACCGGAGCCTTCATGACTAAGTAAGACACTGGAGATTCAGTTAGTCCAACGTATGGGTGGGCTGTATAATGATATTTTATCATTATTGCGCTAAATTATGTCACAGTACACTTTTCTTAGCATATCGTGGACATTGTCTTAACAAGCACCGATTAACTGCAATTAGAGATGAATTGATCCTG
This sequence comes from Pygocentrus nattereri, assembly GCF_015220715.1. Lineage (NCBI taxonomy): Eukaryota > Metazoa > Chordata > Actinopteri > Characiformes > Serrasalmidae > Pygocentrus > Pygocentrus nattereri. Next base: position 5,008,560 of record NC_051217.1, on the reverse strand, counting down.
TTTAATTAGATTAATAATTGAATCATTGAATATCATGAATAAAAACCATTGTGGGTTGATTAGAATATATTTGAGTGTGACACTATGGGTTCTGGCAGACGTCTTGTCCTGACAGCAGACACATTGTCACAAATGAGTGGCAATGACTAAACCAAAATACTTCCACTGTAATGAGTGAAAGTGAAGCTGTGTACACCAGCCATGAGCGGTAGAACACAATATGGTACAAAGCAATACCGTTTGAAAGTCGGCCTGTTTCTGATATTGGTGTGCCATGACATGTTATGTTGATGTTCTACTTCTGCAAAATCCTGAGGTTAAGCCAGATGCCTTTCATCAAAAATTTTATTTCCTAAAGATAGATGAAGATAATCCATGGGGTGGTGAAAAAAACTGTAAGGTCCGTCCTCTAAATTAGAAAAAAAAATTGTGGACCAAAATGAGTTTATAGTATAACTGCTGAAGGTAGTACTGACAATTTAATTTCATTTTTTTGGCGCTGCAAGCTATCTATGAGCTTACCTTGCACATTTAAATATGTAATATAAAATGTGAAGCGAAAATATTCTATATCTTAAAAAATAGATTTCCTTTGAAGATGATTACCATTGAAAATATACTGCCAATTCACAGTTGATGTATCTAGCTTTTAGGACAAAGTGTAAATTTAATTCTTTCAGGAGAGACTGGCTCAATAACATAAAAGCTTGGGTAATGTATGCTAACATTTGTATCTACACAACAGTGTCTTGCTGCAATCGCAACAACAAGACCCTGATTGTTGTCTATAGTATTTGATTGTTTACTTCAGTGCAGTACTTTTGTTCTATTTCCGGCATTATTTATGCTTATTGGATGCCAAAATGTCCAATCTAGGATCAGAACCAGTGACTGCAGAACTTTTAAATAGCACTGCAGTGCCACTCATACTTGTCTGTTAATCAGTGCAGTGCAGTGTAATAACAGCACATCAGCGGTCATCTGAGCATGAAGCTCAATTTCAAACTTCAGGTCTATTTGAAGAGTTTCATTCTGAAATGCTGTGTATCCATTTCTAACCATTTTGGATGTGACATGTTTTTGAAAAGAATAGCAGCAGATGTATAATGAATATTTATTTTTCTAATAAAGGTTGTATTAAGCATGATATAGTATTTGTATTTCTTATATGTGTAAAGCCTGGCACCTACAATGTGTATCATGGGGGAAAAAAAAGAAAATTCTTGGAGGTGGTCAAAACCCTTGAAACAAAACCCTTCATTTTTTTAAGTCTTTAATGTCAAGCTCGTGGCTTCTAGCTAGAAAAAATGCAGAATGCACCATTTATGCTATATTGTGCAGTCAAGGCCCATAACCAAAACAGTACATGGGCTATAATTCAACTTGTAGTCCTATTTCAGCCCCCGCAGCAGCAGCAGGCATCCTAGTAGTCTTATATAGGCCTTATAAAGTAGGCACAGCAGACTACTGCCTCTCCAATGTCTACTGCGCCACCCGCTGATAACAATTTTCATGGGGAAACTCTGGGGGCCAGATGTGCCTAAGTGAGCAAGTACAGTCCAAAATACGCTTGTAATGCACCTTCAAATGCACCTGCATTTTCAATTTACATTGACTCAGTTTCTAGCTAATAGCACAGACTCCACAGAGGATTGTCTACTAATTGTACATAATTGTCAGGTGCAAGGTTTAAAAGGTGCAGTGAATTAGTGAAGCTGCCAGCCATCTCAGACAAAAGGGAGAATGCAAATTCTGTGACAAAGAAACCGACGTCTTAATAAAGGAAGTTCTTTCCCACCAGAACCTCCTAAAGAGTATAATTGTTCACCTGCTCAAAAAACACAATATGGGAAGTAATAACAGATTGTGAGCACATATTTCTGCTGCATCAAGGCGTATTTTTCAGGCATGCCTTCTCTCATAGTGTTATTCTGTTGGTAAATATTCTTTCCTCTTGGTCAGTGCCTGTGCCTACATCTAGCCGCTGTGGCGGCCAGTCTTAAAGCAGTCAACAGTTTCCTAATGTGGGCAGAATGAGTGCTGTGTTTACCTGAAATTGGCGCAAAAGCCTTAATACTGCTGGACTATTTCATAAATTGTCCCACCTGTTAGTGTGAAAGGATTGGCAGAGTGCAGTGTCCATTATTTATGGGGCACAATATTTAGATTATTTAATGGTAATGATTTTTTTTGTTAAATTATCATGATGCAGTTTTTGGCCATTTTCGTTCATATTGCCCAATCATAGTCGTTTCTATAGCTGCATTAGATTTTTTTTGACAGCAGTGTTTGGATTTTGAGTGGGTAGTGAAGGTGCTCCACTGAGAGCCAGTCTGTCTGACAGCATTAGAACAGCACTCTTACCTGAGTCTGTGGCTGCATGATGTGCCTGTACTATTGCATAACCACTCAAGTCTGCATGATTCACTCTGAAAGCCACAGCGTGCAGCCCACCTGGTGTAGCGCCACACACATTACTGTATTACTTTTCTTATGTAAGGTCAATAAGGAATATTTGCATTTCAGATGTTTAAGGATAAGGTTTTCTAAATCATGTCTGCTCACGAACTCTCTGTCTTATAATGAATGAGGAGAAATTCATTACGAATGGTTAATTATTAATAATCAAGCATTTTGTTCACTGGGGTCTTTGTCCCTCCAGGCTGATTAAACACACAAAGAAGCTGATGGATAAGGAGGAGAAGCTGTGCATTAAGATCCTGCAGACTCTTCGGGAGATGCTAGACAAGAAAGAGACCTTTGATGATCGGGTGAGTGAGAGCATCTTGTTAATTCTTATTAAACTCATTATAGCACTCAATCCAGGAGCTTTAAGTATAAGGGTTTTGAAATTTTAGCTCTAGAATGTAGCACCAGGCAAACATGGAACAGACTTTTATATAAGAATTTTTTGACATTTTATTGTAATAATATAACCGTGAAGATATCAAAAATACGAAATGACATCAACAATGCTGTGAAAAAGTATTTGCCCATCATCTGGTTTCTTCTATTTTTGGTAATTTGTCACCTTTAAATGGTTCAAATCGTCTAAATAATTTCAATGTAATATAAAGACAACACAAGTTAACACAAAATGTAGCTTTTAAATGATCATTCAATTTATTGAAGGTAGAGATTTAGTCAAACCTAAATCACCCATGTCAAAAAATAATTGTCCCCCCTAAACCTAGTGCTCCCCTTGGCAGTAACAACTGCAGTTGAATGTTTGCTGTAACTTGTGACCTTTAAATTGCTATGGAAGAATTTGGCCCGCTCTTCTTTGCAGAATTGTTTTAATTTAGCCACATTGGAGGGTTTTTGAACATGAACTGCCTTAAGGTCTTGCCACAGCATCTCAATGGGATTCAAGTCAGTACTTTGATTTGGCCACTGTAGAACCTGAATTTTGTTGCATATGAGCCATTTAGAGGTGGGCTTGCTTGTCTGCTTGGGATCAGTAGTGTGTTGCATAAACCCAACTGAGCTTTAGATCACAAACTGAATGTTCACCTTCAGGATTTACTGATAGACAGCAGAATTCATAGTTCCGTCAATTGTGACAAGTCGTCGAGGTCCTACAGAAGCAAAGCAGCCCCAGGCCATCGCACCACCACCACCATGTTTGACAGGTGGTATGATGTTCTTGTGGTGGAATGCAGTGTTAGCTTTATGCTAGATGTAACAGGATCCCATATCTTTCAAAAGTTCCACCTTTATAACCCCTTTCATGCTGGTAGATTTCAGTGACTTTGTTTTGTATCTGTATTTGAATCTCTTTAGAACGCAACATCATGTGCTTCTTTTTGTGACCTTCTAGTCTGCTTCATGTTGCCAGACAGGTTTTATTTAAGCAATTAGGCTCAACAGGTTTGGCAGTAATCATGCCTGGGGTTGATTAGTGAATTATTTAACTGGTTAATTTAGTAGCTAAGGGGGCAGTTACTTTTATTGCATTGGGCCAGGTAGGACTGTTTTTCCTTCAATAAATGAAATCATCATTCAAAAACAGCATTTTGTGTTTGTGTAGGTTATCTTTGTCTAATATTAAAAGTAGGCTGATGATCTGAAACATTCAAGTGTGACAAATATGCAAAAACAGAAGACAATGGGAAGGCAGCAAATGCTGTTTCACAGCATAGTATGTAAGCATGCAGTGAGCAAATAAGTGTTCAGCAAGCCAGATGTAGCAAAGTAGCAGTTTTGAATGATCTTTGCAGCCTTGTAATTTACTTAACTTAGAAACACATTTCAGTGTTTATGCCTTTAGATCAAAATGTCTAAGGCTGTGAAAAGATTAAATGTCTGGCAGCAAATAGTAGAAATAACAAACACACCGCCCAAATGGTTGTAGTTTTCATTGCTGTTTCTTTGCTGGAATTCCAGAAGTTGCATTATGGGGTGAGTCTTCTCTTTAGCCGTTTGTTCAGTAGATCAGATCTGACACCTTTCATCTGGTACACAGCAAACAATGAAAGATACCATGCTATGAAATGTCTGACCAGTTTATCTCTGTCTAACACATAGTAGGTCTGAACAATTTGGTATTTAGTGTACCTTTTCTGACCACTATTGCAATTGCGATTAAAATGGTTTGTAAGCTCTGCAGTTCTGGCAATTTGAAAAGGTAAAAAAAAATACTCTTTCTAATTGAAGTATTAATATCACAATGATTAATTGTTCAACCCTAATACAAAGCATGGTAGCTAGGAAATCCCATTATGGTTGATGTGGTAGAGGTAAACCTTTCTGTGGTGGGAATGTGAAAGCTAACTCTGATGAGTCAGAGCAGTATGTTCGGGCAGGTCGATTGTGAAGGACTCTGGAGAGCATTTCCAGAGGTCAGGGCTGCAGCTATGTTGTTGCCACAGTGACAGAAGCCACCAGAAGAGGGTGCTAGAGGGATGTGAAAACTTTGAGTGATGACTTTGAACCTGTTGACCCACAACCCCACCTCTGCAAGCTAAGGAGACTGTTGTTTGTGTGTGTGTGTGTGTGTGTGTGTCTGTGTGCGAGAGAGAGAGAGAGAGAGAGAGAGAGAGAGAGATGAATAAAGCCCTCCTCTCAGGTCTCAGTGGTGCTTTTTGGTCTGGCTGGATGCGCGCTAGGGGTTTGGAGCTCCAGACAGCTAATCAGTATTCAGTGGACGGAGCAGTGAGTTGTTGCATAAGCCTGAGGCACGCGAGGACAGAGAGAGGGAGGTGGAGAGGAGGAGAGGAGGAGCACACCAGCAGCCAAAAACACCCAGTACAACAAATCAATACCGCAGAGAGAGCTGACTGCAGCCAGAGAGAGAGAGAGAGAGAGAGAGAGAGAGAGAGAGAGAGATGAGGGGTTACTGAAGCTTTGACACAGCAGAAATCGTGCTGCAGCCCCACCTCTCCTCCACACCTTCCAGTCGCTCTGTTCTCTTACTTGCAGCAGCTGCTCGTGCCTTTTAGGTCATGATTAGAGAAGAAGGAGTCATTTAAAACAGGTTTAATTATGCCCACTCCACCATAAAGATGGAGCACAGGGCAAAAGCTCATCCTGCATCAGCACTGTGAGATGAGCTCAGTGTAAAACTGGCAGAATTTACTAATTCCATGTAAGTTTGTACTCTCATACTCATCACTTTTTTCAGTAGAAGAGGGGTGTTTGTTTGTATGTGTGTGTGCTTGTGTGCATATGTCTGAAAAAGTCTTATACACCTAGACACATTGTTTAAAACCATTTAATTAGTTTCTGCTCGCTCGCTGCTTGCGCTCTCACTTAGCATTTACAACAAATGCAAACAAACAGTGAGACCCTAGACATTGCATAAATCTGTTCAAATGGACAACAAGCACACTTGATTTAACTTAATGAAGCAAGAAACAACCCAAATTGACTTGTAAAAAAGTCTGGTTCCATTGACTTGCATTAAAAGTGAAGTATGTTTTTTCCTTCTCCTGTAATGTTACAGTTTTGGAGATATGAGGTTTTGTTCAGACAGCAGCAACTGATTTGTGTGTGTGTGTGTGTGTGTGTGTGTGTGTGTGTGAGTGTGTGTGTGTGTGTGTGCCCATGATATGGATAAAGTGCTAGTGTTTATATAAGTATATTAAAATGCACTGATTCAATAAAGACCTTCATTCATCAACACCGTGACATAAGCACTTATCTGGAAGTGTCATTGGTCAAGATTCTTACAGAACACAGGAAAAACATTTTGATTGGTTATATGACTCATTTGTACATTATTGCAAATGCCAGTAGCCAGTATTGTTATAGTAACCGACAAATGATGCACCATGCATCACTCGTTTGTACGTATGCACTCTTCAGTCAGTGTCAGTGTGCTGTGTCCTCACTGCCCTGAGTGTGGAGCTGCAGTCTCATGCAGCCTCGAGCTGACTACACACTCCCCACAGTGAGAGAGCGAGAGATAGAGAGCAAGAGATAGAGAGCGAGCATGTGAGGAGCCATGTGAGCGAGGGCAGAGCACTGTGCAGCAGCGGAGCGAGGGATTGGAGGGGAGCAGCGTCTGCTGAGTCCATGAGGAGACGGAGTGGGGTGGGTGTTTACGTAACTGAGCCGCAGTGTCTGAGCCAGCCTCACGTGTCCCATCACGTTCTCTCTCTCTCACTCTCTCTCTCTCTCTCGCTCCTTGCGCTCTCACTTATATTTTCTCTGCCCCTCACCTGCTCTCACTGTCTGTGTTCACTTCTCTCTGGTCTGTTTGTGTTGATTCTTGTCATTTGCTAGGGCTGTTTAGCACTCGATTGCTCTAATACATCCTGTTTCTGACAAAAGCTATCCATCAGTATCTTTCATGTGACTTGGTTGCAAGCATGAATCATGAATCATAAGATAATAATATATAATTGGTCTGAAGGAGAAAATAGAAAATATTTTAGCTTCCAGTACATCCACCGCTTCCACTCAAGAAAGACGGCAGCTTTATTTCTGCTTCTACTGATTAAAGAGTCCAGCAGACAGAAGAATAGAGATCTGGAGAGTGCTACTTCTAGGGCAATAAACTTACAAATATCAAAGGTGCTCTATAGAGTGGGCTTCCAAAGCTTAATAAAAAGTAAGCCTCAGGCCAAAACGAGTGTGCAAATTCTGGGTCTGTGGCGATATTCACTATTTTTCATGTACGTGTTTGCCTATTCCAGGGGTCGGCAACCCAAATGTTAAGAAAAGCCATTTTGTCCTTTCAATAAAAATCAAACGACATTTGGGAGCCAGAACATTTTCTCTCCATTTTACCATCTTGGCTGTAAATGTATGTGCTGATGTACTAGTATAGAACGTACATAAACGAAAACACAGACTTGCTTTGCTCTGCTTTAAGCTTTAACTCAGCTACTTTTCTAATAACTCCAGCAAGAAACTATTCCGCAAAAGTGGAATAGTTTCTTGTAAAATGCCTCTCGACGTTCGACTTTTTATGAGGCTGAAGTCAGCTCCTTGTGCTCCAGCTTCTCGTTCAAATTTTCCTGTTCCACCTTAAATTCTTTTACTACTAATACTTGAGAATGTATCTACTAAATTACTTAAGAATGTACCTGCTGCACCATTCAATGGGAAAATTGGGGCAAGAAGCTGACTTCAGCTTCATGACTTTTTAGCCCTTGACAGTTTCTCGTCACAGATTAAATGTTAATGAAACCAGCTGGAGAGCTTATAAGCGCAAATAAGTCCATTCGACTCCAAATTATCAATGTTCATCTTAAATATTTGTTAGCTACCTGCTAGGAGAGATTCTTGTCTGTGTTGAGCAGTCTGTGTGCCAACCTTCAGGGTTAACGGATGCATTAGCAGATATAGGCTACATTAACTCCAGTGTTTAAACCATTTATTGTTTAAACTGTGTTAGAATGATCAGCATAGCTTTATTTTACTGCAAATAAGATTTATTATATTAAAAAAAAAAAACTAATTCTGCTGTGGAGCTGCAAGAGGGCAGTAAAAGAACCGCTTGTTATCGACCCCTGGCCTGTACCAATACATAAACGTTTCTGAAATGTCGGAATTGAGACTGGACCTACCTGGATTAGCATTATGGAGAAATCAGTTTTTTCCTGAATGATAAAAATGCATAACATTACTAAAATGCAGACATTTTAGTCAAACATCACCAAAACATTCTGTTCTTCCTAGAGTACAATGAAGACATCATCACATATCTGTGTGAAATATTGGTCAAACCTAAACATCTGTTTGATGCAAATATCTGCCAATACTGACATAATCTCTAGAGGATATCAGAATCATGTGTCCATAGCCATCTAACAGTAAAAACTTCTCTAACTCAGCGAGGAGTGCTGTGTGTCTTCTCATGAAGAATGGCAGTGTTGACACTACACTGTGCTTAAATCATACCTTTTAAAAATATGACATCAGTGTCTAAACCCAGAATTGTTTATGTTCAAAACCACCTCAGAGATGTTGCACCACACTGTACAGTCAGTCATGAGCTCGCTCAGGCTATTGTGTTTTATTTCCACTGTTTTGTTTGCCACTCTGTTTGTTTAGTTTATCACGTGTTTGTGTGTGTGTGTGTGTGTGTGTGTGTGTGTGTGTGTGTGTGTGTGTGTGTGTGTTTGAGGTTGATCTGAGGTCAGAGTACAGAGAGGTAAGCTAAGGTTTCAGAGTAGGTGTGGTTTATTATCTGTGCTGGGGGTTTATATTACTCTGTAGGGCAGAGGTTGAGCACTTTGTTAAGACTGAAGGTCCTTAGAGGAGGGTGTGATTTGATAAAAGATGATGAAAGAGAAGTATGTTTATTTAGGTTTGATATGGAGTTATACCGTGTTAAAGTGCTGTAATAGTGTGAGAGAGTGTCTATGAGAGAGTCACTTTGTGTACCTGTGAAATCCCTCTGTAACTTTGCCAGCTTCATTCTGTCTCCCAAAGCACTCACAAGTCAGAAAGCTGTCAGGCTGTTTTTCCATTCTCAGCTGAAGAACATGCTCAGAGCTTGGCTCTTGTCACAGAATAGAACCGAACATGTGTGTTTGTGTGTGTGTGTGTGTGTGAGAGAGACCATATCAGACAGGTCTGACCAATTGTCATGCCCCAAGAGTAAACTATCTCACGTTACCTTGTGGTGTGTTTGTGTGTGTGTGTGTGTGTGTGTGTGTGTGTGTGTGTGTGTAATGGATTCTCTTGTTTGTTGACAAAAGAAGAAATAGCCTTGTTATGTAACTCTCTCCTGTCTTTCTGTCCTCCCTCTCTTTCTCTCTCTCTCTGTTAATCTCATTCTCAGTCTTTCAGTCTCTGTCACTTTCTCTTTCTCACTCTTTTTCTTCTTCATTCTTTTTTTCCTGAACTCTTTGTCTTTCTCTTTTACTCTCTTGTATTTTTATTCATATATTTCTCCCTCTTTCTCCCTCTCCTTCTTTTCACTTTCTTCCTCTCTGTTTCATTCTGTTCTCTCTCTTGTTCTCTCTCTGAAACTTTTTTCTCTCCCAATTTGCTTCTCTCTCTTTCTCCTGATCTTTCTCCCATTTTCTCTGTTTTGTCACTCTCTCCATCTTCTTCCTTCTCTCCATCTTCTTCTCTCCTTCCCCCTCTCTCTCCCTCTCTCCCTATCTCTCCCTCCTTCCCTGTCCCCCCCCCCCTCTCTCTCTCTCTCTCTCTCTCGCTCTCGCTCTCGCTCTCGCTCTCTCTCTCTCTCTCTCTCTCACCCTCTCTCACCCTCTCTCTCTCTCACCCTCTCTCACCAAGTTTCACACCACTGCCTTTAGGCAAAGCAGCTTTACAGATTACCAACCTCACACTGCTAAACCCGCCACACACATGCAGACATACAGGGAGACACACATGTGTGTGTGTGTGTGTGTGTGTGTGTGTGTGTGTGTATATACACACACACACACACACACACACACACACACACACACACACACACACACACACACACACACACACACACACACTCCATGCCAGCAGGTCTCCCAGATAAGCTACAGCGGAATATGACTCTAATCCAGCCCCCACACACACACACACACACACACACACACACACACACACACACACAGAGACACACACATGCACACAAGTTGACTAGACTGTTCGGAGCTCCCAGACAAGCACTACACTCACACTCTTAGCCCAGACAGTTCAGTGCGCTGAGACTCGCTCTAGCCTAAAATGCATTTTGAAATCATTTATGCATTTATTATACATAATTATGTTTCAGTATGAAGATCATAAAATAGAAAAGTTAAACAGCACCCAATATGCATTTTCTCCCCTTTATTATATATGACTGATGACACTCTGCTCTGCTGTCGATGGCAGAATATTTTTGTTGGCTTGTAATAATTACATCAATTAAGGCTATGCAGGGATTTGACCACCTACTGCTTGTGTGGGTGTGTACATGTAGGATCTCACAGTCAGGTATCCGGCTGAGGATGTGTGGTCACCATGGAGATGAGCAGGCACAGGGTGTACATCTGGGTCTCCCTGTAGAGAGGCAAACATGAAACATTCAGTCTTGTGACCACGCAGGTAAACACGCACACACACTTTCTTTTTTTTTAGTAATTTTTAAAAAAAAATTAATTAAATACACGATTAGGACGTGAGGTGCATGCGCCACGCTGATCTTAATCACAGTAACCTAAAGATTTAAAATGAAATATGGAGCTTATGTGAAAATTCCCTATATAGTCAGGAAATCTTTGAGAATGCACAAAAGCAAGTGTACTAAAACACACTACACATGTACACTTGCCTGGGCTGCAGAAGTGGGTTGCCCCAAACAGGCGTACAAATTCAGCATGCTGATAATGACAGCTCTTTGTGCTCCTCTAGAGGATCCACAGACATTGTCAAATATGTCATTGCTGTGAGGGACGGGGAATTTAAGGTGTGATTCAGGCATGTGACTGCTGTTTGGTGACAGGCAAGAGTCAGTAAAGCAGTATATGTTACAGACTGTACATCAACCAAACTGACTCACTCTGCCTGTCAAAAGTCTGGGGACACATTGCCTTGTTGTTATGCATTGTTTTATTTTCCTTTTTTAAAGTCCAGACCACACAAACCAGCTATAAACTATGTTTTTGTGTTTCCTATGTTTATTAATGTATCTTCCTTGATAGGAATCTTAATAATGATTTGTCAGGGTTTTGTTTTTTTTTTGTTAAAAGCACATTTAAGCTGTTTTGCTCCAAAGGTGTTTTAAACACCTGAATGGTGCAAGGATGCAAATATGGTGCCCGTGTCATTACTTTTGTCAGTTATTTATTCATTTTTTGCAGAGGAAAAGTGGGGAGATTTGAAGAATTTATGCTTTTATGATTGTTGTTTATTAATATTAATTGACTTTAATGTAAAAACAGTCATCATTCATCATCTTTAACCGCTTAGTCCAGATAGGGTCACAGTAGCAGTTGGGAGAGCAGAGAATCCCAGATGACCCTGTCCCCCTAAACTTCCTCTCCAGCCCATTCCGTCACATTCCCTACCTGCTCCCAGCCCAATTTGGAGAAATAATCCCTCCAGTGTGTCCTATGACGACCCTGGGGTGACTTCCCAGTAGGACGTTCCTGATAACCCCCCACTGGGAGGTGTCCATAACAGTGGACAGGCTTCTGTCCGTGTGGAGGAGTAGTGGCTCTTCTCTGAGCTCCTCCTGATTGGCCAAGATCAGAATATAGTATAGCCCGCCACCCTGCGAAGAAAGCTCATTTCCGCTGCTTGTATTTGCAATCTCATTCTTTTGGCCATTACCCATAACTCATGACTGCATTAGTGCTGCCGCCTTCCAGCCTGCGGCTGATCTCACGATCCCTCGTCCCGTAAAATCCTCCACCTGATGCAAGTCCTTTCCCCTTACCTGGAGTGGGCATGCCATCCTTTTCTAGTTAAATATGAATGAATATGAATGAGTATAAAAACATTGTGAAGATAAGTCTAACAACTAATGTCTTAATTCAATACGTTTTTTGTGCAGGAAACCAAGGAGAGTCTAAAAATCTATCATGCGTTACTATGTTGATGTTTACATTTTTTACTTTATTCAGAAATTCAACATTATAACTGTACAATGTTTTATAATAATACGCTAGACATGAGCTAATGTGTTAGGTCTGAACTAATATACAATGAAGCCGTTTTATCGGGGGGAGAGAGGGTCTGCCATTTCAGGCTTGCTTGTTTGTTTTTTATTATACTACATAATAATATATAGTATAGAATAGTAATAGAATATGAAGCATTGTAATCAGTATTTAACTGACTTAAACGAGTATTTGGTCAGTCACTTGAATGTATTGTTCAATACCTGTGCAGATTTAACCAACAGGCTTAGATTTAGTGATTATAGTACAGTGCATTGTTTGTTCTTTGTGGAATTGGGCTTGAATTGAATATGCTTAGCTGTGTATTGTGCATGGTGTATCCATATGTGGGTGTGTGGTCCATGCTAGTGAGTATGGCTGTGATTCTACCAACAGGTTTCAGGGTGCATACAGTGCATCTCTCAAACCTGTTGTGACTCTGAGCCCTAACTGCATTACAGTATCACATGCTACTTTTTCTAAACGAGCCCGGGTCAGGCGTGTTAAAGAACGGCTGCTTGCGCCCTGCTGTTGTTTGTCTTGGACCAGCTTGAAAATCAACAGGCCTACAGATTGCTCTCACATGCAAGGCTAATTTGTTTTGCTGCTGCCGGCGCTGTTTATGAGGGCAGCATCTTAAAACGCAGCGGTCAGCCAATGGAGGAGCAGTCAGGCCACTGGATGGGGTGGACACTTACAGGAACACAGATGGCCCCTCGTGTCTTTACTGAGAGAGAGAGAGAGACAGAGAGAAGGAGAGAGGAAGACATTCATGCTGAGACTAAACCGGTTTTCCCCCCACATACCAGCAATATACACCCCCCTCTATTTCCACCTTTTACTCTGCTCTCTCTCTCTCTCTCTCTCTCTCTCTCTCTCTCTCTCTCTCTCTCTCTCTCTCTCTCTCTCTCTCTCTCTCTCTCTCTCTCTCTCTCTCTCTCTCTCTCTCTCTCTCTCTCTCTCTCTGTTTGTGTTATGTAAGCATCTACACTGATTGAATGTGTTGCTGTGCATGCCTAGACAGGCCAATGAGATTTTAGGTGTATTGATTTTTTTTCTCTTTCTTTCTTCAATAAATCCATTTCTTCAAAGCAAAAGCCATAGCTGGTCTGTAGCATCCACCAATTTCCAGTGTTTTGATAAGGTCTGTTTGAGGTCAAGAGGCTGTGTAGAAATTTCAGTCTGGCTGCTCCCCAGTCTGAAGCACCAAATAAAGCCCTGTGGTTAGTTTTAATAAACAGACACGTTTCATTTAGTATTTTTATGCATTTAATACAGCATATGTATTATATTTTGAGCTGCAAGCACAGGGATGTGTGTCCTGTAAAATCCATTAAAATGTTGGGGGTTCTGGAGTAAGGAGCAGTTCTTGTAAATCCAGGAGAATTTTGTGAAGTGATGGGCTATCTAAGCGTCTTTGTTGACACGCCACAGTCTGGTGTAAGGTTAGCAGACGAGCAGCTGGCTGCGTCAGGACGGAGAGCCTTTTTTTAGGTGTTTCATATGTGAGGGTTGAACAAATGTCTCATATGTCTGCTGTTGGAACAAAACTTGGTATCTCCAAAATGGTAACTTTACAGGAGAAGGAAAAAAACATACTTTACTTTTAATGTAAGTCAATGGAATCAATACTATTTGTCCAAGTAATTTTTGGGCTATTTCATTTACACACACTGCAACAGGTCCTTGCTAATTATGTCAAAAACTGAAAAACGGGGATATGCGATTTTGTTCAGACAGCAGCGATATAGTGTGTGTGTGTGTAACAAAAAAGCATTTTTGTAGTTTTTCAGTTTTTGACATACACTGTATTGACAAAAGTATTCACTCACACATCCAAATAATTGAATTCAGGTGTTCCAATCACTTCGATGGCCACAGGTGCATAAATCCAAGCGCCTAGGCCTGCAGGCTGCTTCTACAAACATTAGTGAAAGAATGGGTCGCTCTCAGCTCAGTGAATTCCAGCGTGGTACTGTGATCGGACGCCAGCTGTGTAACAAGTCCAGTTGTGAAATTTCCTCGCTACTTAATATTCCACAGTCAACTGTCAGTGCTAGTATAACAAAGTGGAAGCGATTGGGAACGACAGTAACTCAACCAGGAAGTGACAGAGCGAGGTCAGCGGATGCTGAGGCACATAGTGCGCAGAGGTCACCAACTTTCTGCAGTCTCTTGCTACAGACCTTCAAACTTCATGTGGCTATCAGATTAGCTCAAGAACAATGTAGAGAGCTTCATGGAATGGGTTTCCATGACCATCCAAGCCTAACATCATCAAGTGTAATGCAAAGCGTCGAATGCCATGGTGTAAAGCACCACCACTGGACTCTAGAGCAGTGGAGACGTGTTCTCTGGAGTGCTGAATCACGGTTCTCCATCTGGCAATCCAATGGACGAGTCTGGGTTTGGCAGTTGCCAGGAGAACGGTACTTGTCTGACTGCATTGTGCCAAGTGTAAAGTTTGGTGGAGGGGGGATTATGGTGTTGGATTGGTTTTCAGGAGTTGGGCTCGGCCCCTTAGTTCCAGTGAAAGGAACTCTTAATGCTTCAGCAGATTAAAAGATTTTGGACAGTTTCATGCTCCCAACTTTGTGGGAACAGTTTGGGGAACCCTTCCACCAGTGCACAAAACAAGGGCAATAAAGACATGAACAGAGTTTGGATAACTACAGAAAACTACAGCTACTTTTTAAAAAGTAGTGCACTACTTTTTAGCTACTTTCAAAGCGCAATTTTCAGAACATTTGTGAATCTTCACCTGACAGGCCCAACTGATGGTGTGAACAAGACGCTGCAAATATACAAAGACAAATGAAACAAGACAAATGCAAAGCTGCAAATATACCAAAAAATCACCAGAATGTGTAACCAACAATCAAACTTACACACTCAAAGGTGTGATATCCAACAAAAATTAAGACCTAAATGCAAAGTCAACCATTTCCATTTTTTTCCTAACAAAAATCAACAAAAATAACTGAATACAAACCACAGAATTTTGTGCAAAGCACTGTCAACTGTTGAAATAAAACTGCTCCAGTTTCAACATTTCAGCAAGATACACAGATCAGGCATAACATTTATGACCACCTCCTTGTTGTGTGTTGCATTGGTCTGAGTGGATCAGAGACATCAGTACTGCTGGAGTTGTGTCTCTGCTGGACTGAGTATAGTCCACCAACCACAAATGTGGACACAGTGTTTAAAAACTCCAGGAGCACTGCTGTGTCTGGTGCACTCGTACCAGCACCACGTCAGTGTTACTGCATTGCTGAGAATGATCCACCACCCAGATAGAAGGGGCTAACAAACTATGCATTTATATAGTAAGAGGAGCTGATAAAATGGACAATGAGTGTAGAAACAACGAGGTGTTCATAATGTTATGCCTGGTCGGCGTATTTACAGACATGACATTCAGAGTCTTTATTAAACTTGAGCAACACTTTAACCTCAAAATCCTCACCATTGACTCTGGCTCTGTTTGGGTTGAGAATCAGGCCTGAATAATCTCCAGCTAATCTTCTGCAGCTCCACAGCAGAACTAGATTTCCAGGTAAAATAGCATAATCCTCCTTTACTGTGAAATTGTTATAACACACAGGTCTAACAGTTTTTACAATAAATGATCTTAAACGCTGGAGTGTATAACTGCTAATTCACCAACCTTTAATGCTGATGATGCACAGACTGCTGAACTCAGGAATGCAGAGAACGAAACGACAAAGAGATTTGAGACAAACATTGATAATTTGGAGGTGAATGGACTTATTTACATTTATATTCACTCTCGTTTGCATTTATATTTTCAGCCTGTACTATCTGTACATACTAAGATATACTTACAGCCAAGATGGTAAAACTGATCTAAAATGTCATGCCTCGCAGGGTGGTTTGAAGGTTCTTAACATTTCGGTTGTGACCCCTGAGTTAAGCCTGCTAGTTAGGGGTGATCAGCATGTGGGCAAAGCATGTGCCCATTTGAACTTAGCTACTCCCCCATCCCTGGACATGGATGAGTTTGGTGTGGAGGAGTCCTGACCTCAACATCTTTGGGATGAACTAGAGTACAGACTGCGAGCCAAGCCTTCTCGTCCATCATCAGTGTCTGTGTTCTAGAAGAATGGTCAAAAACCTTGTGGAAAGCCTTCCCAGGAGAGTTGCAAAAGGGTGCAAAGGGTGGGCCGACATCATATTAAACCCTATGGATTAAGAATGGGATGTCACTCAAGTTTGTATATGTGTGAAGGCAGACGAGCAAATACTTTTGGAAACATAGTGTAATTTGAAAAGGCCTGCTGCCCTTCACATTGAATGACTTACATTTGCTGTCTTTGATATTTTTTGACTTTGTAACTTTGGTTTTGGTCTCGTTGTAGAGTGGGGAGCTGTGCCAGTAAAATATCTTTGAGACAGGACGCTGTATCTCGGCTCCATAGTGTACAATATAGCATGAAAGCCCTGGTTCTCAATGACTGAGAGGTCACACAGCAATGCAGTCTTGCCCAGCTAGTAGCTATGAAATGACAAAGTTTAAGGTTTAAGATGAGCGTTTGGAGACAAACTGACTTATTTGTGTTAATAAGCAGCGCGGTTGGTTTCCTGGAACGTTAAACCAGCAAAGAGAGACTATCAAACACTAAAGTTGCGAAGTTAAAGTCAGCTTCTCTTTCGAATTTCCTGGTTTCACCTTAAATGGTGCCACATTTACATTCTGGTGCAGAATTTAAGGTGGAATGGGAAAATTCAAACAAGAAGCTGGAGAATAAAAAGTGACTTCAGCCTCATCAAACAGTTGAACGTTGAGAGACATTTTAATAAGCTGCTCTACTTCTAAGGAAAAGTTTTCTGGTGGAAATGAGAGGAAAGTGGCTATAGCTAAAGCTTAAAGCAGAGCGAACTAAGTCTGTTTTCTTTTAGATTTTTTAGCCTATACTAGGACATTAGCACATGCTGAGGCATATTGGACATTAAATGTTGTAACTCCCAAGGTGGTTTGATTTTTGTTGAAATGACAAAAAGCCTCTTCTTAACATTTGGGTTGTGACTCCTGGCTTTTAATGCAGAGGGTGCCAGTCGAATTTCTTGCTCATCCAGTTGTGTTTTGTTATTTGCTGCCACAGACTGTCCGGTGCACTTCCCCACTTCCAATTTTCGCCTTTTGCTTACAGTCAACATTATGTTAATTAAAATGAAAAATTTTTGACTTTTTTTTTTTTTTTGGACATTTGTGAATTGATTCAGAATTGTCCACGTCCGCGCGTACATACATGCATACGCATATGCAGGGGCAGTCATGGGCTGGAGGTTAGGGATCTGGCCCTGTGACCGGAAGGTTGCCGGTTCGATCCCCAGAGCCGACAGTCCATGACTGAGGTGTCCTTGAGCAAGACACCTAACCCCCAACTGTCCCCGGGCGCCATGGATAGGGCTGCCCACCGCTCCGGACAAGTGTGCTCACTGCCCCCTAGTGTGTGTGTTCACTAGTGTGTATGTGGTGTTTCACTTCACGGATGGGTTAAATGCAGAGGTGGAGTTTCCCCGGTTGTGGGATCAAAAATGTATTACTTAATATATATTGTATAATGTGTGTGTGTGTGTGTGTGTGTGTGTGTGTGTGTGTGTGCGTGCGCGCATTGACTAATTTTCTCTGCCGTATAATCAAGTGACATTAACATGAACAGATGCAACAGATGTGTTATCCGATGATCAGCAGTGAATACTGTGAAGAGCGTGGTGCACCTTCTCCTTCTGCATGTCTCTCTGTGGTTTATGAAGTATAGAAGTTGAAGATGTAAAGATCAGTTGGTGATGCTTTGAGAACAGACAGAGTTATGGAGATCAGCTCTGACTCCAGAGTGGGCCTGACTGCATCTCTCTCTCTCTCTCTCTCTCTCTCTCTCTCTCTCTCTCTCTCTCTCTCTCTCTCTCTCTCTCTCTCTCTCTCTCTCTCTCTCTCTCTCTCTCTCTCTCTCTCTCTCTCTCTCTCTGTCTCTCTGTCTCTGTCTGTCTCTGTCTGTCTCTCTGTCTGTGTCTGTGTCTCTC
The DNA here is from genome assembly GCF_015220715.1 of Pygocentrus nattereri. Taxonomy (NCBI): domain Eukaryota; kingdom Metazoa; phylum Chordata; class Actinopteri; order Characiformes; family Serrasalmidae; genus Pygocentrus; species Pygocentrus nattereri. Next base: position 4,990,468 of record NC_051217.1, on the reverse strand, counting down.
TCTCTCTCTCTCTCTGTCTGTCTCTCTCTCTGTCTCTCTCTCTCTCTCTCTCTCTCTCTCTCTCTCTCTCTCTCTCTCTCTCTCTCTCTCTGTCTCTCTGTCTCTCTGTCTCTCTCTCTCTCTCTCTCTCTCTCTGTCTCTCTGTCTCTGTCTCTGTCTCTCTCTCTCTCTCTCTCTCTCTCTCTCTATCTATCTATCTATCTATCTATCTATCTATCTATCTATCTATCTATCTATCTATCTATCTATCTATCTATCACACCATCAGTTTATCCCTTCATCCTGAGCGCTCTCAGGTGTCTGCAGATAGTGTGTGTAGGGTTGGGTGTGTGTATAAGGCTCACTGGAGCGTCCCAGGCACGGACAGGCCAGCCGCAGTGTGGCGTGCCCACGCACATTTTAAACCCCTCTCTCTCTCTCTCTCTCTCTCTCTCTCTCTCTCTCTCTCTCTCTCTCTCTCTCTCTCTC